>NC_138370.1:141865711-141872941 GCF_054177405.1 Leptonychotes weddellii
TTCTTTTTTTTTTTCTTAACATATATTGCATTATTTGTTTCAGAGGTACAGATCTGAGATTCAACAGTCTTGCACAATTCACAGCGCTTACCAGAGCACATACCCTCCCCTCTAATATCTACTATTTTTCTTTTATTTAAGTTTTATAAATACTGCTCAAAATAATGTTCTTTATAAAGCTATCTAGCTTGACGCACTATCCGTGTATCTATTTCCCCATTCAATAATTTCAAGCTCCTTGATAATTATTTTTAATCATCAAATATTTCAGAGTTTCACTCTTACAATAAAAACCATTCATTTGTATTTCAAGTGCTAAGAGAGGTGTGTGGGTGTGAGGGGGTGTGTGTGTGTTTAAGTAAGCTCTACACCCAATATGGGGCTTGAACTCACGCCCTGAGATCAAGAGTTGCATTCTCCTCCAACTGAGCCGGCCAGGCGCCCCATCAAGTGATAATAGAGTTTTAACATATACAACACAGAAGGAGATTTTCACTCTTCAGTATACCTAGAATATTTTCCTGTATTTGAAAGTGTACATTCAGACATTAACCATCTTGGTGACACACCTTGTTCATATTACCGATTTGGACGGCAGTAACCTCTGCAATCACTCATTCATTCATCATACACAAAGTCAGGGATGCCAGAAATGATGTGGAGGTAGATCTTCAACTATTGGGCTTTCTAAAAGGCTGAAGCCAAATTAGGGACTTTGGCCAAGTATTGAAGATTGAAAAAGAGTAGTGCATCCCTACTAAATATGGAGGGATAGCCACCCAAGCTTAAAAGAAACACATTTTGTTAAAATCAGTCACCACAGTGACATTGTAAAAATATACTTTTTTGAGGTATAGCTTAGTTTTCACTTCAGATGTCCGTTTTATTTTGATCTTCCCCCCATCTTTACTCAGATCCCTCCCTTCCATATGAATTTCTCCATAATTTCTGTAAAGCCATATAGAGCTACTTTGTCATGTGAAACATGCAAATTTAAGACCTTGAGTAACACATTGTTTTATGGAGTGTCTGACTCAAACCCCGCTTCAGCTTTAAGACCCAGAGTTACACATTTCTATACAGAATGGCCAACCCAAACGTATCTTCATCTCTTTCCATTGTTCCATTTTTGTTTGTATTATCTGACTTTGTTGGGATTATAAATTCCTCAAAAGAGATGGCCAGGTCTTATTTTTCTTTGAGTCCACAGTCTATTACTGACACACCTCGAGGCACATGGTATATAGTCATGAAATAGCTGAGCTCCCAGTATGTGTCAAGGCTGATAACCTTGGGTTTGGACCCATAGTCCTGGGTTCAAATTCTGATTCTGTCATTTCCTACCCAATAACCTAGGCACAGTATTTTTCACTGAACTTTTTGTTTCCTCGTGGTAAAACTGAGGTAATATGAGCCTAACCTTCAGAGTTGCTGTGAAGATGGACTGAAACAGTCCATATAAAGCAGCTAAGCTAGCCCCTGACCCGAAAGCCAGAACGCTTTACATGTTATCATCATCAATTTGGACCTGTTCAATGAAAAAGCCTCCAAAATTGATCATTAAAAATGAAAGCATTCTAATCTGAGTTATTCACAGAAGTTGCTGAAATTATTGCACAGCATGGCATATTATGGGACTTGGCTTGTTTTAAGGTGGTTGCTTGAAAGTTAATTTCTAATTCCAAAGATGCTCAGTAGAAAGAACACAGATATCTGCTTATTTGTACTTTCTTACAAAGTTTAGGTTGTTGTACATTTTCTAAATCAATGCATAAATTTGAATAAAAATAATCTATGTTGGATGACTTTGACTATTTTAAGATAGTATTATGATTACTGTGATGTTTGTATTAACAGTCAAGATGAAGAAGAGCAAGATGGCTTCCCAGAAGTCCAGACATCACCTCCTCCATCACCGTTTCTTTCTGCCATAATAGCTGCGTTTCAGCCGGTAGCGTGTGATGACGAGGAAGAAGCCTGGCGCTGCCATGTCAACCAGATGCTGTCTGACACCGATGGGTCCTGCGCAGTGTTCACTTTTCATGTGTTTTCCAGGCTGTTTCAGGTCTGGGAGGTTTAAAGTTTTCTGAATTTATATTAACAGTTACCTGATAAAGTTACAGCTTTGGTTTTGTTTTGTTTTGTTTTTAAAGATTTTATTTATTTATTTGACAGAGAGAGACACAGCGAGAGAGGGAACACAAGCAGGGGGACTGGGAGAGGGAGAAGCAGGCTTCCCGCTGAGCAGGGAGCCCGATGTGGGGCTCGATCCCAGGACCCTGGGATCGTGACCTGAGCCGAAGGCAGACACCCAACGACTGAGCCACCCAGGCGCCCCAAGTTTTGTTTTTTTTTTAATCTAAAATCAGTATCTCTAATTCTATTTTCTTTCCCTTTTTTTTCAAATTCTATTTTCTATTTTTATTTTTCTTAGTGTCTCAGATTTTCATCTTCCCACTGATGTTCTTTAAAAAAATTTTTTCCCCGGGGCTCCTGGGTGGCATAGTCCATTGAGCGTCCCACTCTTGGTTTTGGCTCAGGTTGTGATCTCAGGGTCGTGAGATCGAGCCCCACGGACTCCATGCTCAGAGCTGAGTCTGCTTGGGTTTCTCTCTCCCTCTGCCCCTCCTCTCCCCCATCTCTAAAATAAATAAATCTTTAAAAAAAATTTTTTTTGGGCGCCTGGGTGGCTCAGTTGGTTAAGCGACTGCCTTCGGCTCAGGTCATGATCCTGGAGTCCCTGGATCGAGTCCCACATCGGGCTCCCTGCTCGGCAAGGAGCTTGCTTCTCCCTCTGACCCTCCCCCCTCTCATGTGCTCTCTCTCTCTCACTTTCTCTGTCTCAAATAAATAAATAAAATCTTTAAAAAAAAAAAAAAATTTTTTTTTCCCGAAGATAGTGATATTATTTAAATTTATATTGTGATGCCATTGTACTGCTGATAATTTATAAACAACTAATACAGATATCTCCCTTCAGGCAACTAAAATAAAACTTGAAAGCAATATCTGATAAATTTTCTGCAGTAGGGTGGGCACCATCCGGGATGCCAAAAAAACATAGAAAGCATGGTCCCTGCCTTCAAAGGGTTTACAGTCACTATCCTAAAACAATTTATAATTAAGTACTAAATTAATTGGCTGTGTTTCCACACATCTCAAAAATTTTAGCTAAGATTGCTTCCAACCGTAGAAATAGTAATATGAGCTAGGCATTGTGCTTAAATGCTTTACATTATTTAATTCCTAGAACAGACCTATGAAATGTAGATGTATTGGGCGCCTGGGTGGCTCAGTTGGTTAAGCGACTGCCTTCGGCTCAGGTCATGATCCTGGAGTCCCGGGATCGAGTCCCACATCGGGCCCCCTGCTCAGCAGGGAGTCTGCTTCTCCCTCTGACCCTCCTCCCTCTCATGCTCTCTGTCTCTCATTCTCTCTCTCGCAAATAAATAAAAAAAATAAAAATAAAAAAAAAAATGTAGATGTATTTCTGGCGTTCTGTAGCCAGGGAAACTAAAGCACAGAGAAACACCAGGTCAGTCATTATGCTCTGAACTACCTACCACTTTTCCTCTCAACCCAAGCAAATGCTGCCCATCTTGGAAGACCCAGCTAAGTACATATTCTCAGTGGGGCTTTTCCAGCCACTCCAACCTCCAGTCTCTCCCTCCGGGAAGTTGTTTAGCGCTCCTGAAGCAGAGCATTTATTTATTTTATTCTGTACTTTTGCACTGCTACTTGGTTTCCTATTTATGTATTTTTTTCTTTCCAATGATATTCTGTTTCCTGATGCTTGAGATTGTAGCTAATGCTTTTATTATTATTAAACTATAAGGATACCCGACGGTGCGGCACATACACATGTGGGTACACGTTAACTATCTGTATAATTATACCATTGATAATGTAGTCTAAGTCCCTGAGTGCTCATTATGGGTAAGGCACTCTCTACTTTACGTCAGTGAGTATTCTTGAGTTTTGAGAAGATAGTACCCTTAATGCATGTTTATGACTTTAATTAAATCAGATGGCAGCCCATAGCCAAGCATACATAGTAAACTGCATTTACTGAAAGTTTCTTTCAGGTAGAACTTTAGAAGAGCTAATTCTTCAGACATGTAAGGACTTTATTTCCAGTGATGTGCAGCACGTATTCCTTCTATCTCTCCTAATGAAAAAAATCTCAGGAATGGGGAGATGAATGGCATGAATCATCAGTTTCTTTTTTCAGTAGTATGATTTTGTAAATTTTTGATCATTTTGTGAAATTAACATATCCTAAAGAAGAGACTAAAAACATGGATTTACAGACCAGTTATTAGAATTCTGTATATCACTACAATAATAATTTTAAAATAAAAGTTTGCCCTAATTATAAATTATGCTCCTTAAAGATGAAAAAAGGCCTTCTTATGAAACACTAAAATTTTTTAATGCTTTTCTCCGTAGACAATTCAAAGAAAGTTTGGAGATATAACTAATGAGGCAGTCAGCTTTCTTGGTGAGAGTCTGCAACGCATTGGTACCAAATTTAAAAGTTCACTGGAAGTGATGATGATGTGTTCAGAATGCCCAACAGTGTTTGTGGATGCTGAAACAGTAAGTTGTTTTTGTTTTTTTTTTTAAGATTTTATTTATTTATTTGACAGAGAGAGACACAGTGAGAGAGGGAACACAAGCAGGGGGACTGGGAGAGGGAGAAGCAGGCTTCCTGCTGAGCAGGGAGCCCGATGCAGGGCTCGATCCCAGGACTCTGGGATCATGACCTGAGCCGAAGGCAGACGCTTAACGACTGAGCCACCCAGGCGCCCCGAAACAGTAAGTTTTTATATGAAGGCTTATTATAAAGACTAAATTTGAATGGCACCAATCAGTAAATGGTCTTTTTTTTTTTTAAAGGCAATTCAGAATTTTGAAGTGTAAAGGTTTATATTTTCAATTTGACTATAAATATCTCGCAAAATATAATTCCAGTGTATTATATGCAGTGACTTGTGACTGTTTCTGATTCTGAGCCCTCACTGTCCTCACCCTTCACAGAGTCCTAGATGGGGAAGCTAGAGAGTCCTACTCTAGACATGGGTACTTCTTTCCTGATTCTTGAATAAAAGTGGGTAGGAGAGGGCTAGACCTACCCCCATGAAGAACCCAGAGCTCAGTCTTCGTGTTTTGTTTCCAAACATGCTCATAGATTATGTATTAAGATATGTAGAGAGGGGCACTTGGGTAGCTCAGTCATTTAAGCGTCCAACTTTTGATTTCAGCTCAGGTCATGATCTCAGGGGTGGTGAGATCGAGCCCCACATCGGGCTCAATGCTGGACATGGGAGCCTGCTTAAGATTCTCCCTCTCCCTCTCTCTTTAAAAAAAAAAAAAAAAATATATATATATATATATATATTTAGAGCATTAAGATTTAAGAAGCTTCAAGGGTGTTATCTTTAAGGTATATACTGGTCTGGCATGCCATTTCTCACCTAAGGCAGTTCTTGAAAGCATTTGAAGGCATACTTGTCCTTGCTGGCATCCCTGAAATCCCACTGCGTTTGTACTATTTCAGCGAAAGGTCAGCCCTTCGTACAGGACAGAGTGCAGTAAAGGGACGCCGGCACTAAGTTGGGCCAAAAACCAACTAACAGAAATTCCACGACTCAAAAGTTGCCAGTCTCATGACTATGACCAGAAATGATAACCTGGGGGCGCCTGGGTGGCTCAGTCGTTGTCTGCCTTTGGCTTGGGTCGTGATCCCAGGGTCCTGGAATCCTGCTCAGCGGGGAGCCTGCTTCTCCCTCTACCCCTGCTCGTACTCTCTCTCTCTCAAATAATAAAGTCTTAAAAAAAAAAAAAGTGATAACCTGGATCAATGTTTCTGATTTGACAGCTGATGTCATGCGGTTTGCTGGAAACACTCAAGTTCAGTGTTTTGGAGTTGCAAGAACACCTGGATACATACAATGCCAAAAGAGAAGCAGCTGAGCAGGTCAGTCTCCTTTTGCCATATGAAAAAAGTAGCTTGCTTTTGACACTAGAAATGTTAACTTGGCAGCTGAATTCCAGCCGAGAGAGAAAAGCAGACCTCTTAGCACTTGCCTCAGGGTTTTACTGAGAAACATGGGCCCTCCCTCTGAATTCTCTGTCCAGTGAATTCCTGTCTTTGGCTCTTAGAAATCAGCCCTCGAAGAGCCTAAGAACACAATGGAAAACTATAGCTTTATAGAAAGCTTCTTTGTGGAGACGACATAGCTTCTGTCCACAGTGCAAGTGGGGAAATAAAAGCATCAGCTCTCTGAGAATGCACTATGCTGTTGTGATCTGGAAAATGTGTAACCCATGCCAAAGCTGGGCTCTCTTTCCTGCGATGTGTATGTGGGCAAGCAAAGGGAGAAAGAGATGTGTAGTAGATTATAGATCGTACTTTTGAAGAGATGTTTCTTCATCCCCCATCTGGCACTGCAAAACAATAATTAGTTCTGTTCCCGAGAGGGAAGGTTTTCAATTAGCAGGGGCAGAAAAACTGAAAACTGTTTTCTCCTTTTCACACAAACTATATAGAGTAGACATTTTTTTCCTAGAATAGATGGATCTTTCATTAATTAGTATTAAATACCTGTCGCATGTAATGCTCGCTTCCTCAGCACATCTACTAAAATTGGAATAATACAGAGAAGATTAGCTTGGTCCCTGTGCAAGGATGACATGCAGATTCGTGAAGTGTTCCATATTTTCTTTGGAATGTTACTTAGCCATAAAAAAGAATGAAATCCTGCCATTTGCAACGACATGGATGGAACTAGAGGGTATTATGCTAAGTGAGATAAGTCAGTCAAAGAAAGACAATTATCATATGATCTCATTCCTATGTGGAATTTAAGAAACAAAACAAATGAACATAGGGGGAAAAGAGAGGCAAACCAAGAAACAGACTTTTTTTTTTAATTTTATTTTATTATGTTATGTTAGTCACCATACAATACATCATTAGTTTTGATGTAGTGTTCCATGATTCATTGTTTTCGTATAACACCCAGTGCTCCATGCAGTACGTGCCCTCCTTAATACCCATCACCAGGCTAACCCATCCTTCCACCCCCTCCCCTCTAACACCCTCAGTTTGTTTCTCAGAGTCCATAGTCTCTCATGGTTCGTCTCTCCCTCTGATTTCCCCCCCTTCATTTTTCCCTTCCTTCTCCTAATGTCCTCCATGCTATTCCTTATGTTCCACAAGTAAGT
>NC_138370.1:141873441-141906015 GCF_054177405.1 Leptonychotes weddellii
TTTGAGGCACCTCCACACTGTTTTCCAGAGTGGCTGTACCAACTTGCATTCCCACCAACTGTGTAAGAGGGTTCCTCTTTCTCCACAACCTCTGCAACATTTGTTGTTTCTTGCCTTGTCAATTTTTGCCATTCTAACTGGTGTAAGGTGGTATCTCAATGTGGTTTTGATTTGAATTTCCCTGATGGCTAATGATGATGAACATTTTTTCATGTCTGTTTGCCATTTGTTTGTCTTCTTTGGAGAAGTGTCTGTTCATGTCTTCTGCCTATTTTTTGACTTGATTATTTGTTTTTTGGGTGTTGAGTTTGACTCTTAATTATAGAGAACAAACTGAGGGTTCCTTGGGGGGCGGGGGGTGAAATAGGTGATGGGGATTAAGGAGGGCACTTGTGATGAGCACCAGGTGTTGTAAGTAAATGATGAATCACTAAATTCTACACCTGAAACTAATTTTTAAAAATTTTTTAATTAAAAAAAGTATATATATTTCACATGTAAAGGCCTATGAAGAGTATAAAACCTGGCTCTTATTCCCTTAATATACTCAGTAAGAATATAAAGCACAAACACTGCATACAAATAATTAGTAACAAAAGTGTCAATTTATAGATATAAATAAAAGTACTGGCAATGAAAGAGACTTCACAAAATTGTACGGGTCTAACAGACCTGATGCTATATACTGTGATTTCCAAAGAGAGGTCACTTTGGGCTATTAGGAAAACTTCATGGAATAGAGATCAGACCTCAGGCCTTGACAGACAGTAATTTTAGATTGGGGGATTCTTTCAGGGAAAGAATATGGTATGAGAAAATACTTAGATACTAAGTATTTATTCTAAGTATTCTCCCCTTATAAGGGAGGAGGAAATCTTACATTTGGACTGATAGAATAATGACATTGGTAAAGAGGGAAGAGTTTTCGACATTGGGAAAGTATCGGGCAAGATCTGGTCATCTTGCAAATACAGTAGTCCCCCCTTATCCATGGGGGGTACATTCCAAGAGCCCCAGTGGATGCCCGCAACCATAGATAGTACCGGAACCCTGTTTACACTGTGTTTTTTCCTGTACATGATGAAGTTTATAAAGTAGGCTCAGTGAAAGATTAACAGTAATAAAATGGCACAATTGTAACAATGGACTGTAAAAGAGGTTGTGTGAAGGTGGTCTCTTTTTCTCCCAAAATATGTTACTGTACTGGACTCACCCTTGTGATGACATGACATGATACAGTGCCTTCAGGATGCGATGGAGGGGGACTGATGCAGGCTTTGTGACACAGCGTCAGGCTACTATGGACCTTCCAGTGATAGGTCAGAGGCGGGTCACTGCTTCCGGGCTGCCACTGACTTGGGGTGCCCGCACCCACAGACAAGGGTGGAGTACTGTAACACTGCTGTGTGCATTCTTGTGCACGTCTTTTGTGTGCTTATGTTCACATATCTGAGTATCTAGGAGTACAGCTGCTGGGTCATGGGGTATACGTATGTTCGACGTTAGTAGGTTCTGCCGTGCAGTTTTCTGAAACATGCTGTATCCGTTTATAATCCCTGCAGAAGTGTGTACAGGAGTTACTGTTGCTTCATATCTTTGCCACCACTTGGTGTTTCCACCTTGTAAAATTTTAGTCATTCTGGTGGGTGTGCTGTATTTTATCATATTATTTTGCATTTCCCCTGAAGACTTGTTTGAGCACCTGCTCAAATAGATATTTTATTTAGGTATTTTTTGAACTGTGCCTTCAAGTATCTTGTCCATTTTTGTAAATGGGTTATTTATGGCTTTCTTACTGATTTGTAGGAGTTCTTCTAAACACAAGCCTTTTACTGGATATACGTATTATAAATTTTTTCCCTTCTCTGTGGCTAGCATTTTGACTATCTTAATAGCATCCTTTGATGAACACACGTTCTTCATTTTAATTAAGTCCAAGTTATCCGTCTGTTTTCCATTATGGTTTGTGCCTTTTGTGTCTTCAGAAATATTTGCCTACCATAGAAGCTGTGATAGATTGCTACAATTAATGACCTTGATAAACCATGCCTCTGTGTGTCCACACCCTTTTATAACTTGGCTTTGCCGTTCCTTCCGTCAACAGATGGAGTCTAGTTCCGCACCTCTGAAGTCTGAGGTATCCTTGCCTTTTTCTGACCAAATTCAGAAACGGTGCTGTGCAGTTTCTGAGCCTAGCATGTAGGCCTTTTGCAGCTTGTGCTTTGCCATCACGCCAGTCCAAGTGTAAATTGGGTAAACGCTGGAAAACGAATTTGACCCTTAGCCTCCTAGAGAATTAGAGGCCCCGTGGAAGAGAGTGGAGGCATCCCAGCTGACAGCTAGCATGCCAGGCATCGAAGGGAGGCCAACTCAAGTCGTCAGAGGACTGGGACTCAGGAGCGACCCTAGGCAAGGCCAGAAGAAACTCCCAGCCAGCAGATTAGTCTGGTTGTTTTAAGCCATTAAGTTTTATTTTTTTATTTTTATTTTTTAAAGATTTTATTTATTTATCTGACAGAGAGACACAGTGAGAGAGGGAACACAAGCAGGGGGAGTGGGAGAGGGAGAGGCAGGCTTCCTGCTGAGCAGGGAGCCTGATGCTGGGCTCCATCCCAGGACCCCGGGATCATGACCTGAGCCGAAGGCAGACGCTTAACGACTGAGCCACCCAGGCGCCCCCTAAGCCATTAAGTTTTAGAGAGGTTAGTGATACAGCAATAGATACCACGTACAATAGGAAAACATCAAACACCTACAAATAAATCTAAAGATGTGCTACACCTCCACACGGAAAACTTCAAATATGACTGAGAGAAATTAAAGGACATCCCAGTAAATTAAAGACTGTACTATGTCATGAATCAGGAGACTCAAAATCTCAGATTGTCTATTAATGGAAATTGGCAGGCTAACTCTACAATTTATATGGACATACAAATAGCTAATTATAGGGCAAACAACCATCTTGAACACAGGTCAGCAAACTACAGCCCATAGGTCATATCTGGCCCACTGCCTGTTTTTCTAAAGGTTTTTTTGGAGCATAGTCATCATATTTGTTTACATATTGTCTGTGGCTATTTTTTGCACTGCAACATAGTTAAAATAGAGAATAAATGGTTTGCAGTGCCTAAAATCTTTACTCTGTCCTTCACAGAAATAGTCTTCCAAACCTTGTCCATGAAGAACAACAACAAAGTCTAAACAACAGTGTTAAACTTCCAGCCAGTAAGACTTAAACTAAAAAATTCAAGAGAGTTTATTGGCTTAAGAATAGAAAACTGGACCAATGGAATATAATAGAAAACCCGATAACAGACATATATACATGTGTGTAATAATTTATAGCAAACGTGCTGTTGCTATGCAGTGGGAAAAGAATGTTCTTTTCAATAAATTGTGTTGAATCAAATATTTGTATGCGGGAGAAAAATGATTCCTTCTGAGCTACCATCTCACTATTTGTCGCATCTGTTCTTTGTTTTGTTTTTGTTTTTTTAAAGACTTTATTTGACAGAGAAAGAGAGCACAAGCAGGGGGAGCAGCAGGAAGAGGGAGAAGCAGTCTCCCCGTTGAGCCGGGAGCCCGATGTGGGATTCAATCCCAGGACCGTGGGATCATGACCTGAGCCGAAGGCAAACGCTTAACTGACTGAGCCACCCAGGCGCCCCCCATCTGTTCTTTGTTACCTTTTTTTCTCCTTTCTTATCTTGGTCTATGAACCAAGTATTTCTTGTTACTCAGTTTTCCCCTCTAATAGTTTTTAGTATTATAGTCTTGTAGTTAAGATAGTCTTCCATTATTCCTTGAGCCTCCTGAGGATCATGAGTGAAAGTGTGGGGTATGCATCGGGACCCCTGCCATCTTGGCAGGAAATGAACGGTTCTTCTTTTCAACACCAGGAGACCAGAAATCTCTTAGATTTTTTAGCCTCCCAGATGCTACTGCTTGGTTTTCTAGCCTCTCCTCCTGCACATGTTAAATGTTGGAGCGGCAGTGTTGCGAGGGAAGCTGCACACAGTTGGGTCCCTTCTCTGCAGTCCCCTTTCCTCCAGCATCCTGGCCCTCCATACTTCCCCGCCTTTGATGACCCTGTTTTCCCAGCTCAGTGACACTGTGGGCCACACCCCCCAGGCCACGGCTGTCTGTTCAGCCTCTCTGCCTGAGGACCAAGCAAAGCTTTGAGTAAGCAGATCCCCTGGAATAAACCCTGGGATCTACACAGGGCTCCCTTTCAGTGCTTTGGCCTAACTCCCTCTGTCCTGGTGGATGGTATTCTGCGTCTGTAGTTGTCCTTGGAGGATTGGCCTTATACAGGCTACTCCATCATGCCCAGAAGCCCAACCTCTCCTGTTCAATTTTAACCTTCACTTGAGCCTTGGGTAAAGAAAGAGTAATGGCAGGGAGACTGGCTGTGAACTGGAAGACATGCTGTACACAGAGTGCTGTGTCTTGCATACACTGGCTGGGATCGTGGGGACCTGTACTGTTCAGGCTGGTATGCAGCCATGGGACTAGAGGCTTGGGACGTGTCTTTAAAAAAAAGTCATAAACTGGGCGCCTGGGTGGCTCGGTTGGTTGGGCAACTGCCTTCGGCTCAGGTCATGATCCCAGAGTCCTGGGATCGAGCCCCGCATCAGGCTCCCGGCTCAACGGAGAGCCTGCTTCTCCCCCTGACCCTCTCCCCTCTCATGCTGTTTCTCTCTCTCACTCAAATAAATCTTTTAAAAAAAATAATTTTAAAAAGTCAAATAATTTATTGCATAAGGGTCCCGAAATGCTAGATCACTGGGCATAGAGTAGAAAAAAATCATATTTAGTAAGAATAGGCATTAAATATTCAGTTACTTTTTTTTCTAATAATTAGTATACTTGGACAAATTGGGCTGGATTAGGGAGAATGACTAGGTGTATATGCATTTTAACATTCTGAGTAAATACGAGCCCATGCATTTTACAGCAGGTTTCAGCCGGGTGCTGCCGATACAAAGAAACCTGCCGGGTAGCCTCTGCCACTGGCTGGTACTGGCCGCCGTGTCCCACTAGGAAAGCTTAACATGTTTCCTCAGACACGCTGTCAAGCGAAAGCCGATGG
Organism: Leptonychotes weddellii; assembly: GCF_054177405.1. Lineage (NCBI taxonomy): Eukaryota > Metazoa > Chordata > Mammalia > Carnivora > Phocidae > Leptonychotes > Leptonychotes weddellii. The sequence goes on from NC_138370.1 coordinate 141,878,537, forward strand.
GCCTGTACAGTCTAAGGGACTGCAGTAGAAGCAACATAAGGTCAAAGAATTGTTTTGAAATAACTGAGGTGTCTCGTTTTCATTCTTTGCATGTAGAATGTTAAGCTACAGTTGAGTGTTTTAAATGCCTGGTAGTACCGAGATGTTTTCAGAGAGTATACTTAATGTAGCTAATAGTTTTTCTCAAAGTCTGAATGATTTCTTACATATATTAGTTTTATGTTGAATAGATCACAAAGAACTAGGAAGAAGAACAGACAATAATATCAAACTGTCAAAATCTAGGTGCTTCACTTGGAGGCTCTTAGCTTTTATTTCAGCTCGGACATTCCATGACTCCAGTGTTTTCCCCCACTGAACTACGATACTATTATTTTTATTTGACCAAAGAAAAGATACCTTAAATAAATAGCCAACTTTAGGAATAGCCCATGGGTAAGGAAAAAAACCACACATGCCTTCTATATCCAATATTCTTGGGAGATAACATGTTTGTCATTCATTACTGTCCACAAGGAAGGAAAAGAAGTAAAAAACAAGATTTAAAATGGATTTTGGTTTCTGTTTTACTAATTAAAACGGACACCAGTCTTCTGAGAATTACACTTCTGATAAGCAAACAGACCTGGTAATTTGAAGTTGCCTTTATTAAATTGTGCTTCCAGCGGGAAGCACATCTTTTATTTCCCCATCTTATATTAGACAAAGGTCAGGTATAGGTTGTGAAGATTTCCAATAAAATCTGCAAAATGAATACTCTTTACTGAAATGGAGCACCACAAGTCTCTAGAAGAGCAGACTATTCATTGCGTTTCTGTGAGTAAAGCACCACAGTGTGTGCATCTCATTGTGTTTACAGTATCATCCTGCTCTGGTTTGTTGCATATAAATAATTAGGCTCAAGTGGAGATTGAAGGCTCAGTCTATAACCAATCCCAGAACTTCAGGTTAACTTTTAAAGTTGTTTTATACACACAGGCTGTTTTATTACCAATTTCATTGTGCATTGTACAATCACCATGTTAAAATTTACGGTTACTTATTTCTTTAGTGGTTAGACAACTGTAAGAGGACATTTGGTGCCAAAGAAGACCTGTATAGGATAAACACAGATGCACAGGTAAGTCTCCTCTTCTTACTTTTGCTATATCTCTAGATCAGGTAAAATTATATGTGTGTTCGAATGTCCCTGTTTGATAATCCTAAAAATAAAATTTATAACACTTTTCATTTTTGTTATCAGAACAGTCTTTGTCAAAGTTAGGTTCAATGAAATATTGGCTTAGTAATGAAAAATTCACTTTAATAAAAATGAACGACCAGCTTGTGACTGAAGCTTAATAACATTCAGCAGATAAGCTTGATGGATATCTAGACAGTCCAAGTTAGATTGTACTTGCTGCATCTGCCTCTTCAAAAAATTTTTGTTCTGCATTAGTATTCTGCAGATAAATTGTCTAGTTGGGAAAGCAAACCTGAGAGTAACGTTACATACATTCATGTTGGCCTCTCTAAAGGTGAAATTGTGATTGGATAAATTACAACTTTTTTATAGTATAAAAGTCAGTGAAAATAAGAGTAACATATTTTCTTAAAGTACATGTATATAACACATTATATTAAATGAGGATAAATTAAGCCCTACAAATTATTCTAATAGGAATATAGGTTCATATGGGGAAGATGCAGTCATCAATTAAAATTAACTTCTGCATTGACATCAGAGTTCGTCTTTTTCAATATTGGTTACACTGTTAAGCATTTCTAGTCACTGTAAAAGTTATTGTATGATTATAATAAAAATGTGAAGTTTTTTTAAACTGAAATGTTGAGAAAATAGTAGTATGCATTTCACATTCAGTATCTCTGTCCTTACAACGATGTCTAGTAGATGCTATTATTATCCCCATGTTGCAGATGAGGAAGCTGAGGCTCAAAGAAGCCAATGTATCTAAAATCAGTAAGAAAAGTTAGAATTAAGATTCAAATCTAGGCAGGCTGACTCCAAATCCTGTACTGTGTTACAAGGAAATGGTCAAATCACCTGTGTAAAGAAAGAAACAAGGGAAAATAAGGAATTAACCCTAAACTAGAATTGGAGCCTTTGGTTTTATCTTTGCCACTATTTAACTGCATGGTTTGAGCATGTAATATAAACTTTTTCCTACATAAATTAGGTGATTAGACAAAGTGATTTCTTACATCCCTCTGCCTTGAAGTAAATGAGTTCCATCTCCAAGAGTCTAAGTCGGTTAATATAGCTCAAGGCTTTCTAAGTGAAAACTGAAAGCTGTACACTTAAGAGTTTAGTTTATATCTTCTCTCTCCTTTTATATTCAGCTCCTTGAGATTGGGGACACTTTTTACACAACATTACTAGTATCTGTCCCTGTGTACCAGAATTCTTTTGCATAATAATTTTTAGATTAAAAAAAACCCCACACCTGCCAATTTCAATATACTTAAAAATCAATTTTAAATCTGGAAAGTTGGCATAATTTCCGGTAATTCAGAGCTACACGATTAATTACATTTGTGTTATCTCCTACAGTTGTGATCGTAGATTATTTGAGAGAGCAAGCAAGCAGGGGAGGAGGAGAGAGAGAGGGAGATGGACTCTTAAGCAGACTCCCTGCAGAACGTGGAGCCCGACGTGGGGCTCCATTCTCATGACCCTAAGATCATGACCTGAGCCGAAATCAAGAGTCGGCTGCTCAGCCGACTGAGCCGCCCAGGCGCCCCTGCCATGATTTCCTTCCCATTCCCTGGGTAATGAGTGATGCAGAGAGAGCCAGTTCCATCATTCACGCTAATGGAAGTGAGAAAAAGTATTTGAAACTCAAATGGTTTAGTTTCCATGTAAAACCGTACAAAGTAGAACCTCAAATTTAGATATGCTAATATGTTTGACATTGGATTATGCTCAACTAACATTCACTGAATGACTATCCACATAATTTACAAGGAAGCAGAATGGAGCTAAAGTTCACCTTTGCTTAGCAAATCCCTTCTAAATTGATAGGAATAAATGTTAAATAAACAGTCCTTCAGAGGACACTGTTTAGAAAAGCTGACTTCAAAGGGACTTTTAGAAGCAATATTTACGTTACAGCAATTGCTATTTTAATTAGAAATCATTCTTTAGAATGGACTAGGGACTAGGTCCAAGTGGCTATAGATACTTTAATGTAATAATTTTTAAATAATCCTTAAATTAGATGTTTTGCTATGTATTTTACATACATCATCTCATTTGACTCAAACCTAGTTGGGCTGAACTTCTGAAGTTCACTAAATTGCATTTTGGAATGCATTTTAAAATACACATCTGCTTTTGGTATTTTATGTTCTGACTCAGCACCAATTAGGGCAACATAGGACCTAATTAGTAAGGGTAGGAAGCCTAGACCCACACCAAAGATAATCTTCTCATGGATATTTATAAGATTATAAGCCAGTTCATTTCTAAAAACAGCAATTCATTTCTTATTTTTCTAATCAGAAATTTTCCACTTTACTGATGGAAATTTTATGACATTTGCTTTTTTTCTTAGATCACTTATACTAGCCAACTTTTCCTAGATCACATTAGTTCAGTTTTGTCCTGTGTAGCTTTCAGACAAGAAATAAATTATAGCCTACATGTCATTTAGTTATTTGGCAAAGAGTTTAAAACACCCTGGGTTGTTACAGTAAGTGTATAAAAAGTTTTATTCTGGAAATATCAAATTTTTCTTTTGGATGAAAGTAAATGTTCTTCAGTTTGCCTGGGACATCTGTGACCCTAGTTAAAATGATTTCTTACACTAATTCTTGGTCTTTTTCTTCCTTTGTATTTTTTGTGACCCGATCACCTTCTTGCTTAGCAAATGGAAATTCTAGCAGTAAGTGACCTGTCTTAATTTATAGACTTACCATGTCAGACAAACTGATTTTCACTTGCCATTTGTGACCTAGCAATGTTTTGTCATGGACTACTTTTAAGAGTGTGCTTCAGTTCCGCATAGCCCTAATCCATGAAATGTTGGTCCTCTAAAGGAGATTTTCTGATATGTACAACTAGCAGCTCCCTTTTTTGTACATCTGTAAACTAACATTTTAAACTTAATTTTAAAAATCATAAGTGCATATGTTAATTTCATGGTCTCATTTCAATGAGATCACAAGGTTTTGGGTTTTCATTTTTAGGTAAGAGGTAATCCAGTTTGACTTTGCTTTATCAAACATTTGTTGATAAATGTAGCACGATATACATCTCAAGGGGGCAAAAGTATATGCATTTGTACATTTTTTTCATTATGAATTTTAAGCTAAAGTGAATCCTTTTTAAAGCATTCTATATATTGCCTACCGAAAAATTCTAATGTGAAAATGTGCTTCTCACTAAATGAATTATGTAACCAACAATCTTGTATTTTAATCCCAGTCTTCAAAGCATCTTTCATCAGCTTCACACTACATTAACTTGCTTACTACAGAGAAATAAATGCCAAGATAATTTTTAACGTATTTACTTATAAATTTTTATTGGAAATGTACTGTCTAATCAAACAGCATGGACAATGGCACCTGAATTTAATGCAGTGTTATTTACTTACTTCTAGGAACTGGAGCTCTGCCGAAGGTTATATAAACTGCATTTTCAGTTGCTGCTTCTGTTCCAAGCCTACTGCAAACTGATCGGCCAAGTAAATACAATAAAAAATGAAGCAGAGGTAAATATTTAGTTGTAGTAGGAATCACTGATTCTAGAATATTAAAATACAATACATATATTCCTTGTAGGAGAGCTTATGTCAAAAGTCACTTAATGGTGAATGCTTTTTTTCAGAATTGTCTTTAGACTCGATGTGCTATTTTGGGACCTGTCAGTAAATAAAACAGCAGATACATAGCCAGCGGTCTTGAAAGGTTCAAGACCTTAAAGGTCACAGCAGCAACGACAGATGATCTGTAACCAAAAGTCAAGGAAAGCACATCAGCTGAATAAAGACACAGTTAAATTATGGAACTCCCCTAACATCTTGTCCATATATTTTTGTAGTTCTAGTGATGTACATAAGAACCAACATGTCAAAAACACTTTGAATGTTGGAAATCATGTAAGGAATAGGTGCAAAGGTAGCGAAGTTAGTCTTTTTGCCCCCTTGTCAAAGCTGGTACTGAAACAGGAAATGCTTTCACTTTTGTTAAATAGTTAAATCAATTTAAAAAATACATACTGGTTTATATAAAATGCACTGGGTAAATAATCTTTTAAAATATAAAGACTTTCAAAAATTTATGACCCCCCCCCCCAAACAGTGAATGATTTTTACTATCCAAGATGTAATACCACATGTTAAAACCAATATAAACATTGGTTACAACCGGTTTTATTACATCTATCATATTTATTACCACCTGTTATTTTTTTTTCTTGAGTAACCTCTGTGCCCAATGTGTGGCTCAAACTCACGACCCCGAGATCGAGCGTCACGTGCTCCACCAACTGAGCCAGCCAGGTGCCCTTATCACCTTATCAAGACTATTTAGAGATGACTGGTAGTCTACTGAATTGAGAACTTGAAGTATTAACTGCCTTTAACTACTAAGTTTAACATTTGCAAATCTTCAAGAGAAGCTACTCCTATCATCAGACATATCTTTACAGCCAACTAAATGCCCTTTTTGTTACTTAACATACAAATAGATCCTTTTAAGGTATATTTGTTTGTTTTAGGTCATCAACATGTCTGAGGAACTAGCCCAGCTGGAAAATATCCTCAAAGAAGCAGAGTCTGCTTCAGAAAATGAAGAAATTGACCTTTCCAAAGCCGCACAAACCACTATAGAAACTGCCATTCATTCTTTAATTGAAACTTTGAAAAATAAGGAATTTATATCAGCTGTCGCACAAGTAAAAGCTTTCAGGTAAAATGTGAAGGGATTTCCTACCTCTCCACCTAGACTGGGATTTTACAGTGACTGGGTTTGGGCTTTCATTTGATGATGTTTCAGTATCCCGTCTTTATGAAAGCATGACTTTGGTATTTTCTACAGCTATCACTAAAATGACACCACTTTTAGACTTTGTTCACTCCTCTACTTTGGGTAATACATTTGCTCAAATATTAAAACAGATCCTCAATGATTCACAAGGAAATTTTGTTATAGGTATTAATTTAAAATGTAGCTAACTTTAATAATTGCTTGAGTCTCAGGACTTAAAAATATTGTGTATTTCAGATCTCTCTGGCCCAGTGATATCTTCGGCAGTTGTGAAGATGACCCTGTGCAGACGCTGTTACACATATATTTCCATCATCAGACTCTGGGCCAGACGGGAAGCTTCGCGGTTATAGGCTCTGACCTGGACATGTCAGAAGCCAACTACAAATTGATGGAACTTAATCTAGAAATAAGAGAGTCTCTACGCATGGTGCAATCATACCAGCTTTTAGCACAGGCCAAACCAATTGGAAATTTGGTGAGCACTGGATTCTGAGAAACTTCAGGCATTTAGGGAAGAAACAAACCTGAAGATGATGAAGAATATTACCAGGCACCTTTTATGAACCCTTGCAGTTCACGGATAACTTCCTGGCAGCATCCACAACACGAGTGTAACTATTGTCCAACTTCTATCGAGATAAAGAACGTCAAAATCAAAGATCTGAAGAAAATTCTAACAGCTGCCAATACCTCCCACAATTAACTCTATGAAGAAGGAATTTTTTAATTATTACTTAACCTATGTGAAAAGAAAAGGGCTAAAAGTGATGCATACATTACTTTCTGGAGAAAGAAGAGACTTCCCAGACTGTTTGCAATAATGGCCTCTAATACGGAGACATTGGAAAGCAGGTGACATGAGGCTAAAATCCAGGCTCGTTCATTTTAGCTGAAGACCTGCAAAGCTGTGTGGATTTCCAGCAGCCAGAAGCATACTCTACAGTTGATGCTTAATCATCTACATGAAGAACCTTCAGTCGGATAGACACACATAGAAAGACTTCTTTGCAAAAACCATTGATTTTTTTTTTCAACACCTGGGATAAGGGCGTGGGTGTTTTGTTTTTTAGTCTGTATAAAGGATTACGTGTGCGTGAGCTGGGATGTGTGAGTATGTGATAGTCCTATTTTCAAGGTATGGATGTTTGGGGATAACGTGTCAGAGCATGCCTGAAAGAGCACTGCAAGATTATTTTTGAAGAAATTTTATTTTATTAGCTCTAACTCTTCATAGTGTGTAAATGTTAGAACATTTTAATACTATTTTAAAGCTGGGCTTTCCCGGTATTTTGAAAAGAAATAATATATCTGTTAATGTTATTGGAATGCTGCTCAGTTCTCTGATCAGTGCTTACGGGACGATTGTTGATAACTAACCAAAGTAGATGCCTGCAGAGACTTAAAAATGTAAAATAAAGATGTATGCTGCCCGGCAGCTCTTCTCCTTAGAAACGTTAACTTATTTTACTCCATAATTATTATAGAAACTGTATAGATTAAAACCAGTATTGTACATTTTTGCAATGCACTGTTAGACAAGAACAGGTGTACAAAGCTAAAGAAAAGATTGTGGTCACTGATGGTAGAATACATGACTTGCGGGCTCCGAAGTCTGCAGAAAATTCAAGGAGATGCAAACACATTTTTCTATGTTTATTCAGGACTCATGTGTTTCACCCAGAAGGAACCTGGGGCTATGGGGGAAAATGAAAGGAAGCCTGAAGACTGACTACCAAAACATGCAATATACTTAACTCCTGTCGAAGTCTGTAGCATAACATGAACTGGATTCTCTGTCCTTTTTTAAATAGCATTTTGTAAAAGAAATGAATGTAGTCCCACAATTCCTCTGATTTGAAAGGAACACCTTGTATTTTTTATAGGCATCTCTTATCCACTGTGACTTTTCTTTTAAACTGGGCTCTGTGCCTCCAGAGTTTAGAATGTAGAAATGAAATGCTTAGCTTTGCCTTTTCTTGGGGGTGTGGACCCTGCCAGAAATGTAATTATGCTCAAGTGCATTAATTGAAGGCACTGTGCACGCCATTGGACTGCTGACTAGAGTTATGTTACCTGTAAAATCCATAACTGGTCACGGCACATTCATAATCACTGTATTTTTTGACCCTGATAAAACACACACAAATTATTTTAATGGTGTTCTGGTACTGTAAATGGTGTCCTTTAAATTATTTAATAACTTTTAGGTGTGGGGCAGGAAGTAGAGGGATGGTGTCCGGAGACACCCCACACTTTATATCCTATCGTACCATCCCATTTTCTCACCCTCCTTATATCCTTTTTGTTAAAATAAAAAGCATTGTAGCTGTTGATTTGTGTTGTATTTTAAGGATGAATGATGATCGTGTGCATCATGCAGAAACTTTTCAAATATTATCCTCATTCTTAAACATACCTTCCCGAAAAGGGGGAGAACAAAGTTGAGAACAGATTAGGTTGACTAATTCATTACCGAAACCAAACCTTTGAACAGTTGAAATTTCCTATTCATGTTTATGTAGCTAAGTTAATAAGATAAATACACCTACAGAGAGCAAAAATGCAAATATAAAGTAAGTAGGATTGCCCTTTTGCAATTGAGTTTTCCTAAAACCGATACTAATTTGCTCCTCTGAATCCAAAGTTTGCATTTAACAAAATACACCAGATGCTTAATTTATTAAATACCCCGTGTACTTCCAAACAGAGCCATTTGTGCTCATACAACCTTTTTCTTTTGCCCACTAAGTTGATCATTTTTTAAATAGTAATACTAGCTTGTAAAATAACACCAAGAGAAGAGAGCTGGAAGTGTTTTCATTCTGCTTCTGAAATAGAAAGCCAAAAGCTTTTTTTTTTTTTTTTTTAAAACACAATTTAGAAACTGTTTTCAACTTTCAGTGATATAGAGGGTGTGATACAACCCACAATCTACCATAAATTTAGGAAATAAACATTCTCTTGGAACAAACTCACCAAAGCCAGAGTAAGTTTTCCTCATTTAGGTCCAAGAGAACTGCTCACACACCACGCCAGCATAATCTAAATGAAAGAAGGAAGATATTAGAATCAATGTCATTGTACTTGATGGCATTCTAAAATTTTTTCCAAAGTAATCCACTGTCACCTTAGCAAATGTAGGAAATGTAAAGAAAACTAGAATCACTGGAAACCAGAGATAACAGTATTCTGGGGTATTTCTTTCTAGTCAATGTCGCTCGTTAAATATACACACACACACGTATACACACATTTCCTTTGTACAGTTTGACAGTGCTAATTGCTAAAATGTTAGCACAACTTTTATAACAAAGATGTTTTTGTGCCACTTTGTCCAATGCACACTAAGTAAAACCTACTTTGATCCTTGCTTTACCTCAACTGTAAAATAGGTTAGCTGCTCTATTAAGAGCTTGCCATTACTTTTCCTAAGTTTAAAGAATGATTTAACTACCCGTATTAGTAGACTTAGGACTCCCTAATATGTGTATTTCTATTGTTCCCTCACTCAAGTGTTTACTGAGTACACTTGCATGCCGTGAGTCAAATAAGTGTCCTTTCCCTGTCCCTACCTTCAACCAAATCCATAGGAACAGGTGTTAGAACATCACCTTCCCCCACACCTAGAGTTGTCATCTCTTTGGTCCTACCACCATTTTACCTGGTCTTTGCAAGTCTTACTTGTTTATAGGCATCCACCGTGATTATTTCTTTTTGAAGATAAATCTGTGTCCTACCACAGCTTTAAAACCTTTCCGTGAATTCGGATGACAAAGGCCAGTCAGTCCTGAGCAAGGTCTGAAAAGTCCTCCCAGTCTAGGCCTACCAGTGTCACTTGCCATCATGCCCATCCCTGTCCTCCAAAGTATTCTATTACTTTGGTTTCCTTTTGGTTTGCTCTACCACTGGGCCTTTGCACATGCTACCTTGGTCTGAAAAGTTTCTCCTTCACCTAATTCAATTCACCCAAACTTCAGGTCAGCCCAAGTGTCATTTTTCAGGCAAGCCTTCCCTGACCTCCCTAAATCTGATCCCCCATTTATTATAGGCATCTAAGTAGCTCTTTCATATTATGTGACAAACTCCATGTTACCTTTTTTTAATGCAGAAAATAATGGCCATCTACCCAATGCACTGGAAGGTCCAGAAGGGCAGAGGCCACATCTGTGTTCTTCTGAAGTACAAGGCTGACTCAAGCAGTCTCCACACCTCAATTCCATCAACAAGTAACACCCAGGGTGCTTGCTAAAATGCCTCACACCCAGACCGTGATTCTGAAGGGACAGGGGCCTCAGTCTGTTTTTACAAGCACCTTCCCTAGTTCATGTGGATGCAGAGGGGACTTCCCCTTGCTCTAAGGGTCCTAGAGACCTCAAATTCATTCTAGGTTCTTTACATTTGTCTACACCCATGCACCCAAGAGGTTAACAAACATCTCTCTAGACTACCCTCTAAGGTCGTAAGGGTTAACTCAAATGAGAGGATTAGAAAATTGGACGGAGGCATAACTAGCACCTGGTTCCAGTTACGTGGTTTCTGTAACCATTAAACCAATAATCAACTCTGATACTAAAATCCCGAGGCCCTAGCCAACATGCCATCCCCCACCAGGAGCGTGCCGGGAGCAGGTCCTTAGTATTTTCTTGGGAATCATGTCAGAAGCTAGCAGGCACAGATAGGATGAGAATTCCTATGTTAGTTTGCAGTTACAGAACTGCAAGACAAAAACCCAGCCTTAACACAGTCTGTTAACTAACTTGAAATCCCTAAGTACGTTTAGGAGGCCTATTTAAGTTAACTTGATCCACTGGACCTCAGGTGGTAACAGCTTAAAGAAACTGCCCTTGGCCACCCTGTTCCAGTCCCCACCTGTACCCTCCGTGAAACTGTGTAGTTCACAGCCCCCAGCCACAGCTAGCCAGCCGCTCGGGAGCAACCCAGAGGCAGAACCCTAACTCCCATACAGCAAGGCTGGGCTCCGCCTCCACCTCCCCCAGAAGAATGTTACTTTAATGGCTAGGTGGCTTTTCATTCGATCACTATCTTGCTTAGAAGCTTCAGCCGCACAGCCACACGGGAGCAGTAAACCTCATACTTGTGAGGCCCTCTAACAAAGTGACAGATGCAGACTGTTAGAAGAGCAGCTCTCCTAAACTTCAAAACAAAGCAAAAAAACATCTTATGCAATTTATCGATTGTTTTTGCAATACTTTTATTTGAAGGCTTTGTCAAAAATACAGCCTTGCATGAAGTATTTTGAGAAGGGAGAGGCAGAAAGGAGCAGGAAAAAAGCTAACTTGTCTGCTCCATTAGCTCACATTCAAGTAGGACCATTGTTTTTTGGGTTTCTTTTAACATTCATTTAAATGATATATTTGAAGCTGAAAGTGCTGTCACAGGACAGGCGTTTGCCTTTGCATCTCCCACACAAATCTTGACGATGGGGCCTTTTAGGGTCAACGTGGCGGAGTTTTACAGTGCAGGAGCATCTAGTCTGTTTACAACTCTGAAAAACCAAAGTGAGAAGCACATACAGAAGATAAGCCTGTGGGGACTTCCTCAAACCTCATTTTTTTTTTTCTAGTCCATTCAAACACTTCGCGAATGCACTCTACGCAAGGCCCTGTGCTGATCTTGTCCCATCCACACCCCTTCCAGCAAGGATAGGATAGGAATAGAGGGTGCTGAACCAGCTAGTCATGCTCTCATGTTGCAGAAGATTCAGTTCAGACGTGGGAAGTTTCTCTTGAAACACAGGTAGAAGGAAATCTCTTTCTGCACTTGAAGGGTGGAGAAGAAACCAGCCGGGGAGAGGAGTCAGACAAGGAAAGCCAAGAGGTGAGGCTGCCAGGTGCAAGCTGTGGATGCGGCCTAGCAGCGGGGGCTAACCCTGCCTCCCCACACACACCTGCTGCCAATGACCTGAAGTGGACACCAAAAGCAAAGCAGAAACCCCTGAGCCAGGAGCACAGCGTTTGAGGCATCCTACTTTAGGGCCTCACCCTACTCTGCCCTCATCTAAGGGAGTCTAAACCGTTTGCCATACTTGGGGGCTCTCTTCCTACCCTAGAGTGGAAGGCTTCCAACGTCCAGCTTGAGGGACGTGCATGGATTAGGCTGTTGTCGACTGACACATCAGGTTCCGACACCGTGTGCTAACAGGTCATGATCTCAGGGGCTGGGATCAAGCCCCGCGTCGGGCTCCCTCTGCCTCTCCAGCTGGCCTGTGCTTGCGCTCTCTCACTCACTCGCAAATAAAATCTTTAATAAGACCTACAGACCATTTAGCTCTTTAAAAAAAAAAAGTTTAGTCACCCCTTTCCTTAGATTATCTATCCCGCTTCCCACAGTGCAGTGCTTAGTTAAAAGTAAACCAGCAAGGTCATCATTAGCCATAAAACTGGGCAGCTTAAATCTACTCTGAAACAAATCATCCTCCCTTCGCGAGCACTCAGGCAGGACTGAAACTTTCAAACCCCATGCTTATACTGAGTATCCTCAGCGGCGTATGTGCTCCAAACAAAGCATTTGGGCAGAACAGGCAGCCTCATGACAGCAGAAAGGTATTCTAGGTTTTGATTTGCTTTCCTACATTAGACGGAGTACCAGGTAAGGCAAACATTCTTCCATGTTGCGGGAGAAGGGACAGCGTCTAAAGAGGTTAACATAACCAAGACTTGCAAGGACAGAAGGAAACAAGACCCCCAAGGCCCAGTTCCCTGGTTGAGTATTACTTCCACAATCCCCACTGAAAAGCAGTCAAAACCTAGGGTCACTGGGAACCTAGCCTCTCTCAGGATACATTCAAGAAGCTCCACCAAAACCCTCTCCCAGCTACCCAGTTTAGACACAAAGTGTATTTGATTTACTTGACAGGTGATATCCTCCACTCGGTAAGGGTTATAAGACTTCTGACAAGTTCTGCAAAACTGCTTGAAGTAAACCTGTGAGGAGAGAGGAAACGTGAAGCAAAACCCTCTCGACACCAATGTCAAAAAGATGCCGATTCCGCGGGGTTTCTTACCTTGTTGGTGCCCTGCACACACCACACGTAGGCACTTTCCCATCGGATGTTGCAGTCCTTGCAGTGATAGTAGCCATACTTCTGCTCTAAGAACTGAAGAGAAAGACACCAGCATTTAACTCACAGGATATTTAAATTAGCCTTCATTTCACAAGCTGGGAAGGACCGATTTGCTACTTAAAATTGGCAACCTCATTCCAGATCATGGAGGAAAGTGGGCTCAAGGTTTGCCCATTAGTCTCTATAATGTAGTAATTAGGTGACCTAATGGTTTAATCAAGCACACAAGCAAGCAGGAGCCTAAAAAGTTCATGTTCCAGATGCGCTTGGTTCTTCAATTTCCAACAGTGCTAGGAATCTAAATTGCGGATAAACCAGAATTCGTATTTAACATGAACTAAAGTAGTACTGTCTTATTCTTGAGCTTCTCATCTCCCCCTCCCCGTGAGAAACAAGTGTTTGGAGTTAGGCCTTTAAGTGCTCTCCAAAGTTCCTGCCAATTCTAGAGCAATTTCATAGGTGAGCAAACATTGGTCCAGGAAAGTTAGGAGGCAAGATTACACAAGGTTTAAATTACACACAGCTTCTGTCCAACTTGACTCCCTCCGCCTCTCCTCCCCTGCTCCCAACAGCCGTGGGCTGACTGTGCGAGAGACCCCAAAGGAGGCCTCCAGTGCTCGCACTACCTACCTCGGCCTTATCCACTTCTCCGCGTTACCACTGCCCCCCGCGCACTCCAGCCCTTTAGGGTCAGCCAGTGGGAGCTGGCCCCCACGCCTGCCCCGCTCGGGCAGCGGACACAGTGGCCCGAGTGCTTTAGCAACGCTGAGGTCCCGAATAAGGGTACTTTCTAGGAGCAAGAAAAGATCCCAAGGGAGGCACGTCAAGAGCTCTAGCTTCCAGGAGGAGCTTGGGAAGTTCGGGCAAGAATCAGGGGAGAGCTGACCAGGACCCCAGTAGTTGACGGTTAGGGCTTTTTGCCACACTGAATTCAGAGAGGTGAGTGCGATCCTCAGGAAACGACTCTCCTGCCACCAGGTTCCCCTTAGGATGTCCTGCTGAGCACCCCACCTAGATCGTCCAGATGAGGAATCAACACCCGACTCCGCGTCCACGGTCAGGGTTGTTGTTTTTTAAACAGTCAATGCGCTCGGAAGAGGAGGATTACCAGGGCGTCTCTCGCCAACCTGTGGGGCCCGTTTTACAACCGCCGCCAACAAGCAGGCTGCGCTCGTTGAATTCTGCGGGGGGTAAAGGCCGCTGCCCTGCCGCTGTGAGCGGCTGCGAAAAGGCACCCAGCCGTGGCCCGCCCCTAAGGAAGCCGGCCCTCCACGGCTGGCGCGCAGCCACGGGCGACGGGCGAGAGGAGACCACGCGCCCGTGGCCGCCTGGGCCTCACCTGGAAGCGCGGCCGCTCCTTGGCCTGTTCGGGGCTCCGGGGCGACGACCTCTCGCCCGCGGCGTCCTGGGCCCGCCCCACCGGCGGGGGCTGCTCCGGACTCCTGGGCGCGCGCCGCCGGGCCGCTTCCCCTGCCCCGCTCGCCCGCGGCGGCAGCCCGAGCCCGGCGACCGGCGGCTCCCAGCTCGTCCGCACCGCGGCCTGGGCCTCGTCTTCGTCCCCTTCCTCCTCTTCGGGCCGCGGCCGTTGGGGCGCCTTCCTCGCCGACCCCTCTCCCTCCTCGGGGCCCCGGGGCCTCGGAGGCGCCGGCTTCCGCTCTCCCTCCGGCGCCGCGGGCCTCTGCTCCCCAGCCGCGCTGTCGGCCCCTTCCAGGAAGGTGGTGAGGCGGCGGGAGGCCACGGGCGAGTACACGGCGACGGTGCGCGGGAAGCGCACGGGCCGCGGGGCGCCGCTCGGGGGGCTGCCCTGCTCCGGGCCCCGGCGCGCCGGCTGCGGGGACGCCGAGCCGCCGCCGCCCGCACCCTCGAGGCCAGGGCCGGCCAGGGGACCGGAGTCGCGGGCCCTGCGCAGCAGCGTGCGCCGCCCCAGCGAGCACTGCACCGAGGCGTCGCGGCGCGGGTTCACCTGCACCGCCACGTCCCGGCTGCCGGCCCTGTGGGGCCGCGGGCCCAGGCCCGGGCTCACCTGCGACAGGAGGGCCATGAGCTGCGCCCGCTGGTAGCTGTCAAAGTACTCGGCGGCCGTCAGCGGCCCGCAGCCCGGGAAAGAGGACGCGGCCGCCCCGGCAGAGGAGGACGACGAGGAGGACGACGCGGGAGCGTAGCCCCCGCCCCGGTGCCGCCAGCCGCCCCCGCCCGCCGCGCCCTTGCTCTTGGCGGCCGGCGGGTAGGGGTACGGGTACGAGTAGGGGATGCACGCCGGGTACATGTAACCGTCCAGCACCTCATCCCCCAGGGCAGCCATAAGCGCAGCCCGGGCCGCTCCCGAAGCCGCCCTGCCCTAAATAGGCAGCCCTGCGGAGGCAGCCGGCCGCCGACTCCCCCCCCCCCCCGCCACGCCGCTCCCCTCGCTGCGCGGCCCCCCGCACCCTGCCCGTCGCCGGCTCGCGTCCCGGAGTCCCCGCCTAGGCGGCCTGTCCCTGACCTCGGTGGGGAAATTTTCCACACCCGGAGGTCGGCACAAACACCCTTCGGTGATGGGGAAAGACTGCTTTCTTTGTGCTGCAGGAACTGATTTGTGAGTGAGCCCGCCGGAGGTGAAGAGGATACCAGCAAAAGAGCGCAATCACCGGGATTAGCCGAGCCAGGTGGTCCCCGGGCCTTGATGATCCCAGGTGTCTGCGCCGCCCGGGAAGCTGAGGCGAAGCTGGGTGCCTCTGTCTGGCTAGTGAGCAAAAATGCACAGGTTTGGGGGAACTGCTTTGGGTCTGTTACCTATGATCTCAGATTCTAGTTTCATTATTTCAGAACTGCTCTGAAAAGTCCGCCCCTTGTACCCTTTCGGGAACTCCATAGGGAAAGCACTCGAAGGCATCCGTATCTAGGCTAATTGTTTTCTCCCCTGGAGCACGTCCTCCCCTCCCCTCCACCCCCCACCTCAAGCGAGTACCACGAGGTATTGATGTCTTTTGGGGTGGAGAGTACTAAAATTCTCCTAACCAAATTATCCCTCCAAAAGATAACTGATTGGCGATGTGTCGACATAAATGCAGAAACCAAATCAGTCCCCAACTGAGAAGAAAATGCCTTGTTCCCTGGAAGAATGTTAGTTGTCCATTATTAATCGATATCAGATACACATTAATGTACTTTTTGTGTTGACTTGATACAGGTTTGACAATAAAATACTGTATTTCATTGCTTAGTTGACCTGTTTTGGGATTTTTTTTTTTTTAATACAGCTCAAAATTCAACACTGTCTGGTATTCCTAAGTTGAGCAAGCACTTGGTTTTTTTACAATTACATTACACTCAATTATGCTTTACAAATTGCTTTCAAATTATGCTTTACCAAAAAAAATAGCTTGTTTTTACTCATAAGATAGTGCACCAGAATTCTACATTTCCAAGACCCTGTTTTCTAGGAGTTTACATATTTGAAACATAGAAATTGGTAATGGTAAAAACCAAAGAGCACATTTAACATGTTCTGGCTTTACTCTAGCAGTCCCAGGTGCAAGTTATATTATGACACTGATTTGTAATTTGGGAAAAGACTTGGTTAATACACCAATGCAACCTTACAATGGGAAGATCATAATTGTGACACGTATGATAATGTGAACCATTTGTTATCCTTTATGTAAACCATATTCACTACCACAGACCATAAAGATGAAGTAATATTTCAGCAAGATAGAAGCGCCTCTGTATCTTCACGTTCAGAGAGAAGTCTGAGTGGTTTCCATCATAATTAAATTATCAGCTTTCACTGTGCCATAGGAAGTGTCTGCCATTTCCTCTTCTTTTAGTTTCTTATAAGAAATATCTGTATCTTCATCTTCATCTAGAGGATCTCGCTTGTGTGATATTTTCCTTCCATACACTTTATATATTAAAACCAAAATCCCTGCTTCTGCAGACTGGAAAAGGGCATAAAGCAAGGGAAACATGTACATACTTCCGATGAATTGCGGTGGGAAGGCCAGTTTCAGAATGGCAGTACAGAGCTGCACATTCTGACTACCCGTTTCCAGGCATACGGTCCTCTTGCAGTTGGCTGGAAGATGGAAGAGAGTAGCTAAGCCGTAGCCTGAGGCATAGCCTGCCAAAGGCATAAAAATTGCTATCATGTAAACACTTGCAGGAATACTCAACAGCAGTTCAGGTCCTAACATAGTGCCAGTCATTATGAAAAGGACCACCAGCGTCACTAGCAGAGACCACAGGGAAACCTAGTAATAGAAAATGAACAGACAAACCATCAAAAATAGGATAGTTGATATGGAATTCAGGCAAGCGAATCCGAGGCTCTTGCAAGAAGAGACACATCTAGGCTCACCTCCCACACAGTGGAGACCTTTACCACAGCAGTCTTTGACAAAGTACTTCTGAGGATGGGTAGGTCCGCCTTCAGGATGAGTCCGGGTCCTTGTTGGACAGTTCTAATTGTTTGGAGGCCTGTCCTTACGACAAGTGACAATCTGCCTTCCCTAACAACTAGCCATTATCTTGGATAGACACTCAGGAGCAGCATAGACCAGACTCCTGTTTGTTTGTTTAATTAACTTATTTATTTGACTCCTGTTTAAAAAACAGGAGCAGAAGGGCACCTGGGTGGCTCAGTTGGTTAGGTGTCTGCCTTTGGCTCAGGTCATGATCCAGGGTCCTGGGATCGAGTCCCGCATTGGGCTCCTTGCTCAGGGGGGAGGCCTGCTTCTCCCTCTGCCCCTCCCCCCTGCTCATCATTCCCTCTCTTGCTCTCTCTCGAATAAATAAAATCTTTAAAAAATAAATAAAAAGTAAAAAACAGGAGGGGAGGGGCGCCTGGTGGCTTAGTCGGTTGAGCATCGACTCTTGATTTTAGCTCAGGTCATGATCTCACGGATCAAGCTTGGCAATGGGCTCCTTAATGAGCATGGTGCCTGCTTGGGGTTCTCCCTCTCTCTCTGCCCACCCCCTCTTCTTCTCTTTCTCTCTCTCTCTAAAACAAAACAAAACAAAAGAAACAAACAAAAAACAGGAGGGGAAGGCTACTCTTCTTCAGGCAGATGTCTCCAGACTTTCATGTAACTCTGTGGTGGGAGTCCTGATGGTTCTGAACATGTGTTTAATTTGTGCGCGTACCTCTTAAAAACAGCAGTTAGAATTGAGCTCAACACACCAGGTCTGGTCTGATGAACAGAGTGGGCAAATGACCATTACCTTCCCTGACCAGGACCCCATGTTTTCCATAAGAAATTAGTTCTGGTTTTACACGTGATATAAAAAGCTATTAAAATTTATGAAACTTACATGTGATATTTTCAAACTTCAAAATACTTTGTATTTCAGAGAATTGATAGCAATATTGAAACAATTACCAACTCAGATTATGTAAGTGAAAAATGTAAACAGAAGAAGTGAGGAATTCTTTGTAATTCTGAACATCCCCTTTTCAATCTGTTCATGAGAAAACTCCCACCTGTAAATCTCTAATGATGCTAAAAATTCTTACATATAATAGATGGATTTTAAATATAGTACAACTGACTTTGTATAAGACACTGCACCGTCTTGATGTCTGACTGGTACATCTCACTCATTCAAGTAAGACAAGCTGTGAAAATAGTAAGGTGGAAACCTAAAAATTCCTCTCCTAGTTCTCCTTCAGATTAGTAGTTAGTTTTTGTTTTTGTTTTTTTTTAACAGGGGTGGGGGTTGGGAGGTGTCTGTGAAGGAAACCAGAGATCCAGAAGAACAGTTTAAGTGTTGCTTCTGGTTTGCTGGATATCTGGGGGAAACCCCTTTGGAGTCTGTGGGATTGGCATATACTTCATACTCTTTTAAAAATTATTTAAAATTTATCTGGGCTGGACAAAAAGTCTACGCTAGAGGGTGCTGAAATTATTATATAAAGTACTCAAGCTACAAAGGTACAACAGGCAGAAACCAAACTATTATAAATCAAAACTTTTTTTAAGTACTCTACACCCAACGTGGGGCTCGAACTCATGACCCAGATATTAAGAGTTGCAGGCTCTACTGACTGAGCCAGCCAGGCGCCCCTGAGGTTTTCTTATATTAAGATGTGTGTCCACTGGGACGCCTGGGTGGCTCAGTCGGTTAGCGTCTGCCTTGGGCTCAGGTCATGATCCCAGGGTCCTGGGATCAAGTCCCGCATCGGGCTCCCTGCTCCGTGGGGAGCCTGCTTCTCGCTCTGCCTCTGTCTCTCTCTCTGTCTCTCATGAATAAATAAATAAAATCTTAAAAAAAAAAAAAGATGTGTGTCCACATCAAAAGCTTTGACAGGAAATCTGATTCTTCATTGTAAAAATATTGGCTCCAAAATTTCTTTTGAACTATTTTAAATCATTTGGGTGAGCACTGACATTGAAGAATCATTTTACAGTGTTTGCAAAAATGTAAAAGTGTTATATAGCATACTTTATGAGTTAGGAGTAGGAATAGGTTCACCTTAAATTCAAAGTGAGCCAATCTTACCGAAATGTCTATTACTTAAATATATTTATCTGTTTTTAGCATGGGAATAGCTTATTTGATTGACTTTCTCTTAGAATTCCTAGGTGTTTTTTTGTTTTTTTTTAAAGATTTTATGTATTTGACAGAGACATAGCGAGAGAAGGAACACAAGCAGGGGGAGTGGGAGAGGGAGAAGCAGGCTTCCCGCCGAGCAGGGAGCCCGATGCGGGGCTCAATCCTAGGACCTGGGATCATGACCTGAGCCGAAGGCAGACGCCTAATGACTGAGCCACCCAGGCGCCCCTAGAATTCCTAGGTTTTATAGCATTAGCTTAATAGTATCAGCTTCATGATTAAGCTTAATGTGTTCTTAATGTATTTCAAGATTATTTGTAGGTATACTATATATGTAATATATAAAATATATGTATATTTACATATATATAAATTTATTATATTCAAAATATGTTTATTATATATATATTTTTTAAAGATTTATTTATTTATTTATTTATTTGACAGAGAGAGAGAGACAGTGAGAGAGGGAACACAAGCAAGGGGAGTGGGAGAGGGAGAAGCAGGCTTCCCGCTGAGCAGGGAGCCCCATGCGGTACTCGATCCCAGGACCCTGGGATCATGACCTGAGCCGAAGGCAGCCGCTTAATGACTGAGCCACCCAGGCGCCCCAATATATGTTTATTATAGAGCACAATTTTTTTACTCAAGACTGGATATATGTGTATAAAAGAACCCTTTATTTTTCATATTAATAAAAGTTAGCTTCTCTGAATAATCAGGTTTTAGATTCATCTATTATTTATTTAAAATTAACTTATTTAATTAATATAAGTAAAACACAAAAGATTATGTCTTCTTAAATCTACCTAATTGAAACATTGGAGAAACTCTTTTCACTTGTCTAAATGAATTTGCCTGTGCATTAACAGTAATTACTTATGTATTTTGAGTAACTTCCTAAAATGAGAGTCCTATTCATGGTTTACTCTTATTTACTATTTTTGAGTTTTCAAAGAAAGCTCAGTTGACAAATATTTAATTTTTTCTCCAGTCAACTTTACAAAATCTCTACTTCTCAAAAAGCACCAGTTGTTTTTTTTAATAAAGCAATACTGGAAATAGTACACAAAATAATAGGACTTCTCATCCTTTCACTAGCCTTAGAAACCATATGCAGTACTGCAATGGGGAAGGAAAACCACACAGATTTACTTATGGTTATATATTCTGCATTATTTATCCAGGACCCAATCTTATTTTGTGCTTTAAAGTCAATATTTTGTGTATTCTATTGCCTCAATGTGATTTTTAAATTACTTTTGGTCTTATTAGTGTCAACTTATTTTTAGAAAATTAATAAAACATTTTAAAGGAAATGTCTACAGAGTTTCTAAGAATTAGAGTTCCACTTTTTAAAAAGATAGTAATACATTTCTAAAATACTGGACAAATTCAATTCATATAATTTTATTTCATCTGCTTTGATTCTTTTTTTTTTTTAAAGATTTTTTTATTTATTTGACAGAGAAAGACACAGCGAGAGAGGGAACCCAAGCAGGGGGAGTGGGAGAGGGAGAAGCAGGCTTCCGGCGGAGCAGGGAGCCCAATGCGGGGCTCGATCCCAGGACCCTGGGATCATGACCCGAGCCGAAGGCAGACGCTTAACGACTGAGCCACCCAGGCGCCCCATCTGCTTTGACTCTTAATAATGCAAGATTTGTTAGTGGAAAATATGTTGCCAATTAATGGCACTGATATCTCTTTCCCCTGTGATATATTTCCTCCTGTGAATACTAGTAGTTTTCTTATGCTGTTTTTAATTAAGCTTTGTCTTAATTAAAGCTATGAGTTTTTGGAATGCCAAAAGACAGAAGTTATCTTTGTGGCACAAACTTTTTTTTTCAAGTTTATCCATGCAAGGGCTG
Organism: Leptonychotes weddellii; assembly: GCF_054177405.1. Lineage (NCBI taxonomy): Eukaryota > Metazoa > Chordata > Mammalia > Carnivora > Phocidae > Leptonychotes > Leptonychotes weddellii. Next base: position 141,900,017 of record NC_138370.1, read on the forward strand.
CCAAGTTTTCTTCCTTATCCCTCTTTCCCAAACTTCTTAGCATTTCAGCCAGGGGTCAGAGACCAAGGACTCTCTAAATACACTAAGTACATGAAAGGAAGAGTGACCTCACCTTCACAATGTAGTCCGCCACCCGGTTGTATTTATACCGAATGAAGACCCCCAAGCCAATAGGGATGAGAGTGCTGCAGAGAGTCAGGGTCACCGCCCCCAGCGGTAGTAATTGCACCAGGGGGGTGTTGATCCAAGCGCGGCTATAGATCCACAGGCACAGGGGCATCAAGATTAGGGCCAGAAGCGTAGAGGAGATGGTCATGATGATGCTGCAGAAAAGGGAATGAACAGAATTCAGAATGGGCTCTGTACCAAGAATCTCCTTTGCACATTGGGTAACCTCTCTCTTGCACATTGGGTAGAGGAGAAAAAGACTGCAAGTCTGGAGCTTGAAGTGTGGGGAGAACCCACTTCATCCAGGGAACTGCCAAGAGAACAGCACCTCTAAGCCCAACTGAAACAGGAACCCCAGATTTGGGGGCGGGGGGAATCTGAGAACTGTTGCCCCGGCTTTATAAAGCCTATTGAGCTGGCTACAGTCTGTCTGGATGATTCTGAGGGCAAGGAACATCTTTCTTTCTTTTTTAGTCCTCCAAAGCACCCTGTTAGACATGGCAAAGCTATGTCAACACGACTTGTTGGACTGAACTCAATTATATTGTCCTCTATATGAGATCACTTTCTTCATTGGGGCCAAGAGCCTTATTTTGCTTTTGCATTTCCGGCGAGACCTAGCTTCAGGCTTCCCAGTTCCCTTTGTCTTCCAGAGGCCGGAGACCTCCGCTGACAGCCCAGCCCTCAGGGAAGATGGTCGGAGGGCCGTCAGAGCAGCTGCCCGTCTAGGTCTTTCCCCCTACATCACTACCTCCTCCCATCTGCCTTGACTTCGAAAGCCCGGGCGTCACCTCTTCCTGCGCTCTCTCCAACCGCCTCTCCTTCCTCTCTGCTGCGTCTCGAACCCGCGGCTCAGCGTGGCTGCTTGGGGTGCGAGAGATGCCCAAGGACCAGACAGCTCCGTACCTGAGGTTCATGTCGCCGTCCACCAGCAGGGACATGAGGTTGGAGAGATTCCCGCCGGGACAGCAGCCACACAGGAGCACGGCCACGGCGGCCACCTCGTTCAGCGAGAAGGCCAGGGCCAGCAGGAAGGCCAGCAGCGGCAGCAAGCCGAACTGGCAGAGCGCGGCCAGCAGCGCGCCCACGGGCCGGCGGACGTGCTCCCCGAAGTGGTTCACGTCCACCGTGCAGCCCAGGCCCAGCATGGTGATGCACAGGGCGGCGCCCACGAACACGTTCAGCCCGTGGTTCAGCGGCGTGTCCCAGAACGGGGTCTGGGGGTGCGCCCAGGGGTGGGGGAACAGGGACGGGCCCAGGCTGGCCGCGCCGCCCGCCGAGCCGCCCGCCGTCGGCTCCGAGGTGGGCGTGGGGCCGGGGCTGAAACCGACGCCGGGACTGGGCGCGAGACTGAGCCCGGGGCCGGCGCTGGAGGTGGGGGCGACGGGCAGGTCCGAGCCGGGGCGCAGGCTGCTGGCATTGGGCGACAGCGTGTAGTTGTCCGGCTGCAGCGAGGACGGGGCGAAGAGCAGCGTCGCGTTGTCGGGGCCGTCCATGGCGCTGGGGCGGGAGGCCGCGGGTCTGCGGTTCCCGGGCCCCGCGCGTCTCTCCGCCGGTCCTGCGGTCGCCGCCGCCGCCGTCCGCCCGCCCGTCGGTCCGCAGCAGCAGACGAAGCTCGGTCCGCAGCCCGGGCTGCGCGGCGCTGACGTCTCCGCGGCGTCGGGTGCGGCGTGGGGGGTGGGGGTGGGGTCCTCGGCAGGCGGCACTTAGAGCGCAGCCCCCCAGGGTGAAGGCAATCGCCGTGCCCCCGCGCCCGGCAGGCCCCGCCCCGCCGCCGGTCCCTCCTTTTAATCACCAGTAAGTGGTTCTGTGAGAGTGTAGCCAGGGGCGGAACAAAGACCTGACAAAGGACGAGAAGAAGAAAAACCGTGCCTGGCTGCCGATCAAGTTCTCTGATGGGCTCTGCCTCTTTCATAATGAAATCTGGAGACCCAGACACGGGGGGTGGGGGTGGGGAGGAGAGAGAGCGAGCGAGCTTATCTAGGCACGCACAAAAAGTACATACACTGTTCAAATAGCCTGCAACCCTGAGCATGGGGAGGGGGTCCCTGACTTAATATGAGCGGTTCTCTGGTAGCAAGACACAATATCTGGCTTTAATTTGCTAACAGGTTTTTTTTAATTCTTTTTTTTTTAATTTTTAAGTAAAATAAATAATTTGCTAACAGTTTTTAAATAAGATATGTTCAGACTTAAAGTAGAAAGTAGTAATACCGGTGGGCTTGGCAGGTGCGTGTGCATTATTCCATTTGATTCTCACAGCGGAGCCTTGAGAGATGCTGTTAACTCAGTTCTTCCACATGAGGAATCGGAGGCTCAGGGAAATCTCAGTCTCATCAGCCAAACCCACAGCAGTACCTGGATGAATGTGCACCGTGATACGTCGTTATAGAGTACAGTGAAGAGCTCTGCTAAGAAAAGCCTCCGTGAAAAATGAGTTTTGGAAATTATTGGCAGATGGGGAGACGATGTTTCTCAGCGGCCATATATTTATGAAGTGTTCTGAGTACAGCCCCAGCATTAGGATTAAAGGACCGAAAAGAAATAAAGTGGTGGGATTCCCTGCTTCAGACAGGTTTATCCCCAAACAAATCAGATTCAGAGTTCATGGCACTGTGGACTCAACAACTTTCAGTCAGTCCCCAGAAGCATCTACAAAGGAGAGAGACCTCTCTGCATACCAAGGAGGTGGAGCCATTTGAGAAGGCATCCATCTGTCTTGAAGCCATAGCTGTTGAGTTGTGAAAGCCAACAGGAGGATTTTCTAGCCAGAAGTCTTAGCTCAGGGTTAGTTTGAGAGGAGCCAAGACCCTAGTGTGAATTCTTCCTCCTGGGTACTTATCCTTCCCCCCCCCTTTTCTGACACTAGAGGAGAATGTGTGACTTCCATTTCCCAGTGGTGGACTGAGCTCCTGTGTTTATCTTTTCTCCTCCCCAAATCTCATGAAAATGACAGAATACGAAAAATAAGATTAAATTCACAGCATATTGCATTCATAATCACAAATAATTTATTTTTTTTCTCCATTGGACCATAAATTCCATGGGGGCAGAGCTGCTGCAAGCATTTAGGAAAATAATGTGCCTTCATACTTTCCCAAAGCCATAAACCCAAGAAAACCATGCAGTGACGTCTATTGAGATTTGAAGGAAGTGGGATGTGATAATCTAAGTTTTCATTTAGGCTTACGTAAGCAAAACAAAGATAATCAGATATACAGTGAAACATGCTACCCAAATACTTTCATTAGAGAGGTATATCCAGGGGGGACAGGGAGAAACAGACAAGATAAGGAGTCCCTGCTGAGCCTTTACATTCTTCAAACCACAGGATGAGATAAGCCAAGAACACAGATGGCAGAGGGTGAGCTGAAGCCTCACTCTGCAGGCATTGCCCCTGTTTGCCCCCTCCTCGTGTTAATGATATTAAAATCCACAATCAAATTCAATAAGCAGTAATTAGAGGCAGACCAACTCATCCAACTAGCTCCTCTCTTGGTTTGGGGAGGGATTGGGGAGGTGATTTATACAATGGGCAAAGAGCAAAAAGCAGAAAGGGATAGACCTGTTTTGTAAATCAGCAAACTCACAGTAAACCTGCAGTTTGGGGGGCTTCTTGGGGCCTGAAGACCTGTCATCTCCCGGCTGATGTGGTTGTTCTCAATGTAAAGAAAGCAGGTGTTCCTGCCTCCCCTCGTCCTTCTGATCTCCTTCACTATTTAGGAGAAAACGCCAGGAGTAGAAAACAGTGCTCATAATCCAGGTGTGGTACTGGCAGGGGTCACTTAGCCTCCTCAGTTATCTTCCTTTTACTCTTGCTGCCACCAAGGAGGGTGTGGCCCACCCAGAGGAGAGAGAATACATAGAAGGGAGAGGCAGCAACATAGCACTCGGAAAATATGCCGTGGGGGGTTGGGGGGAGGCGAGAATAAGTTTAGAACCTTGTTGCACACCATACACCAAAAACAATTCCATGTAGATTAAAGGGTTAACTATAGGGTGCCTGGGTGGCTCATTCGGTTAAGCATCTGCCTTCAGCTCAGGTCATGGTCTCAGGGTCCTGGGATCGAGCCCCGCATCAGGCTCCTTGCTCTCTCTCTCTCTCAAATAAATAAATAAAATCTTTAAAATATATATAGAAACAATAAGAACATTTTTAAAAAAGATTTTATTTATTTATTTGACAGAGAGAGAGTACAAGCAGGGGGAGTGGGAGGTGGAGGGAGAGGAGAAGCAGGCTTCCCACCGAGCAGGGAGCCCTATGCGGGGCTCGATCCCAGGACCCTGGGATCATGACCTGAGCCAAAGGCAGACGTTTAACGCTTAAGGACTGAGCCACACAGGCGCCCCCCCAATTTTTTTTTTTTAAGTGAGAGCTACATTGAGTGTTTACTATATACAGAGAATCTTCTAAGCCTTTACATGGACCATCTCCTTTAACTCTTACAATAGGCTTAATGGGGTTAGAAATTTGCAAGTCATTTCCTCGCAGGAAGAGAGCCAGGATTGGAACCCACACTTTTGGATCCCAAAGTCTGCTCTCCGAAGCCTGATGTGGAGTGGTTAAATAAATGAATGCACTAACACAGGAGACTGCTATGCAGATGCTAAATATCATGTTTATGATCAGAGTTGTTAATCCGGACTCCATTGGTGAATCTGAGAACCTCCTGAAATGAGGTATCAACTTTTCTGAATATGTACATTTTTTTTTCCTGAAAAGTGAGTCCATGATTTTCTCAGGTTCCAAAAAGAGTCCCAAGACCTATTTAGAGGAATAATAAAGGAGAAATTCCTGTGATAAAATCCTAAGTGATAAAACAAGTTAAAAAGCTATAAATACACACACACATATTTATATTCTAGTAAATATATAAATATATATAAATTTAGAGGGAATTTCTCCAACATATAGTATATCTGCATGGTATTATTAAAACTGATTTTTAGGGGTGCCTGGGTGACTTTGTCAGTTAAGTATCCGACTCTTGGCTTTGGCTCAGATCATGATCTCAGGGTCCTGAGATCCAGGCCACCCCTCCCAGTTGGGCTCTGTGCTCAGTGGGGAGTCTGCTTGAGATTCTCTCTCTCTCTCTGCCCTACCCCCACCCCACCCCCCGCTCTTGTGCTTGTGCACGTTTTTTCTCTCTCTCTCTCAAATAAATCTTTTTATTTTTTACTTTTAAATATTTATTTATTTGAGAGAGAGAGAGAGAAAGAGAGAGAGGAGAGGGAGAGGGAGATGCAGACTCCCCTCTAAGCAGGGAGCCAGATGCTGGGCTCAATCCCAGGACCCTGGGATCATGACCTGAGCTGAAGGCAGGCACTTAACCGACTGAGCCACCCAGGCACCCCTTAAATAAATAAATCTTTTTTAAAAAGTGATTTTTAGTTTTTTCTCTTTTTAAAAAAATTTTTACCATGTTCCTGAATTTCTGCCATAATAGTATTTTATAATCAGAAAAATATGTTATTTTTTAAAGTATCAAATCCAGAGGAAAAATAAATTCCACAAGTGTCAAAATTCCACTTTAATCAATCTTCAGCCCATAGGTTGATAGGGAAAACAGGCAAAAGACACAATTTACAATAGAAAAAGTATATGCTATTTATTGGATAGAAAACATTTTATTTGGGCACCTGGGTGGCTCAGATGGTTAAGTGTCTGTCTTTGGCTCAGGTCATGATCCCAGGGTCCTGGGATCGAGTCCCGCATTGGGTTCCCTGCTCCTTGGGGAGCCTGCTTCTCCCTCTGCCTCTCTCTCTCTCTCTGTTTCTCATGAATAAATAAATAAAATCTTTAAAAAAAAGTTTTATTTCACTAGTAGTTA
>NC_138370.1:141906515-141951676 GCF_054177405.1 Leptonychotes weddellii
TGAGCCACACAGGCATCCCTGGGTTTTTGTTTTTGTTTTTTTTTAATTTCCATCACCCCATACAAGATAGATAAAGCATTCACATTTTTAATTTAAGAAATGTTATTTTGAGGGGCACCTGGGTGGCTCAGTCGTTAAGCGTCTGCCTTCGGCTCAGGTCATGATCCCAGGGTCCTAGGATCGAGCCCCACATTGGACTCCCTGCTCCACGGGAAGCCTGCTTCTCCCTCTCTCACTCCCCCTGCTTGTGTTCCCTCTCTCGCTGTCTCTCTCTCTCTCTCAAATAAATAAATAAATAAAATCTTAAAAAAAAAGAAAATAAATGTTATTTTGAAACATTCTTTAAAGGTAGATTTTTCTTGGAATAATTTAAAACTTGTTGCCCATTGAAGGGAAGGAAAAATAAAATAAAAACAGAGAAGGAGGCAAACCATAAAAGAATCTTAACTCTAGGGACAAACTGAGGGTTGCTCGAGGGGAGGGGGGTGGGGGGTGGGGTAACTGGGTGATGGGCATCAAGGAGGGCACTTGATGTAATGAGCACTGGCTGTTATATGCAGCTGATGAATCACTAAATTCTATCCCTGAAACTAAAAATACACTATATGTTAACTAAATTGAATTTAAATTTTAAAAAATTTCTTGCCCATTACACAAGAAGCAAATAATAAAAACCACCACTTGCTCACTCATTTGACCTTAGTCAGTAATGATATGTGTTGGAGAATAGTAATGAATTCTGGTTTCATATGATCCTAAGAAAGGCTGTAGTTTGTTAATACTTTTATATTTCATATATTTTGTATTTCATGTATTTCATTCTTTTCTTACTTCAGTATTGAATTAGTCTTGCCATTCAATAGCTCGGAGAGTGAGTACCCAGGGTCTTGCTTACTAATACCTGTCATGGCTCCCCATTGCCCTGCTTTGTCTAGAGCACTGATGGGGAGAGAGTGGATAAGGTCACTGCTTTCCCCCAGCAGTTCTGCAAAATCATGCTGAGAGGACTTCATGGGGGCTGGAGATGGAGGGATTGAAAGTTGGCACTAGTGTTTTTCAAGTGCTTAAACTTTCTTTTAACTGGTCAAATACTTTTCCCAGAAACCTGGTATTTCAGAATATATATGACACATGTATGTATATATGCAAAGTATGCCTATATATACTTTCTTCTCTTTCTCTAGACCTGTCAGAGTTGTTTGTAATTAGTAGACATGGATCCCTAAAAATTTCAGAGTTCCTTTTGTAATATTGTGTTATAACACCGCAGTTCAAGCACTGTGTATTAATCTCCCAATGTTTTGCTAGATAGGACAGAGGTGAATATAAGGTATACTTCCTGTTCTCAAGGATCTTGCTGCTCCATCGACGTGTACAACCGAGTGTACAAATGCAAGGCATATTGTGACGAACTTTATCTATCTGGGTTCACGTGAGATGAGAGAGATGAATTCTGGCTGTAGAGTCCAAGCCCAATTAACCAATGAGTACTAGACTTTCAACATGTAAAGGAAGGCAAAGGATATTCTAGGGAAGGAGAACTGCTTGAACAAAGTCATGGGAGCACATTATTTCCCCTGGGAGCACAAGGGGAACAGAGCATATATACACAGTAACAAGGACAGGAAACAAGACGGGGCAAGGTGGGTAGTGAAAGCAAATTTTTTAGGGTCTTTATTGCCACGTAAAGAGCTTGAACTCGATTCTGTGACAGCAGAAAGTTAGCTAAGTTTTCCATGCGGGGAAGTGACGTATCCAGTTTCAAGCCTCAGAAAGACGATTCCAGAAGCTCTGGGTAAATGGGTAGGAACAGCATAAAGAATACGGAGTCAAGTAGGAGGCTGACTAAGGCAATGGTAAATGATGGCAGCTTATAGTACAGAATAGGCATGGAAATTGAGAGGAGTAGATGCATTGGTGGTGAAGGAGAGAGATGACTCAAAGCAAAGTTAGGCTCTCATTTGGAAGACTGGGTGGATGGGAACGATATTAACTGAGACATAGTACGTCGGGAAAATAGCAAGTTTAAGACCCAAGCTGTGAGGTTTCAGATGTGTTGGGTATCGGATGTTTGGAATGTCTAGTTGGCATCTAATATGCAAATGAGCTTCCGTTCTGAAGCATGGCTCAGATCTGGGGGACAGACATAAACAGTCAAGTTTATGGCGATTGTTACACCTCTACTTGCTGGTAATATGTCTGACTTGGTAAACCGGAAATCCTTCTTTTACGGAAAATACCCGGATGTGCTGCATAAAGTATAACAAACATTGTTTTAAAGGCACAGGCAGATCCACAACAGAGTCAGTGGAGAACTTCCATGTACATCTAATGGGCATTCCAGAAGGAAAGAATGTACGAGAAATAATAGTTTTAAATGTAATAGTTAAGGATTTTCTAGACTTGAAGAAAGACACGAATCCAGATGCAGGCAGCGTGATGAGTCCTAAGAAGGGTAAAGAGAAATAAATCTAAACCTAGACAAAGAACAATTTTTGGCTTTACTTCTCATTTCTAAGATAAACTGGATAATCTGAATGAATGTCGGGTACGAGGGATGCAAAAATGAGCAAGATGGTTTCTGTGAAATGGTGCCTAGTGTCTACCACACACTTCTATTTTGTCCTCCTTCTTTTTCAGACTCCCTTATGTTCCTTTACTTTGGTCATATCCTTAAATGTTGCTGTTCCTAGGATTTAGTCACACGTTCTTTTTTCTTCTCAGCACATTCTTAGGTGATTTCATTAACTCACCTGGCTTGAGCTATGACCTGTAGACACTGACTCATAAATTTCTTTCTTTCTTTCTTTCTTTTAGATTTTATTTGTTTATTTGAGAGAGAGTGAGCGAGGGAGAGAGTACAGGAGCAGGGGCAGAGGGAGAGGGAAAAGCAGACTCTCCACGGAGCAGGGAGCCTGACCCAACACACGACACGGGGCTCGATCCCAGGACCCTGAGATCATGACCTGAGCCGAAGGCAGATGCTTAACAACTGAGCCACCCAGGAGCCCCTGACTCACGAATTTCTATTTCTAGCCCCAAATCTCATCGGAGCCCTAAATCCACCACAGATACTGCATACATGACTTAAAGCAGAATTCATTCTATCCATCCCAGTCCTGTACCTCCTCTTCTTTACCTTAGTTAATGGCACTGCTGTCAGCAGTCTCTCGCCTTTATATACATGTTTCTTTGGCTGGGACCACATCCATCCTCCTTTCCCTCATCCAGAAATAACCAGTCCGTCCCTTAAAATTTACTTCAAATCTCACTTTCCCTATAAGCCCCTTTAACTTGTCTTTCATTTCCTTTTAGAGTCAGGTGCTGCCTTCTTTGGTTTCCCAGATCAGCATTTTGGACCTCACCCATACCTGTAAGTATTGTTTGGAGGTCTAACCTCCAGTAGACTCGGGGTCTGTTACCAGCAGGAGCTGTGCTAGTGCTGTTTTGCATCCTAAGCCTTGCCTTTGCATACTTTCTATCCTCAAGAATGGCCTGCTTTGCGTATAGTTGAATGAATGGGCAGATGGATTAATGAATGGGTGTGGTCTTATCCAGCCAGCTCCGAGGGAATCGAGAGTGTGGCTTTGGTGTCCTAGTGTCATCTGGTGACAACATTTGCTTCTATTAAATTGGCTCTGATTGGGGCACCTGGGTGGCTCAGTTGGTTAAGCGACTGCCTTCAGCTCAGGTCATGATCCCAGGGTCCTGGGATCGAGTCCCGCATCGGGCTCCCTGCTCTGCGGGGAGCCTGCTTCTCCCTCTCCCACTCCCCCTGCTTTTGTTCCCTCTCTCGCTGTGTCTCTCTCTGTCAAAGAAATAAATAAAATCTTTAAAAAAAAATTGGCTCTGATTGGTAGTCGGGTAATGGAAGCAGAATTATTGCACAGAGCACAACAGCTGGTTTCGGGCAGTCTGTTTTCCAGCAGCAGGGGGTTGCCAATCATTGTCATAAAGCAATCTCAACAGCCCTGCTCCAAATGACCTGATGGGAAAGTGTCTGGGCTGTGGGTTGGAATATTAAGTGACATTGTGTTTCTGCAGCAAGCTGAGCTGCTTGAGTCACAGCCGCGGTAAAAACATTTTAACAAAATTAAAATCTCTGTGGAGGAGGGAAAGCGGAGAATAAACAAGGTTGGACCAAACACTGAGATGGGGGCAATGGCAAGAGACAGAGACGCTGGTATGGCGGACACCCTCCATTCCGCGGTAGTAGGAGAGTAGAGATTAAGACTGAGAGGTCCACACGTGTGATTTAAAATAGTCTCAAATTTGCTCCCCATTGAGGTGGGGAAAAAAAAATAAAAATCTTCTAGAAAATACATACAGTAAATTGAAAGGGGCCATGGGGCAAATGCATAAAAGCTATCTCCCATGAGAGCAAATTGAAATAGATCAAGTACCTCTGGTCACTTCCTCTTTCCAAACGAATGAATTGCTTTTTAAAAAGCTCTTGCACTGCTGGGTTTGGCACGAGAAAGGAAATTCCTGATGTGTATCTCACGCGAATGGAAAATGATCCGGGTGATAAAGTACTGCTGCTTCTTCAGGGAATCGACATAAATAATTCTTGTAAATATAGGAAAACTAGAACTTGAAAAATCTTTCTGGTAGGTTAGAGCTCTGAGGAGCACGCTGTATTTTACTTTTACTCAAAGGAGTATTTCCAGTGTCACCTTGAGCGGAGGGGGGGAGAGTAAAAGGGACCTAAAAACCCTAAAATGTAAGATAGCTTTCTTGGGTTGGCTCCATTAAGAAAGGAAGGATTAACTTGTCTCACTGCCTTCCAGATCCTGCAGTTACAGAGGTGAGTAAGAGGAGATCTCTGCATCTCACAGACAAATGTAGAAGGACCAGATAGAGCCCAACATCAGGGTATCAAAGAGCCCAAAGGCAGAAAGAACAGCTGGACCCTGGGAGGGATTAGAGGCAGGCACTGAAGGTCAGGAATCTGATTTTCTCTCCATTTCTTTTCCTCCTTCCATGGCAGAGGAACAGGACCTGTGCAGACACAGAATCATGGGAGGTCTGCTATGTTTAGGTATGAGGGGACTGGGGTCTTGGTGTCCTGGAGGAGTTGAGGAAGGAATGACAAGAGCTGGGGTGCCTGGCTGGCCCAGTTGGTAGAGCACTTGACTCTTGATCTCAAGGTCATGACAGTGTTGTGAGTTCAAGCCCCATGGTGAGTGTAGAGATTACTTTAAAAAAACAACAACAACAAAAAGGAATGACAGGAGGTGAGAGAGATAAGCAGTGATCGGCAGATTGGTCTTAATTCTGTAGGCTGTGGAGGGATAAGCTGATAAGCAAAGAGGGTGATATTTTTAAGGAAATTGTCTCTGGCAGCAACATGGAGGTCAACCCAAATCCCTGACTCTTGGCCTTTTTCCACCATGATATCCATGTTGGTGTCTTCCCACTTCCCATGTGTAACTAATATAGGGGTTTCCATCCTCAAGAAAGCAGAATGAAATGCAAGTAAGAGCATGACTTGAATCCACTCCAAGTTATTTTAAACTAAATTTATCACAAACTTTGGTACTTCAGTTATTACTAAATTATGTGCAGTGCACCTCATAATTGATCATGAAAGAGTCATGATGCCATGCTTGAGAACTACTAGAGCAAAGATAGTCATCTGTGATCCACAGACACCTGGGGGTTCATAGGAGGTATCTTGAGGACCAGAGAGAAGCTAAGAAAGAGGACAGAACTCTGACACCCCCCAAAACCTACATTTCAACCAGAGAAACCATATTTTTATTGACTATTATAAGACTTTCACCAGAATTTTGTTTCAATAGATATTCCACTACTGGGTTGCTGGGTGGCTCAGTCAGTTAAGCATCTGCTTTCAGCTCAGGTTATGATCCCAGGGTCCTGGGATCGAGCCCCGAGTCGGGCTCCCTGCTCAGCGGGGAGCCTGCTTCTCCCTCTGCCTGCCACTCCACCTGCTTGAGCTCTCTCTCTCTCTGACAAACAAATAAATAAAATCTTAAAAAAAAAAAAAAAGATGTTCTGCTACTTGAAAAGGATGACTTGCAATGGATAGAAGATGGGAGAGACTGGAGGCAGATAAATCAAATAGGAGATAATTGTAATAGTCTGGGTGAGAAATAATAAGATTAGTTTAGCTAAATTTAGTTGAATGGATAAATTAGAGCTTATAAATCAACATGAATCACAATGCTCAAAATATAAGGTATTTCCATTATGTATATAATGGGAACTAATTCTGCTAATTTATTTTGGCATGTGATGGAGTACAAATAAATAGATAAAATATATCATAACAGTGCTTCTCAGACTTTAGTGTATGCAGACATCACTTGGGGATCTTGTTAAGATGTAGGTTCTGATTCACAAGGTCTGGGGCAGGGCCTGAGGTCCTACATTTCTAACAAGTTCCCAGGAGATACATGCTCCAAGGACCACACTCTGGGTAGGAGGGTATCATAGAATCCTACAAATAATTTTAAGCTTTCAAAAAATATCCCTAGCTCAAGGAAAGAGCGAGAGCTTTGAAGTCAGAGACACTTAGATTTAAGTCCAGGATTCACCACTTACACATCACAGCTGACCTCTCAGTCTGTCTCTTCATCTCATGATAGTACCTGATTAACTGGTGAGCTGTTGTGGGGATTAAGAAGTAGTACAACGTCAGGGCGCCTGGGTGGCTCAGTCAGTTAAGCGACTGCCTTTGGCTCAGGTCATGGTCCTGGGGTCCTGGGATCGAGCCCAGCATGGGGCTCCCTGCTCAGCAGGAAGCCAGCTTCTCCCTCTCCCTCTCCCTCTGCCTGCCGCTCCCCCTACTTGTGCTCTCTCCCTCTCTCTCTCAAATAAATAAAATCTTAAAAACAAAAAGAAATAGTACAATGTAAAGTATTAGCACAATGCCTAGCTCATAGCAAAAACGTCATAAATATTAGCTTACTATTATTTTCTAAAATAATACTGATAAAGTACCAATTTTATGAGTGACCCACAAATCACCTTTATCAGAACCACTGTGGTGCTAGTTTAAAATGCAGACACCAGGAGCCTGCATCAACCAGAAACTCTGAGGGAGGATGGGCATTTTTAACCAGCCCCTTTGCACCCTACAGCTGAAGGGCCGCTGCTGGAGCTATGTGCCTGCGTGGCTGGCATGGTCAAAGCACCTCTGAAGAACATTTATTTAGCATGCAGAGCCAAAGCTTGGCTCACATCATGACCTGGCTTCCTGTAGCAGGTGGAAGGAGAGAGGCAATGTGGTCCTTGGGCTATAGAGATGATAACATTTTTAGAATTGAAGAAGACATCCATGTCCTGCTTCACCGTATTCTTTACCCAATAAGAAGCTCCTGTCCCTGGACAAAAAAAATGCCATTTTGAGTCTCCTTCCTTCCCCAACTGTCATGCAGGTTTCTTGCCAAGATAAGAGGAACTGCATCTTTTCAAACCCATTCTGGGCAGAGCTGACCCTGGACTGAATATCAAAGTTGGTCCAAGTTATTTATTTCTTAGGCTTTTCTACTTTTCTTCCCACCGCCCCCTCCCCCTCCCCCTCCCGGCCCATCCTACTTTTTAGGCCTACCTTCTCTTTTTCTTTCTTTTTTTTTTTAAAGATTTTATTTATTTATTTGACAGAGAGAGAGACAGCGAGAGCAGGAACACAAGCAGGGGGAGTGGGAGAGGGAGAAGCAGGCCTCCCACCGAGCAGGGGACTCGATCCCAAGACCCTGGGATCATGACCTGAGCTGAAGGCAGGCGCTTAACGACTGAGCCACCCAGGCGCCCGGCCTACCTTCTCTTCTAACCCCCTGGTGCCCTACGCCACCTAGCTCTTCCAAATCCCTACTGCAGGGTCTTCTCCCTCATCTATAATCTCATGCTTCCTTCCTACCTAGCAAACTACTTTGGCAGAGGTATAGGGATAAGCAGGGGGGAAGGTGGGTATCCTTTAGAAGAAAATGTTGGGCTGAACCAAAGTCCCATCTAGAAGGGAGACCAAAGTTAGCACTACCTACAGACAAAGCCAGGACTTTATTTAGGAAGCAAGGTTAAATCTGCTCTAACACATGATTACATGACCACTGGGGTCCCCAGAATTACAGAGTATAACTTAGATAACTTCAGCCCTAGAAAAAGACAGATATGACTAGTTGTCTGCCACAGACAAATCTCAAAAATCGTCCACAGGAATATCCATTTTTGATCAAATGAACTTTTCAATGAACCTGTGAGGGCTAATTATTCATTTTCTAAAATCTCTTGCACCTGCGCATATTAGGCAGTCAGTCAACAAATTACTTATTGATATCTATCATGTGACAGACTTAATTGAGCTTCTGGGGATGCTACCTCAAAGATTGCATTTATATGTTTATTTTCTAAACACACAAATAAGTTAATTTCAGGTGATTATATAATCATATGCTGTAATACATGCTATGAAGAAGAGAAAATAGAATAATGGGCACGTGAGTGGGGTTGTTAGGGGAGACTTCTCCCTGGAAGTACAATTCAAGCTGAGGCGTACATAAGGGGAACATGGTAGTCAGGTAAACATTCAGGGGAACAGCATTCCAAGCAGGACAATAGTGCAAAGACCTTGGGATAAGAAAAACTTGGCATGTTTTCAGGGACAGAATGAAGGCACCAATACATGTTTACATTAAATATGTGGACATCAATGGGGCGCCTGGGTGGCACAGTCAGTTGAGCATCTGACTCTTGGTTTAGGCTCAGGTTATGATCTCAGGGTTGTGAGATTGAGCCCCAGGTCAGGCTCTGCACTCAGCGTGGTATCTGCTTGTCCCTCTTGTTCCCCGTCTGCCTCTCCCCCTCTGCCCCACCCCCAATGGCATTCACATGTGCGCTCTCTCTCTCTTCCCCCCTGCTCTAAAATAAACAAAGTGTTTTTTTTTTTAAAGTAAAGTCTTCTTTAAATAAATAAATAAATAAATGTGGACATCAAACATCTAACAGACATGATTGGGAGCCTCAGTAGAATTTGAACTAGGGCACATTATCAATTACTTTTCTTTTTTTTTTTCAAAGATTTATTTTTTTATTTTAGAGAGAGAGAGAGAGCATGTGAGCAGGGGGAGGGGCAGAGGAAGAGGGAGAGAAGCAGACTCCCCTCTGAGCAGGGACCCTGATGTGGGGCTGGATCCCACAAACCTGAGATCATGACCCGAGCCAAAACCAAGTCAGACACTCAAAACAACTGAGCACCCATGTGCCCTTCAGTTACTTTCCTTCTCTTTTCTTTTCTTTTAGATTTATTTATTTTAGAGAGTGTTGGGGGTGGGCAGAGGGAGAGAGAGAATCTCAAGTAGACTCCCGGCCGAGCATGGAGCCCAACACAGGATTCCATCTCACAACCCCGAGATCATGACCTGAGCTGAAATCAAAAGTTGGGTGCTTAATCCACTGAGCCACCCAGGTTGTCCCTCAATGACTTTTCTTTTAATCCAGTAAGTATTAAATACCTCCCCTCTCCTCCAGCTGGCAGGCATTCTGCTAGATGCAGAAAATAAGAGATGCGTCTAAAAGTGTCTGCCCCAAGTAGCTCAGAACTGGTGGTGGAGACAGATGTGCAAGTACACAGTTAAAGCCACTCCAAGAGAGTTACAGCTGTGGAGCGGGTTGCCATGAGGGGCTGTGGGGGCTTAGAGGAAGAAGGTCTCACTCCTCCAGAAGTATGGAAAGCTTTGAGTTGAGCCCTTCAAGATGAATAGGATTTAACAAGATGAGTTGTTCTCAGCAATACTGTGGACTAGATATTCTGAAAAATCCTCCAGTTACAAAACACTGAACTGCTGAATTAAATACAGTAAATATCCTTTGAGAGCCAGGAACGTATAATGGTGAACTAGTTTCAAAGCTCCATATTGTCTTGAGGGCATTTGTCAGTAGCAGGAACCCAGAGTCCTGGGGGAGGCTGGGGTGGGGGCCTGTGAGGGACAGGACACAAGAGACAGACTCAGGCACCGATAGATAGCTGGGACACTGGAAATGAGACACCCCACAAAAAGTCAGGAATCCTGAAGAGCCTCACCCTCTTCAGAAAGGCAGGAGAGAAAGCTATCTGCCCCTTAGCAGGGGCAAAGCATGTCAAGATTAAATTGTTCGTTTCAGTCTAGGTGCTGGGGACAGAAAGAAAAGATGTCTCCTGAGGGAATTAATTACCACAGCTGACCCTTCTGTCACTCAAATTGGGGTCTGATTACACTACTGACTCTATTTCCACCACAGAATCCCCTAAGGCTCAAGAATGGGTGGCACCATGTCCTTCAGGAAGATGGTGTAAAGGGTGGGCTAAAATGAGGATTGTTTAAGGAGCAGTTAGGTCCACCCTGAAAGTCTATACATTTCTCAGTATGTAAATTATATTTCAGTAAAGATTTTTTTTTTTTTTCCAAAGGAGGAGCAGGATGAAGAGAAGGAGGAGGAGGAGTTAAATGTCTAGATCTACTCCCTCGTTTATGTTTCTAGACAAACTTCCCTAGACTATAGTTTTCCTCTCTGGAGAGGATGAAAGATCCTCTGTACTAGGGAACATCAGACATAGTTAAGGGTAAAAATGCAATAAGCAAAAATAATAGGTGAATGTGTGCCCACAAGATACTGTGGCTGGTTACCCTAGCCTTCTTCCTTCTTCTTCCCCCCAAGTTCCCAGAACTTGGCAGCTGTGTAAAAAAAGAACACTAGGGTCTTCCTAATAAAATGGCTGATCCCGGATCACCATAAAGGGTGTTTGGAGCTTCCGGTCAGCGGTTTAGTCTCCCTTTCTTAAGAATGAACACCCAGGGGCACCTGGGTGGCTCAGTCGTTAGGTGTCTGCCTTTGGCTCAGGTCATGATCCCAGGGTCCTGGGATCAAGCCCTGCATTGCACTCCCTGCTCTGTGGGAAGCCTGCTTCTCCCTTTCCCACTCCCCCAGCTTGTGTTCCTGCTCTCGCTAACTCTCTGTCAAATAAATAAATAAAATCTTAAAAAAAAAAATGAACACACAACTGGGGTGTGTCAGTTGACTGTCAGACTCTTGATCCCAGCTCATGTCTTGATCTCAGGGTGGTGGTTTCGAGCCCCTCTTTGGGCTCCATACTGGGTGTAGAGCCTACTTAAAAAAAATAAAGAAAAGGGGCGCCTGGGTGGCTCAGTTGGTTAAGCAACTGCCTTCGGCTCAGGTCATGATCCTGGAGTCCCGGGATCGAGTCCCGCATCAGGCTCCCTGCTCGGCGGGGAGCCTGCTTCTCCCTCTGACCCTCCCCCCTCTCATGTGCTCTGTCTCAGATAAATAAATAAAATCTTTTTAAAAAAATAAAGAAAGAATGAACACACAACCAAAGATTACTAGACATCTATGGAAAACTTCCACTGTGGAAGATAAAGACCCATACAAACAAAAAAGCAAACAAGCAAGCAACCTACAAAAATAGAGACCAAGTATGGGAAATAATACTTTTTAAAGTTAAAAAAGACCCTTTCAGACAAGGGTATTGCAATTGCAAAGTAAGAACAGGATGCCACAAAAGGAACATTTAGAAAACAACAAAAAGAAGAGGTCTTAAAAATGTTAAATATGAAAGCAGAAATGAAACACTCAATCTCGGAGTTAGAACATAAAGTTAATATATTCTACAAAATAAAGCAAAATGACAGAGGTAGAAAATAGGAAAGATTACAGAAATTAGAGGGCATCTTAATTAGTTCAAGAACTATTAAAAAAAGTACCATAGACAGGATGGCTTTTAAACAACAGAAATGTGTCTCTCACAGTTCCAGAAGATGGAAGTCCGAGATGAGGGTACGAGCATGGTCAGCTTCAAAGAGCTCTCTTCAGGGTTGCAGACTTATTATTATACCCTCACATGGCACAAAGAGAGAAGCTAGCTCTCTGGCCTCCTCTTATAAGGGCACTAATCCCATTCATGAAGGCCCCACCCTCATGACCAAATTATCTTCCAAGGGCCCCAACTTCCTAATGCCATTGCATTAGATTAGATTGGGTTTTAGCCTATGAATTGTGGGGGGGACACAAACATTCAGTCCCTAACAGAGGGCCAGTGCCCAAGGGACAATATTTAATACCCATTCCTGGAAGGACAGAGAAAACTGAGCAAAGTAAATCTTTAGTGAATGTTTTCAAGGACATTTCTCAGAATCTAAGGATGGGATTTGCAGACTAGAAGGACACACTGATAAAGCCCAGCACAATGGATAAAACAGATCCACATTGAAGGACATCATTATGAAATTTCACAAAATTAGCATCAAAGTTTATTAGCTTTCAGAGAAAGAGAAAGTAAAAACAACAACAACCACCTTGACTGTATATAAAGGATCAGGCATCCAAATGGTTTTGGACTTAACAGTAATACTAGAAGCAAGACATCAACAAAGCACTTCAGCTTCCAGTAAAGGCAGGGTAGGAAACTTAGCAATCCCCCTGCTGAAAACAGTGAAAAACACTGGATAAAATATATTTTTGAAGATAAAAATACCTCAAAAGCATTAAAGACATAGACAGTTGGGAACTCTCAGGACTAGAGCTTATAACCAGAGAGGCAAGCAGAACATCACAACAATAATGGCAAACCTGAGCTAGACTTGCTCTCCTTCCCCTGCAGCGCAGGGAACTGTGGGGAGGACAGCCTTGGTGCTGCCTTGGGGAGCAGGAAGGGAAAAAAAGGGAGAAGCTGACCTGAGGAGGCCGTGCCCACGGATGGCCCTCACATGAAATTGTATTGCGTACATAACCTGGGTGGGCCAGGAACTCTGAAACCTTGATGTGGTTCTTCCTGATAGTGCCCTTAGGCACCTGGAAGAAACAAATGGAAAGTTCTGCAGGAAGGCACATCCAACCTAGACCTCGGAGAACCACCACAGTCATTTTTCCAAAGTAATATCCAGCAGTCAGCAGAAGCACACCAGAAAATAAAACTTGAATCTGAATGACAACAGGGCACTGGAATTATCAGTCATGAACTTTAAACAACTAGGCCTACCAAGTTTAAAGAACTAAAGAATTTAACTTAAAAATATCTTTAGGAAACAAGGAATTGTGAGAATGACAGACCAGTTTTTTTTTTTTTTTAAGATTTTATTTTATTATTTATTTGAGAGAGAGAGAATGAGAGACGGATAGCAACAGAGGGAAGAGGGTCAGAGGGAGAAGCAGACCCCCCACTGAGCAGGGAGCCCGATGTGGGACTCGATCCCGGGACTCCAGGATCATGACCTGAGCCGAAGGCAGTCGCTTAACCAACTGAGCCACCCAGGCGCCCGACAGACCAGTTTTGAAAAAGAACTAAAGATCATTTCCAGAAATGAAAAATACATGAAATAATTTTTAAAAAAAGACAGTACAGTAATGCCTTCACAGTTTAGAAGGAAAATGATTGCTGATCTGAAATTCTATACCCTGCTAAATTATTAATACATTACCAGGTTAGGATAAAGAGACTTTTGACTGGCAATCATTCAAAAACCTGACCTTCCATGTACCCTTTCTGATGAAGTTACTGTAGGATGTGTTCCATTAAAATCAAACAGCAAACCAAGAAGACATGGAAAACAGAAGATCCAGCCTAAGAGAGAGGCCAAGGAAATCTCAAGGAGGAAATTGAAAAGAGGTACCAGAGTGATAGCTGTGCACAAATATAGGGGAAAGCAGTCTACAGGGAAGGAGTAGGATTCAAGGACACATTGAGAAGAGCTGTCATCACCAAGATTCCTAGCATCGTTCTAGTCTCCTCCCCCACTTTTTTTACCTGAAGACAGAATGCCTGCTCATATTCTTTTTTTTTTTTTTTTTTTACGATTTTTAAATTTATTTTTCGACAGAGAGAGACATAGCGAGAGAGGGAACACTAGCAGGGGGAGTGGGAGAGGGAGAATCAGGCTTCCCGCCAAACAGGGAGCCCAACATGGGATTCGATCCCAGCACCCCGGGATCATGACCTGAACCGAAGGCAGACACTGAACTGGCTGAGCCACCCAGGCACCCATGCCTGCTTATATTCTTATATGTACTTGACTTTTCTTAGGTGTTGCTACAAAAATTCCTGTTTTCCCCTCCATGTCCTGTTGCTTGAATCATCTAAGAAGCTCATTTATTCCAAGATATTTTGATATACTCCTAAGAGCTGAAGTTAGGTCATATGATTTTAAAGATTTTATTTATTTATTTGAGAGAGAGTGCACAGGTGGGGGGAGGGGCAGAGGGAGAGGGAGAAGCAGACTCCCCACTGAGCGGGGAGCCTGATGCAGGGGCTCAATCCCAGGACTCTGGGATTGTGACCTGAGCCAAAGGCAGACGATTAACCAACTGAGCCACCCAGGTGCCCCAGGTCATATGATTCTTGAAGCAAGAAATACAGGACTTTCAATTCCCTTTGATACTATTTTTTATGACAATCTGTATGTTCCAGCCAGATGCTCCAGCTGTGGTCAGTCAGCCATGTTTTCCAGAACTCATTCTTTTCCTAAAAGTTCCCAGAACTCAATCAATTTCCCAACATCAAACTTAATAAAACACCTACACACTTACACATAAGTAATAACCTCCCACATTAGGATGTACAATGATTAAAACCCCACTTCCGGGGTGCCTTGTAATTAATAAGGCTGTCACAAGCAGTTGACTTGTGAGATCGAGCAACACTGAAGCCTGCACGCTTGGTGCCCTTTCAAACCAACCCCTCATCATTCTGACATCTCCTAATCAGTTTTGGAAGTAATTTGAGACTTTACCTATGTATCGTTTT
Source organism: Leptonychotes weddellii (assembly GCF_054177405.1). Taxonomy (NCBI): domain Eukaryota; kingdom Metazoa; phylum Chordata; class Mammalia; order Carnivora; family Phocidae; genus Leptonychotes; species Leptonychotes weddellii. The sequence goes on from NC_138370.1 coordinate 141,921,274, forward strand.
GTTTACAATGTTGGATTTGGGGACATAAATAAAAAATTTTTCTCTATAAACTTCAGCTGGAAAATGTATTAAGAGGCCACACTGTGTGAAGTTTGGGGATTAAGGCCAAGGGGTCTTCTAACAAGCAGCTATCAGAAACATTCCGCTAGTTGCCCTGTAGCCTGGAAATCTTTCTTTCAGTGATGTCACCCCCAAGCTGAATGCCAAGGGAGCCACGGAAGGCCTACTGTCAACTTTGGTCCTGGGAATTTCCACCATACAAACTGAGGGAGAGGGTATGCTCAATAAAAAATTCAGGATATTCAACAGTGGTTGAAAAACATACCCTGAAGGGATGGTTTCCCCCTCTTGTCTGATTGGTCACTTAGAATTTGATGATTCAAGTAGTTCCAGGAAATAAGACTCATGACATGAATCTGTGTTAACATTTGTCTCAACCATTCCATTCTCTCATGATAACTGACAGCACTTAGTGTGACAAAGCCAGGTGGAGTCAATTACAGCATACATTTCACTAGATCCTTTAGAGCCCATACCATTAGAAGACATTCTGCCAAGAAATTTTACTGCAGTCTTAAATGAATTAATATGACCCTGACACACGCAATTACCTCATCATTATTATGCTTCAGGTTGAGAGTTTGCCAGGAAAACAGTCTGAGATGTATCTGTTCGTTATCTATACTTTCAAGGGTTAAAGTGATTATACAACTGAATTGAATCATTATTTGCTAATTGATACCAGGCTATTTTAAAGGACTGAAATGATTGGGCTATTATTTCAGCCTTTTTAATTGGAAACAAAGTAAAATGTCTCTTATTGATGTTTTCCTGAAAGTCATTTATTAAAATTATGAAACATTCACTTTGCTATTTAATAAAAACTCACGATAATGGCTTATTTAAGAATGAAGACTTCTTTTCTTAAAGCAAGATCAACAATCGTAGGGTCATGATGCTGATCACCAATTCTGAGGTGGCGGGGGGCGCGGTTCCCACACCACCAAGCAATTCTCCAACTCCAGCTGGGTGTTCCACAATTCTACTCAATTCTGACGCTACTACTTGCAAATAGTGTCAAATTCCCCAGATTAAGGGCTCAGTCCTATGAGACTGCACCCCCACTTTCCCTCACTTCAGGGGCCAATCTTAAGTCCCAGCTGTCACCTGGGCTTCTGATCAACTGTCTATAGTTTGGAGGTTCCAATGACCTCCTCTTCCAGTTTGATTACTTTGCTAGAGCAGCTTACAGAACTCAAAAAAACATTTTACTTACTAACTAGATGACTGGCTTATTAGAAATGGATATAACACAGAAGCAGCCAGATGGAAGAGGTGCATCGGGTGAAGTGCAGGGAAAGGCTGCAGAGTTTCCAAGCCCTCTCCAAGTGCGCCAACTCTCCCAGAATCTCCGTGTGTTCACCAACCAGGAAGCTCTCCTAACCCCATCCCCTCGTGTTCTTATGGAGGCTTCATTACATAGGCACGATTGATTAAATCATTGGCCACTGGTGATGGAATTCAACCTCCGCCCCTTCTTCCCTCCTCTGGGGTTGGTTCACACAATTGGTTTTCCTGGCAACCAGCCCGCAAATGACCAGGAGAGGTCCAATGTCACCTCATTAACATAAAAGACACTTATCACTCCGTCACTTAGGAAATGCCAACACTTTTACGAGCTCTTTGCCAGAAATAGGAGAGACCCAATATATATTTCTTATTATAACATCATATAAGGTACATAAATGATTATATCCTTGGTTAGAGTTTGAGTTGAAGGAAGACATATGATTGATAAAGAAGAGATATTTTGGAGTGTAGTTGCAGTTTCTCTAAAGGCAATATATAAATTAGGAGAGGCTAATTGCTTTAACAAACAGTCCCCACATCTCAGCATTTTGATTAGTGGAAGTTTACTGTTCACTCATGTAAAGTCCCAGGGCAGACGTTCTTAAGCACTAAAGGAATTGCTACTCAACAATTGATCTTCCTTCCATCCTACAGCTTCGATATCTTCCTCAGAAGGCCACCAAGTTGTGAGAGAGGAAGAGAGTTCCAGTGGAAACAGCCCTGGGCACATAATTCCTTGCCTGTTAAGTGACATGTCACTTCCCTCATTCCATTGGCAAGAACTCACCGCCATCCTGGTGGTGTGCTGGAACCATCTGGTCTCAGCTTCTGAGAGTTCTTCTGTGCATGTTTTCCCAACTCCACATTCAATGGCATCCTCTTGGTGGCTTGAAATAGGCCTTTGTGGGAATATGGACACCATGGAAATAGGCAAATACTATACATGAAGCCTTTTTCCATCTGAAGAGCCAAGTGTTAAACATGGACTAGCACACCAAAGAGTCACAGGGTTCTACCAAATAGATGCAAGAGGGCCAGAAAAGGGGTTGGCTGTGTGTCCAAGAGGAATGAACAGGTTTGGGGAGTGTCTAGCTGCTTTCTGTTACATGAAACAAATTGAGAAAAAGATAATTTTTTTACTTTGGAAATGATCTTCTTATGACTGTTCTTTAAAAAGAAACATTACTAGAGCACCTAGGTGGCTCACTTGCTTAAGCATCTGACTCTTGATTTTGGCTCAGGTCATGATCTCAGGGTCGTAAGATGGAGCCCCATGTGGGGCTCCATGCTGGGCATGGAGCCTGCTTAAGATTCTTTTTCTCCCTCTCCCTCTGCCCCTCCCCCCGCTCATGCTCTCTCTCTAAACAAACAAGCAAACAAATAAATAATAAAATCTAAAAAAAAAAATAAAACATTACTCTGGTTTTGGTTTTCTGTTATGTCTCTATGTTATTTATATACTCTAAACTCAAGAAAATTGTTTATGAATGGCCTAACTAAAAATATATTACTGTTAAATGAGTAAGATGCCATCTTGTATGTGGATTTCTCCAAGGGAAGCTCCCCTCCCTTTCAAGTGAGGTTTCTGGTCTTCTCTCTCCTACTCAAAATACTACACGCCTAATACCATCCTTTAAAAATATATTTTTTTTTAATTTTTATTTTTTTAAAGATTTTATATATTTGAGAGAGAGCACATGAGAGGGGGGAGGGTCAGAGGGAGAAGCAGACTCCCTGCCGAGCAGGGAGCCCGATGCGGGACTCGATCCAGGGACTCCAGGATCATGACCTGAGCCAAAGGCAGTCGCTTAACCAACTGAGCCACCCAGGCGCCCCCATCCTTTAAAAATATTTACGGGCATTTCTTTCTGATTTTGTAGCAAGTTGAGCTGTATGTGACTACTCTTTTTGCAGGTCATAAATGGTCAAATATCAGCAATTTCATGTGGCTCGACCTACAGTAAGCATAGTTGTTTCCTTTTTTTCAAGTATCATTGGGAAGTTACTGTTATCTTTTGTTTTATTTGAGAAAGTTAATTGGATCACCTTACAGGACCACTTACTAGCAATATAAATAGCCAGAAATTAAAGATTAATGATCTTTCCTCCACCATTCAAACTCCTACAACTCTATCACCCTTCCAAGGGGATTGGCTTCATAGTCTCTTTGACAATCGCTGCAAGGATGCAATTGCTCTTTTTGGAGAGAGAGAGAGAGGCTTTTTTCTTTTCTTTTGCAGTGAAGGCCTCTGGCCAAGCATAATACCGTTTTCTCCTTCGGTTCATGAGCCTGCTTTTTTCTGTGGCCCTCTCTACTTCTGCCACTGTGACAAAGGGAACTTGTGGAATTCTTGAGAAGTGTACTGGGACTTTTTGCAAAGCAGTAAGTGATACATAAAAGTATGACTCACTGTCACAGTTAGTTGCAAGGAGTAGCTTATGTACCCCCAAACCAAAAAGGTACAAAACCCTGCCGGCAAGTCCAGAAGAACTTCTGTTGTTTGTCTCCCCCATCTCATACCTCTCCTTGTCTCTCTCCTCACCCAGTGGTTTCAGGCCATGTTCCCCAGGCTTCTGTGATACACAGATTATCCTCTCCTCCAAGATGTCAGGGAACATTATCCTGATCCTACCTTTTCCCATAGAGATAGCAAGAGAAGACAGCAAAATTGTCTGTTTGCTTTCTCAGTGTGGTGGCACTGGGGCCAGGAAGGAAGCTGGATGGGATACCTGGAGCAGGTTTCCCGCTGGTCTGGGTTGGGAATGACCCAAGAATCAACACAAACTCCCCATGGCTCCTGCTTACCCTGGGGCTGCCCTTCTCTCTCTGGTCGCCCTTCCCCACTCTCAGCGCCTCTCATTTCTTTTGCACAATGTACAGGACTTCCTTTTCACCTTCTTCCAACTCTTCGGTCTGACCTTCTGGAGTCTGTAAACTCTCAGGGACGGAATGGAACCACAGGGTAAGGAGAAAGACATGTACACACAAATGCAAACTTGACCCAGGGCCCTATTTTGTCTGTTTCCAAGGAACTTTCAAATCGACCTTGTATATATATATATATATCTAAATCATTGTTTTTCCAAATACTATTGGGACTAACCTCTGGTGTTTCATTTTCTGCATCTGCTTGTTATTTGGACTTGAGACATGTTTGTGGTCCATGGTGTTATTTACATAGTCATTGTCATGTCAATGGCTTCATGTGATAGCACAATAGTTTTGCGAGGTAAATAGAGCAAGGAGTACCCTTTGATAGTGTGTGAAGTGGGCAGTCAGAAAATTTAGGCCTTTCCCATGGTCCCACAGCTAAATAAAGCTGATAAGTGGTGGTTGGAGGTAAGAAGGGGAAGGCTTGAACCCAAGTCTGAGGGCTCCTAACTTCAAGTCTAGGGTGCATTCCCTTACAGGCCTTTGTCTTGTGCAGCATGAGACATTTAGCCAGAGCATTACCATTAGTTTCTATTTGCCACACATGATACACATGTACATCCTTATCTTTATCTAAAACACATCTCAGCGAGCACATTTGAGAGACTTAAAATGTCACAGTATTTCTGTCTTCTTAGTGTTTTGTCATCTTTAGTGACTGTTTTTATTTCTCTCATTCTTAAAAGATATTTTCAGTGAGTATAAAATTCCAGGTTGGCAGGTGTGATATTCTTTGGATGTATCAACCTTTCTAGTTCATAGTTATTGAATCAAACTCTGATCTAGGGGTTGCTGTGAAGGTGTTTTGGACATGTGTTTAACCTCCATAATCAGTTGACGTTCAGTAAGGAAGAGCATCCTATGACCTTTATGGGCCTGATCCAACAATTTGAAAGGCCTTAAAATGCAGAGCTGAGGTTTCACAGAAGGAAACAGAAATCCTGCTTGTGGACCATAGCTCCAGCCTGTGCCTGAGTTCCGGCCTGCCCTCCAGACTTCAGACTTACTTTGCCAGCCCCCAAATGTCTTAGCTGATTTTTTGCAACAAGGCACTTCATATGTATCTCCTCCTGGTTCTGCTTCTCTGCTTAAACTCTGACTGATGCACACACCTTTTCTTTCTGCTCATTTAAGACATCCCCGCATCGCCTTCCGACTTCCATTGTTTCTGCTAGAACTCAGCTGTGTGTCTAGCTGCTCTTACTTTGAAGATGCTCTCTTCCCCTCTCCCTTTGGCTGCTTTTAAGACTTTGCCTTTGTCTTAGTTGTTCCGAAGTTTCACTATAATGTATTTTGGTGTGAAAAGCCTAAGCAACATGAATACAAAGAAATTCCTCTGGAATCTGTGGATTGGTGTCTTTCATGTTTTTCTGAAAAATGCTCTGCCATTATCTCTGCAGACATTGTGTCTGCTCCGTTCTCTGTCTCCTCTCCTGCTGGGATTCCAGTTCCAGGAGTTTCTCAGCCTGTCCTTCAAGTCTCCTCCCTGCCTCCTGTATTTCCTGTCCTCTCCTGGGTTACACATTCGAAGTCATATCCTCCCATCTGTCTTTCAGCTCACTGATTTTTCTGTTACCAGAGGTGTCTTTCCAGTTTCCATTTTGGTTGGTGTAGTATTCATTTCTAGGATTTTTATTTTGTTCTTTCCCAGATCTGCTGTTACTTTTCATGGTTTTCTACAGATATTTTCAAGCTTTTCATTTATATATTTTGTCTGATAATTCTAATATCTGAAATTTAGATATGCCTGTTTTCACTTTTTCTTTTTTTTCTACTGTTTTTCATACTCATTGCCTTGCTTTCTTGTATATTTTTGCTTACTGATTATTGCCCTTAGGAAAAGTCTGGTGGGTTCCCCGGTGCCTAAGATAAATGAGCCCTATTTCATAGAGGTTTTACATTTGTGTCTGCCAAGTGCAAGGAGACACCTGTTGTCAACCAGCTTATCTCGAGGTTCTCTGGTTCACCCAGGCTATGCTTCTCTAGGGTACAAATATTTTTAAGGACAAATCTATGGCCATATGGTCTTAGAGACTTTTCTCCCCTTACCTTCCTGTTTTTGTTTGCTTGTTTTCTCCTGTTCTGTTACTACAGGTAGGGGGAGTTTAGTCCTGGTTTACCATTTCTTTTATTGTGTAGCTAATATTCTGCCTCCAATTACAATGTGTGTGTTCCCTCCACCCCCCTTGAACAAAGCAATTGTCCTACACAAGCCGGGTGTCCTACCACTCAACTCAGTTGAGACACTACCTATCCAAAGAGCAGCAGATCCACAGGTTAAGCAATCAGTCCCACAAAACTGATCCCACTTCAGATACCATTCCCAAGTCCAGGTTGTTACCTCTGCTTCTGACCGGCTGGCTAAACTTAGAGGTTCCCATGACTCTCTCCTGGGTTTGATTAATTTGCTAGAGCAGCTCACAGAACTCAGGAAACCAGTTTACTCACTAGATTACAGGTTTACTAAAAAGGATCTTAATCAACAGCCAGATGAAAAGAGGCACAGGGAAAGGGTGCAAAGCTCCAATGCCCTCTCTGAGTGCACCACTTTCCCCAAATCTCATGTTCACCAACCCAGACACTCTCTGGACCCCATCCTTTTACTCTTTTTTTTTTCCTTTATGGAGGCTTTCACTGGCCCTCAGTGATTGCTTCAACCTCCAGCTCCTCTCTCCTCCCCAGATAAGGGGTGGACTGCAAGTTCCAGCCCTCTATTCCTATTTGGTTCTCCCTGTAACCAGCCCCAGCCTTAGGTGCTATCCTACCATAACAAATGATACCTTTATGCTCTCATCACTTTGGAAAGTCCAGGGGTTTTAAAAGCTCTGTGCTAGACACATGGAGGAAACCAACTACTTACTTCCTATTGTAAATCACAATCTAACAGCAGCCTTTTGGGGTCCCTATGATGTAGGAAATGTTACCCCCTGAGTTTCCTCTTCTTGGGTGGGCCCTTGGCTCTGATTCTGTCTCCTTTAGCCACAAGGCTGGAGAACTCAAGACTAAGTGTTCAGCATCAGCAAACATCTTTAGTACAAAGTGGTTTTGGTGCTCAGACATTTTCCCCTGACATCTCAGTTCAGGCCTTTCCCCCAAATTTAGCATGGCAGGCCCCACTATCTTTCTCATTCTTTGTTGTTTTTCATGTGACTTTAAATATGTTTTATCCAACATATTTCATTTTAGAGGAAAGGTTGGTCCTTATTATCTAGCCCGTCATTAACGGAAACTGAATTTCTGTTTGTATAGAATGTTACAGGACACACACCATCTTTCTACTTCCTTCTAACACTCTAGCCAGCTAGTGTGCTGGTGGAGATTCTCAGACCTGCAGGCTAGATGTGGATTTCAACATCATCTCATCCGACAGGCAATGCATCTTCTAAAATTAGCTTCTAGGTGCCCAAACCCCCAGCATTAAAAGAAACAAATCCAATTGTGAGCTCATCTGCAAGCATGTTCTGGCAGGAAGACACCATCCAGGGCGGGCTTTCCCTGAGAGCCGCACTCTGAGATGGTGTGGGGCCTGCAGGCAAATTCAGAGGGGGAGAAGTAGAGATAGGACCTTGGGCTGAGGGTCAAAGCAGGTGGTTTGGCTGTTGAAATAGGCAGTTAAAGGGGGCTTAGGTATCCATGGGTTGGAGAAGTTAGCTAACTTCAGCCAGAATTAAGGATATTGGTTTCAGTTCAAGCTAGGCTTACCACACAGGAGACTTGAGCCCTCTTAGATAAGGAACAAGATTTGGTGGAAAGTGGGGGCTGGAGCGGGGGCGTGCGGAAGACCCAGAAGCTGGACCTGCAAGAAATACTTGCTAATGGCAGGGGTGGAGTACTGAGGGCTATTTGGGGGAGTGTGTAGCAGTGTAATGTTTTCAGGAGCAGAGGGCCTGGGAACAAGGGTCTGAGTAGCTGAGGGGAGACTGAAGGTTTGATGAGTCAGAACTGTCCACCTACATTTCTCTTCTGGGAACTTCTCTTACCTGTCCACAGCTTTTCTTCTCTTCCATTTCTGTTTCCTGCCTGTGTATGTCTCCTTCTCTCTGCTTCTGTGATACAGAAAGAGGTGAATTTTGATGGCAGATCCTGTAATTAATGTGCTCTAGTACCATGCTTCTCAAAGAATATGCAGAATTCTGATGGGAGGTACAGAAAGCCATAGGATAAGGGAATATCTTCCTTGAGTTTTACTTGTGTTTGGAAGATTTAGGAAACACAGTTTTTTCTTATTCAAAGAAATAATTTCCTTTACCGGCTTTGCTGCCCACCTTCTTTTTTTGCCTTTCTCCATACACTTTTCCAGGAGCTCATTTCATGACCACAGAGGACATCCGCCGTGGTAGACATATGCCCTTACCTCCCTGGTCTACACTGATAGCCCTGAAGTCTTTCTTGGATCCCAGGCTCCTACATCCAACCTACACCTCAAGATGTACATGTCTAAAACTCAGCTCAATCTCTCCCCCACCCAAGCATACATGTCCTTCTGCATACATTCACTCATTCATTCCCTCATTCAAGTACTTATGGGGTTCCAGGCACTCTACTACACTATGCCCCATAAATAAACAAGGAAAAAGATATTTATGGGCCTGCCTTCACAAAGCTTCTAGTCCAACAAAGTATACTCATAAGTGAAGAAGAAAATTTCCCAGAATTGAAGAACATGAATCTCCATGTTGGAAAGTCCCACTCTGGGCCCAGGACAACACATTCTTAAGGCTTTAACTAATAAAAAAAAAAAAAAGTATAAAATATTAAAATACTTGGGACAAATAAAATACCTTTCTTAAGAGAGAAGTGGGAAAAGTCCACATTCAAAGGAACACAAATAGAATGAAAATAAGACCCTCAGTGCCAACCCTAGTTATTTGAAGACCATAGAAGAATACCTTCAACATTCTGAGGAACTATTGTTTTCAAGGGGGAATACTATGCCTTACAAGCTATCAATTATATGTGAATGTTTAGTTTGCTTCTCCAGGGAAACAGAACCAATTGGATGTGTATCTATAGAGAAAGATTTATTTTAAGGAATTGGTTCATCCAACTATGGATTCTGGCAAGTTCAAAATCTGCAGGGTGGGCTGGCAACTGGGACCCTGGGAAGAGCCAGTGTTGCAGTTCAAATCCAAAAGCCATCTGCTGGCAGAATTCCCTTTTGTTCGGGGGAGGTGAGTCTTTGGTTCTATTTAGGCCTTCAACTGATTGGATGAGGCCCACCACATTATGGAGGGATGCAAGGTCATCTGCATTATTCAAAGCCAACTGTAGTGGAAATGCCTGACATTAAGCTTCTGATTACTGAGCCATCCATGTCAAAGACATCTATCTCGAATAAACACATTGCCAGCTCTATGACATAGCTACTAGTAAAACAACTAGGTAAGAAACCAGACCACCCCACTCGTGAAGTCTTCCTTTTAGAAAGCCTTGGGTAACCTAAATAACTGACCAGTTGACTGATCCTGCTTTTCCCTTCCTGTACCCTTACTGTGCTTGCATTTTAAGTTCATCAGTAAAGGGGGCAACTGCCTGGCTCTGTCGGTAGACCAGGTGACTCTTGATCTCAGGGTTCTAGGTTTGAGCCCCAGGTTGGGTGTAGATATTACTTAAAAATATTTAAAATAAATAAATTCACCAGTTAGAAGTGAGCCTTAACCACTTCACCCTCAGACCCCAGTAAAAGCTGAGCCCCAAGTCTGTGCTTCCTTGCTGACTCTCTACCCTCAACCTTGCTGTGTGGGAATGTCTGTGGGGGTTTGTCAGCTGTACAGGCCCAGGCAAGTGCCTCGGGCATTCCCAGCCAAGAGCATCACCATCCATAGGCTGAGACCAACAGAACATCTCCCTCTGTGAATGTTAATCTCATGCAAAGACTCTCATAGGAACTTCCAGAATAATGTTTGACACATACGTGGGCACTGTGGCCCAACCAAGTTGACACGTAAAATTAACCATCATAATGAGAGAAGAATAAGATCTTTTCAAAAATTCAAGGCCTCCAAAAGTTAACCTCCTGTGGACCCTTTCCTGGGGGCATCTTAGAAAGCTTAGCAGAACAAGAGAGAAGGCTCAGAAAGAAAAGCCGTGGATCTGGGAGAAGGCTCCCACACAGGCCCGTCTAAGGACAACAGCTATGCAGCAGGAGGAGAAAAGCACCTGGCCCGTGGGAGCAGCAGGATGGTGCTCTTCAGAGGAAAGGAAAGGAAGATGTGTTCTTGGATTATTTCTCTGGGTATCTCTAAGGGTGGTTATTAAGGGCACTGACGCTGGAGCCATACTTTCTGGGTTTAAATCCCGGTTTGCTCCTTAGTAGCTAGGTGATATTAATCTCCCAGTGCTTCCGTTTCTTCACATGTAAAATGGGGAAGATTATAATATGTTTTGCTTGGAGGGATGGTGGATGGTCAGGGCGAGCGACGCTATGTTGCTCAAAAACCCCAACGTCTCAGTGACTTAAAACCAGAAAGATACTTTTCTTTCTGATGTTGTATGTCCCCGACTGTTGGCTGGGGGCTCCACCTTGTCCTCACTTAAGTGTGCAAGCTGAGGGAGCCTCCATTCCCAGGAAAGACAGTGTTTTCTGTGGAGGAAGAAAACGTGGGGAGTTATATACCAGCTCTTATAGGCTGGTATGTTCCATTGTTGCAGCAAGGGAATGGCAATTCTACCTTATGCCCACGTGGAGAACCAAAATGTCGTGGACACCCTCACGCCTACCACAGAGCCCCACGCCTCCCCATTGCAAGGAAGGAATCCATGGCTCTAGATGAGTGGAGCCCCCTAAAGGGAGGAACAAATGGGTCCTCAGGGAGGGAATAAAACGTCCAGAGAAGGGAAGGGAGCCATGAATCCCAGGACCGTGGGTTTGAATTTTGAGAGAGAGAAGAGAAATGAGAGAGCTCTTGTAAGGAGTAGAATCTTAGCATGAGAGGGGTCTCAGGAACTCTTGGAAAGTGGTGTGTCACATAAAAACACATATCAGAGGGGCACCTGGGTGGCTGAGTCGGTTAAGCGTCTGCTTTTGGTGTGGGCCATGATTTCAGGGTCCTGGGATCAAGCCCCACATCAGGCTCCCTGCTCAGCGGGGAGTCTGCTTCTTCCTTTCACTCTCCCTGTGCTTTCTCTCCCTCCCTCTCTCTCTCTCCAATAAATAAAATCTTTAAAAACAAAAAACACATATCAGAAGAAGAGATAGCTCCTTAAGAAAATTTAACAGACTTTTTTTATGTTTCTTGGAGATGGAACACCGGGCTAAGATGGGCTCAAGGGAGCCCATGCATGGGAGTTAGCAAGAGACCCTGAGGAATTTCCCAGACACTTGGTACTTGAAGCAGGCTACACTGCGCTAGGAGCCTCTCCTCCTTCATCTCTGCTGGGATAGGGCTACGTTGGTGGGAGTTTGCAAAGCTCAGATAACAAATATTTTTTTTTATATTTCAGTATTTTAAATGTATCCAATCCTATTTAATTATATGTTCGTATACTTAAAGCTCATTTAGCAAAGTTCTTTCTAATATTCAAGTTATCCTGCAAATATATTGTTTTAAAAGTATTTCCATGGTTCCAAAAAGAGAAAGAATGGAAATTATGTTCTGGACTCACTTTTGAAATGAATTTTTTAAATAAAAAATTATTTGCTTTTTATTTTGGCAGTTTAGACTTCTAGAAAACTTGCAAAGATAGTAAGTACAAAGTTCCCACACACCCTCTGCCCAGTTTCCCCTTTTGTTAACATCTTACATTAGTATGCTATATTTGTCACAATCCACAAACCAATATTGATACATTATTATTAACTAGTATCCATGCTTTATTCAGATTTCCTTTATTTTTGCCTAATATCCTTTTTCTGTCCCAAGATCCCGCCCAAGATACATTACATTTAGTCATCATGTCTCATTTTATTTTGATAAATATGAAAATCTCACAGATTCACTCATACTGAAACTAAAGTAAATGAATTCAGAGCTAGCTGAGAGTTGGGATTTTAAGACACTCCAAGAGAAAACAAGATTTCCCCCTAGTGTTCAGAATAGAAAATAGCACCTTGACTTTCCAAGGTAGTGCTAACGCGGAAGGACTCGCCTTCCTAAAAAAGTTTATTGTGGAAAGGCTAATAAATACTAGAGTTTAAATATCACCAAAAGAAAGGGAAGATACTATCAATAACTAACAGTTATGGCAAACAACCTCAACAATAAAATTCCTTGAAGACAGACAGAGGCTCCGCCATGGCAGGTGGTAATGTCAAAAGCCTGGGAGGTTGGTGTGTGGCTATCAGATGAATCTAAAAGGTAAGGCATTCAATGCGAGTATATTATATTATCTTAAATAGCTGCCTCTCTACTTCATTAGGCTTGATGAGCACTGTATTTAGCAGCACTTTTCCCCCACTCCCTCCGGTCCCCTCCTTAATTACGGGATATTCAACCATTTGAACATAGTGAAAAAACAAGAAGTATGCCCAAAGAGGCTGTGAAATAGCTATCCCAAAGACAGATAAACAGAAAGTAGGCATCCAGATAGAAATAGACACAGTTAAGAACTTAGAACTTACTATTTTTATATGTAATTCTGATAATTTGGATTATTTGATTTGGGTTAGCAGATACCTCACTTGTCAGGATGGCTTCAAAGTTGGCTTTCTGGCAGTAAGACTGACAGCTGGTAGCCAAAGAAAAACAAATTCTACTGAACACAGAATATAGCATTGACTTTATCACTGAGCTTAAATCATTAAGTAACATTCACATCATAATCAGCATCTTCCGTTTATGAAAGCATCAGAAAGATTTTCATTAAAAATGACTAAAATTTAAAAAGATTTTGGAACACAGCAAAGTTTCTAATATTTATAAAATTCATGTACTTGTGGCAAACTGTTACTAATCCAGCATCCACTCCCCCTCTTTTTTTGTAATGGAATTAATTTATTTGAGAAGCAATATACTCAGCTAAATACTCATTTTCCCAACTTCCTTAGCTAGGAGTTGCTTTGTGACACAGTTTTGGCCAAAGAGATACCAGAAATTGTTGGGCCTTTGAGAAAGCTGTTGCTTTCTTGATGGAAGGGAAAGGACATCCCTGGCATTGTCCCTTCCCCCCATATTCCCACCTTGAGTAAAAATGTGATGGCTGGATCTGCAGCAGTCATGTAGAACCATGAGGCAGTAAGAATGAAAACAAAATTCAATTATAAGGATGGTGGGGCATAAAGTTAGAAAGAACCTGGATCTCTGAAATTGTTGAATACAGAATCAACATCACAAATAACCTAATTTGGATTTCTTGCATACTTATATATGTTCTTGAAAAGCAAGTTTTCTATTACTTGAAGCCAAATTTATTATATACTGACTCCTTACACTAAAACAAATTTTTAAAAAAATTTTATTTATTTAGGGGGTGCCTGGGTGGCTCAGTCGTTGGGCATCTGCCTTTGGCTCAGATCATGATCCCAGCATCCTGGGATCGAGCCCCGCATCAGGCTCCCTGCTCCGCAGAAGCCTGCTTCTCCCTCTCCCACTCCCTCTGCTGTGTTCCCTCTCTCGCTGTGTTTCTGTCAAATAAATAAATAAAATCTTAAAAAAAAAAAAGTAAATCCTGAGTTCTCGCCACAAGGAGAAAATTTTTTCCCTTTGTTTCTTTTTTCCTTTCTTTTTATTGTATCTATATGAGAAGATGGATGTTAGCTGAACCTATTATGGTAACCATTTCACTATCTATGTAAATTAAACCATCATACTGTACACCTTAAACTTATACAGTGATATATGTTAATTATTTCTTAATGAAACTGGAAAAACCCTAATATTTATAACTTGATTATAAAATTATATTATCAGAACTGATTTTTTTTTTCTCAGTCCACAACTTAGGACTGTGCAAAATAAATCTACGGTAGCTTTTCTTGCTGGCTGAAGAATGAAAATAGGTAGAAAAATTTAATGTTGAGATTAAAAATGTAAATATGGATTCTTCACTTATGTTCACTTTAAGAGAATATTTATATCATAAAATAATACAATCTGGGCTCTGGAAAGGAAGAGGAAGCAAATACAGGGTTTCTTGTAGTCTCTTCAGCTTCACAATGTTTCCTATCTAATTAAAAACTTCTTGTATTTGTGTAAACCACCTTAAATTTTATTTATTTACTTATTTTTTTTTAAAGAGAGACTTTTTTTTTTAAAGATTTTATTTATTTGAGAGAGAGGATGAGAGGAGAGAGAGAGCACATGAGAGGGGGGAGGGTCAGAGGGAGAAGCAGACTCCCCGCTGAGCAGGGAGCACGATGCGGGACTCGATCCTGGGACTCCAGGATCATGACCTGAGCTGAAGGCAGTTGCTCAACCAACTGAGCCACTCAGGCGCCCCTATTTACTTATTTTTAAAGATTTTATTTATTTATTTGAGAGAGTGCATGCACATGAGTGGGGGGAGGGGCAGAAGGGGAGGAGGGCAAGAATTCTAAGCAGACTCAGTGCTGAGCACGGAGCCTGACATGGGGCTCGATCTCAGGACCCTGAAATCATGACCTGAGCTGAAACCAAGAGTCAGACATTCACCCAACCGAGCCACCCAGGTGCCCCTAAATTTTTTTATATCAAGACAGGCTATAAAGAAATAAATTCAGTTACTACAATTGAGCAGCACATATAGATCTAAACTTTCTGGCAGCAGGGACAATAATGCAAACATGATAAAGCACATAGGTCTTGTACCCAAAACAGGGAGCCCCAGTTCCTCAAGAGAGACAATTACTTTCTAGGTACTGCCCATGCACATGGGCCCATATATAGGAGATGTTGAACAACATAATGAGCAGTGCTCTTGATAATTTTACACCAGAGACAGAAGCATTTAAAAAAAAAAAAATAACAAAGTATAACATTAAAGTAAAATTTATGAAAATGCTTTTTGTGGCCTAAATATATAAACTTAAGATGACATAAATGAGAAGACTAAAGCAATGAAGAGCATGTCCTGCAGATCAGATTCTACTTGTTTAACTAAGTCAGATAGGTTTGAAGGGAGGATAGTTAGGAGAAGAATTAAATTTCTCTTTTACTTTTGAAAAACCAGTGTGTTTACATACGCACATTTTAAAGAATTCAAACAGCATCAAAATAATTATCGGGTAAAAGAAGTCTTCTTTATCATTGTTAACCTCATCCCCAATGCCCCTCTCCAGAGGTAATCAGTCACCAGTTTCTTCTGTATTCCTCTAGAGGTAGTCATTGCTAATCAAACAAATACCACACACAATCCTTTTTATTCCACACATGGTATTGTTTGGCACCTTATTTAAACTTTTAACAATGTATCAAGTGTCATTCTACATCATTACTTATAAAACTATTGTATCTTTTTTTTTTTTTTTTAAGTAGGCTCTCTGCTGAGCATGGGGCTTGAACTCACGACCCTGAGATGAACACCTGAGCTGAAATCAAGAGTAGACACTCAACCAACTGAGCCACCCAGGCACCCCAAAACTATTGTATCTTGATCTTCCCTATGGCTACATATTTAGTGAATAATGTAATAATGTATCATAATTTAACCAGTTTCCTATTGATTGTCATGTAAGTTCAGCTTTTGTCACAAATAATACTGTAATATATATCTTTGGAGGGCAAGGCTGGGAAGATGGCAGAGTAGGAGGATCCTAAGCTGCCTCATCCCATGGATGCACCTAGATAACAGCCATATCAGTGCAACCAACTCTGAAAACAAAAGGAATACTGGGAGAACAGACTTTCTACAGTTAATTGTAGAGAGGAGGCCACAATGAAAACAGTAGGAAGGGCAGAGATATGGTTGGGAACCAAACTCCCAGGGAGACCACAAGCATGGAGAAGGGAGAGAAGCCAATCCCACACCAGCTACCCCAGACATGAGGAAACTGCACTGGGAAGATAGGTCCTGTAGCATTTGGCTTTGAAAACCAGTGGGACTTAACTATGTGAATTTGTTTGTTTGTTTGTTTGTTTATAATCAGTGGGGCTTAATTCCAGGTACTTTAAAAATCAACAGGCTTGGCTCTGGGAGAGCCAGAAGGCAATAGGAAACGGAGTCCCAGCCCTTAAAGAGAAGCATAACAAAACAACCCCACAAACTACAACATAGAAGCATCAGTTTGAAAAGCACTTGGGGTATATATGAAAAAGATTTATTAAAAAAATAGATTTAGGGCACCTGGATGGCTCAGTCATTAAGCGTCAGCCTTCAGCTCAGGTCATGTTCCCAGGGTCCTGGGATCGAGTCCCGCATCTGGCTCCCTGCTTGGCTGGGAGTCTGCTTCTCCCTCTCCTTCTGCCTGCTGCTTCCCCGGCTTATGCTCTCTCTCTGTCAAATAAATAAATAAAATCTTAAAAAAAAAAAAAAGATTTATTTACTAATCTCAGAATGCATGCTGGAGGTGTAGGGATCTTTAAGAGATTTCTGTAAGAACAAAAGAGCTGGCATGCACTATATCTCTCCCACTATCCCTCCCTGTCCCCCCCAATAGCTGGACACCTGCAGGAACCAATACCCTCCACCTACCTGGCTAACACCATGCATCCCACCCCTACATTTTCATGTGAATCCACCCCATCCAGTCCATCTCACTGAGCAGGAGTCCCTTCAAAATGGCTCCTGCCTCATTTTAGCCTGTAAGCAGCCCTGGCAGGGACCAGGGGACTCCAAAGTGACTCTTTACCTGGGGAGAGGGGAAGATAACTACACACACCAGTTCAACTGCAGTCCAGCAGCTGAACCTTATAACTGGTAGTGTAGGGAGAGTGCCCCACTGATCAATGCATCTGCAGCCTCAGCAGATGGACTGGGAGCAGATATCTGGTCTGACTGCTGGCCCCACCCACCAACAAAAACCTCTCAGGGGCAGCAGAGGGAGAGAGCTCTGCAGTTAAGAGTCACTGCATCCCTGGCAGATGGACAGAGGAAGCCATCTGGTC
This sequence comes from Leptonychotes weddellii, assembly GCF_054177405.1. Classification (NCBI taxonomy): domain Eukaryota; kingdom Metazoa; phylum Chordata; class Mammalia; order Carnivora; family Phocidae; genus Leptonychotes; species Leptonychotes weddellii. The sequence goes on from NC_138370.1 coordinate 141,938,515, forward strand.
TGACTGCTGGCTCTACCCATCAACAAAAGCCTCTCAGGGGACAATGCAGGGAGAGCTCCCTGTAGTTCAGCAAGTGGACTGAGGGCAGGCATCTGGTCAGACTGCTGACACCACCCAACTACAAGCCCATGGTGGCCCCAGACTGGCCCCTTAACAGCATAGGGTCCAAACCCTGCCCACAACAGGCAAAGTAGGCCATTGAAGCCAACTGGACTGAGGGCAAATGAGGCTTAGCCACAACAATAGGGCAAATGCAACCTAATAGGAGACAATCCTGAAGTGCCTGGTTCTGGTGAATGGGGAACAATGCACTATAGGGCACCACAGGGCCTCTTCTTCATAAGACTACTACTTTCAAGATCAGGTGATGAAACTGACTTTCCTAATACATAAAATCACACAGGGAGTTAGATAAAATGAGGAGACAGAGGAATATGTCCCAAAGGAAAGATCAGGACAAAACCACAGGAAAAAAACTAAATGAAATGAAGATAAGCAGAATTCCTGATAGAGAATTTAAAGTTATGATCATAAAGATACTTACTGTACTTGAGAAAAGAGAGAAGGATCTCAGTGAGACTTTCAATAGAGAGACAGAAAATATAAAAAGAACCAATCAGAGATGATGACCTTGATAACTGAAATTAAAAATACACCAGAGGGAATCAATAGTAGTTTAGAGGAGGCAGAAGAATGGATCAGCAATCTGGAAGACAGAGTAATGGAAAACAACCAAGCAGAACAACAACAACAACAACAACAAAGGATAATAAAAAATCAGAATAGGTTAAGAGAACTTAGCAACATCATTAAGTGTAATAACATTCACATCAAAGGGATCCCAGAAGAAGAAGAGAAAGAAAGGGGAGCAGGAAATTTATTTGAAGAAATGATAGCTGAAAGCTTTCCTAATCTGGGGAAGGAAACAGACATCCAGATCCAGGAGGCAGAGAGAGGCCCCAACATAATCAACCCCAGGAGGTCCACATCTAGACACATAATAACTAAAAATGGCAAAAAGTAGTGACAAAGAGAGAATTTTAAAAGCAGCAAGAGAAAAGAAAATAGTTACATACAAGGGAAACTTCATAAGGCTATATCAGCTGATTTTTCAGCTGAAACTTTGTAGGCCAGAAGAAAGTGGCATGATATATTCAAAGTGCTAAAAGAAAAACACTTGCAACCAAGAATGTTCTACCCAGCAAGGCTATCATTTAAAATAGAAGGAGAGAGGGGCGCCTGGGTGGCTCAGTTGGTTAGGCAACTGCCTTTGGCTCGGGTCATGATCCTGGAGTCCCTGGATCGAGTCCTGCATCGGGCTCCCTGCTCGGCAGGGAGTCTGCTTCTCCCTCTGACCCTCCCCCCCTCATGTGCTCTCTCTCTCAGTCTCTCTCTCTCAAATAAATAAGTAAAATCTTAAAAAAAAAAAAAATAGAAGGAGAGAAAAATAAAATAAAATAGGAGCGATAGTTTCCCAAGCAAACAAAAGTTTAAAAAGATCATCACTGCTAACTTACAAGAAACATTAAAGGAAATTCTTTGAGTGGAAAGAAAAGGTCATAATCAGGAGTAAGAAAATGCTGAAAGAAAAAAATTTTACAGGTAAATACAGCATAACAAAATTAGTAGATTAATCACTTATAAAACCAATATGGAGGTTAAATCACAAAAGCAGTAAAATCAATTATATCTATAAAAATTAGTCCAGGATTCACAAAATAAAAGGATTGTTAAGTATGGCCCCATAGTCCTATAATGTGGGGGGAGGGGAGTAAAAATATGGTACTTTTAGAATGTTTCAAACTTAAGTGGCCATCAATTTAATATTGATTGCTATATGCGTAAGATGTTATATATGAGCCTAGTGGTAACCAGAAATCAAAACCTTGTAATAGATATGCAAAAAATGAAAAGAATCCAAACGTATTACTAAAGAAAACCATAAAACCACAAGGGAAGAGAGCAAAAAAGAAAGAAACAGAACAGAACTACAAAAACAACTGGAAAACAAGTAACAAAATGCCATTAAGTACATACCTATCAATAATTACTTTTTTTAAAAAAAGATTTTATTCATTTATCTGAGAGAGAGAGAGAGCACAAGTGGTGGAGGGGAGGGAAGGGAGAAGCAGAAGCATACTTCCAGCTAAGCAAGGAACCTGATGTGGGTTCAATCCCAGGACCCCAGGACCATGACCTGAGCTTAAGGCAGATGCTCAACTTACTGATCCACCCAGGTACCCCTCAATAATTACTTTGAATGTAAATGGACTAATTGCTCCAATCAAAAGATACAGGGTGACTGAATGGATATAAAAGCAAGACCCATCTATATGCCGCCTACAAGAGAGTCACATTAGACCTAAAAACACATGCAGATTGAAAGTGAAAGGATGGAAAAACATTTACCATGAACATAGAAGTGAAAAGAAAGCTGGAGTAGCAATACTGATATTGGACAAAACAGACTTTAAAACAAAGACTGTAAAACACACACACACACACACACACACAACTACATAATGATAAAGGGAATAATCCAAGAGGAGGGTATAACAATCACAAATATGCAACTAACATGGGAGCATCTAAATACATGAAACAACTATTAACGGACATTAAGGAAGAAATTGACAGTAATACAATCATAACAGGGGACTTCTAATATTCTACTTGTATCAATGGATGGACCATCCAGAAAATCAACAAGAAAATAGTGGTTTTGAATGACACATTGGACCAGATAGACCTAACATATATTCAGAATATTTTATCCAAAAACAGTGGAATACACATTCTTTTCAAGAGTACTTGGATCATTCTCCAAAATAGATCACATGTTAGGCCACAAAGTAAGTCTCAACAAATTCAAAAGGACTGAAATCATATCCTGCATCTTTTTCAACCACAATGGTATAAAACTAGAAATCAATCACAAGAAAAAATATGGAAAAAACATAAACACACACACACTAAATAACATGCTACTAAACAATGAATGGGTCAACCACAAAATCAAAGAGGAAATTAAAAAATACATGGAGACAAACGAAAATGAAAATACAATGGACCAAAATCTTTTGGCTTCAGCAGTAGCTGTTCTAAGCTGTGTTAAGAATATTATAGCAATACTATTCTACCTTAAGAAGCAAGAAAAATCTCAAACAACTTAACCTTACTCCTAGAGGAGCTAGAAAAAGAGGAACAAAGCTAAAAGTCATTAGAAAGAAGAAAATAATAAAGATTAGAGCAGAAATAAATGAAATAGAGACTAAAAAATCAATAAAACAGATCAATGAAACCAGGAACTGGTTACTGGGTCTTTGAAAAGATCAACAAAATTGATAAACTTTTAGCCAGACTCATCAAAAAAAAAAAAAAAAAAAAAAAAAAGAAGAAGAAGAGCGAGGACTCAAATAAATAAAATCAGAAATGAAGGAGGAGAAATACGAACTGAGGCCACAGAAATACAAAGGATTATAAGAGAATATTATTAAAAATTATATGCCAACAAATTGGACAACCTACAAGAAATGGATAAATTCCTGGGAGCATATAACCTTCCAAAAATGAATCAGGAAGAAAAAAAAATTGAATAGACCGATAACTAGCAATGAAATTGCATCAGTAATAAAAATTACCAACAAACAAAAGTCCAGGACCAGATGGCTTCACAGGTGAATTCTACCAAAAATGTTAAGAAGAATTAGTACTCATTCTCCTCAAACTATTCCCAAAAATACAAGAGGAAGGAAAACCTCCAAATTCATTCTAGGAGGCCAGCATTACCCCAATACCAAAACCAGATAAAGACACTACTAAAAAAAGAAAACTACAGGCCAGTATTTCTGATGAATACAGATGCAAAAATCCTCAACAAAATATTAGCAAACAGAGTCCAATACATTAAAGAAAAATCAATCACAATCAAGTGGAATTTATTCCAGGGTTACGAGTGTGGTTCAATATTCACAAATCAATGTAGTACATCACATCAACAAGATAAAGGATAAAAACGGTATGATCATCTCAAAAGATACAGAAAAAGCATTTGACAAAGTATAATATCCATTCATAATAAAAACTCTCCACAAAATGTTTACAGGAAGCATAGCTCAACATAATAAAGGCCATATATGAAAAATCCACAGCTAATATCATACTCAGTGGTGAAAAACTGAGAGCTTTTTCTCTAATATCAGAAACAAGACAAGGATGTCCAGTCTCACCACCTATATTCAACATAGTACTGGAAGTCCTAGCCATAGCAATCAGACAAGAAAAAGAAATAAAAAGCATCCACAGGGGTGCCTGGGTAGCTCAGTCGATCAAGCATCCAACTCTTGATTTTGGCTCAGGTCATGATCTCGGGGTCCTGGGACTGAGCCCAATGTCAGGCTCTGCACTCAGTGGGGAGTCTGTTTGGGGATTCTCTCCCTCTCCCCCTGTCCTTCACCCCTCTCACATGCTCTCTCTCTCTCTAAAATAAATAAATAAATATAAAAAAAACATCCACATGCTTTTAAGGAAGAAGTAAAATTTTCACTATTTGCAGAAGACATGATACTAAATATGGAAAACCCTGAAGACACCACCAAAAAGCTACTAGAATTGATAAATGAATTCAATAAAGTCACGGGATACAAAATTAATATACAAAAATCCATTGCATTTCTATACACTAATAATGAAGTAGCACCAATAAGAGAAATTAAGAAAACAATCCCATTTGTAAATGCACCAAAAATAATAAAATACATAGGAATAAATTTAACCAAAGAGGAGAAAGATCTGTACTCCAAAACTATAAAACACTGATGAAAGAAACTGAAGATGACCAAGCAAATGGAAAGATATTCTACGTTCATGGATTGGAAGAATTAATATTGTTAAAAGGTCCACACTATCCAAAGTAATCTAAACATTTAATGGAATCCCCATCAAAATACCATCAACATTTTTCACAGAGCTGGAACAAATAATCCTAAAATCCATCAACTGATGAATGGATAAAGAAGATGTGCTATATATAAACTATGGAATATTACTTGGCCATAAACAAGAATAAAAGCTTGCCATGTGCAACAATGTGGATGGACCTAAAGGGGATAATGTTAAGTGAAATAAGCCAGAGAAAGACAAATATCATATGATTTCACTCATGTGGAATATAAGAAACAAAAGAAAGAGACAAAAAGAGAGACTTAAATACAGAGAACTGGTGGTTGCCAGTTTGTGGGTGGGGGGATGGGTGAAATAGATGAAGAGGATTAAGGGTACACTTACCATGATAGGCACTGAGAAATGTAGAGAATTCTTGAATCATATTGTGCATGTGAAAATAATATAACACTGTATGTTAATTATACTTGAATTAAAAAAAAAGATCTGCGAACTGAAAAAAACCCATTAAATAATAGTGTAATAAATATTCTTATATTCACATCTACACTAGCAAATGTGCAGGTATATCTGTAAGATAAATTCTTAGAAGGGGAATAATTGAATCTAAAGGTACATTTTAAATTTTGTTAAGTGTTAAAAATTGCTTTCTAAAGACTCTCACCAGCAATCCTTTCATTCAATATTTGAATGCCTACAATGTGTCAGGTACTGTTCTAGGCACTTAAGACAAATGATAAATCAAAGCTCCTGTGAAGCTTATAGTGTGTGGGTGGGTGGGGGGGACAGAGAGAGAGAGAGAAAGAAACAGAGAGACAGAGATAGAGATGGGGGCGTGGGGAGGAAAGGGAGAGTCATCAAGAATGACTCCAAAGTTTGTTTTCAGCCTGTTGTCATCAGCCAAGAAAGATGAAACAGTTTTGCAAGCTCAAAAGTTTGGTTTTGCACATGTATACCCTAAGATGTCCATAGATATCCAAGTAAAGATGCTAAATCAGCATTTGCATATGTAAATCTGGAGTTCAGGAGATGGGTCTGAATTCCATATAGATAACAGATGAATTCTAAGCCATGAACCACTGAGTGAGTGTAGACAGAGAAGTAGGCCAAGCACTGGACCCTGGGACCTATCAAACTAATAGTTGCGAGGATAAAATTGATTAAAACTCATTAAAAAGATAAGAATCATGAAAAACTACTAAAAACTATGTATACTTATTTATCCAGGATACATACAGAACCACAAATCAGTAAGAGAAGGAGACAACTCAATTAGAAAATCAGGCAAGCTATTTGAACAGACTTCAACAAGAGAATATCCATTTGTCAATAAGATATGAAAACGTACTCACCCATCACAAGTTATCAAGGAAACGAAAATTGAACCCACAAAGGTACCACAACATACTCAGAATGACTAAAATAGAAAGGACTGTCAATACCAAACATTGGCAAGGACGTGGAGCAATGGGAATATTCATTCACTGTAGTAGGAACGTAAACTGGCACAACCACTTTGGAAAACAGTTTAGAAAACATTTGCAGATGTTGAACATATACACATCATTTTACCTGGCAATTCCACTTTTACATGTATACCCAGCAGAGATGTATGCACATGTACCAGAAAGCTCAGAGTAGCATTACTTTGACTTCACTGATTTCGCAGTTGTTTTTGTTTTCAGTTGCACTGATTTCTACTCTTTATTCTTTCCCGCTTCCTTCCTCTAGTTTCTTAAGGCAGAAGCTTAGATCATTGATTTGCACACTTTCGTTTATTAGCTCCCTACTGCTGCTGTAACAAATTGCCACAAACTTAGTGGCTTAAAACACAAATGTATTATTTCACAGTTCTGTAGGCCAGAAATCTGAAATTTTCCCAGCAGGCTAAAATCAAGGCATTAGCAGGGCTTTATTCCTTTCGGAGCCTTTGTGGAGTCCATTTCCTTGCCTTTCCTGGCTTCTGGAGATGGCCTGCATCCCATGGTCCACAGCCACTTGCCTCCAGCAATGTTAGGCTGAGCCCTTCTCATGCTGCCATCCCTTTCTCTTTTGCCTCCCTCGTCCAAGAATAAGGACCCTTGTGTTTTCATTGGATACAACTGGATAACCTATCTCAAAGTTGGCTGATTAGCAAACTGAATTCCTTCTGCCACTTTAAACCTCTTTTGCCATGTAACTAAACATACTCATAGGTTCCAGGGATTAGGATGTGGACATCTTTGGAGGGCTTTTTTTCTGCCAACCACATTTTTTTTCTAATATAAGCACTTAATACTATAAATCTCCTTCTAGTTACTTTTAGCTATTCCCCCCAGATTTCAATGTTTCTACCTTCATTTTCATTCAACTAAAAGTACTTTCTAATTTTTTTTTTTTTAAAGATTTTATTTATTTGACAGATAGAGAGCACAAGTAGGCAGAGAGGCAGGCAGAGGGAGAGGGAGAAACAGACTCTCCACTGAGCAGGGAGCCCGATGTGGGGCTCGATCCCAGGACCCTGGGATCATGACCCGAGCTGAAGGCAGCCGCTTAACCGACTGAGCAACCCAGGCGTCCCAATACTTTCTAATTTCTAATAAAGGTCTTAAAATTTCCAAATTGTTGTGTTTTCCAGATATCTATCTTGCTGTAATTGATTTCTGCTTTAACTTTCATTCAGAGAATAAAATTTGTTAAAAGAAAATTTGTTCTTTTTATGACCCAGCTTATGTTTTGGTGAATATTCCATGTGCACTTAAAAAGAATGTGTTTTATACTACCTTTGGATTGAGTATTTTTTAAATGTCAATTTAGTCAAGTTGGTTTGCAGTGCTGTTCAAGTCTTCCATATCCTAATTTTGCCTACTTGTTCTATCAATCACAATTGTGGATTTGTCTTTCTCCTTTTAGCTCTACCAGTTTTTGCCTCATGAATTTGAAGATCTGTTATTAGGAGCATACATTTTTTAGGACTGTTACATCTTCTTGGTGAATTGACCTTTTATCATTATGTAATTTCCCTTTTTATCCCTAGTAATGTTCCTTGTTCATAAGTCTATGATAATATAGTCACTTGTTTTTTTTTTTTTTTTAAAGATTATTTATTTAAGAGACAGAGGGAGAGAGGGGAGGAGCAGAGGGGGAGGGATAGGGAAAACCAGACTCCCTGCTGAGTGTGGAGCCTGACACAGGGCTCCATCTCATGACCTTGACATCATGACCTGAGCTAAAACCAAGAGTCTGATGCTTAACCGACTCAGCCACCCAGGTGCCCCAATCACTAGTTTTCTTTCGATTGATGTTTGCATTGTATGTCTTTTTTCATCCTTTTACTTTTAACCTATATCTTATTTATATATAGCATATAGTTATAACAGCATATAGTTGGATATCATCTTTTTTTAATGCAACCTCTTTTAATTTGGTGTGTTTAGGCTATTTTTTACATTTCATGAAATTATTGGTATGGTTGGATTTAGATCTACCATTTTAATATTTGCTTGCTGTTTGTCCTCTGTTTTTGTTATTCTATTCCACCTTTCCTTCCTTCTTTTGGATTATTTGAACAGACTTATAACTTATTATCTATTCTTTCTTTCAATTGCAGTTTCAATATACACACACTAGGAATTACAATATATATACTTAACCCTTCAGTCTCTTTAGAGTTAATATTTTACCATTGCAAGTAAAATATAGAAGCCTCACAACTATATATATATCCCTTTATTCTTCTTATAGTCATATGTATTGTTCCTAAATGCACTGAAAACTTCTCTTGACAATGTTATAGTTTTTGCTTTCAACAGTCATAATATTTTATTATTTTTTAAGATTTATTGAGAGAGAGAGAGAGAATGTGAGTGGGGGGGGCAGAAGGAGAGGGAGAGAGAGAATCCCAAGCAGACTCCCTGCTGAGCACGGAGCCCAAATCGGGGCTCAATCTCACGACCTGAGCCAAAACCAAGAGTCCAATGCTCAACCGAGTCACCCAGGTGCCCCAACAGTCATAACATTTTAAATAACTTAGAAAAATTGTCTTTTCTATTTACCCATATAGTTAACATTGTTGTCTTTCCTTCATTCTTACAGTTCTAAATTTAACTTTAGCACCAGTTCCTTTAAACAAGTCTGCAGACAACAAATTCTTAGTTTTCCTTCACCTGAAAATGTCTTTATTTTGCCTTGATTCTTGAAGAAAATTTTCAGTAGATAAAAAATTGAGTTGATAATTCTTGTTTTCCAGCACTTTAAAAATAATGTTCACTATCTTCTCACCACCATTGTTTCTGATCAGAAATCTGATCCCCGGAATTGTGTTCCACTATATATAATGTGTTTTTATCTTGATGCTTTCAATATTTATTTTAATTGCTGGTTTTAGCAGTTTGATTAACTTCTGACTGGGTATGTGTTTGAGTTTATCTTGTTTTCTTGAATTAAGCAATTTGTTTTTTAAGATTTTGAGAGTGAGAGAGAGCATGAGAGAGAGAGCAGGTAGAGGGAGAAGCAGATTCCCCACTGAGCAGGGAGCCCAATGCAGGACTCAATTCCAGGACCCTGGGATCATGACCTGAGCTGAAGGCAGATGCTTAACCAACTGAGCCACCCAGGTGCCCTTGAGTTAAGCAGTTTATTTTTTAAAAGATTTTAAGTAATCTCTACACTCAACATGGGGCTCAAACTTACAACCCCAGGATCAAGAGTCACATGCTCCACTGACTGAGCCAGCCAGGAACCCCCGAGTTAAACAGTTTAATTATGATGTGTCTGGGTGTGGTTTTCTTTATCTGGTTATCAATGTAGATAGGTTCAGGTCACTGAGATTCTTGAATCTGTAAATTTATGCCTATCAAATTTCCATATTTTAACCATTATTTTTTCAAATAATTTTTCTGTGCTATTTCTTTCTCCTCTTTTTCTGGGACCAACATTGGTGTGCTGAAGCCAGCTTGTTGATTCTGCATATCTCTTCCCAACTCAAAGTTCAGTGACATCATGTTGATAGCTTGAAAATGGCCATGGTAGGAGTATTTACACCTGGACATAGGAAAACATTACAGATAAGGACTTTTTTTTTTTTTTTTTGAGAGCCAGTTTACTACTGGACTCAATGACACAAATATTAGATCTTTTGATACTGGTTTTCAGGTTCCTAAGGCTCTGCTCATTTTTTTGGTCTTTTGTTACTGTCTTCAGTTGGACAAATTTTACTGATTCCTCTTCAACGTCACTGACTCTTCCATCATCTTCAGTCAGCTATTGAACCCACCTAGCAAATTATTAAAATTTCAGATTATCTTTTCAGTTCTAAACCTTCTGTTTGGTTCTTTAAAAAATAATATACTACTCTCGAGAACTTTTTTTTTTTAGATTTATTTTTTTAGAGAGCAAGCGAGCTTGCAAGTGCACATGCACAGCCAGGAAGGGACATAGGGAGAGGGAATCTCAAGCGGATTCCCCACTGAGCCTGGAGCCCCATGCGGGACTCAATCTCATGACCCTGAGATCATGACCAGAGCTGAAATCAAGAGTCGGACGCTTAAACAACTGAACCACCCAGGTGCCCCCCTCTTGAAAATTTCTATAGTTCCATTCATCTCATGTTTTCCTTTATCTCATAACAGCTGCCTTAAAATCTCTGATAGTTCTAACATCTGGATCATCTTGGTATTGACATTTGTTGTCCTCCTTGAGAATTGATCACATTTTCCTCGTTCTTTATATGTTGAATAACTACAGATTATAAGCTGAACATTTTTAATATTATATAGACTCTAGGTCCTGTTAAAATATTCTGGGCAATGTTGATTTTTGTTTACCAACCAACCCAGACAGGATCAGACAGCAAGTTCTGTTTCATCTTCTGCAGGCTGTGGTTCTAATATCAGTTCAGTTTACGAAGGCTTTGCTATGCTAAATTGGATCAATCTCACACATGCACTACTCAGTAGTTAGTCTGTGTCATATTCAGTGCTCTAAACTGTAGTTCAGTTTGCTTTGGGTCTGAGTATGTGCAGCTCAGGGTTAAGTTTAAAGGCTGTGCTAATTACAACAAAATAAGAGGAGTCCCTTCTCTAGCTCTCTTCTCTCTGGTATCCCCCCTTGCCACACAGGGCCCCTTTGCTCCGTCCTTTGACCAGATATATGGGGGTCCTCTTGGCATGTTAGCTCAACTTGACACCATTACTGTGCAGTTCCCACAGTACAACCCATCTTCAGGACAAAGAGTAAATAGAGAAAAAAATGAGGATTATCCTCACATTCTTCAGATGCCAAGTGTTCTCTTCCCATTACTTCTGTCAAGAGTTTCCATCAATTTTAACTGTTGGCACTGCTTGTTACCGGGGCTTACCAGTGACATGCCATGACAGAAAAGAGAAAAGAAAAACCCTCAACATGCTCTAGCTTCCAGGAGCTCATTTTTTTCTGGTCTTCTAGAATTTTTCTTTCATAGGTTTTTCCACAGAATTTCCTCTGGTTTAACCCATCAGAGGAACCACTATGACAGGTCTACTAGGTGCCCTCTCCTGGCTCGGGGCCAAGAGAGAAAAGGAAGGGGGTAGGGGATGAAAACTCACCCTTGTATGGATCTCTTCTCCAGGTTTGACTCTACTCCCATTCCATCTGCTTTTGTATATTTTTCAGTGTCCTCAGGTAGTTGCCTTTTGCATTTTTGTTTTTAAGTGGGAGAGAGGTTTTTTGAGGGCTTACTCCATCTTGACTATGCCTGAAATCCAAGGCTGCATTATTTTTAAGAGACCCAAACTGGAAACAACCCCACTTTCCTTCAACATTAGAAGAGAACATTGTGATATATTTTTACAATGGCATATAACATGGCAACGAGAAGGAACAAACTACAGTGACATCAGCAACATGGGTGAATCTCACATTACTTCTGTTGTTTAGTGCTTGAGTCTGAGAGAAACTCCATTTTGCCTTTAATCAAATTAAGATAGAAGAAAATTACAGTGTATGGTTCCATTTATATAAAGCTAAATTATAATGTTAGAAATCAGGATAGCTGTTATCGCGAAGAGAGGGAAGAGTGATTGGCAGGTGGCAATATGAGAGCTTTAGGGGTGCTAACGGTCTTTCCTTGCCCACATGGTTACACATGTAATCACTTAGTAATTCACTGAGCTGAACATTCATTTTGTACTTTTCTGTACATATTTTGCATATCAACTTCAAAAAACATTTGAAAATTTAACTCTTCCTTCTCTGGGGAATGGACAGAATCTTAGCTTAGGGGCGCCTGGGTGGCTCAGTCGGTTAAGCGACTGCCTTCAGCTCAGGTCATGATCCCAGGGTCCTGGGATCGAGCCCCGCATCGGGCTCCCTGCTCGGTGGGAAGCCTGCTTCTCCCTCTGCCCCTCACCCTGCTTGTGTTCCCTCTCTCGCTGTGTCTGTCAAATAAATAAATAAAATCTTAAAAAAAAAAAAATTAAAAAAAAATTAAAAAAAAAAAAAAAAGAATCTTAGCTTAAATTGACCTATGTACCAAGGGGAATTTATAATGACTGAGGTTACTTCATGGAATTCAAGAACAGGAATGATCCTGGGCCTCAAGGACAACTGAGCCAAGGGCTCAAATACTGTTAGAGCCTTCTCTCACTACAGATGTTCCCTCTAGGAAAATATGACCACTGACATGAAACAATCATTTTATAGGATATGCACTGAGACATTTGTGGTGCAAGACTAGGCCCACTTACTGGGGATAGCACCACTTTCAGGGAAAATGGTCTTCCCTCATTCCATCCATGTTTTCATAGGAGCTTTTAATTAACCCTGATCACCTGACCACAGTCAACCAGTCCAGAAATGAGCACTTGACTGTGTTGAGGAATCCTATTCCTGTAAGTTTTGTTCTCAGGATCAGAGTCCTATTTTTGAATAGGCATGCTTGGGGTGGGGTGCAGCCAATCAGCTGATCCTAAGGATTGAGAACTCTAATCTAGACTATCTCAATTCTTTATTTGGTTGTGCCTATTATTTCTTAAAAGTATTTTAAAACAGGAACTGTATTCAACCAATATTGTCAATTCCGTCTGGGTAGACTGTTGGGCGGGGTGGCAGTTCAAGTGTCAATAACAGATACTATATGAAGAACTATGGTAATACTGGTTTGGTGAAGTTTTGGAATTAGTATTTGTATACTCTTTCTGGAACTCCTCCCCCAGCAGAATCGATCTAAATGATGGCAGTGACCTCGGAGTTAAGAAAAAGTTATGGTGTCAGTCAGAATGGCTAAAATTAACAAGTCAGGAAA
>NC_138370.1:141952176-142009938 GCF_054177405.1 Leptonychotes weddellii
TGCTGGAGTGCAGGTGGGTGGGAGGGATGGGGTGGCTGGGTGATAGACATTGGGGAGGGTATGTGCTATGGTGAGCGCTGTGAATTGTGCAAGACTGTTGAATCACAGATCTGTACCTCTGAAACAAATAATGCAATATATGTTAAAAAAAAAAAAAAGGTCGCAGGAGGGGAAGAATAAGGGGGGGGAAATCGGAGGGGGAGACGAACCATGAGAGCCGATGGACTCTGAAAAACAAACTGAGGGTTCTAAAGGGGAGGGGGGTGGGAGGATGGGTTAGCCTGGTGATGGGTATTAAAGAGGGCATGCTCTGCATGGAGCACTGGGTGTTATGCACAAACAATGAACCATGGAACACTACATCAAAAACTAATGATGTATGGTGATTAACATAACAATAAAAAATTTTTTAAAAAGTTACGGTGTCAACCATGAATATGATCCCAATTTCATAAGAAGAAAAAAACAAATGACAATATCTGCAAATTTAAGTGGTTGATTACCTAGGGAATTAAGTGCTTTGTCTTCTTTTATAATTTAACTGTATTTCTCTAGTTTTATATAATAAACAATTTTTCATAAGAAAAACCAACTAACGTTATAAAGATACAAACAATATATATGACAGATTTTTTAAATAACATCTAGGAATATCTGCACTCAGGAATGGAGAAATGTGGGTCAAGCTTTCAGTATCACTTAATGTACACCTCCATTCAAAAGCAAACTCATGTTAAAATATTTTCCCATCCTCAACGGAAGACTTTCTACCCTTCCATTTAGCATTTTATAAGAATGTTAGGTTTAGGGATGCCTGGGTGGCTCAGTCGGTTAAGCGTCTGCCTTCGGCTCGGGTCATGATCCCAGGGTCCTGGGATCGAGTCCCACATCGGGCTCCTTGCTCAGCGGAGAGCCTGCTTCTCCCTCTGCTTCCTGCTTTCCCTGCTTGTGAGCTCTCTAACAAATAAAATCTAAAAAAAAAAAAAAAAAAAAAAGAATGTTAGGTTTAGCACTTAAGTATTTATTTCTGGATGGTGGGATTGCAGGATCCCAAGGTGAAATGTGGGATCATTTATATTAATATTCTCAGTTTTTGAAGCAATGAGTCTCTATTAGTTTCAAAATCAAATATTAAGATTTTTTGTTTTTTGTTTTTAAAAGAGGAAACATTAAGTTTAGCCAGTTTAGATAAAGAATTGGTTCGAAATTGGCATGCAGTTAACATAGTTTTAAACTGACTTGTATTAAGTAAGGTCTGTGAGTGAAATCTGTTCCATTTTCAGACTAGTAACCAGAGGACCACTTAGTCCACTCAGACTTATATTTAGGATCATTAAAAATATATTAGGGGTTGCTAACTTTGGCTTCATGCTCATGTGAACAACCTGTTCACTACCTGCCTCAAAGTTCGTTTCTCTATTATTTACTCTGCTTTTGTAACTCAAAGTTAAACTTTGATATAGCAAATTATCTCACAAGAACCTCCATGTGGGTTTTCCACTGTATTGGGTATATAAGAAATTTAAGAAAAATTCTCACTCATTGATTTACAAGTACATTGACATTTAATTTTAAATGGTTCTTAGAAGTTTTTGGGTTGGCTTGAGGGGAAAATTCAAACATATCATTTCTCTATGCTGTATTAATGAGACTAATTGTAACAAAGGACAGAAAAACTTCCAAAAGGAATGTGGGGAACTAATTAATCACTGAATAATTCTGGATTTTCTTCCATTTATCCATAAGAGAAAAATGCACGATTAACTAAATAAATGTATTTGGTTTGAAAATGTATTAATTTTCCCTTTTGGAAACTCATATATAATGTCTTTTTGCTTGTTTTACATATGCTGGCTTTTTTTTTTTTTTTAATGCTGGCTTTTTAAAAGTAGGTATCAATTCACAGCAGGTGACAAAGTTCCAAGAACATACCAGTTTTGAGTAAACTATAAATATACTCCAAATAATTCAAATATGAAATAACTAGGACAAGGAGAATATAACATGATATATTCCAACTCATGAAGATCAAGTTTGAAAGGGCAATATGACTTGGGTCTGTGTGTTTAAAAAAAAAAAAGAAAATCAACTGAGAAATTGATTAAAACCAATTGTAGGCACCTTGGGGTGGGGAATCTTACCATATCCAGAAATTCATAAAACACTTGAAAAAACAAATATAAATTTAATAATAAACATTATGGTCAGGCTGTTTTATTAAGGAGGCAACCACACATACAAGTTCAGCTATAGAAATGTTTGCAAATCAAACTTCATGGGATCTAAAAGGACCATGCGTAATGTCAAAAATGGATGTCTGTACATTCAATAAAAATTTAAACATACATAGTCTAGATCATTCTGGAGTTATACAAATGTCTGGGGACACATGTATCTAATTTCCTTTCAAAAAAACTCTTATAAAAGTGATATATTGAGATAATTTTAAAAAGTATCTGACAATTATGAATGGTCCCCAGTTTTACAAAATGTGATTTCCAGGGCATGAAAACTGAAAAAAGTCAACTCTTCAGAGAGTGTTTTATATTATACAAACAAGTTCTGTAGAAAAATGATCCAGCAAATGCTTGAGTTAAGAATATTTATATATTTTCCAATTTTTTACACTTTTATTAACACACAAAAAAATAACATTCAAACACTGAGAAAATTAAATAACTTTGGAAGCAGAGCTCATAGCTTTCTGCTTACATATAAGTGACAATTCTGGGCTGTTGGCACAGAAAAATAATCAACATTCATAAAACCCTTACTACTATATATCAAACATAAGTTAAAATCATAGGCACTAGTTTATCAAATCCACATTTCTTCTGTAAGACTAACCACAGTGAATCCTTAGATATTCCCAAACAGAAAAATTGGCAATACACAAAGGCCATCTAGTGAAAAGGCAATTTTTCTCTTTAGGAACCTAAAAGCCAATAGTCTGTGGTTGTACAACCGCAGGTAAAATAATGCTTTACCCAACTCAGACCCAAATACGTTTCTAACAAGTGATGAAGCATTTTAATAAAAAAAAAAAAAAAAAGACTTTTTTTTCTGATGCAGCCATTTAAAAACAAAGTTAAATAACCTGAATACTCCTTTTGAAACAGATAATCTAACTTAATGTAATGGGTGTTTCAAATAGAGTTAAAATTCCTTGTAATTATTAGATTGCAGCATATTTTTCTTTTGCAATGTTGCACTGAAACTGAGACCTATTTTGTTTTGTGTACGTATGGTTTTAAAAAGAGACAGTGGCTAGTTCTTTCTTTTCCTTAGATTTTTACATGAGTTACCCCCCACCCAAAGCAGATGCTTTATCTTCCTCTGAACAGCAACATTTTTTAGTTCATCATCATGTGGAATTCTGGCGCCGCCCTTCCCTGACCCACACCCATCACCCTCAAATTCAAGGATACAATTTCTCCCTTGCATTATACACCAAAATACATTAGCACTGGCAGTTTAAATCTCCAGCTGCATGTGCTAACTGAATGACTCCCTATTGGTCAAGCTAATAAAAAATACCATGGTGTCACGGCAGAATTGGGGCCTTGGTTTTAAACATTTTATCATTCTCTCAACCTATCAACCTCAATGCTATCCTGAATATCAAGTCTCTCACTTGTCTCTCAATTTCTTTTGCCAACTTACAGAATGTCTTTGACTAACAGGAAATGAATTTATGTTCAAGTCTCTAAAATCCTTTAGGTAACCTGACTGCCAATATTTCAGAGCCATTCAAATTAAGTATTTTAAAACAGACCTCACCATGAAAAATGAGAAGCCCGCTGAAGGAAGTTTTAGTCTGGTAATTGTCTAATAAAACCGAAATAAGTGATTTCCAGGATATACATAAGGGACACTAGAGAGCAAGTATTTAACAGATTAGAGTCATATGTAGTGGGTTTCCTTTGTTACCAAAAATGTAAAAATTAATGTAAGGCAGAATCCAAGTCAAAAGGGACAGTATTTTCAAACGAAGTTTTACACAGTTACCTAGTTTAAAGTGGATCAACTTAAGTAGGATTCAGCAGGCTCTATCTTCCTACCACATAATAGACCATTGTGTCAATCAATAGTAACAATACAACTGTCATTACCAGAGATTTTATAAGTTAAGTGCATAGATTTTTTCCCCCTCTCTCTCATGGTATGGTATCGTTTCAGGTTGTAAGCACTGAGGCGGTGTTAGTTATATCAAGAATAAAGACACATACTACTTGCTCTTTCCTATCATGGAAACCTGCTAATAAAAAGACAATCTCTTAGTTCTGTAACAGATGTAATAGCATGTGAAGAAGTCAGCTTCAATAGCAAAGGCTATCTTTCCTGAGCCAGGAGCTATAAAGTTTAGAAAGATTGTACAACTGATATTAAGCCCTTTTGGCAATCAAAACAAACACGCAGAAGTCCGATATGTCAATGCAATACAGTGGATGCACGGTGTAACGTTATCTGGTGGTGGTGATATGTGAGCTACATCCAAAACTTAAGATTAAACAAAATGACAGTTTTTCTGATGCATCAGGTATCATGTTTGAAATCTCTAGCCTAGATTTCTTCCCACCCCCATCCTCCCTTCCATCTCAATTTCGTTTCTTGGAGTACTAGTGAAACACTAGTGAAACATTTTAGATAGTCAGAATATTAGTTCTCATTAACACAAATATTTATTGATGCTATTTATACAGTAAATTAGGTTGAATGTGAAGTTTTGGATAGCTTGAATTCACCATTTTCTTGTGCACAAAGGTATTCTCTCATTTACAAATGGGCATTTCTCTTTGGCATCCATTAGTTTTTTGCCCAGATATTGGCCTCTGTCAAATATTAAAAAATCAACTTAGTTTCTACTAAACAAAACTAAATGTGATTCCATGGAGAGTGATTGTATGATTACCAAACACATCTGATGTTAAATGTCATTAAAGTGCTGCTTGATCATCTCTGTCAGTTTGTGCTAATTAAGACAGAGAGGGCTGGGATTTATAAACCCCAAGAGTCTTATCTGAACAGTCTGCATGTAAAAGTTGTCTTTTAGCCTGGTGAAGGGGTATCCATGAAGCTGTGGGCCTCTGCATTCCCATCTTTGCTGGTCAATAGCAGCCATCTTTCCAACTGTCATCTTTCATGCTACCATAGGTTTTAGGAGCTGGCAAGGATCTGAAATAAAGCAATTTTATAAAGTGATTTGTAAGGCTTTATGAAACATTACCATACTATCTCCCACATATATTAATTACTTTGCAGGTGGCATCCCGATCCAATGAAAGCTGTTCCAGGGGACTACTGAGATCAAAGCTCTAAACAGCCTATTAGCACAATTGTCCCACACCTGGCATTTCTAACTTTCCAGGTGACTTCACTAACATCTTTTTGTTAACACAGCTACTATAGTAAAAGAAAGGAAAAGACTGTTTCATCTCTTCCAACAGCATGGATCACCAACATTTTAATTAATTAATTAATTAATTTGAGGGGGGCAGAGTGATGAATGTGACAGTAGAGACTTAGAGTCACCATCACTTTGAGAGGCAAAATGAGTGTTTAAATGGACTTTTAAGTCAGACATACTTAGAACTGAAAGCCTTTAGTTGTGTAGTCTTAGGCAAATTACTTAACCTCATTAAATTTCAATATTCTCCTCTGAAAAACACAGATAATAACAGTTTAATATTTATGTTATTGTAATGTTTAATGTTACTGTAAAAATTCAATAAGGTACCTGTAAGTTATTTAGCACAGTGCACAGCAAAAAGCTGCTGTACTCTACTACTGAATTCAGAAATGTAATACATTTATCTTAGAATGAAAGAGATATGGGTAATTCAGTTTAAATGCTTACAAGATGAAAGCCATTTTTTTCCCCATGCAAATAAATATTTAAAGTTTAATTATGCTTGGACTCCTAAGTTTACTGATGGTGGTAATCACATTCCTGAAAGGCAGATACTACGATTACACAGATGCATGGTTCCCAGCCTGGCTGGCCTCAGAATCACCTGAAGATTCAACAGACAAACAAAAAAATTACCCACAGATTTTGGCCTTCATACTAGATCTACTCTCTAGGGGTAAAACTTAGACCTCTACATTTATACAAATTCTACAGAAGATTCTGAACTATATCAAAGTTTGAAAACCACCCTCCTAGATTATACTCAGATTTGGTAGCTAGAAGTTTTATCTTAAATCTCACTCTAGGTTCTAATAAGCTTCTTTATCTTTACTGAATAACATATTCAAAATGAACAAATATCACAACCAAACTGAGTGGTTCTAACAATTTTTTCTAGGAGTTCTCGCTGGTGCCTAATCATGTTAGGCATCTGTGTGAATTTTAGCTGACCAAAGTGGAATGACACCCTTGTATCTTAAATGACGATTTCTTTAAAACAATAAAGTCACGTTTTATTCCAATTCTACTAAGACTCTAATGGGAACCCATTAGGACTCTCTAGGTTTGCTACCACGTGCTGTGATAAGCATAATTCTAAACTACCCACTTTCCTATGCTCAAGATTGTTTCAACAGAACATCTGTCACTTACCTGCGAACGGGCTGTGCAAGTTTGCTGCGAGGCACTGGTATACCCCCAGCAGAAGGGGCACTGGGTCTGGGCAAGCCACTTCTCATCGCGGTTGTCCCTGCAGGTCTGGTTAGAGTAGTGCTGTTGATATTGTTGGGAGGATTTGCTGGGACTGTGTTCTGAACCATGGGAGGCCCAGGTGAGGAGGTGGTCTGTGTGAGCTGTGTTGTTTCTTGGCTACCAGGAGAACCAGAGCCATGGTTACTAAATGCTTTTACTGGTTGCCGGAGAGCCAAAGGAGATGGTGCTGCAGGGGAGCGGAATTTGCCTGGAGAAGGTACTGCAGAATGGCAAAGAAAAATCAATGTTTTTAGTAGAAACTAAGTGTAAGTGAAACCAGTGCTTTATATTACACTTGATGACTAGGCCACCAGTACATCTGTATTCACAAAAACTTGCTTTACAGAAATGCAAGGAATAAAGAATATTTCTGGCTAACAAAACAAAACAAGATAACTGTAAGTCCTAAATAACCAAGTCCTTATTCAGAGGACTGCAACTATCCTTCATTACAGTGTTTTAACTATGCCAGCTAGGAATCCACAATACCAGAAGAGAAAAGGCATTCAGGAATCTATTTCACTGTAGCAACTAACCTGGGCCACATTCTAGAAATGGAATAACGGTTGACTACCACATGGTTGACTAGAATTTGAAACATACTCTCCCTTCAAAAAACCATTCACGTAAACATGTATCAAGTATCTGGTGGCTGTACTTCAAAGTCCTATATCACCTACAGTGTAACTTAAGACTTGGAAATAAAACATTAAAAACAAAACAAAACAGCTTCTACTGTTGTGCTTCACCAAGTAGAGAAGTTATAAATCTAAGGGCATATCAAGATGTGTATGAAGGCAAAGGATAAAGATGGTACATTCTTCTGGAATGTCAATTCTATAAGTTAAAACACTTTTAAGTTAAAATAAATACTGATACATGAAAGAATAAAATGTAAAATTTGCACTGTTTTAAGCCAAAATAGGACTACAAATAAATATTATTGTGGTTATTCCTTAACATTATAAGTTCTGCTCTCCTAGGGGACACATTCATTGTTCCCTGTTTGTTTGGTTTAGCTAAGTCACCTCTAAAAGGGCATCAATTTTAGTTTCTTCAAATGTCCATGAATGGATACACCAAATGTAAATAAAAAAATATTACCTTGACCTGCTTATCTAACAAAGAATTTGGGAGGTGAAGAGAATGGGATGTGGAAGGAAAGAGGGAGAGCTGGATCAGAGACAGAACCAGGTCACCCTATTCTCTCTCAACCTCTATTAGGTTGGGGAGGATATGACTGAAGGGAAAACCTTGGTCTTAAGACTCCAGAAATGGATTATTCCACACAACTCCATCTTCTTCACTTCTACTAATCTGTCTACATGGTAATAGGTAACAGTAAGGTCTGCCACAGTAGCGGGTAGGAAAGGAAAAAATGGATGGCCACTATTTTCTTCTGCTATCTGAGAGAAAGAAGAGAGGATACACTTTAGCTTCAAAACTCCCAAACGGGAAATTCCTCTTACCATCCTTTCAATAATGTTTTTTATACAGAGCCTCCTTCCTTCCCAACTGATCTTTCTTGCCTTCTGTTTAACTGAAGTCCCAAATGTCAGCATCTCTGTACTTAAGATATGTTAGGCCCCAGTACTTGATAGGCTCAAATGATCTCTGCTTGGCTTCAAAAACATTAGAGCCATGATTCTCAAACTTGACTGTGCATCAGAATCCCAAGGAGCTTTTTAAAAAAGAATACAGAAACCCAGGCACCACCTCCAGAAAATCTAGTCCAGAATGAAACTCAGATATTTATATTAAACCACCACAGGAGCTTCAAGCCATGATGGCAAAACTGGGAAGGGGGTTACCTTCCTACCTGTAAACACCTGTACAACTGGACAAAATATATGAAACAGTTTTCAAATATTGGACAACAGGCAGTATAAAAACTATAATTCTGGAGAAAAGGAAAATAAATGTAGTGAGCCCTGTGAGCACACTGGCTTTTTGGCGGGGAAGGAGATGCTTTTTGGAATGTAGAGCAAGGAGGATCCTGAACAGATCAAAGTTATCTTGCTGAGCTGAGAAGACAAAAGCTGGAATTTGAGAAGAGTACCTTAGAAGAGGGAGCTGCTCCAGAAGACCTCCATAACTCAGCTGAGGAGTCTACTTGAATCCTTGGCTAAATACTGTGCTACGCATATACCAAATGAAGTTCCATGAGACTGAGCAAAGGAAGACTGAAATGCTGTAAACTAAATGAAGCCTATTACTTGAAAATAAACTATAATAAGTTAAATTTGCAAAAAAAAAAAAGTGATATATGAAAAATAAGCCAACAATAAAAATAAAATGTAATATTAAAAGGCACTCAGCTATTCTAGAACAATAAAAGGGGGGGGCAAGGATCTGAATGGACAGAGAGAAAACAAACTGAGAGATGGTAGATGTTAAACCAACTATACTGATAACTGCATTAACTATGAATAGTAATCACGCCAATGAAAAGGTAATGATTGTTGGTAACCACAAGAGAGAAAGAGCTACATGCTATCTAAAACAAACATTTTAGAGAGGACTTTCCAAGACAGTGGAGGAGTAGGAGACCTTAGTTTTGTCTGGTCCCAGTAATTCAGCTAGAGAGCTACCAAATCATTCTGAACACCTGTGAACTCACCTGGAGATGTAAGAAAAGAATTGCTGTAATTCTACAAATAGAAAAGCGACCACTTTCTGCAAGAATGACAAGACAGAAAAACTCACCTCAAAAATGAGAACAAGAGGCAGTACTAACTACCAGGGACCTAATCAGTATGGATATAAGTAAGATGCCAGAAACAGAGTTCAGAATAATGATTATAAAGATACTAGCTGGGCTTGAAAAAAGCACAGAAGACACTAGAGAATCCTTTCTGGAGAAATAAAAGAACTAAAATCTAATCAAGTCTAAATAAAAAAGGCTATTAATGGGATACAATTAAAAATGGAGGCCCTAACTGCTAGGCTCAATGAGGCAGAAGAGAGAACTAGTGATAGAGAAGACAAAATGATGGAAATAAAGAAGCCGAGAAAAAGAGAGATAAACAACTACTGGATCATGAGGGAAGAATTCAAGAGATAAGTGAGATCATAAAGCAAAACATTATTAGAATAATTGGGATCCCAGAAAAAGAGGAAAGAGAGGGGCAGAAGGTATACTGGAGCAAATTATAGCACAGAACTTTCCTAATGTGGGGAAGGAAATAGGCTTCCAAGTCAAGGAGGCACAGAGAACCCTTCAAAATCAATAAAAATAGGGCAACAGCCCAACATTTAATAGTGAAACTTGCAAATCTCAGAGACAAAGAGAAAATCCTGAAAGCAGCCTGGGACAAGAGGTCTGTAACCTACAAGGGGAGAAACATGAGATTGGCAGCAGACCTTTCCACAGAGACCTGGAGGGCCAGAAAGGACTGGCATGATATATTCAGGGTGCTAAAAGAGAAAAATATGCAGCCAAGAATACTTCATCCAGCTAGGATGTCATTCAAAATAGGAGTGATAAAAAGCTTCCAGGACAAACAGAAACTAAAAGAATTTGTGATCACCAAACCAACCATACAAGAAATATTAAAAGGCATCCTTTAAGCAAAGAGAGAGCCCTTACAGGTAATATAATGCACTAAATTCAGATCTTTCAATAGTTAACTCTGAATGTAAATGGGCTAAATGACCCAATCAAAAGACACAGGGTATCAGATTGGATAAAAAAGACTCATCGATATGCTGTCTGCAAGAGACTCATTTCAGACCCAAAGACACCTCCAGACTGAAAGTAAGGTGGTGGAAAACCATTTATCATGCTAATAGACATCAAAAGAAAGCTGGGGTAGCAATCCTTGTATCAGACAAATTAGGTTTTAAACCAAAGACTGTAATAAGAGATGAGGAAGGACACTATATCATACTTAAAGGGTCTATCCAACAAGATCTAACAATTGTAAATATTTATGCCCCTAACATGGGAGCAGCCAATTATATAAACCAATTAATAACAAAATTTAAGAAACACATCAATAATAATATAATAGTAGGGGACTTTAACACCCCACTCACTGCATGGATAGATCATCTAAGCAGATCAACAAGGAAACAGGGCTTTGAATGACACATTGACCAGATGGACTTCACAAATATATTCAGAGCATTCCATCCTAAAGCAATAGAATACACATTCTTCTTGAGCGCACACGGAACATTCTCCAGAATTGATCACATACTCAGTCACAAATCAGGTCTCAACTGGTACCAAAAGACTGGGATCATTCCCTGCATATTTTCAGACAACAATGCTTTCAAAGTGAAACTCAATCACAAGAGGAAATTTGGAAAGAACTCAAATACATGGAGGCTAAAGAATGAATGGGCCAACCAGGAAATTAAAGAAGAATTAAAAAAATTCATGGAAACAAAGGAAAATACAACTGTTCAAAACTTTTGGGATGCAGCAAAGGCGGTACTAAGAGGGAAGTATATAGCAATAAAAGCCTTTCTCAAGAAACAAGAAAGGTCTTAAATACACAGCCTAACCTTACACCTAAAGGAGCTGAGAAAGAACATCAAATAAAGCCTAAACCCATCAGGAGAAGAGAATAAAGATTAGAGCAGAAATCAATGAAACAGAAAGCAAAAGAACAGTAAACAGATGAATGAAACTAGGAGCTGGTTCTTTGAAAGAATTAATAAGGTGGATAAACCTCTGGCCAGACTTATCAAAAAGAAGAGAGAAAGGACAAATAAAATCATGAATGAAAGAGGAGAGATCACAACCAACACCGAAGAAATATAAGAACATTTTATGAGCAACTATACACCAACAAATTAGGCAATCTGTAAGAAGTGGATGCATCCCTAGAGATGTATAAACTACCAAAACTGAAACAGGAAGAAACAGAAAACGTGAACAGACCCATAACCAACAAGGAGACTGAAGCAGTAATCAAAAATCTCCCAACAAACAAGAGTCCAGGGACAGATGGTTTCCCAGGGGAATTCTACCAAACATTTAAAGAAGAATTAATACCCTATTTTTCTGAAGCTACTTCAAAAAAACAGAAATGGAAGGAAATTTTCCAAACTCTTTCCATAAGGCCAGCATTACCTTGGTCCCAAAGCCAGACAAAGACCCCACCAAAAAGAATTACAGACCAATATCCCTGATGAACATGGATGCAAAAATTCTCACCAAGATACTAGCCAATAGGGGGATGCCTGGGTGGCTCAGCTGGTTAAGAGGCTGCCTTCAGCTCGGGTCATGATCTCAGGGTCCTGGGACTGAGTCCCACGATGGGCTCCCTGCTCAGTGGGGAGTCTGCTTCTCCCTCTGCCCTTCCCCCCACACGCACACACACGCACTCTCTCAGGTAAATAAATAAAATCTTAAAAAAAAAACAAACTAGCCGGGCGCCTGGGTGGCTCAGTTGGTTAAGCAACTGCCTTCGGCTCAGGTCATGATCCTGGAGTCCCGGGATCGAGTCCCACATCGGGCTCCCTGCTCAGCAGGGGGTCTGCTTCTCCCTCTGCCCTCTTCCCTCTCGTGCTCTCTCTCTCTCAAATAAATAAATAAAATCTTTAAAAAAAAAAAAAACAAACTAGCCAATAGGATCCAACAGTACATTAAAAAGATTATTCATCACGACCAAGTGGGATTTATTCCTGGGCTGTAAATCAATGTGATACACTACATTAATAAAAGAAAGGGCAGGGCACCTGGGTCGCTCAGTTGGTTAAGCAACTGCTTTCAGCTCAGATCATGATCCTGGGATTCTGGGACTGATCCCCAAGTCAGGCTCCCTGCTCAGCAGGGAGTTTGCTTCTCCCTCTCCCTCTGCCCTTCCCCTGCTTGTGCTTGCTCTCTTGCTCTGTCTCAAATAAATCTTAAAAAAAAAAGATAAAAAAAATAAAGGGCAAGAACTATATGATCCTCTCAATAGATGCAGAAAACATATTTGACAAAGCACAGCATCCTTCCTTGATTAAAACTCTTCACAGTGTAGGGATAGAGGAAACATACCTCAGCATCAGAAAAGCCATATATAAAAAGCCCACAGTGACTATCATTCTCAATGGGGAAAAACTGAGAGCTTTTCCCCTAATTCAGAAACACAGCAGGGATGTCCACTATCACCACTGCTGTTCAACATAATACTAGAAGTCCTAGCCACAGCAATCAGACAACAAAAAGAAATAAAAGACATCCGAATCAGCACTCTTTGCAGACAACATGAAACTCTATGTGGGAAACCCAAAACTCCAGCCCAAAATTGCTAGAACTCATACAGCAATTCAGCAAAGTGGCAGGATATAAAATCAATGCACAGATACTAGTTGCATTTCTATACACTAACAATGAGACAGAAGACAGAGAAATTAAGGAGTCGATCCCATTTACAATTGCACCCAAAACCATAATAAGATACCTAGGAATAAACTTAACCAAAGAGGCAAAGGATCTGTACTCAGAAAGCTATAAAACACTCATAAAAGAAATTGAGGGACACACAAAGAAATGGAAAAACGTTCCATGCTCATGGATTGGAAGAACAAATATTGTTAAAATGTCTATGCTACCTAGAGCGATCTATACATTCAATGCAATCCCTATCCAAATACCATCAACTCTTTTTACAGAGCTGGACATGGATGGAACTAGAGGGTATTATGCTAAGCGAATAAGTCAATCAGAGAAAGACAATTATCACATGATCTCACGGATATGTGGAGTTTAAGAAACAAAACACAGTATCATAGGGGAAGGGAGGAAGAAATGAAACAAGATGAAACCAGAGAGGGGAAAAAAACCATAAGAGAATCTTAACTATAGGAAACAATCTGAAGGTTGCTGGAGGAGAGGTAGGTAGGGGGATGGGGTAACTGGGTGATAGACATTAAGGAGGGCACGTGATGTAATGAGCACTGGGTATAAGACTGATGAATCACTGAACTCTACCTTGAAATTGATAATACACTATATGTTAATGAATTGAATTTAAATCAAAATAAACACATTTTAGACATAAAACATAGATTAAAAGTAAAAGCACAGAAAAAGATACAATACACAAAACTGATCATGAAAAAGCTGGAATGTCTATAATAACATCAGAAAAAAAGATGACCATGAGAGATAGAGTTCAATGTTAAAGGGGTTGATTCAGAAAAGAATTAAGAATTCCAAATGTGTATATCCAAAAACAGATGTACAAAACACATGAAACAAACTGACATAACTGAAAGCTGGGGGGAAAAGTCTACAATTATGTATTTCAACACTATTCCAGTCTCAGTAACTGATAAAATAGGTAGAAAATCAGAAACGACATAGAAGACAAACACTACCATCAATCAAATTGGCTTGACATTTATAGAACACTCTAGTCAACTGATCACAGTTCAAACTTTCATCAGCAGGTGAATGAGTAAACCAAATGTGGTGTATTCATACAATAAAATACTACTCAGCAATAAAAAGGAGTAAACTGCAGATACAATAAGGATGACTCTAAAAATTATGCTGAGTGAATTAAGTGCCAGACACAAAACAGCACATATTGAAGGACTCCATTTATACTAAGTTCCAGAAAAGGCAAATCTACGGGTGCCTGTGTGGCTCAGTTGTTAAGCGTCTGCCTTCGGCTCAGGTCATGATCCTGAGATGGAGCCCCACGTCGGGCTCACTGCTCGGTGGGAAGCCTGTTTCGCTTCTCTCTCCCCCACTCCCCCTGCTTGTGTTCCCTCTCTCACTGTGTCTATGTCAAATAAATAAATAAAATCTTAAAAAAAAAAGAAAAGAAAGGGCAAATCTAATTTATGGTAACAAAGCAGATCAGGTATTTGCTTGAGGTTTGAAGAATTGACTGGGAAGAAATACAAGGATACTTTTGGGGATGATGGAAATGTTCTATAATTTCACTATATTGGTGGTTACATGAACTTATGTGTGTGTGTGTGTGTTTAAAGATTTATTTATTTATGTATTTGAGAGAGCGAGAGCGCATGCACAGTGGGGAGAGGCGGAGGGAGAGGAAGAGAGAAACTCCAAAGCATGGAGCCTGGTGGGACGCTGGATCTCAAGACTCTGAGATCACAACCTGAGCTGAAACCAAGAGTTGGTTGCCCAACTGACTGTGCCACCCAGGTGCCCCATGAATGTGAATTTTTGCTGAAATTAAAACTGTGTGTTTAAAATTCCACCTGAATATAGCTGACTTTAAGAAAACTCCATAAGGGACTCTACAGTAGAGCCAAGACTGAGAATAATGGCTCTTGAATCAATCATGTCCTGGTCCCCAACAACTGTTACAGTCTCCTCTGGCAGAAAACTGAAGATGTCCACAGGGCCTGAGTACACTGAATTGCAAATTCCATGATCTTCACAGATTTTTTTTTTTTTTAACTCTTACATAATCCATATTCCCCTTTCTATAGGTGACTGTAAATATATTTTCTCAACTCCATTCTCTACGCCCAGCCTTGCCTCCCTTGCCAAATCAGTCTCTACCCAACTTGTTTCAGTGATTTCCTGGAGGCTTACTGGATAACCAAGGCTCTCTAATTCATCTAGCCACTACCTGAGGGTGTGGCCTGGACCTCCTCCTTCTAGTACCAACTCCAAAAAGGCCATCTTCAGTCCTAGCTTTTCCCATAGTTGGTAGTCTTTCAGCCAGGGTTTTGTTTTGGTAGAACACAGGTTTCTGATAGGAGCAAGAACAGTACAGTTCACAGGATCATAAGCTTCAAAGAGTATTCTGGAAAAGTCTGGGGAGTTGAGGAAAGATAGCAATGAGGTCAGATTAAGAGATGCACTAAGACACTGTGAATGACAATCTATTAGATGAGGGATGACCGAAGAGTCCTAGGCTTCCTTCTTATGGTGACTGATGTAAAGCCCATGGTGAAATTAGGCACTTATACCAATGAGGCTAAGAGTGTTTCATTTCTACATGATAACCTTACACATACAGGAATATATCTATAATGCTCTGAATGTCTTACCCAAATCTTATCTTGAAAATAGGCTTTGTGAAAAGCATCTTTTCTTCTGGAAAAACTTCTGACCATTTTTTGAACTAATAGTAATACCAGGGAAATGATGGTCTCCCGAAATTTTTTAAAAATGTGAATTTCAGACTGCCACTGGGAAAATGGGATAGATGTGTTTTTCCCTATTTCTCCCTGGGCATGAGTATAAAGTATAATTTAAAACCCTGGGCATGATACATAAAACAGACATAAGAAAACTCTATGTGGAGAGGAAAAAGGAAGACTGCCTAGGGACCTTGAGACCTAAGGGATGACACGGTAATGAGTTGCTAGGGTTTTCTTCTTGCTACATATATCCCAAATTGGAGCTGAAGAAATTGGCAACCTGGAAAAGCCATCAGGTGTGACAGAGGAAAAAAAGCCTGCTCTCTCTCGCCAAAGAACTAGGAAAGAGAACTTTTAGATGATAACTCTTCTACTCCAGCCAAACACCACAGAAAAACTGTAGCCTTACTCTCACCCACATCAGCAAGGGCTGGTGGGGTGTCTGGACTTCTATTCTTGTGAGGTTTAACAAGGTGCCCCAATATTTTCTCCAGGAAGGTGTCAGAGAAGACAGTAATCAGATGTTCTTTCCTCTCCTTATGGGTTGGTGTCAGAGGAGGTCCAGTACAGAGTCAGGACTTTGATAACTGCTCAGTGGTAACAAGACCACCTCCACCACAGTGTGAGTGGAGACCAAGTGGGGAGCCAGAACTCCTACCTCCACCCACCTGGCCCCTCTCCCTTAGGTGCCAACAAAGACTGAGTTGAAAACCCAGGCTTCTATTTCCACCTAGCAGTAATAAAATGCCCCAAGCCTCATCCACCAAATGCCTGAGTGGTGTCAGAGAAAGACATATAAAGCCAGAAAAAACAAAACCAGAAATATAGTATCGAAAAAGAAAACCACAGACCAATCTCTCTCATGAATGTAGATGTAAAACTCCTTAACAAATTAGCAAACAAGAACTCAGTGATATATATATCTCATATACCACGATCAGGTGGGGTTTATTCCAGGATGCAAAGTTGGTTCAAAATTTGAAAATCAATCAGTGTCATTCACCACAACAACAGGCTAAAGGAAAGTCACATGATTACATCTACTGACGCAAAAAATCATCAACCAAATTTAACACATATTCATGATAAAAATCCTGAGAAAAACAGGAATGGAGGAACCTGAACTTGTTAAAGAACATTTAAAAAAATACACATATAACATTATACTTACTGGTGAAAGACTGCTTACCCTCTAAGATAGGAACAAAGGAAAAACATATACTCTTACCACTCTTATTCATAGTGCTGGAAGTTCTAGCTAGTGCAATAAGAAAATAAAAGGCATATAGATTAGAAAGAAACTGTCTTCATGATTGTTACATCAAAAATCCCAAGGAATCCACAGACACACACACACACACACACACACACACACAAAACAACTTCTAGAAATACTAAGTCCAGTAAAGTCACAGGATAAAAGATTAACATATAACAATCTACTGTATTTCTATATAGCACTAATGAATGTACAGAAATCAAAATAAAAAATGCAACACCACTTGCACTGCTCCCCCAAAAGAGAAAAGAAATATTTATATGTGAATCTAATAAAACAAAACCCAGAAAGCAAATTTCAGCAAATATCATAGGTTAGCTGCGAAAATCAAATGAGTAATATCTGTATAAATAGTTGGCAAATGTATAATATTACACAAACTGTAAGGCATATTACATCTGTGCCTTCCTTATCTAAGGAATACTGGAGCCTTTCAGCCTGTTGCAGCTGAGTTCTCTGGAAAGATATTCAACAATGCCACTCAAGGGGAGTCTGGGTGGCTCAGTCGTTAAGCGTCTGCCTTCAGCTCAGGTCATGATCCCAGGGTCCTGGGATTGAGACCCACATCGGGCTCCCTGCTCAGCGGGAGGCCTGCTTCTCCCTCTCCCTCTGCTGCTCCCCCTGCTTGTGCTCTCTCCCTGTCAAATAAATAAATAAAATCTTAAAACAAATAATGCCACTCAAGACAGTTGTCTCCTAGGCCATCCTTATAAATTAACTAAAACACAGGGGTTAATTAGGCTTTATTGTCCAAATTAATTATGATAGTAGGTTATAATTTCTCTTTGCTCATTTTGGAAACTGAGAATTGCACTTAAATCAAGGCATAAAATGAAGTTGTTATCTACTCTGAGCAAGAATTAGAACTCTATTTATAAAATTGACATATGACTAAGAATGCTAACCTTGGTGTCTAAGTTAAGTCACCTCTGAAATGAAATGATGGGTAATATGAGGATTCCTATTTTTAAAACATTCATTTTTTGTCTTTTAATAAGCATTTAATAAAAATGGCAAGTTTTCTAATTGAGACTTAGAAAATACACCAGGCACTTTAGAATGGGAGAAACTGAGTAAACTATATACTGTTTTTAGCTTAGTAGATATTCAGAGAATGTTTTATAAATAATATATCTCAAATGTAAATGGCAACATAAAAAAACATAGATACTCCAAATGGTTGTCTTCACAGTGATATGTCTAAACTATAAATTCCATTAATTGTATAATTGCTAAAAATATGTAAATATCAAATATATAGTTTACAATAAAAATATACACATTCCCAAACACTGGCCACCATGACTAATGGGGAGAAAAACATTTATTAAAATAGACATGCCATCCAATTATTTAACAATAGATTAAAAACAAAAATACTTGTTAACTCTCCCTTACATCATCCCAGTTCCTCAGTGGTCTACGCACCATCAAGGATAGTAAGAGGTTACAGACATAATAAAGACTTAAAAATAAGTTCTGGTTATTAAAGACTGCAGAGATGACATAAATATGATTCTCTCACTAGTGCTATCTGTTCCCACCTTTTCACTGTGTAGAGAAGATAACTTGCCACAACCACAGAGATCAACTGAGCAAATAAGAAAGTCAGAAGTTGAACCCACATCTCCTCATTCCCAGATTGGTATTCTTTACTGGGAACTAAAAGAGAAACACCTCTGGGAGTAGAAATTAAAATGTTATTCTCACTATTTTTATTTTCAACTGGACTCAGAACGTATGTTTGTGGAGCTACTATCCTAGGCAGGTTTCCTAAGACATGATACCAAGGCCCTATTAAACTTGTGAAGGCTGACAAGTAATCACACACAAAAAGAATTTACAAGGCACAGAAGCCTTTGATTTCTTCTTCCATTACTATACTTGACTCACCATTATTTTTGTAAGCCACACAGTTATCATGAGAAGATTTATTAAACATAAGAGGCAGAAGACACCCCTGGGAATGGGCTTTACTATAGTTTTTATTCCTTACATACAAAAAGATTGATAGATATGAATAAATAAGATATGAATAAATAAGCTGCTGGCAAATACTTGCAGCATTAGCATTTTCAAAATAGGCAAAAAGTGGAAACAACTCAAATGTTCACAACTGAGAAATGGATAAATGAAATTTGGTATATCCATACACTGAATATGTATCACAATAAAAAGGAACAAAGTACTAATATATGCTGTAATATGATGAACTTCAGAAACCTTATGCTAAGCCAGTCACAAAGATCACATATTATATTTGCATGAAATGGTAGAGGCACAGGTAAAACGAGAGATAGAAAAATTAGTGGTTGCCAGGGGCTGGAAGGAGTGGAAAATGGGTATGATATTTCTTGGGGGTGATGAAAATCTCTAAAGTCTAAATAATTGCTCAGCTCTGTAAATATACTAAGAAACATTGACTTGTACACTTTAAAAGGATGAATTTTATTTATTTATTCTAAAGATTTTCCTTATTCATTTGAGAGAGTGAGCAAGTGAGAGAGCACAAGCAGTAGAGGGAGAAGGAGAAGTAGGCTCCCGCTAAGCAGAGAGCCTGATGTGGGGCTCAATCCCAGAACCTAAGTGGAAGGCAGCTGCTTAACTGACTGAGCCACCCAGGTGCCCCAAAAGGATGAATTTTATAAGTAGGGAAGAGGAGCAAAGGTAAGAAATCTCAGAAAATTAGCAGCCATATTTTTTAACAGTTTCCCAAAACAACAGAAGAGGGATCTCTAGAGACCTAAAATTAGAAAATCTTAAATCAAGGTCCCTTTCTAAATGGTTAAAAAAACCAATTCCAAAGAAAAATGGGCAACAGAAAAGAACTGAGCCAAATCCCACATGAAGTTACTATTAAAAAAAGAAAGGAGCAGAATAACATTTCTATTAATGGTACAACCTTGCCAGAAATTGTGTCCACCATGTACACACATGCAAAAGATGAAAGTTATAATCTAATATTTCAAATTCTAAAAGTATTTAAGAAAATGATAAAAGATATGAAAGAACATCATAAATCAGAATAGGAAACATTAAAAAATGAGGTGATGGAACACAGAAAAGAACCAGACATAAATCATCCTAAAATGAAGTCTAAGATAGAAAGAACGCAAGAGTCTACACACATGACAGATAATGCTTTAAGAGAAATAGACAATGAAAAGAAACTTTTATAGAACAAGAAGAAATGAAGAGAGATGGAAAAGGATTCAAGAGAAGGCAACAGATAGAAAAGACAGGCAAAGAACATCCAACATACGTATAACAGGAGTTCCTACAAAAAAAGAAAGCCAAAGCAAGAGAACAGAATACTAAAAACCATAATCCAAAAGAATTTGTCTGACATTTTAAAGTATGTGAAATTCCATATTGAAAGAACACACGCCTATCTGGGGAAATCAACTCAAAATGACCAACATTAAGATATATTCTCATAAAGTACTGAACTTTAGGGGTGCCTGGGTGGCTCAGTTGGTTAAGTGGCCAACTCGTGATTTTAGCTCAGGCCATGATCTTGGGGTCCTGGGATTGTGCCCTGCATCGGGCTCCAAACTTAGCAGAAGTCTGCTTCTCTTTCTCCCTTTGCCCTCCCTTCACTTGCTCATTCTCCCTCTAAAATAAATCAATAAATCTTTTAAAAAAATAAATGATTAAACTTTAAAGGAAAAGAAAACATCCATTGGACATCCAGATAAAAACCAAATGAATGTAAGAGAAATAACTTTTTAGTCCTGACAAAAATGGAGTAATATATATATTTTTTTTTTTTTTTTTTTTTTGACAGGAAGTAGGTTTTATTGGTGGGCATGAGTCGGGAGGGGGCAGTGCTGAGGTTCTCATGAGTGCAGAGCCCTCCATTTGTCCAAGGGGCCACGATTAGGGATGTATTTGACCCCACAGCCATCTGGGATAAGCCGCTTTTCAGCCACCATGTCTTCAAATTCATCCGCATTAAACTTAGTAAAGCCCCACTTCTTGGAGATGTGGATCTTCTGGAGGCCAGGGAACTTGAACTTGGCCCTGCGTAGGGCCTCAATCACATGCTCCTTGTTCTGCAGCTTGGTACGGATGGACATGATGACTTGGCCAATGTGGACCCTGGCTACTGTGCCCTGGGGCTTTCCAAAGGCACCCCGCATACCTGTCTGCAGCCTGTCAGCTCCAGCACAGGACAACATCTTGTTGATACGGATGACATGGAAGGGATGGAGCCGCACTCGGATGTGAAAACCATCTTTGCCACAGCTTTTCACCATGTACTTGTTGGCACAAATACGGGCAGCCTCCAGGGCTTCAGAGGAGAGCTGCTCGTATTCATCTAACACCATGTGGCCACATAGTGGGAACTCATCCACTTTTGCCTTCTTCCGCCCCAGGTCAAAGATGCGGATCTTGGCATCAGGGACACCTCTGCAGAAGCGAGACTTTGGATACGGCTTGTTCTTACAATACCGGTAACACCGGGCGGGGCGGCGGCCCATGGCGACACCAGGATCTTCAGTGGCGCGCCGAAGGAAAAGAGCTGGAGTAATATATTTAAGACACTCAAGGAAAGAAAATATGAGCCAAAGATTTCATATCTAGCTAATGAATTTCAAATATAAAAAGGGCAAACGGTCATCAACACACAAAAATGGAGGGAATGGATACTGCTCCTACAACTCCTTTTTTAAGGAATCTACTGGAGAATGAGCTTCAAACAAGAAAAATGGTTGGTGAGACAATAATGTACAGACTGACGGTAAGCATTAAATACATATTTAAATGTAGAACTAAGACTAAATAAAAGAGTACAAATAACTCTTTAAGCTGATAATGGATATGCAGTGTAACTGCTTAAAAAAAAAGGAGTGAGCATATGCAAAAAGTTCTTTAAACAATTTTCAGTAGCCACATTGTATGGTATTATGCTAATGTTTTCTCCAGATTTTGTGTGTAATATGGGATAAAATAAAGTGTTAAATGATATTTTAATTCTATCTGTTGGGGCGCCTGGGTGGCTCCGTCGTTAAGCGTCTGCCTTCCACTCAGGTCATGGTCCCAGGGTCCTGGGATCGAGCCCCACATCAGGCTCCCTGCTCTGCAGGAAGCCTGCTTCTCCCTCTCCCACTCCCCCTGCTTGTGTTTCCTCTCTCGCTGTCTCTCTGTCAAATAAATAAACAAAATATTAAAAAAAAAATTCTATCTGTTGGTGAGAGACAGAATTCTCAGAGCAAGATAAAGGAGATACTGGTTTAAGTTAAGAGATTACGTAATTACCCTGAAGCCTTGAATGTGAATAGGAGGTATCAGCATGATCTCATTAAGGAATTCAATCTTAAAAACACACAGACATAAATCTACACATATATGTACTAACTCTAGTAACTAAAAAACCTAGAAACAATGGCCAATCCAATAGCAATTAATATAGCTAAAAACTCAGATTTGGGTTTTGAAATACCCTTTCCTATCAAAGGAAATCAGGACTTTTTGGAGAAATGACTAAATCCAGTTCTGTGGCAGGAAATGTACAAGATGTGCCTATCTTGTCATACCAGTTAGCAAGAATTTATCAGACTACTAGGCTTGTGTCAAAAAGACTTGAGGGCCAACTTGAAGAAGCTTCCACCAAAGCTGGGAAAATATCCAGAATGAATCAAAATACATAAAAAATGTTTGAACCTGTAAGTTCATAATGATATATATATATTTAAGAAAAATAAGGATATAGGCATTAACCATCAATGACTGATAATATCAAGAAAAGAGGTAATCTTGCCTTGTGCACTTGTGGCTAAAGCAGCAGTACCACCTATGAAGTAGTCTTGCCCAAAATAGCAAAACTGAATCCAGTAAAGCATCTAGATCCAATTACCAATTTATGGGACATACAGAGAAATCTACTAAATGACACTGTGGAAAAGATATCAGCAAGATCCAGCCTGTGGATCTACATCCACATCTATAGGGCAAATGATCTGGTGGTTTCTTCAAACAAACCTAACAAGGGGGAGTAAAGAGTTGGAAGAAAACTGTAAATCAAGAGAAATGTAAAAAGACACATATTAAAGTGGCAGAACTACAGTTTCATTCCTTGAATGATAAAAATCATACAAAGAAGTGAGGAAGCGATTCTATAAAAATTCAGAACAATGGCTACTCTGGGGGAGTGGGTCAAGAGAGGATTGTGTTTGGAAAGAGACAGGTAGTTTCTGAAGTAGCAAGTTATAGTCTCCTGATATGAATGGTGGTCACTAAGGGGTTGCCTTGCAAGAATTCATTAAACTATGTATTATATGGTTTTCTGAATTTGTGTTATATTTTAAAATAACAAAGTTTAAACAGATTTATAAATTAGAAATCCTTTTAAATTTATTAATCCTAAATTCTTAGAAAAATGCCCTAGAGTATATGAAAGGACAAGTCAAAAAGTTCTACAATCTCGGAATATGGAAAGAAATATTTTAACAAGGTTGGGGCACCTGGGTGGCTCAGTTGTTAAGTGTCTGCCTTTGGCTCAGGTCATGATCTGAGCCATGGGGCTCCCTGCTCAGCGGGGAGCCTGCTTCTCCCTCTCCCACTCCCCCTGCTGTGTTCCCGCTCTTGCTGTATCTCTCTCGGTCAAATAAATAAATCTTTTTTTTTTTTAAGATATTTTTATTTATTCATTCGAGACAGAGAGAGAGAGAGAGAATGAGCAGGGGGAGAAGCACAGGGAGGGGGAGAAGCAGACTCCCCCATGAGCAGGGAGCCCGATGTGGGGCTCGATCCCAGGACCCTGGGATCATGACCTGAGCCAAAGGCAGACGCTTAGCCATCTGAGCCACCCAGGTGCCCCTAAATAAATAAAATCTTAAAAAAAAAAAAAAAAAATTTTAACAAGGTTAATGTATAACTTGAGGGAAAACCAGAATGTAAAGTGCACTAAGCTATAGTTTTACTATTATAAAAAGTGTTTCCTCTAATGGTAGCAGCATTTATGCCTTATGTATAAACTTGGGAAGGAAAAAGAATAAAATGAGGTTAACTGAAATTAGGTGATCTTTGAAGGCATTCTAGCTCTAACTTTAATTTTCTAAAATGCAGATAGTTTTTAATCAGAAAAATAAAAGCACAATTTTCAGAGAGGAGAAAATTTTGATCTAGGACTTTATCTGCAAAAGAAATTAATAGATGTAGTCAAGATGTAACTAAAGAAGAAAAAAGATCTTGGAAAATCACAAAAGACTTATTAACTCTAAATGTAAGTAGAATCTATTCAATTATCATTCCAAAAATAGCATGAAATGGCTAACAGGAAT
The DNA here is from genome assembly GCF_054177405.1 of Leptonychotes weddellii. NCBI lineage: Eukaryota > Metazoa > Chordata > Mammalia > Carnivora > Phocidae > Leptonychotes > Leptonychotes weddellii. The sequence continues at coordinate 141,976,472 of NC_138370.1, forward strand.
TTGTGTGTTCGGAGAGAGCCCTGTTCCCTCTCCTTTCCCATTCTCTCAATTTTATATAATAAAATCATGGGAAAGGGAGCAATTCCTATCATTTTAACTGTATCTAAAAACTCCATACGGCAGAGGCTGGCTTTGACCACAACTATAATAGAAGAAAAAGTAAAGAGGGACTAGACATGGGGGGGTGTGTGTGTGTAATGAGTGTATCTTGTTTATGATACAGATTCAATAAATACTTGTTAATGAAAAGCAAATATAAGAAATTTTAAATTTTGGATCAAAGGTAATGGCAAAATTCCTAGGTTCTCCATTTTCAGATAGTCTGATATCAAACAGCATTTTAAACTCCTATCAATTCGGCCTCTTATAAATGTTGTTTATCTCACCTTATATGAATATTCAAAATATAATGAATTAAAGCAGTACTGGAAAACTACCACTGCTAACTTGTCCTAAGGTGCTGCCTCTTTCCTTCTAAAGTATGTTTCTACATTTTAATTTGTCCTGATCTACACATTCACTTTTTCTAAGTAGTTATTTTTTCCCTGACTTGGTGAGGTCTCTACTTTGTTTACCTCCCCTTCATTGAGTTCCCAACAAATAGGAATGAATATCTCTTTGTCAGAGCAGTTTAAGTAGTCACGCCCATGAATGAAGCCTTAACAATACACAATGGATTTTTTTTTCTTCAAAGAGAAGGATGGGCTAAAGAAACAAACAAACAAAAAACCCTGCAAGAAGAAAATGCAAAGAGGAATGTGTCCAGCCTTGAGTTAGTGGCATGACTGTGTTCATTCCACAGATGTTTATGGTGTGTCCCTTTGTGCCAGGCAACACAGTTCTTACTTCCCTTCCTATCTTCAAACTCCAGCTACTACTAAATGCAATTAAAATCCAAGCGACTCGGGTGCCTGAGTGGTTAAGCACCTGACTCTTAATTTTGGCTCAAGTCACAAGATCAGGGTCATGAGATTGAGTGGATGCTCAGCATGGAGCCTGCGTAAGATTCTTTCTCTCCCTCTGCACCCCACCCCCCGCTCATGCGCACTCTCTAAAAAAATAAAATAAAATAAAATCATAGTGTCCTATTTCCAATTGTTAAGGGAACGACCTTCTCCCTCTTTCCATGATCCTTTGAGTCCTTAAAATAAGTACGCCAACTTTCTAAGATGTTACAGGTTCATCCCCAGGATGGGACAACTGATTTATGTGACAATTTACTATCCAGTCCCATGTTTCTCTAGTCCAGGTTTAAAGTGCCAAAGGTACCTATGAACACATGGTATCTGAATCTCATCTGCCTCACATCCCTAACAAGAACAGAGAATCCCCCAGTCCAGTGCAGACCCCTCTCTTTCAAAGTCTAGATATGAAGGGAAATTAGAAAATCCATTTGGCCTTGGATCCAAGACATATTCTCGGGTTCAACTTTACCAGTAATTAACCTAATATTTTATTTTTATTTTTTTTAAAGTAGGCTTGATGATGAACATGGGGCTAGAACTCAACACCCCAAGATTAAGAATCACATGCTCTGGGGCGCCTGGGTGGCTCAGTCGTTAAGCATCTGCCTTTGGCTCAGGTCATGATCCCAGGGTCCTGGGATCCAGCCCCGCATCGGGCTCCCTGCTCTGCAGGAAGCCTGTTCTCCCTCTCCCACTCCCCCTGCTTGTGTTCCTTCTCTCGCTGTGTCTGTCAAAAAAAATAAATAAAATCTAAAAAAAAATCACATGCTCTACTGACTGAGCCAGTCAGGTACCCCTAACCTAATTATTTGAAATCCTATTGTATATCTGTGTCCATTTTTCAATTGGTTCAGAATTTTTTTTTATTTTGGTTCAGAACTTCTAGTAGTGTAAAATGATCATCCCCAAACTACAATACCAATCAAAAAAATATGAGTCTGGATTAAGTTAAATAAGAGATTAAACAAAAAGAAACAAAACAACAACAAAACCCAACACACAAACACACAAACTTCTTTCCCTTTACTAAGTCAACTGGACAACTAGAGGTACCAGGAATTATAAGATTGGGTTTTCCTGTCATTTTATCATAGAAAGTGGGAGTTTGGTGGCTCAATCACAAAAATATGTAACTTCCATAGGCAAAAAACCAAAAGAGCCCCAAAACAAAAAAAAAAAACAACCAGCCAGAAGTTATATCTTCTTAACCTAATAAAGAGCAAAAAATCCTTAAGTAAATATTTAAAATTATTTAAACCTACCTGACCCCCCCAAAATTATGAAGCTTAGAGAGACATACAAATAAAATTTATATAAACTTCAAATCCTATGTTTTATTATGATACAGTAATTTCTTGCCCTGTTTTAGACACCACAATCTCTTCATGTTCCTGTTTTTACTACCTCTCATCAAGTACTCAAAAAATATCTAGAAGTCTCAAAAAAAAAAAAAAAGAAGCCTATGGTCCTCAAATAATTTCTAAAAGGACCCTTTCTATAATAATTCCTAATAAATCACCTTCTTCTCTATCAAAAGAACATATACTATCCAGTCTTTTTTTTTTTTTTTTAAAGATTTTATGGATTTACTGGGGGGGCGCACAGGAGAGGAAGAAGCAGACTCCCCACTGAGCAGGGAGCCCAACACAGGGCTCAGGGCTCGATCCCAGGACTCCAAGAACATGACTAGAGCCAAAGGCAGACACCTAACCAACTGAGCCACCTAGGCACCCCTATCCATTCTTATTTCGGACAGTAGCACCAAAAGACATTTGTATTGGAGGGCTATGATCAACTTCTGGTATTCAAAACACAAACATTTACACATCCAACATTTCCATTTGACTATTCTCTTTCCTTCAGATTCTATTATCTAAAACTATTTCTTTAAATCATATTTAATCCACCAAATCATTGCTAAAACATTTACACATTAATGAACTTGCTAAAATACGTATTTCAGTGCTTTCGTACCCATATTAACCAAATCTTCTTCTTTGACAATCAAATCTCAAACCTCCTCTTCCCACATAATGTCCTTTAATACTTTATCCTCCTCATATATCTTTGTTATTTACTGCGTTCTGGAACCGTCAGGAAATCTACATGTCCTGGACAGGGGAAATATTTTTCTTCATTGCTTATATTTGTTATGTCCCACTTCCTCTGAGGCTTCTATTCATTCTTATTACTGCTGGTCCTACCCAATTGCATGGTATTTTCCCCAATTCTACTTCTTTCTAGCTGCTCATACATCCAATCTCTTCAAACCAGTATGATAGCTTTGGTGTCCAACCTCCAAATACTTCAACTCTCAGGTCTTAAAAAAGATACCATTCCCTTAAATAGTCTAAACATTACCAGTTAACCACAACAACTTGTGATTTAATGTTTATCAACTTCTAACATGAAAGCATTCCCATTTCATCCTACAGATAAGTAAATCCAAAACTCAAAAGTCAGAAGAAAAAAATTTACATACAAAATGTCTGGCATTTGGTTCATTTTAAAGCACTACATTCATCTACATTAAGTTAAAACAATGACCTTCAGTTTTAGGTTGGTAAGAAAAATGATAAATTCTCTAATAGAAAATGCTACATATCACTTATTCCTTTCAGAAGAGCAATCCAATACATACCTCTGCAGAAAATAAGTTTCTTCCGGATTTATCCAAATAAGAGAGAATGAATCCACATTACTTTATGTAAAAAAATAAAAAAGACTAAAACATGCCCTACAGACATCAATGACTCAGTGTACCAAAAGGTATGAGATTTAACTATCAGATTATTTGCTGAAATTTAAAACTTAGTAAGAGGCTGTAGTTACCTCTTTTTGTAGATGAAGTTGGAAGCAACTGTTTGGCTTTGAGGGAAGTACGAGGCAAATTTTTCAGCCTTTGCGAAGCTGTTGAAAAATAAGGAACTGTAATATTTGCCTGGAAGGACAAGATAAAGGCTATAGCTTCTGTAAACTTGAATATTTTAATACATACTTGAAAATTTATCAAGGAACAGAAACCATAAGGTGAAAATATGTTAGAAACCTAGAAGCAGAGGAATCTGAAAGTGATGCTTAGTGCATTAAGTCGGAAAGGAAAAGGGATGGAAATCTTAGTGCAAAGTGCATACTTTCAGAAATAGTTTCTTATAGATGAGAAAATCTACAATATGTAAACTAATCAAAATATCAAAGAGAAAACAAACCACCAGCAAACATGCTACAGGATGCAAAGAATATAAAACTAAGTAAGTAAAAGTGATGAACACAAGCACACAGTATAGAATAAAATAAAAGTAGTACTTGTTCAATGCAAAAAAGCAGACTTTGGCAAAGCAGTTATTGTTAGATGAATTGCCCTAACATAGAACAGTAATCCCCATACTCAAAAAGGAGAAGAAAACTCAGAACCAGGCAGGTCCTCAAGGGAGTAAAAACCCAGTGGCTTTAATATATTCAACATCATCTTGCTGTAGCATAAAACTAATTTGTACTTTAGACTTTGGGTAGCAATATATCTGTGCTGTGCACATATTATATGTGGTGGATGGGGGTGTGTGTGGGGGGGTGCACACTGTGTGTTGGGGTTGACAGGGTTGGAGGAGTCAGAGCATCTGCTTCTTAAAGTGATCAATGAGGAGTTCTAGGCTTTCTTCAAAACTCCTACTCTATTAACTGCAACGAAACTCTCAGAACTGGCATGTAAGCAGCAGCTCAGAGCCATCCAGAGTTAAAGCTCACTATAGTTTCACTGAACTGAAAAGACCCACACCTACCTGTATAGTCACCTATTTAAGCGGTTCTAAAATGTCACTCTACTGATTGAGAAGTTGGACTTCTAGGATTTATACGTGAAAGAGAGAGAGAGAGAGAGAGATCCCACAACCATAAATCTGGCCAGCATTTAAACAATTATCGGATTGACAAAGGAATACTTGATAATATCATCAAAGAGAATTAAGGAGACTTTCTCTTTTGCCCTATTGCTTAACTATATCAATGCTTTTAAAAAACTATTGTTTCCTCACTGTCTGATAGTAAATATTTTTAAAGAGTAATAAATGTATTTGACTTCCAGTTTTACTCCACACATTACGTAGCCAAATATATACCAATTCAGCTTAAATAATGCCAGGAAGACTACTAAAAACTTCTTCAAACCTAAAAAAAAAAAAAATCAATTTTATAATTACCTCATACCTATCCCACAGAAATATAGGATCCTATCATCACTGAATATTCTCCATTTGCATATTTATTCATACATGCTTTCAACCATTCACAGTGTCATTCATTTACTCATTCACTGCTGCTTTTTCTCATTCTTTCAAATAGTTAATTATCTACTTTATTTCAGGTTTTAGGTATAGTGGATTTGTTCAGTAGCCAACTAGGTGGATAAAATTCCTACTTTCATGGAACTAACATTCTGAAAGGAAAGGGGAAATAAAAGAGTCAAATAGTCAGTGATAGCTGCTAAGGAGAAAACTAAGTAGGGAAGGGAGACAGGAAATGGGGAGATTTAAATTCCAATTATAAATAGGGTGATCAGGAAAGATTTCCCTGAGATGACAAAGATCATTTGTGCAAAGATCTGAAGGAAGAGAGGAAGTAAGCCATACAGATATCTGGGGAAAGCACTGTAGACAGACAGAAAAGCAATGGTAGAGGACCTGGGGTAAGAGTGTGCCTAGTATATCTGAAGAACAGGAAGTAGGCCACTATGATTGGAATAGAGAAATGAGGGCAAAAGGTAACTATCTGTATGTATGCTGGCAATCCACAATACCTATTAACCATTAAAATTTTTTTAGTGAGGGCCTAACATCAAATATCATCTATAATCTGTTTTGGAAAGGTCCTATTTAAATTAATAGCTATGATAACTCCAAACTTTCTCTCTCAAGTTTCATGGGTCACAACAAAAGCATCCATAACAAGTAAAACCTATGCAATGGTAATCTGAAGAATCAGACTGCAAATAGAATCAGGCAGTATACACTAAATTTGTCTAATACAACAAATCTGATAAATCTGACAGAATGAAATTAGTGATTTTCATAAGATACAACATAGTGGTGTATTACTCAAATAAGAAAACTAAATTTTTATCTGAATTATCACTCTTAATTTGATGAGTCTTCTAAAGACTGTATCATTTTTTAAATGATAAAGTGTAGTAAACAGAAAGTCTCCAAATTTTTCTACAATAATAGAATTCAGTGTGTTAGCTGTTTAAAAATACTCATGGTTTCCCCGGTTTCTCTCTTAATATTTACATAATTCCAAATTAGCAAGACCCCACCATGAAAAGCAAAGATGGTACAATAAAAATATTATTCTCTCATGCTACCATTATTTAGGTTAATGTCTTCCTCCATAAACCAATCCCAAATGCCTCTGTATTTTTGTTAAACATACACCACCATTTTCCAAGTCATTCTGGCTCAAAGTTTTCTTTAATTCCATTTAGTCATCCCTGCAGTTATGTTGATCTCTTCCTTTACATCCCTACTGTTTCCTAAATACCTAATTCAGACCTTCATCACCCTATTTTTGGATTAGAACAGTGTCCTTTTGGGTTTTCCTACATCCAATCCTTCCACTTTATTCATGTGCATCAGGGGAAGGCTAGTGGAAGTGCGGTCCCCCCCACCCAGTACCTCCCCCTCCCAGTCCAGTGCAGGCAGTAAGTGAGTGAATGGTCTGTAAGGAATTCAGAACAAAAATAAAACCAGCTTGGTCTGTTTTTTTTATTATCATCATGTCCCGGATTAATAATCAATGTTGGCGATAAAATGCTCCTCCCTGAAGAAAACAGTTTGTCAGCCTAAGTTATAAACAACTGCTGCAGGTACTGTTGCCTCTTAATAGCATATATGAAAGATTTAAATGAACATGTTTTAATACTTATCTTTTAAAGTACATTGCATTTCACATGAAAAATCATCAGGAGAACTCCCAGTTATATGGTCTCCCCTAACATAGGGGGATTCAGCTACACAATTCTTTCCAGAGTTCATAGAGATGTAAAATCAAGCTTAGCACACTATATGCCTCCAACCCCTATGGTATAATAATATATTCCTATATTTACACAGCTTAGAAATAAACAATGATGGTACAGTGATTATAAAGTCAATGAAACAGAATGTGAGTTACTTCAATTGTAATTATATGTGACTGAGTATTACATTTTTTCAGCTGTGAAGACATTTAAAAATCATTAGATTTGATCCCCAAAGAAACTAAGATATGGATAAGATGGCAATTTCTGAAATATCCTGTAAAATGGAGTTTTATGAATTTCTGCCAAACTTATCATTATGTTGAATATTTCCTTACTTGTATAAAAGCTGCTTTGTGGGGGAAAAAAAAACCTTTTCAGATTTAAAAATTGAAGACTATTCTTCAGTCAACATGACTGAAGAGAAATTGATAAATCTGGCTATACTGTGTCTTGAGCTTCAATATGCAAAGATCAATTCTGAAGAAGTTATTGACAAATTTCCAGAAACTAAAGCTATAATATTCATTACTGTGACAAACCAATATGTAAAAACATATTTTCCTTTTTTATAAAAAATGATTTAAAAGTATCTTTTTTGTACTGTAATGTTGATATTATTTTTTTACTGACAGTTATAAAATAATGCTCAATAAAAGAATTCTCATTGTCTGCATTTTCTCCAGCCATTATTATTATAACTCATTCTATTTCATTATTATTGAACATAATTTTGTCATATGGGGAGATGTTAAAAATAATCTCCAGGTCCCAAATACTAAGTAAGCATAAGCCACTATAAAAGGATGTTAATTACTGCTAAGTAAAATGTCCCCTGTTCCCCCTAACTCTGCAATGACATTTTGTTTTGAAACTTTCATTGCTACAAATTCTGAGTCACCTTTCAATCCTCTTTCTCTCCACCTCCCATCTTCTCGGGTGTTACCAAGTCACATATCTTCTACTTCATTTCTAAAAATTCATCCAGATCTCATCACCTCCTGCAGCAGTGCCTTTGTTCAGATATTCATTTCTTGCCATGATTATACAAAAGCCTTTTAAATGGCTTCTACTCTCTCTTCAACTTTAATCCATTTTTCATATTGCTACCAGAATGGATTTTCTAAGAAGTAACATTGATTAAAAGTCTACCATGGCTCTCCACACTTATAGGATAAAACCCAAATTCCTTAATATATTAAAAAACTCCCAATCTGTGCCCTACGTATCTCTCTCATCCTTCATCACTGCACCCTACACTCTAGTCATACAAAACCACTATAATCAGGGTGCTACTTTTAAGACTTCATTACCAATTCCACTGTTAGGTAAACCTGTCTTTCTTCATGTGGTCTCATAATCTCCTCCTGAGTTAGTGGAGAGATATCTTCAGTATCTTTTCTGAAAACCTCTTCACATTGCTGAGTTTAATGCCTCTCTTCTGTTCCCATAGAAGTTCCTGCCAATCACTCCCTGCTATTGAAGGGCACGTGCTGTCTCATTTATATTTATAATCCCAGTGCCCAGAACATAACATATACCCAATAAATATCTGTTGAATAATAAAGGAGACATGAGTGACTGATCACTGGATAAAATCCAGAGATCTGAACTAAGTATTCAAGATCCTCTGGAGTAGAGGTCTAATCTAGTGTTTCTCAAACTTGAATATACCCCAGAATCAGGTGAGACACTTCTAAAAAATACAGATGATGGGTACCCATTCCAGATGTATTCAATCAAAATTTACAGAAGTGTCAGAAAAACTACATTTATAAAATCTCTTTGTAATTAGATAATTGACCCATCATTGCACTCATTCTTAAAAAGAAATTCTACAAGTATTCCATTCATTCTTACATCAGCCCATTACAGAGATTTATCATGACTTATTTCTTTGAATTTATGTTTCATAATTTTGTAAAATTCAAGTGTAATCTTTTAATGTTTGGTTCCCAGCGAAATCTGGATGAGAATTCCTTCCCCCGGAGTCTCAGGGCAGTCTGGTTATGCATAAGCTGACAACTGCCTTTGACACTCCCTCTTCAGTGGGAGAGAAGTCCGGAGTAGAATATTGACCATATACCTTTTCTCTGGGGGAATACTTTGTATCCTACGCAAAAATATTCTTCCATTTGACTAAATGTAAGTAAGTGGATAAATATTACATAAAAATATTCTTCCATTTGACTAAATATAAGTAAGTGGATAAATATTACACTGGATTATTTTACTCTTCTGTGGTAATTCACAAAGTATTTATAGTTCAATAATGCTCCAACAGAGTCATCCAGGAATATTTTCCAAGATGCCTACTCATTTGCAGTTAGGTCAGCATGATGTAATCAAAAAATTATTGGGAGGAAAACAGGGGACTAAAGAGGGGTGGGGAGGAGGGAGTAATTTGGTTTGGTTTTGCACTTTTCTAGGTATATGCCATTGCACGTATAATACATATGGATCTCTGCTTCCTCTATAAAAATAAGAAATGGGTTGTTGTGAGGTTCAAATGAGGTAATTAATGTGAAAGTAAACATTTAAAAATACTAACCAGAGTTTGAGTATTACTTTAATTTTTTTAAACCAGCAGGTTGTCTTGGGTTTTTCTCCCTTTTCTTATTTCTGAACCAATAATTCCTGTATGTTTCTGAAAACTAAATTTCCTACTGAACCTCTACTCTAGTAATCTTAGCAAGGCGCTAGTCTTTTGAAAAACTCTGTTCCTGACAAACATTCCTTCCTTTAAACGGAGAAACTGAGAAAATGACATATATCCATGACCTCTCCAATGCTCTGGTTTTCTTAAGCTTTTTAAGTTATTCACATTTCAAATATAAAAGTTGGAAATTGGTAATAGCTATAAAAATTAAAATATATTAGAACTCTCATAATATTCATATTTGAATGCCAGCATCCACAATAATGCAGCCATAGCAAATAAGCATATAAAAACAGTGATTGGCATAAGAAGGCAAAAGAAGTGGTCCCGTAAGTGGAAATAACAGCAACCTTGCAAAGTTAGGTTCATGCAGACCAGCAAGTAAGAACCAAAGCTTTACCACTTAAGGGCTGGAAAAATAAAAACTTAAAGGATAACAAAATGCAACATCTATTATACTAACCGGTTTATACAAAAAATAAAAAATACTAATTCGTGTATAAAATGTGTAAGACTTGCTATTATAACATTTATAAATAATTCTATATCAAAATAAAAAGGCTATTATGAAAACAGTATATATACACACAGTAATTAAAAGAACACATACATACATTTCTATTCATCAAAGATATATGTAAAATTAAGAAAAATAGATAATATGTTACAAAATATGTTAATTTTAAATAGAAGGCTTTAAAATATTTTTATAAAATAAACAAGTTTTAAATTTGATAAAATTCTGGATTTACTATTTTCCAAAAATATTTTTGACTAATGTGATTCTACACTAAAATAAGCGTGGCATTTTAATTGTAAATAAGCTTCATTATAGCTTCAAGTATAAAAATAAACAACTATATGCAATTAAAAAAAAAAAAGGATGGTACCTTGCTTTGTCTTTTGCTTGTACCTGTTCAAGTATTGAAATACACCACTATGAAACTACATGCATATTTTCTACTTAAAAGTAAATTAGTGTTCAGAATCTCATTATTTTTCCCTATATATTTTCTTTAATTATCAATTTATAGGTAAAAAGAAAAAATAATTCACCTACAGAAAAAAATTCTAGGGAATCAGCAGGTAATTACAATGGTAATTCTACCACTGGGGAAGGCAAGTAATTATCACAAAGTTTAAGACATGGTCAGTATATTTTTCTATTAACATTTTTATTCTAGGTTCTCAACCTTTTCTATTTTCTTCTATTTTTGTGAAGAATTTTTTTTATTTCCATATAGCTTTGAGGTGTGCTAGAATAGTTCAAACAAAGAACATACATGAGGGCATGAGAGAACAACCCTGAATAAAGAGTTGGTACTGAGAATTTACTGAATAAAAGTAAAGAGAATATAGATATAGCTAGTTTTAACAAAGAGCAGGGAAGCTGTCTCTGGAGATATAATCATGTAAAGTTTTGAGAAATTCCGAACTTAACAATTCAAACTAAGCATAAAAGCACAAATACAAATGATGTTTTGGATTATCTGTGCATAGGTATAAAAGTGTACCTTATAATATGCATGATTTTTATTGCTTAATCTTCTTAATGATATAAAATTTTCTTTCCTGTTGTTATTAACATTGTGCATTGCTTTTTGTTTCAGGCAAATATACCAAGGGAGGAAAAAAAACCAGAAACACATTGTCCTCAAGGGACAAATTAACTTAACTTGCAGACTTAAAGGCACAAAAGTTATCATTTATCATTTTGATAGAACTTAAGAGTTCAAATTGTAACTTTTTAAAGTTTTGTGATTCCCTATTTTCTATACCATTTATGAGTACACCATATGAGTATCATAATGGCACTCTTACTTATTACTCACATAGTCTGCAAGACCTGGAATACTAAGTTTAAAATTTAATTTGGTTCAAAAACATGTGCACACATCCAGCTGAATAAATGAAGTACACAAATCTCTATGTAATAATTTTCCACAGTGCTTTAAATTTTATGGTTCATCTTAGGAAAAAAAATAGTATTTCTGGATTATTTTTAAGTCTTAGTTCTAAACCATAAATGTGACAAATCTCTCTAGGTGGACTTGGATTCTTGAGCACAATCAACATGGGTGTGAATCCTAACTTACCACCTATAAGCTATATGATCAAAGATAAGTTATTCAACCATTCAAAGCTCCTATTTCCTAATTTGCAAAATGTGTTAATAACTGTACCTACTTCCTAGAATTTTTCTGAGGATTAAACAGGATTATGTATGGTACAGCAAAATGCGAGTTTCTGTAATATAAATAATATCATATACAACTAGAAAATAAGGAAAATATATCAAGTGTTATCACAAAAATCATTTGGGTTCAAATGTATTTTCTCCTGGGCCGGTTTATTTTTGAGTCACCAAGTAACAGCAGCTTCACACAAAATACACAAAGTCAGCTAAACACAACAGAGCCAAGGAAGAGTGTAAGGGAATTAAAAAATAATCAAATGCTTTCAAAGTTGTATTATTCAATAAGTTATATAAATAATCAATAACCTCATGTCTGTGTGACTTCTTCATAGCCTTGAGGAAATGAAGGAACACATCACAGCCACCACTTCAACCAGTGACATAATATGCTACAAAGGAACTGAGTCAATCAGACCACAAGACTGATGTGAGCTGTTGGATACAAGACATGCATACAGAGCATTTCTAAAATTATAGGAATAACTGTGATAGTTTGTTTAAAACTGGTTTGATTACATGCTCTTATCTACTGTAGTTAATAACATTCTTTGGAAAGTGTTCAATTCTTTTTTAATCATCTTTTACACTAAAGTACACAGTATCCATCTATTTCCATATAACTTCTTGGCTCAGTTTGGCTACTCTGTCTTAGAAGTTCCTTCCTCATGATTCTTTCTCATCTTTGTTTCTGTTGCGTATGTCTCCTTCATTCAACAGACTCAGCTCTTCCTTTCCATCAAATTACCTTCAACTTTTTTTTTAGTGAAGTTCTATATTTGCTGGAGTATTTATTTAAGTCATTGAAAATTTAACATGTTTTTGATTATGCTAGTATTTTTTGCAGGATCATTATTGCTTTTTATTAATGTTCTAGTAAGAAAGCTGCTTGGGTTTTAAGTTGTCTGTTCCAGGACTATCTCCCACAAAAATCTTGTTATTTTTAATGTGTAGGTTTTTAAGGAATATATCTCTATATCTATGTATACATAAGGTATGTATATACAGATACATAAGGTATAGGTTTTTAAGGAATATATACATATATATATGTATATTTTTAAGAGCATACATATATATTTAGCCAGTAGACTTTGCTTATTTTAAAATTCTGGAGAGACCAAAGTTTCATACAGATATAAGTACTGACACAAATGGAACAAAATTTAAATTTTATATCTTATAGGAACAAGATTTGAATTTTAATATAGCTATTATAGCAACGAATAATCACTGCATTTTACTACAGATATGGTTTAATACAGCTATTCAGCACAAATTACTACCTATAATTTTCACTTTCCTTTAAATAACTGATACATAAACGATACTTACTGGCTGAAGCCTGAGGTTGCATGCGAGGTATTCCTCCATTTGGCACTTGAAAATTTGAGTCACTTCTGCTGCTTTTCACTGAGTCAACTTGTGTACTAGATGTTCGGGACAGGTTTGGAAGACTGCGTCTCAGTTTTTCTAACAACAGAATTTAATGAAAAAAAATCAAACCATTCTTCTAGTTGAAGAAAGAGTTAAAATATTAATTGGCATTCACAAATCAAATTATTTAAGCATTCAGCATATTTTAGAAGAGTTAACAGGAAGTACATGTCTTATAAAAATAAATAACTCAACCCAGGTTCTATAAATGGGTAGAAGAGAATCTTTAAATGAGCTATAAATCAAAACCTACATACAGATCACTTCATGAGGACAAAGCAACACTAACATAATCAAGTATAATTCACTTTCTCCTTTATTTGTGTATTGATTCACTAGTAAACTGACCAAATTCTTGATCTACTTATCTGAAATACAAAACCTTGGTAAGAATTGTGTTACTTTCATATTGAAATATGAAGGACAATTGTTTTTCCAGAAACATTCTAATTACCTTCATTTTTGACACTGCTTGTCTGTAAATCTGTGGGATGACCTTGAAGTGAAAGGCGAGGTTGTTGTAAGCGGCTAATCATAGGCTGTGGGGACACTCTACTATATTCTATTCCCCGAGCAGGAGATCGTGAACGAGGTGAATTTCTGGGTGACTGCTTAGGTGATGGTCGAGGTGAATTGCGTGGTGATGGTGAAAACCTGTTAACAGCAGGGTATACTGCATGATGCATATTGTCATCTTCATCATCTAAACTTTGCGCATCAAGTTCCTGATCACTAAAAGTACCCCGTCTTGTAGAATTGCAAGATGAACCAGAACTGCGCCGAGATGTGGTGGCTGCATACTCCTGACGGAGACCTGACAATAATGAATGTGTTATTTCATTTCTTTAGGTATTTTAAACATTTAAATATTTTTGAAGTTTAAAAAGAGTATCATTGAGAAATTCAAACAGGGTATAAAGTATAAAGGAAAATTCCCTTTCCACTTGAATCATCTTAGATATCATCCCATATAATGATGCCTAAAACATTTAAAAGATTATTTTTAAACTGAATGAAATTCTATAAACTTTTGCCCAATCCAACATTTTCTTCTTGAATCTGAAATCTATAGTAGAGGGAGAAACCATAAACTTAAAAATATTTCTACTCCTAAAGACAATAATCGAAATTTGAGATCAACATTTAAGAAATATTGAGGGAAAACAATTACTGTGCAACCAACAAGAAGAATACACCAGTGGATAAATAAACTCCCTGAATACTAATTTCTTCAAACTGATGTTATCGATGAAGGAAACTTCTATCCTACCCTCAGGAATTCAATATTTGGGCATGAATGAATTTCAGTTGCTTCATCCAAGACACTTTAGTAAAACAAGCTTAAATTCTAAGCCATCAAGTACAAATTTTCAAAGGAGTCCCGTATGTATCTTGACACCTCCAGAAACACCCAAGGAACCTTAGGCCCTTCAAACAGTATAAAAACTTCTGGAACAAAAACAAAAACAAATGATATATATTCAGTGAAGAAAAAATTAATATTCAAGAAAAGTACAGAATTTAGCTAATATTTTGAGCAAGTCCTGCTAACTATGGACAATCTAGTTTAAAAGATCTCTATTACTGGGCGCCTGGGTGTCTTAGTCGCTAAGCATCTGCCTTTGGCTCAGGTCATGGTCGAAGGGTCCTGGGATCGAGCCCCGCATCAGGCTCCCTGCTCCACGGGAAGCCCGCTTCTCCCTCTCCCGCTCCCCCTGCTTGTGTTCCCTCTCTCGCTGTGTCTCTGTCAAATAAATAAATAAAATGTTTAAAAAAAAAAAAAGCTCTACTATTATAGAGTAGTATTCAAACTTTTAAGATGGGTACTCATACACAGAGAGTGCTATCGATATGGAACCCAAAGTAGTGGGTGAGAATCACACTAGGGTCTATAAAACTACGGATTCCTTGGGCCTATCTGGTCCTTCAGTCAAGTTACAAGTTTCACTAGTAACTGACAAGTTACATAGTGTCTCCTTCCAGCAAACACGGCATTAAAGTCACCTAACAAAAGACAGCGGACTGTTTTACAAAGAAAAACACCGATCCCAAAAGCAGGCCCTCCAGTACTAGAGGGATCCTAAGGAAGCAACAATCTCTATAGGATTGTCTGTTTTTCATATTAAAAATAAGGGGCTTAACCAGGCAACAGCCAAAATCTGTAATTCTACATTTCTGTTAAAAAACAAAAAAACCCAAAAAAACTGAAGAAATGATACTTTAGAACAAATATCATTCACTTAAAAAAAAAACAGGCATTTTGAAGGAGGTATCAGACATACTTTTAGCATTTTTTTTTTTTTTATTCACTAGAAAAAGAAATATTTGTGCATGTGGATGGCTTAAAAAGAATGATTAAAGTAAGGCTAAGGGGAGCCTGAGTGGCTCAGTTGGTTAAGCGTCTGCCTTCGGCTCAGGTCATGATCCCAGGGTTCTGGGATTGAGCCCTCCATCGGGCTCCCCACTCAGTGGGGAGCCTGCTTCTCTCTCTCCCTCTGCCCCTCCCCCTGCTTGCGGTCTCTCTCTCTCTCTCTCTCTAATAAACAAAAATAAAATCTTTTAAAAAAATAAAGCTAAAATTTCTTTTACTTGTTACCAAAACACAGTATGAAAGTGACAGCAAATAGCTGGTTGTGTTTCTAACAAAATCCTGGGGTCTAAAAAGTCAGAGTTCAAAGAAGAAATGAGAGAATTAACTCTTAAGTTATAGTGAGGAAGCATTCTTTATTCTTTCACATCCCTGACAAAAACTAGTCGCTCACTAGCTGACAATACCACAGTCTCAATGAGGAGTTATACATAATTACAGAAGAAAAGGGTACCATATTATTAGTTTCTAGGGCTTAAGATAAAGCAAGCACCAAATCTTTCTATTTTTCTATGAGAAGTTGTGTAAAAATGGGAAATGAATCAGCAGAATAACATTCTGCAGTTTCTTAATAAATGTTATAGCTTAATAAAACTCCATATTTATATAAAAGGGCCTAAAGCAGAAAGTATTTCAACTAAATTATAGCAATGCTCCATTACCCTCAGCCAACTTCAACACTCTGAAATGTGCGCTTCAAGCATCTTTTCATTGTAAAGGTTAAGGGGGTCACTTTAGAGACTGCTTACTTCACAGTTAAGCTTGTGGTATCTTCCGATAAAATGTATATAGGCAAACCATAATACTTTACTAAATATATAAAACAATCCCGTCCTTTCTAAAAGCCTTTTAAAAATATGTACTATTATCATTATAATTAGGTGAGGGTACTTCACATGTTCAAGTTTTCCTGTTTCTTCAGGTTGAGAATCTTTTTATGACCTCCTGAGAATGACACTGATTTTTTTAGCCTGATTATTTTCACTTACTCTTTTCATTCCTCATCTTTATATACTCACATTTTGTGTGCTGAAATATTTTTTCAAATATTTTATACACAAATGTGAAAAGTGCAACTATATAAATAAGAATGAATTGTCATTTGCGTTAAAAAGAAATGTATATGGATGCCTGGGTGGCTCAGTCAAGCGTTTGCCTTTGGCTTGGGTCATGTCCCAGGGTCCTGGGATCGAGCCCCGCATCTCGGCCGGGAGCCTGCTTCTCCCTCTGCCTGCTTTGCCTGCTGCTCCCCCGCTTGTGCTCTCTCTCTCTGACAACTTTAAAAAAAAAGGAAGAAAGAAATGTATAGGCAATAATAATACTCTCATCACCATCTTATAATGAGAGCCAGGGCATCTATGAACCCTTAAAATAGTATGAAAAATTTTGTGCATATGTGCGTTTTGGGGATGGCAAGGGATATAATTTTTATTAGATTCTCAAAGGTATCTGTGACCTAAAAAGTTGCAAGGACCACTCTGAACCAAAGCAATATCATATGCTTTACCTCATTTAATGTCCTAATTCCAATTTTCTCATAAAGGTCTTTTTTTTGTAGTCTATACCATATATTCTGAGAGTGGTGATATATGCCCCGAAGGGGGGATAACTGGTTCTTGGGTTATGAAAAAAATCTTAGATATCATAATAATTTGTGGTCTTCATTGTACATAAAGAGATGCAGGGTATATCTGTGATATTAAAATGTCATGGTGAGGGGCGCCTGGGTGGCTCAGTCTTTAAGCGTCTGCCTTTGGCTCAGGTCATGATCCCAGGGTCCTGGGATCAAGCCCCACATCGGGCTCCCTGCTCGGCGGGAAGCCTGCTTCTCCCTCTCCCACTCCCCCTGCTTGTGCTCTCTCTCTCGCTGTGTCTCTCTCTGTCAAATAAATAAATAAAATCTTTAAAAAAAAAAAAATGTCATGGTGGGAGATGGTAGGCAAAAAAGGAAAAAAAATGTCTGAAAAGGTTCTTTGGGGGGGCTAATAATGGAAAAAGGTTGAGAAACAATGGTCTAGAATAAGAAAACACAAAGTAATAGAGTAGTAACTACTCTAGAGAGTTCCTGCGCAAAGTAACATGCAGGGTATGGTTACCAGTCATTGAAGTAGAGTATTACCTGCCTTTCTTTGCTCCTCACACAACAAGCTTTTGTATGTAAAATGAACTCTGAAAATAAGTTAATGAACAAGCAAGTCTATATGTTGAATAAGCCTCTGAAATTTTAACATTTCTATTACTATTCCACAACATCTTAAGACCTATTTAATAACCCCAACAAAATTATACCTCAACTAGACCTCAACTTTAACAATTAAAATACTTACTTTCTTCCTGCATCCGAGCTAGAATCTGTACATCCGTTACATCATTTAGCTTATAATTGGATCCAATTGAATCTTCATCTAATTCTGAAGCACTTAACTCACTGTCTATAGAGGACTGAGGGCTGAGTGGAGGATTTCTGTCTGATGAACTTTTCAAATTACCTTAAAAAAAAAAAAAAAGATTTGAACTTTGGTGAAACAAAAACTGAATAAACATCTGTTCTAATTGATATTAAATCTTTGCTTCAGTTCACCATTATTCTGCCTTCTCTGTTTAAAAAATTCCCAAATATTGAAATTAAATATTGACCTTATTAAGAATAAAGAGGAATGCGGTGCCTGGCTGGCTGAGCGGTGAAATGTGTGACTCTTGATCTCAGAGTTGTAAATTTGAGCCCCATGTTGGGTGAAGAGATTACTTAAAAAAATCTCTTTTTTTTTAAAAAAAGAATAAAGAAGACTCTAGGGACTCCTTCATATGTTATGATATAAAAACATCTTCATTTTAACTATAAATTATCTATCCTCTTATGAAACAATTAAGCTTTTACCACAGCGCTTGGCAAGTAGGTGGTGTCCAATACATGTTAGAAGATTCCAGCTTTTATAAGATAGCCAGTTAAACTGCTCATAAACAGATGAATTTATGATGGGTTTTCTCCTCTCAAATTCAGTCATTAGCAATTTAGTCATTATCTTTTTCCCTGAATAAAAGCATCTACTTTTCCTAAGCAAGAAAACTATAATTTGAGGAAAATCAAGATTCTTTAGAGATTTAGGAACAAACCAAAAAAAGAACATAGGCTCATTTTTCCTACATTATGCCATGTTTACAAAATTCCTTTGTCAAACTAGTAATGGGGATCCAAAGAGTCCTCTGAAGTTTAGCAGTGAAGCACAAAGATGGAGTAAAGAAAATAACTAGATTAAAAGAAAGCATTTAATCACTCAAAACAAAAAGGGGGATAGAAGACAGGTCAGAGGAATAAAGGATATACATAACCAAGAGTCTAACTTATTTCTAAGGAAATGCTTTCATCAGATCATCAACTTCTGGTGAAGCATAAAATCCCAACACTGTCACTAATGTTTCTAATACAGATTTATCTGAAATGCTTGTTTCCCAGAATTCTTTACCATAAAAGTCAACTTTCACTGAGTGTTATATGTAACTGATGAATCCCTAAATTCTACACCTGAAACCAACTTTACCATATATGTTAACTAACTAGAATTTAAATAAAAACTTGAAAAGAGAAAAGTTAGCTCCAACATGAAAGGAATATAAGAAAAGCAAAATAGTTAATGTTTATATTATCAAGAAGAACACAGTACATATGATAGCAAAAGTAATACAAGGTCAGGCTCAAATAGTGCCCAAATAAAATTCTTTATATTAAACAAATCTTTTTTGGTATACAGTCATGGGTGAAATAAATAGCGAGTAACAACTTATGTACAAAGCAAACAGCAGGGTCAAAAAAATCATTAGACTAGGGAATACACAGGTCAAAATTTGAGGTGGTTAACAATAACCTTAATTTTTAAGGAAGGTGTAATAATGAGCCACAAAGATAGCAGCAGTAAGAGTTAACCAGTGAGTGAATTCTGAAGAACAGTAAGTTACAGAGTAACATCTCAGTCAGAACCACAATAAACATTCTTTCTCTGAGTTACAGCAGTCTATCCCTCCCCTATCATTTAGGGCTCCGCTCTGTCGGCACATTCACATATGGCCTTATATTATTAGTTAAGTGCAATATCAAAGCTTATTAAATAAAGCTTAAATTGTTTAACAAAATAAGTGAAAATAAGAGCTCTTATTTTTAGGGATGCCTAGGTGGCTCAGTTGGTTAAGTGGCTGTCTTCAGTTCAGGTCATGATTCCAGGGTCTTGGGACAGAGGCCCGCATCAGGCTCCTTGCTCAGTGGGGAGCCTGCTTCTCCCCCTGCCTCTACCCCTTCCCCCTGCTCGTGTGCTCTCTCTCTGACAAATAAATAAAATCCTTAAAAAAAATAAAAGGAAAATGCTATTTTAAAAAAAGAACTCTTATTTTTAGCTTGTACAACCCAATCAAGCTATTCAGCAAGCATCTATTGGTTAAAAGAATCAAAAGCTTGTTAATCTAATCAAGCTATATATATACAAACTTTTAAGTACATGCTTAAGAAAACTTTATGGAGGTAACCTGGTTTATCTGTATCCCTGGTGCCTAGAATGGCACCTGGTGCTCCTCACTGATATTTTCTCTAACCATTTAAAAGTTTCATAAATAAAAGAACTTGAACTGATGATTACATATTTTTTTGAGGTAGGGCAGTAAATTCCTTAATTATTCCATTTCATTTTCTCCTTACCTGAATTTCCAGGAAGTATTAGCTGTTTGACTATAGGAGGTCGCACTGGGGTTGAGGATGGAGAATTGAAACCACTGCTGTATGGGCTACTTGCATTCGGACTGTAAGGACTTGCGTAACTCATGGAGTTGAAAGGATTATTATATAAATTCTGCCTCTTGAGAGCTGTGTTAATGAGAAGGGGAAAAATCAAATTTAATAACTGAGAAAAGTTCACATTTTACTTACAAGTTTTTCTTATTGGGAAATTCATTAAGTCATTATCTCAATTTAAATACAGAAATATTCTTACAGAAGCAGGAGAAAATACATATACATATTAAGAACTCCAACAATATATTTCCATTATCTTCAATTGTGCTATGCAAATAAAACAGTAGCCACACCAAACAACATAAATAATATCACAAGAAGAATATCTTCTCAACAAATTATTAACCATTAAATTAATTTACTTCTATCTTGTTGGAAAGTTTGTTCCAACTGTTATCAACCCTGAAAAGCCTTAAAAAATAAAATGAATGAAAAGGTATATTTGTGTTTTCTCATTTTTCTATAACAAACACGTATTGCAAAGAAAAAGGAAAAAAAAAAACCTATAAAATGAGATTTAAAAACAGTCTTTCCAGGGGCGCCTGGGTGGCTCAATTGGTTAAGCGTCTGCTTTTGGCTCAGGTCATGATCCCAGAGTCCTGGAATAGAGTCCCACATTGGACTCCTTGCTCAGTGGGGAGCCTGCTTCTCCCTCTCCTGCTCTCCCTGCTTCTCCCTCTCCTGCTCTCCCTGCTTGTGCTCCCTCCCTCTCTCTGACAAATAAAAATCTTTAAAAAAATTTAAAAAATAGATAAAAATAAAAACAGTCTTTCCAAAGTTTGGATTTTTGAAAAAAATAAAGCAATATTGACTACTTAGGCCAGATTAAGGCCAAACGTGTGAGAATCCTCTTTTTAAAAAGAAAAAAGCCTCCCCCCGAACTCCAGTTTTCTGACCCAAGGGGAATACTTCTGCCAAAAGAGGAAAGAAAAATTTATGCTATGTGTATAAAATTATAGAAACAGTATAAAAGTAGAACTAAGATATTGAGTGCAATTATATACCTGAAAAATTAATACTTAAAATAGTATTTCTTTATTCTATTCTAAAATCCATAGCTTATTCAATATTTCAGACCATTGGCAAAGCAATATGTAGAACGTATAGACAAACGTGACATGGCACTATTTTTCAAGAGGCTTACAACCAAGTAGTGCAGGCAGAAAAAACACAATGACTTCAGGGCAAAACTAAATGAGTACTATCATAAAGGTGCAAAGAGCTGTGGAACTTTTGAGATAAGAGTAATTCCTTACAATTGAGAGAAACTAGGTAAGGCTTTTTGGAATGAGGCACTGGAGCAGTCTTGAGAGGATGAGCAGCAGTTTGACAGACCACTGAAAATGAGCAAAGTGTGTGCTTTCATCCGTGTTTGTGATAGGAACAAAAGCAGTGCTTTGAAAATACACAGTATACTCAGGAAGAAAGAGTGAGTAATATAGAAAGGTAAAACACATAGCTGAGGGACAAAACAGGAAAACATGGCTGGGCTAGGTCATGGAAGTCCTGGAAACTATGCTCAGGAGAATGAACTTTATTCACATCCGTGAATTTTGAGCAAGAGTAACATGATCCAAACAGTTTAAGAAGAAAACTGATGGGGGCGCCTGGGTGGCTCAGTCGTTAAGCGTCTGCCTTCGGCTCAGGTTATGATCCCAGGGTCCTGGGATCGAGCCTCGCATCGAGCCTCGCATCGGGCTCCCTGCTCCACGGGAAGCCTGCTTCTCCCTCTCCCACTCCCCCTGCTTGTGTTCCCTCTCTCGCTGTGTCTCTGTCAAATAAACAAAATCTTTAAAAAAAAAAAAAAGAAGAAGAAAACTGATGGACATTTTTATGTTGAATAATTAGACTGAACTACGCAGTAGAGGAGACAAATATAAAAAGGAAACAAAAAGAATCAGTATTAAAAACTAGAAGGATTACTAAAGGAAACAAAATAAGATGACTCTAAAGTTTCTGGTTTACCTACTGGGCAGAGTAGTGCTTTAGAGAGAAGGAACATGTGTTTTCTATTTAGCTTTTCTGTTTAGTTGGATGGTGTAGTTTAAGTTGGACAATGTGGTTTTGTCCATATTCACCATGAGACAAGATGCCACACTTTAAACATATTTAGTATGTAGTATGTGGCAGGATCTCAGAAATACCAACCTGAGCAGAAATTGGGGTGCTAATTTCTTCCCCTTTACTCTTTGATCTTTTAAGCTTATTCTCTTCTACTTGGTTATTTGTTTAATCCCTAGCATTTCAAGTCTTCAGCCCTTTTATCTTCTCACTCTATACCATATTCCTTCTCCTAAAAAATCTCATTCATACCCATGACATCAGTTATTATCTGTATTCCAAAAACTCCCCATTATTTGTATCTCCAGTCCTAAGTTTTCCTGGACTTCAGTCCCATGTGTGCTGCCTATTTAATGTCTCCCCTATAGGTATGGCATGTGTACCTCAGCGTCAACATTTCTAAATTCAAACTCATGATTTTCCCACTAACGTTGAATTCTCTTCCTGGGTTTATTATCTCAGAATGATTAATAACATTCATCCTGTCACACAAGCTGGAAACCTAGATCATTGTTGATACTTCTCCCTCAAATCTGGTTCGTTCATTTTTCCTTCCACATCTTTTCATCTTCACTACCATCAACACACACTGCTCAGCTGTCATTATCAACCCCCCCTCAAAAGCATCCTACATTCATTCACTTTTGGCCCTTTCCAATCTACTCTCCATACTACAGCTAAGCAAAACCTTAACCAAAATGCAAACCTGATCACATCTTCCTGCCCATACACACCACACCCTTGAATAAAACCCTCCAATATCTTTCTATTGCTTTTAGAATAAAGTCCAAAACCTTTAACATAATCTATAAGGCCTTGCAAAGTCTGGCTCCTACGTATCTTTCTGGCCATACCTCACATCTCTCCCTTCCTTAGTCTTCTCCAGCCACCACCCTGGCTTGTTCCAGGTCCTCAAGTGTGGGCCATACTCCACCCACATGCTCCCACAGGCCTCCCACAGAGCCTTTGCACATGCTGTCTTCTCTACTTGGAATACGTTACTCCCTCTTCCGCCTTCCCCCTTAAATCACTCACATTTTTCTGAATCTTTAGGACTCAGGTCAAACATTGCTTCCTGAGGTAAAATTCCTATTTCTCAAAGCTCAAAGCACTAGGTACCATTCTTTCATTACATATCACCAGTGATAAAAATTATTTTGTATTAGTACATTTCCCCTAGTAAATGACAAACTCCATGAGTTCAGGTACAGTGTTAGTGTTTCCTCATCATGCATCCTCTACCCTTTCCCCAAAGTCTGATACATACCAGGCTCTCAGTAAATATTAACTGAATATATACATGATGAATAAGATTAATTTGAATAGAGGATCTGGCCACCATACGAATGGATAAAATAATCAAAACAGAGGGAATCCAGACAAAAGAGACCTGGGTCACCCTAAACTTAAAAGGTGGGCAGATGGGGGACGGGGAAATGGGAAATTTAATGGATACAGAATTTTAGTATGGGACGATGAGAAAGTTCTGGAGATGGACAGTGCTGATGGATGCACAGCATTAAATCCAGTACTTGATTACATCTAGTAGTTCAAGAGTAGCAGTTTCTCTTACACACTCCCACTATCTTTAATACCTTGTTATATAATAAAGCAAAAAGCTACTCCCTCAAATTGCTATTTTTGAGGTGCTATTTTGGTTTTCTCCTTCTAAGTGCAACTTACTAATTACCAATTGTTAATACTTCCTATGTCTTAGGATGTTTTAAACCAGGGTTTAGTAAATTATAGCCTGTGAGCCAAATCCAGCCCATCACTTCTTTTTGTAAATAAAGCTTTACTGTAACACAGCCATGCCCATTCATAGTCCACAAAGCCTAAGATGTTTACTATCTGGTTATTTATAGAAAAAGCTTGCCAATCCTTTTTTTAATGTTTATTTATCTACTGTCTGCCACACCCATTAGAATATAAGCTCTGGTCTGTTTTATTCATTGCAGTATCTTTAGAGCTGAGAACAATACATAGCACATAATAGGTTATGAACATATAGTACTGAATGATGAAAACTCCTAACTGTAAAATATACTTACAGTATTTCTAAGATGAGATAGAATACTAGAAAATTGTTCCTAAAGATGTTTTTAATAAACATCTAAATAATATCATCTAGGGGCACCCTGGTGGCTCAGTCAGTTAAACATCCGACTCTTGATTTTGGCTCAGGTCATGATCTCAGGGTCATGAGATCAAGCCCTGCACTGGGCTCCACGCTCAGTGGGGAGTCTGCTTGAGATTCTCTCTCCTCACTCCGCTCACACATGTGTGCATACGCGCACACACATACGCTCTTCTCTCAAATAAATCTTTAATATCACCTAACTGGAATAAGTTAGAAATTTTCCAGTTATTTCAAATTGTCTACTACCTTGTCTACATATTTCTAATCATCTCTTATAAGTATAATTTAAGTCAAGCTCCAGGATATAATTCTATAAACACTTAATATTCAGAAAAAACATTTTTAGTCTATGGCCATACCACCTGAACATACTGATCTTGTCTGGTCTTGGAAGCTAAGCATGGTCAGGCCTGGTTAGTACTTAGATGGGAGAAAAAACATTTTTTAAAATTACATAAAAGCGATTGCTTTTTCAAAAAGGATCCTCCACGGGAGGAAAAAGTAACAATTTGGTGTCAAAACAGATTCAGAAGCTCTGTAATCACATCTTATATGTTATTTTCATGTAATAACCACTACTTCTAGCCTACCAAACTATGCTTCATCGTATGCCAGTTTAACTGTTTAGTCTCCCCTTTGCCTCCCCCGAACATTTTCAGCTTACACTCTAATAGTAGCACAGTTTTAATAATTAAGCAAAATAAGCGATTTTAAGTACATGGCTGTCAAGTAAATACAAGGCAAAACAGTAATCACACATCAATTCCTCACTACGTAAGTATTCCAAAAAACAGTAACATTCTTAAGAGATTGAAATTCCAAGAAAGAGTAAATAATATTTTTCCTACATTTCTACCCACACTGGCATGCTATATTAAATGCCATAAATAGTGACAGACACATTTTGTCAGCTTTGTGAGTGCTATTAAACAAAAGAGCATAAAAGCAATCTGAACTAAAATGCCAAGTTAGAAACAAAAAACAAGGGAAAGAAAATGAATACATTTATTAAGTACCTACTATGAGCCAGAGAAACATGCTAGGCTCTTGCAAAAACACTATCATCTAGTCCTTAAAATAAATGTACAAGGTTCATCATTCTTATGAGAAAACTGAGCTCACAGAAGTTAAATAATGCTGAGAGTCACTCAGTAACTAAGTGCTAGAGTGAGAATGAGGTCTCTTAGGTTCTCCGGCTGTACCTCTCTACCACATCAGAATTTCCCGAGGGTAGTGAGATGATTTTAGATGATACCAAACCTATTTTTTAAAAGTTGTTTGTTTTAACTTGCACTGGGAAAAAAAACCCTGCTGCAAAAACCCATTATTTCATGGATATTATATTTTTAAGATTTTACTTATTCCTTGAGAGAGAGAAGGAGAGGGGGAGAGCGCACATGCATGAGAGGGAGGGTCAGAGGGAGAAGCAGACTCCCAGCTGAGTAAGGAACCTAATGTGGGGCTCCATCCCAGGACCCCAGGACCATGACCTGAGCCGAAGGCAAACGCTTAACCAACTGACCCACCCAGGTGCCCCCATGGATATTATTCTTCAGGATGAAGTGAAATAAAAATGAAAAGATTGGGGGAAAAAAGCTATTAAGTAATAGCACAGGGTTATGTGCATATGGCAAAAACTCATGATGGCATGCACAATGAGATTCAAAAAACACTACCAAGCAAAGAATTGCTTTCCTAAAAACATACCCACTCAACATTTATCTGGTTTTTGATTAAAAAAAGAGATGCATTTACAAGTAAAATTATAGACATACCTGACATAGTTTGATCAAGTTTGTGGATAAGAGACTTTTTAGCACATTCAACATCAGGACTTGGGTAATCCAAAACTTGCCTGCACCAAACTAATGGACTAACTGATTTCTGCATTGGTGTAAGTTTTTTCTTTGGTGATGAATACAGCCTAGAAGAAAACAAAAAGGGTAACATTCATTATTAAGCACAAGGTCATAAGATAGAGATCCTTTTGGACAGATTTAAACTGGGAGGGGGGCGTCGTAGGTGTCATAGATTATCTTTAAAATCATCCACATTTTACTTTGTGCGTAAAAAGAAAATGACACTAAAACGAGCAAAATTAACCGAAATTTCAAATTTTAAATAAACCCAAATGAAGCCAACTGTCCAATCCTAAAATGTCTTATTTTTCTCTTTTAGTCTCATACAAAAACTATGAGCAAACATGTCTTTACAGTAGTTTCTTCTGTTTTCACTAGTACTTGACCAACTCCCTAATATAACCATATCATTAAGTATTGTCTAGGAGACAGAATGAGGAGATAAATACCTTGTTTTCTACCTCCCAGTTCCCTTCTTACCACAAACCACCCAAAACTTTACCATTAGTAATTAATTCCTTTTAGTTAAGCAGTACACTCTGTAGCCCTCTTTTCAAGCTATGATACATCAGAAAAAAGCAATACTTTAAATCCTTAATAACTTAGTACGAATCCATTATGAAATTTAGGACAGTATTTTGTAAGCTCCTGTGGAAAGGATACAAAAGAAAAGGTGAGCAGAAGACAAGGGAGGGAAACACTTAAATTTTCTACTTCATAGTCTTTTCTTCAGATTGGTCTAGATTATTTCAATTGATACTGATTTCAAATATGATGCCATATGAAAAGTGTGAAGTTAACTGAATTCTAACCAGAGTGGTTCCCAAATTAAGACACTTTAAGTGGAATTAATGAAGTAAACAAAAGTATACTTTGATTTATCCACATAGTTAAATGTCTCAATAAGGCCAGGAGTTAGTAATTTCACATTTTACATTAATCAAGTTAGGGCAATAAAATGAAGTGTGTTCTGGCATAAATATTTAAATATATCTCTATTGTACCAGAATTGACGAACTACTTTGTAGTGACAATATATACATTTTCCATCTCTTTTCTCATCTCCCCTACTTATAACTTAGGTGTGTCACTCACATCAACTATTTAGCTCTGATCAAGATAATCAAGACTAATAGGCTAAATAATCATTTCTCTAGTCAAAATCCATGTTCATTTGCACAAAAATGAAATAAAATCTCAATTTAGTAAATAACTTATTAACAGTTCAAAAAGAAAAGAAACCAAGGGAGTTCACTCTCTTTCCAACTTAAATATTACAAATGCTTCATAATAAATCTCTATCTCAGCATTCCCATTTTAATTGTGATAACTATCATATACAGATATTCTAGGTTAGCAAATACTTAGCAAACAAAACCTCTATAGATGAGTATCAATAAAATCACTTTCTGATAGCTTTCTTTCAACATATAACTCTTCCCTACACTGACTGGTTTCACACAAGTTACCCATATGATTCATGTATACTAAGTTTCATAGCTAATAGTAGAGGAATATACTAATTGTAAAAAGTGCAAGGAGCATGAGTGAGCCTCAAAAACATGCTCAAAGAAGCCAGCCACCAAAACACACATATTATATGATTCCATTTATATGAAATGTCTAGAAAAGGACACAGCGGAAAGTAGATTAGTCACTGCCTAGGACTGGAGGTAGGAATGGGAAAGAGATTTCTTTTACGGTGATATAAATGTTCTAAAATTACATGGTGCTGGTGGCTGTGGTAACAATGTCATGACTGTAAATATACTAAACTCTTGAATTATATGATGAGTTTTCTTGTACATAAATTACACAAGTATGGGTAAATTTTATAGTATGTAAATTATGTCCTGATAAAGCTTTTATAAAAAACTGTAAGGTGCTTTTAGAATCTTTAAAAAGAGAGAATCTACTATAAACTAATTGAATAAAATAATAATTCAAAATCAATTACACTAAAGCATCATCATCTCTCCTATGTCACATGCATGGTAGCTTTCCTATTTTTGTCAATGGCACCATTCTTTCAGTTATAAAAGCTAAAAATATAAGAGTAATTTTGGATTCCTCCATCTGTTTTATTTCCTACCTTCACCAATAATCTGTTACACCAAGTCTTGCTGATCCTACATGTACAAACTACCTTTCCCCCCACTATTCCTGTATTTATTTCCCTAACTGGCAATAGAGACTGCCCCTTCCTTCCATTAATAGATAAAAGTTAATGTAGCAACCTGTATATTCCTAGAGTGATGAAAAGAGGGAGACGGATTCAATAACCCCTGAGTATGCCAACTATCTCCTATCACTCTCTCCTCTTATTTCAATGCCCCATCACTACCCCCAGGTCTAAAACTGGAGTGCTGTGGCCCAAATGGTATTGGCACAAAATTAATTCTTTGGTCAACCTTTGGTTGAGGTTTCAAAGTACTTCTAAACCTGCCAGAGGACACAAAAACTGAGTTGCAGCTTGTAACTGGATCCTCTTTTAGCAAGACCAAGGTGTTTCAGTCCCTGAATTTTAAAGAAAAATCCCTAATAAAAATATTTGAATAACTATATATATTATCTCCTTTGTTTCTTACAAACACACAGACTTCTTCAAAATAACTTTTGCCTACTAAAAACATTTTTCTCACTCTGGTGCTTTTGAAGTTTTTAAATAATATTTGGCTTAATTAGGAGGGACTTAGTTCTGATGGACACCACCAGTATATAGATGGCTAATGCAACTTACAACAGGTTGAGATTTGTCAAGTTTTTACTTGCCAAGAAAACGTGAAGCATATAACTTCATTACCCTAATTCTGCTAAAATTAAGTCATAGAGCCTCTACCCCCACCCAGCATCAACAATGCAGGACACAAGGGGAAGTGAGCACCTCATCTCCCTTTCCCAGGTCTCTACATGTCAGCAGAGCCCAGTATAGAGCTGATTTTATACCCCATCCATCCATCTGGAAGGAGATAGTGTGAGCCAGGGCCTGGCAGGGACCTGAACATCTATCCCATGCATTACATCTAACAAGACTGCCTACTAAAAAAGAAGAAATATGATTATGAGTCTCACAATATAACACCCAGAATGTCCAGGATACAACTGGAAAACACTCATCATACCAAAAAAAAAAAAAAAAAACAGTTAAAGGAGGGACAGAGAACAAAAACACTTGAGTCAAATTGAAAACAAAAAGCAAAATGGCAGACATGAATCCAACCACAGCAATAATTACATTAAATGTGAACAAGACTATAAACAATCTATTCAAAAGAGATGGTCAGCCTGGATTAAAAAAAAAAAAAAAAAAAGACCCAACTATATGTTATCTATAAAAGAAACACCTGAGATTCAAAGTCACAAGTCGGGGCGCCTGGGTGGCTCAGCTGGTTAAGAGCCTACCTTCAGCTCAGGTCATGATCCCAGAGTCCTGGGATCAAGCCCCATGTCGGGCTCTCTGCTCAGAGGGTAAAACAAACAAAAAAACAAAGTCACAAGTATGTTGAACTGAAAGATGAGAAGATATACCATGCAAATAGTAACCATAAGAGAGCTGGAGTTTAAGATAAGAAATATTACTAGAGACAAAGAAAAACATATAAATATATCAGGAAGGTAGAACAATCAAATGTAAAGATACCTAACAACAGTAGAAGAATAAAAGGAAAAAGAGACAACTGAAAAATTTTATTTGGAGTTTTCAATAGCTGCCTCTTACTTCCTGAAAAAAGAGCTACGTAGAGAAATCAGTAAAGATATGGAAATCTTGAACATTATCAATCAATTTTACTTTACTGACAATTAAGGGGCACTCAATCCACCAATAACAGAATACACGTTCTTTTTAAGTGCACACAGAACATTTTTCAGGTCAGACCAATTCAACCACGAAAAAGTCTTTGAGTTTAAAAACTTCAAACCACAATGCAATTAAATTAATAATCAACAGAAAGAAATTAAGTAAATCCCAAATATTTGGGAATTAAACAACACACTTATAAATAACCACAGGTCAAAGAATATATCACAAGAGAAATTAGAAAATATCTTGAACTGAATAAAAACAAAATATAACATACCAATAATTAGGTGATGAAGACAGTGAAGTACTTAGAGGCAAATTTAGAATTTTAAAAACATTAGGAAAGAAAAGAGGTCTCAAATCCACAACCTAAGCATAAAAAAAGAAGAAGAGCAAATTAAACACAAGGCAGTCAGAAGGAGGGAAAATACAAATATTAGCAAAAATCAGTGAAATAGAAAAATAGATTGGGGGGGAACGAAAGTTGGTTCTTTGAAAAGATCTAAAAGATCTAAAAGGCTAGAAAACACTAATTACCAAAATTAGAAATAAAGAGTGAGCATTGCTACAAATAAGATGATAAAGGAATATTATGAACAATTTTATCCAAACAGGTAACTTAAATAGAATATATAAATTCCTATAAAGATGTAAGTTACCAAATGGGACTCACAAAGAAGTAGAAAATCTGAAGAAATTGAATTAGTAATTAGAAATCTTACTGCAAAGAAAACCCCATGCCCAGATGCCTTCACTTATTAATGTTATCAACACTAAGGAAAAAAATGCTAATCCTATACAAACTCTTTCAGAAAAATAGATCTAATGGTAAAAGACTGAATTCTTCTAGGACTGGGAATAAAGTTAAGGGTGCAAATGCTCATCATGTCTCTACAATGATATCCTGGGAGTGTCTAGCCAGTAGAAGTCAAGAAAAAGATATTAAAGACATCATATTGAAAAGAAAGAAGCAGGCGCACTTGGGTGGCTCAGTCGTTAAGCGTCTGCCTTCGGCTCAGGTCATGATCCCAGGGTCCTGGGATCGAGCCCTGTGTCAGGCTCCCTGCTCAGCTGGGACACTGTTTCTCCCTCTCCCTCCAGCTTCACCTTCTTGTGCTCTCTCTCTCTCTCTCAAATAAATAAATAAAATCTTAAAAAAGAATGAAAAACAGTCTTTATTTGCAGACAACATGATCCTCTATATAGAAATGACTTTGTAGGAATCCACCAAAACCAAAAACACCCGACTAGAATAAATGTGTTCAGTAAGGTCGTGGGATATAAGTTCAGTAGGCAAAAAAATCAATTGTATTTCTATATATTATCAATGAACAATTCAAATGGGATATAACAAATGAAGTACAAGAGTTGTACACTGAAAACATTGTTGAGATAAATTAAAGAAGACTCAAATAAATGGAGAGATGTACTATGTTCATAGACCTGAAGACTCAATACTGTTAAGATGTCAATTTTTCGAAACTGATCTACACAACTGACACAATCCCTAAAAAACCTCAGCAGGCATTTTTATAGATATTGACAAGCTAATTCTAAAAGTTATAGGAATAGGTAAAGGGCAAAGAATGGCCAAAACAATTCTGAAAAGAAAAAATCCTAAAACAAAACAAAACAAAAAAAACACCCTGAAAATCTCTGGTCTTACTTCTTTCTGATCCCTTCTATACAATGAAGCCTAATTGTTTTCTAAAATATGAATCTGAGTATGTTAATATTCCTGTGCTAAAAATTCTGTCCCACTTTCCTTTTTGCCCTTATGATAGAGCCCTTTCCAAAAAATGGTCCCCACAGCCCTTGAGGCATGAGCAGTGATCTAACTGTTGCAATGCTTTTATTTTTAAGCTACGTTTCTCACCCTCCTCCACCACCCAAATCTTAATAACAGCCATATGGTACTAACTTCTATTCCTGGAAAGCTCAACACTTTTACTTCTAGGTCACATGTGCATGTTGTCCCCTTTGCCTGAAACAAGCTCAATTCTACTTTTTGCTTATCTCACCCTTCCCTGCCCAACCTCAGCCATCCCATTCCTACTTTTTACTGCATCTCGGCTTAAATGTCACTTCATCAGGGAAATCTTTCTTCAACACCTCTCATAAGACTAGTACTATATGGTGAACCAAGGTGTTTTAACAAAGCTTCTTTGCAGCCACTTAAATGTCCTATCAAAAAGGAAATTCCTCTAAAATTCATTCTAGTTACAAAAGACCTACTTTATACATTGTTCATTTTTGTCCTTTTGAAGTTTTTAAGTTAGTATTTATAAATTGAAAATAGACTTTTAAAAATGTACTAGAGACAATAAAAATGCTAAAATATGGGTGAACCTTATAAACATTACACTAAGCAAAAGAAGGCAGCCACAAAAGACCACATCCTATATGATACCATTTATATGGAATGTCTAGGACAGGCCAATCTATGAGACAAAAAAGTAGTTTAGTGGTTGCCTAGGGATTGGAGAGGGCGAAGGGAGAAGAGAAATGGGAAGTGATTGTCAATGGGTACATGGTTTCTTTGGGGTATGTTGAAAATATTCTGAAACAAGACTATGGTGATGGTTGTACTATTCTGTAAATATACTAGAAATCACTGAATACTAAAAACCATAATACACTTTAAACATGCCAATTTTGTAGTATGTAAAATATCTCAATAAAGCTGTTTTAAAAATCTGTTAGAAACAAATTGGCCCTCACAGACACATGAAAAAATGCTCAACATAACTCGGCATCAGGGAAATACAAATCAAAACCACAATGAAATACCACCTCACACAAGTCAGAATGGCTAAAATTCACAAGTCAGGAAATGACAGATGTTGGCAAGGATGCGGAGAAAGGGGAACCCTCCTACACTGTTGGTGGGAGTGCAAGCTGGTGCAGCCACTCTGGAAAACAGTATGGATGCTCCTCAAAAAGTTGAAAATAGAGGGGCACCTGGGTGGCTCTGTTGTTAAGCGTCTGCCTTCGGCTCAGGTCATGATCCCAGGGTCCTGCGATTGAGCCCCACATCGGGCTCCCCGCTCAGCGGGAAACCTGCTTCTCCCTCTCCCACTCACCCTGCTTGTGTTCCCTCTCTCGCTGTGTCTCTGTCAAATAAATAAATAAAATCTTAAAAAAAAAAAAGTTGAAAACAGGGCACTTGGCTGGCTCAGCCGGTTAAGCGTCTGC
>NC_138370.1:142010038-142082065 GCF_054177405.1 Leptonychotes weddellii
CCTGCAGCTCCCCCTGCTTGTGTTTGCTTGCTCTGTCAAAGAAATAAATAAAATCGGGGCGCCTGGGTGGCTCAGTTGGTTGGGCGACTGCCTTCGGCTCAGGTCATGATCCTGGAGTCCCGGGATCGAGTCCCGCATCGGGCTCCCTGCTCTGCAGGGAGTCTGCTCCTCCCTCTGACCCTCCCCCCTCTCATGTGCTCTCTGTCTCTCTCGTTCTCTCTGTCTCAAATAAATAAATAAAATCTTTAAAAAAAAAAAAAAAGAAAGAAAGAAAATCTTAAAAAAAAAAAAAAAGTAGAAAATAGAGCTACCTACGACCCAGCAATTGGGTAGTGGGTATTTACCCCAAAGATACAAATGCAGTGATCCCAATGGGCACCTGCACCCCAATGTTTATAGCAGCAATGTCCACAATAGCCAAACTATGGAAAGAGCCCAGATGTCCACTGACAGATGAATGGATAAAGAAGATGTGGTGTGGTGTGGTGTATGTGTGTGTGTAACGGAATATTACAGAGCCATCAAAAAATGAAATCTTGCCATTTGCAACAACATGGATGGAACTAGAGGGTATTATGCTAAATGAAATAAGTCAATCAGAGAAAGACAATTATCATATGATCTCACTGATATGTGGAATATAAGAAACAAAACAGAGGATCATAGGGGAAGAGAGGAAAAAATAAAACAAGACAAAACCAGAGAGGGAGAAAAACCTAAGAGACTCAATCATAGGAAACAAACGGAGGGTTGCTAGAGGGGAGGAGGGTGGAGGGATGGGGTAACTGGGTGATGGACATTAAGGAGCCCATGTGATGTAATGAGCACTGGGTATTAGATAAGACTGATGAATCACAGACCTGTACCTCTGAAACCAATAATACATTATACATAAATTAATTGAATTAAAAATTTTTAAAAACTGGCCCTCGAGATATTACTTTTTCCCTTAGAATGATCATTACAGAAGAATTAAACATCATTAATATAATTTATGTATACTGTCTGAGAGAACTAGTCAAAATGTAATTAAGATTATGAAACTGACCGTAATAAATCATATTTTGGCCCATATGTCACACATACCTATATAATATGATTGATGATAAAAACAGCTAAGAATAGGGACGCCTGGGTGGCTCAGATGGTTAAGCGTCTGCCTTCAGCTCAGGTCATGATCCCACGGTCCTGGGATCGGGTCCCACATCGGGCTCCCTGCTTGGCAGGGAGCCTGCTTCTCCCTCTCCCTCTACTGTTCCCCCTGCTTGTGCTCTCTTGCTCTCTCTGTCAAATAAATAAAATCTTAAAAAAAAAAAAAAAAGCTAAGAATATAACTATTATTTTTTTAAAAAGTATAATGACTTTCAGTAATATAGGAATGTATAAATGTAATAAGGAGTGGTAATAACCTCCCTCTCCCTACCAGTTCTATTCCCCCAAGTTATTTACAGTTTGGAATAGGTCTCTCCTGACTTTATGATGAACACATAGTAGACATATAACTGAATGATGGAAAAATAAATAAAAAATGGATGGGAAGGGAGACTGGAGTTACTTTGCTGAATTTATGGTAACCATAGTAATCACTTTTCATATTGTAGTCAGCTGAAAGTAAGCTAGTGAAGCTAACAACAAAGATTTAACTTTAAAGTAAAAATAAAAGTTATATTAAAATTGTTATGGGGGGGGCGCCTGGCTGGCTCTGTCCGTTAAGAGTCTGCCTTCGGCTCAGGTCATGATTCTGGGGTCCTGGGATTGAGCCCGAGTTGGGCTCCCTACTCGCCGGGAGCCTGCTTCTCCCTCTCCTCCTCGCTTGTGGTCTCTCGTGGTCTCTCTCACTGTCTCTCTCTCTTAAATAAATAAAATCTTAAAAAAACAAACAAACAGATGGCTATTCACTTAGACCTAGCTTAAATGTTAAAAAAATAATAATAAAGGGCACCTGGGTGGCTCAGTTGGTTAATTATATTATATTTAATCCCCATTTTACAGATAAGGTCACTGAGGCACAATGAGATAAATGACTTGTCCAAAGTGACATAGTTACTGACAAAACCAAGATAACTCCAGAACCTGTGCACTTAACTATTATATTTTATTGCCTAATTAGCCTCTTGGCTGGCTCAGTCGGTAGAGCATTGGACTCGATCTCAGGATGCTGAATTCGAGCCCCACGAAGGGGGTAGAATTTACTTAAAAACAAAAAACTCCAGTATACTCATCATTCTAATGGCTCCTGCGGTTTCCCTGTTCTCTTTTCCTAAACCCTACCAAGCATAAAGTTGTAACTGATCCCACTATTACAATAAAAAAATCAGAACTCCATTCTCAATTGAAAAAAAACATCTCCGGGTGCCTGCGTGGCTCAGTTGGTTAAATGACTGCCTTCGGCTCAGGTCATGATCCCATCTGGAGTCCCAGAATCAGTCCCACATCGGGCTCCCTGCTCAGCAGGGAGTCTGCTTCTCCTTCTGACCCTCCCCCCTCTCAGGCTCTCTCTCTCATTCTCTTTCTCAAATAAATAAAATCTTTAAAAAAAAAAAAAAAGGAAAAGGAAAAAAATATCTTCAGTTCATATATACAGCAAGAGTCTTTCTGAAATTTTAGATTGATCATGCCATTAACTATTATATTTGGCCCATTAGCAGACTTAAAGGCATATATACTACATTTATATGAAGAAATATAAAATACTCTTCTGGTTTTTAGAGAACTATCATTGGTATTACCAATAATAATGGTAATTATTAGCAAAGCAAATTCATTAAGAAATTCTTATACAGTTTACAAGCACTGAGACGCCTGGGGGCTCAGTCGGTTAAGCGTCTGCCTTCTGCTCAGGTCATGATCCCGGGGTTCTGGGATCGAGTCCTGCATCGGGATCCCTGCTCAGCGGGGAGCCTGCTTCTCTCTCTGCCTGCCACTCCCCCTGCTTGTGCTCTCTCTGACAAAGAAATAATATTTAAAAAAACCCAAAAAAACAGTTCACAAGCACTGAAGTGACATTAGCTACAGGGTAGGTAGGACACATATATAAACAGAAAGTATGACAGCAGAATACAACACAGTGAGCCAAAACACAGGGCAGAGCAAGCAAGCAAGCCGAAAAGACTAAAGAAAAGCTTTAAAACAGTGAATTCCAAAGTTTCAAATAGTGACACTCTATGCTTCCATTTTCATTTCATGACTCTGTTGATTCTCATTCCAGTATGGCAAGAGTTTTTTAATTTTAAGAAAATCAAAACAGTTTTGATGTTCTCTGGGATTCCACAAAAGTGAGGTTGGAAACTACTTCTTTAAAAAGACAATTTTCTAGTGTTTGAGGCATAGCCACGTACTGCTGGGAAACAATAGTTACAGTGAGACCAACTTCGAGTGCAGCAATCAAAAACTGAGGGGTTTTTTTGTTTTTTTTGGTGTTTTGTTTTGTTTGAGAAAAGACATCAGGAAGGCTGGGAGTCTCAAACTATACCAGACTGCAAAATCTTGACAACAGTGGCAGAGCATGACAGTCCTTATGTATACTAACTAAACATATAATTTCAGCCACAACCACATACAATATAACAATTACTACTAAAAGCAGAATTTTTTAGTCCACAGAGAACATAAATTTGTGTGTGTGTATATTTACATACAGATATATAGGTTACATGTATATGAAGTGTGTGTGTTAGTGTACAATCCACACTGATTCTTTTCGAGTACTTTGCTTGTTAATAACTTTTTTTTTAAATAACTAACTTTTTATTGGTGAAATGCCTTAAACAGGATTTTATCTGTAGAAGCCATGGTACTTATGGCTAACAAGTCATAACTTTTAGCAAATGACATGTCCTTCAAATCCCGGGTAATAATGCATACATACTATAATGACTTTTAACAATTTGTCAACTAAGGTTAGGTTTTAAAAATTAATATATTTTTCTTATTGTTAAGAAAGTTTCTGCACAAATATCTGAGAAAAGATAGAGCATAAAGTTAGAATCCACAGGGGCACCTGGGTGGCTCAGTTGGTTAAGCGACTGCCTTCGGCTCAGGTCATGATCCTGGAGTCCCAGGATCAAGTCCCACATCGGGCTCCCTGCTCAGCAGGGAGTCTGCTTCTCCCTCTGACCTTCCTCCCTCTCATGCTCTCTATCTCATTCTCTCTCAAATAAATAAATAAAATCTTTATTAAAAAAAAAAAGAATCCACAACATACTGGTAACAAAGGTTTGTATATACAATAAACAACTCTTTTATCAGAGAATTTTCTATTTGCAGTATTCCTACAGGTTCTAAAATTAGTTTCTTGAATTATAAAATTAAATATTTTATCCACTTTGTGAAAATATGAACAAAATAATGGGAGGAATCTAATCTAAGCCTCACTTCAAGACCAATTCAAGACTTGCCTTTTTCACGAGGCTTTCCAACCACCATAGTTCTCATGCCTACCTATCACCTTAACATACTATTCTACTCATAGTAAGTACCCAATGTATGTGTGATATATATGTATTAGATACATATATATATGTTTACATATTTGTATTCAAATATATGTGTTTATCCCCAACAACAGGTTGGCCTAAAACATCAGGTAACTGAAGTGCTAAAGAAAATCTGGCAATATTTTTATGTTACATGCCAGAGTAGAAGTGAGAATGGTACTCTGTACTGTTTATAGAATTAAAGTTAAGAATAGCTCAGACATTCTCTTCTCTTTTTGAGTTATATAAAAAGAAAGATAAGAGTATGTGAGGATTCCCGACATATACCGTATATTGAAATGGTCAGAATGCATAAAATACTTTTGAGAGGTGAGAGGGACGGTATTTCTAGAACTGACATTTTCCTAGAAAGAAAACCCAATCTACTCCTCAATTTGTAGTTGTGTGTGTGTATATACAATTTATTTATATATATTTATTTATATATTATATAACTGTCTTTCATATGGGACTCCAGGCATCCCCATCATCTCTTATGCTATACCCTCAACCCCAAAGAAACCTGCCCTGTACATAGTAGAAAAGGAATTCAATATTGCAGAATGAATGAAAGAAATAACTATAAAGAATCCATAATAGGGCACTGCACTTTTTCTTGAAAAATTATACAAAAATTCTACAGTTATTCTCGATTGTACCACT
This sequence comes from Leptonychotes weddellii, assembly GCF_054177405.1. Classification (NCBI taxonomy): domain Eukaryota; kingdom Metazoa; phylum Chordata; class Mammalia; order Carnivora; family Phocidae; genus Leptonychotes; species Leptonychotes weddellii. Next base: position 142,015,177 of record NC_138370.1, read on the forward strand.
TAGTAAACTCTAGTTACAAGATGAGAACTAAATTTTTTCTATTTAAAAAAAGAAAAATTTAGGGCGCCTGGGTGGCTCAGTCGTTAAGCGTCTGCCTTCGGCTCAGGTCATGATCCCAGGGTCCTGGGATCGAGTCCCGCATCGGGCTCCCTGCTCGGCAGGAAGCCTGCTTCTCCCTCTCCCACTCCCCCTGCTTGTGTTCCTGCTCTCGCTATCTCTCTCTCTGTCAAATAAATAAATAAAAATCTTAAAAAAAAAAAAATTAAAAAAAACTTTTTTTCTATTTAATTCGTATCCATTCCACTTCATTTGTTCCTTTCAAAATACTCATAACAACTAACCAGGCTCTCTCCCAAGTGACAGTTATCAATTATGCCAGGGTCTTTAAGAGACCAAATTGAATCTATTCTCCATCTCTTAACTTTCTTCCTTTCCCATCAGTTTTCACCATATCACTTATTAAAGTTTAATTACCAAAACTAGAAGTGATGACATAGGGTCTGAAGATACACATTACAAGTGTAAAAACGGAGTTTTATTTCGTCACACATTTTCTGTATCACAGGATTTTTGTTACTTTATCAACTGCTGCCTCACAGGATACAACTATAAATTTGTTCCTACTATTTTATTCTATATTTAACCAGAAACTTTTAATTTGAAGAAGTCTTTTTTTGTTTCATCATAACAAAGTGGTAAGAAGTAGGCTTGAGAACTATCATTCTTTGGACACATATTAGTTTCAAATAGTTCTAGTCCTAATTTTTCTGAGTATCATAGAGCTCCAATGGTTTACTACAGACATCCTCCCAAAATCAAATACCTCCAAACAAACACAAAATGGCACCACTATTTTTTCCAGTCAATGAAAGTTTTATGCTAACCTTGACTGTTTCCTCTCTCTACATATTCAATGTGCTCAATCAACACATCCTATCAATTCATTAATGCCCCTAAAATCCAACCCTTCCTTTTCATTTGCACTGACTTCACTCAAGTCTAGACCCGCATCTCACCCAACATAAGCAATTTAATAATCTCAAGTGGTTTCCCCATACCTACTAGACTTTTACTCCTCCAATCTATCCTCTGCCCACTACCATTTAGCTAAAATACAGATCAGTGTAACATTGTTTCACAGCTCAAAAACTTTCTCATCAGAATACAACCCCCAGGGCGCCTGGGTGGCTCAGTTGGTTAAGCGTTTGCCTTTGGCTCAGGTCATGATCCTGGAGTCCCGGGATGGAGTCCCACATCAGGCTCCCTGCTCAGCAGGGAGTCTGCTTCTCCCTCTGACCCTCCTCCCTCTCATGCTGTCTCTCATTCTCTCTCTCGCAAATAAATAAAATCTTAAAAAAAAATTTAGAATACAGCCCCCAGCTTAATTTTTAAGATCTTACTATCTTATCCAAAACTACATCCTTTGATCTTCTCTCCCATGTACTCCAGTAAAAAACCGTCTTGTCCAGCCAAACCAGACAAATGTTCATCTCATGCATCCTGGATAGTTAAACCACAGATGTCTTTGTTCATAATTTTAACAATTGGGGGTAGGGGGCAGAATTTCCTTTTCATATTCCTGATCTAATTCAAGCCTCACTTCAAGACCAATTCAAGACTTGCCTTTTTCACGAGGCTTTCCAACCACCATAGTTCTCAAGCCTACTTCTTACCACTTTAACATACTACTCTACTCATAGTAAGTACCGAATGTATGTGTGAAGATTAACTCCTAGGATGACTGTTCATCCAGTTTGCCCAGGGAAGTCCTAATTTAAGCCTGTTGTTTTGGCATCCTAGCACTCCCCTGACTCTCAAACAGAGCCCAGGTTTGTACAATAAATTACTTTAGTTTTTCTTAATGTTCAGAACATTACTATTTCATGACTTAGAAATGTAAAGGGAACACAGTTACTAGAATGCAATCCTTATTCCTGCAATACAGCACTAAATACTTCTGGTTAGGTTGAGGCTGTATCGTGTAAGTATGCTGTAAGGCAATTATCTAAGGTGATTTTGCCCCCAGGGACATCTGGCAATATCTGGAGGCATTTTTGTCTGGAGACATCCTACAATGCACAGGACAGCCTCCACAACAAAGAATTATCTGGCCCCAAATGTCAATATCCTCATATAAGAAACCTAGTAGGGGGGGGCGCCTGGATGGCTCAGTCGTTAAGCGTTTGCCTTCAGTTCAGGTCATGATCCCAGGGTCCTGGGATAGAGCCCCGCATTGGGCTCCCTGCTCCGCGGGAAGCCTGCTTCTCCCTCCCCCACTCCCCCTGCTTGTGTTTCCTCTCTCGCTGTCTCTCTGTCAAATAAATAAATAAAAAATCTTAAAAAAAAAGCTAGTAAGACCAAAATGCTATTTTTAAACAATGTAAATGTCTTATAAGAGGAAGTACTCTGGGGCGCCTGGGTAGCTCAGTCGTTAAGTGTCTGCCTTCGGCTCAGGTCATGATCTCAGGGTCCTGGGATCGAGCCCCGCACTGGCTCCCTGCTCTGCGGGAGGTCTGCTTCTCCCTCTCCCACTCCCCCTGCTTGTGTTCCCTCTCTCGCTGTGTCTCTCGCTGTCAAATAAATAAAATCTTTAAAAAAAAAAAAAAATAGAGGAACTACTCTGATCTTTACTCATTTACTTTGATATGATGATTTTTATGTAATCAATTATGAAGAGTTGGAATGAAATGGAAAGACTGAATTCCAGTTTTGCCATGTGCTTCTGGGCACAAGAGGCTGATAAAACTCAGAGGCTCAGTTTTCTAGCCCTTTAAGCATAGCTCTGCCTTCTATTCCCACCTACATACAATTGCCATACTAATCTTTCCAAAACACCATTTTGCTAAGAATATTCCACCACTCAAAAATCTCTTCCTAGATTTCACAGGCCATCCACAGTATGGTCCCAAACCCAACGATTTCTCACTTGTTCCCCAACATACTTCACTGAGGTATCTTCACAGGCTTTCTCTTTACCCTACTCAAATACAGCACTCATCTGTTTTGATTCTGACAGAACAGCAAGAAATACCTTCCACCTGTACCTAAGTCCTTTGTCACATTCAAGTCCATATATGCCTTTCTTCTATGAACTCTCATTGTTGGTTTCAGAGAGACCCGAATTCCGTGTTCATTCTGTCTCCAAATTAAACTGTAAGTACCCTGAAGCCTCAGTATCAAGTTCTACTTGCTCATTTAAAGAAATATTAACGTAGCAAGTACCATTGGCCAGGCACGGTGCTAGACAGGAAACTAAAGATGAATTAGGACAAAACTAGATTATACATAGTGCTGTTAGCCTCTCTCATTCACTTGATGTACTACCATTGAGACCTGTAATGCCTGCTTGTGAAGTTCCAAGCCTCTAGACTTAGGTTTCTAGGATTCATCAGTTTTTTATTTTTTAAAGATTTTATTTATTTATTTATTTGACAGAGAGAGAGAGACACAGCAAGAGAGGGAACACAAGCAGGGGGAGTGGGAGAGGGAGAAGCAGGCTTCCGCTCAGCAGGGAGCCCAATGCGAGGCTTGATCCCAGGACTCTGGGATCATGACCTGAGCTGAAGGCAGACGCTTAACCGACTGAGCCACCCAGGCGCCCCTTCATCAGTTTTTTAAATTTCATTTTTTAATCCTCTCCAGAACAGCCCTAGCTAAAAATAACCAATGGCAAACAAGAATTTTACTATGACAAGTCAACACAAGTCAATTATCTCCCTCCTAGAAAGGAAATTAGCAAGCCCACTCAAAAAATACTCACATCCTGAAATTACTAAATTATATTCTTTCTGCATCTAATATTAATAAAGACATACAACCTAATTACATCATCCTTATAAAATACAATACTAAATAGGCACTAAATACATACTTCTAAAACCTCCTAACTTGATAGCATCTATTAAGTTCCATTCCTCAATGTTATCAGACATACAGGCCACTTACTTGGCCTGGCCCACCCTTGCTTCTTATTCACACCTTTCAAATAAAACCCTTTAACAGCCACACAAAGTTGGTACTTTTTTACTCTCAAAGAGTAAAGTTGGTACTTATTTCTCACAGAGAAATGAGCAAAATCTCTTGAATGGAGGGCTGTGTGTGGGAGGAGTTTCCTTCTAGTAAACTGTAGAAGTGGGAGATGGTTTGATTCATCCTCATGGATTCTAAACCTCTAATTTTTAACTAAACACTATCTCCCTCTTCACCTTACCTTTCCAAATACTTTCAAAAATTTCATATCAGGGGCACCTGGGTGGCTCAGATGGTTAAGCGTCTGCCTTCTGCTCGGGTCATGATCTCCGGGTCCTGGTATCGAGCCCCATGTCGGACTCCCAGCTCAGCCAGGAGTCTGCTTCTCCCTCTCCTTCTGCCTCTCCCCCACTTGTGCTTTCTGTCTCTCCCCCTCTCAAATGAATAAATAAAATCTTAAAAAAAAAAAAAATTCATATCAGATATTATGGTACTGCATTATCTTGTTTTTATTATTTTTCACATTTCAAGGAGATACAATCACTTTTTCTTTTCCTCCCTATATACCCTTTAACACCTTTAAGAAATTTCACTTTTATTTCAGCATTTGAGCCTTTTCAAAGTCAAAGCAAACTGTAGGTTTTGCATTTTTTGGAGCCACACCTAGTTTAAAGACCTAGTTTTACAAAGCCTTCCTCTTCAATAAGCTAGTTTGTTCCTAAAGGTGTCCATTTCCTCCATAATTTGGATTCCCAAGTGAAAGACACCAGAGGACGTGATTTTGAGTAAATGCAACAGGCAAAATAAAAACTTATTATTACCTAAAGTCTTAAAACTTACATATTTTTAAAAAAATTATTTTATTTATTTATTTAGACAGCGAGAGAGAGACAGCGAGAGAGGGAACACAAGCAGGGAATTGGGAGAGGAGAAGCAGGCCTCCCGCTGAGCAGAGGGTCCGACACGGGGCTCAATCCCAGGACCCCGGGATCATGACCGGAGCCGAAGGCAGACGCCTAACGACTGAGCCACCCAGGCGCCCCAAAACTTACATACTTCTACATGTTCATTTTTGCTACTAAACTAGCACAAGAGACAACATGCAGTGTGCTTTGGCTAGTATGAGTCCTTACCATAAGGAACAGTACGTTATTGTAACTCAACCCATTTACATTAAGACACTTAATTCTGCTACTTACCACTCAAATTGTTTCCTTTTTAAAAAAATGTCAAAATTAGGGGTGCCTAGGTGGCTTATTTGGTTAAACATCTACCTTTAGCTCAGGTCATATCTCAGGGTCCTGGGATTGAGCCCAGTGACCAAAAGGCTCCCCGAGGAGTCTGCTTCTCCCTCTCCCTCTGACCCTCCTCCCTGCTTGTGCTGTCTCAAATAAATAAAATCTTTAAGAAATGAATAAAAAATAAAAAATGTGGGGCACCTGGGTGGCTCAGTCAGTTAAGCATCTGCCTTCAGCTCAGGTCATAATCCCAGGACCCTGGAATTGAGCCCCGTGTTGGGCTCTTTGCTCAGCAGGGGAGCCTACTTCTTCTCCCCCTGCCTGCCGCTCTCCCTGCTTGTGTGCTCTGTCAAAAAAAAAAAAAAAAAAAAAAGCTAAAATTAAACTGATTTACAAATATAGTTTTAGGTATGTTCCTAGCAGACAAGCAAGGAGGCAGGGGGCCTGGTAAGTGGGGGGAGAAGGGAAAAAGCCCTTCTGGTTTACAGGGCATCAGCATCAGGTTCCCTGAAGTTTGGCATACAGATCTCTTTGCCCAGAAGGCTCACGAGATGTGAGCTACACACAGCTTTGGGGTTCCTTATCTGATATTCCCGGAAAATAAAAAAGTTTCACGGTTTTCCACCTCCACAAAAATAGATATACTTTATTTAGGCAAATCTGATATTAATATTTACACTTGGGGGGCGCCTGGGTGGCTCAGCTGGTTAAGCGTCTGCCTTCAGCTCAGGTCATGATCCCAGAGACCTGGGATGGAGCCCTGTGATAGGCTCCCTGCTCATCGGGAAGCCTGCTTCTCCTTCTCCCTCTCCCTCTGTGCCTCCGCCCGCCCCTCCCTGCTTGTGTTCTCTCTCTTGCTCTGCTCTGCCTCAAATAAAATCTTTAAAAAATTAAAAAGAAAATTTACACTTGAGTAATTTCTTTTTTTTTTAATTTTTAAAAAATTTTTATTTTTTATTTTTTAAAGATTTTATTTGTCAGAGAGACAGAGAGAGAGAGAGCACGCGCACAATCAGGGGGAGCGGCAGGCAGAGGGAGAAGCAGGCTCCTTGCCAAGCAAGGAGCCCAATGCGGGCCTCAATCCCAACACCCTGGGATCATGACCTGAGCAGAAGGCAGGCGCTTAACCGACTGAGCCACCACCCAGGCGTCCCTGAGTAATTTCATTTTTAAAATGCAAAGTTAAAAACAAGAATAATAGATAAAATCATATACAACAGCTGACCTGGGCTCCAGTTCTATCAAAAACACATGTCTAAACTTATTGGAACCAAATTTTTTTCATCTTTTTTTTAAAAGATTTTATTTATTTATTTGACAGAGAGACACAGCGAGAGAGGGAACACAAGCAGGGGGAGTGGGAGAGGGAGAAGCAGGCTTCCCGCGGAGCAGGGCCAGGACCCTGGGATCATGACCTGAGTCGAAGGCAGACGCTTAATGACTGAGCCACCCAGGCGCTCCTTTTTTCATCTTTGATATACAATCTTACTACCACTAAGTAATAAGGAAAACATCAATGGCTTTTTAACGTATCATGTTATATTATGATCCCTACCTATGTGACCACAAGGTAATGAAACTGACTTAAATCTCATAAACAGGATTTTTTAAAAAGATTTGATAGAGACAGCGCACACGTGCATGAGTGAGAGGCGCAGAGGGAGAATCTCCAGCAGACTCCTCGCTGAGTGCAGAGCCCAACGCAGGGCTCAATCTCACAACCAAAGCTGAAACCAAGAGTTGGATGCTTAACCAACTGTGCCACCCAGGAGTCCCATAAATAGGATTTTTTAAATTATAAAAGCAATTTGTGTTCATAACAGGAAATTTAGAAATCACAAAAAGTACAAATAAGTTTAAAACAGGTGCATCTGTTAACCCACCAAAGAGATATCACTATCTTAATTTTAAAACTGATTTTTTTGGGGGCGCCTGGGTGGCTCAGTTGTTAAGCGTCTGCCTTCGGCTCGGGTCATGGTCCCGGGGTCCTGGGATCAAGCCCCACATCGGGCTCCCTGTTCAGCGGGAGGCCTGCTTCTCCCTCTCCCACTCCCTCTGCTTGTGTTCCCTCCCTCGCTGTGTCTCTCTCTGTCAAATAAATAAATAAATAAAATCTTTTTAACATCAGACACTATCTAGACAGTATTTTCTTCTTTAATTCATCATGCGAGAGTGTAGATTCAACACTGCTAGTATTCAGAATGTGTGGGAAACTCCTCATCTCAACTAGCCTAAGAGTCATCAAGTCAGGCAAGAATTTGATCTCATTAGTTTCCAGCTTCACCTCATTTCAACCTAACATCACTGACAATCAGATTGATTCAATGTAATTTAATGTAACTGAACTCTTACTACACATAAGATACTGAGAGCCTGTTCAGACACATGAAGATGAATATGATACTGTCCCTCTGCTGAAACTGCTCACAATCTAGATAGACTACAGAGACCAAAGTACAAGGTTGTCTTGTTACACTGACTCTAAAAATGGTGTGTAAACAGTGGTAGGTAACACTGAAAAGGAAATAAACCAAGCAGGATATTTAGAATTTCACAAAGAAAAAAGGTGCTCTGTTGCTGAATGAACATCAGAACATGCCACCGGGCAGGAATGTCCACGAAGTTTGCTGGCAACAGTAACTAGTAAACACAGGAAAAAGGAGAACTGGAATTGGACTGCTCAAGACTTTAAATACCTTGCTAACCCATTTTTATTTGCTAGCATAATAATGACTTTTAATAGTTTTCAAAACTCATACCTACCCTCACAAGGAAAAGAATCTTCCATTACTGAGAATATTCAGAAAAATGTGCTATAGATTCAGAAAAAAAAAAAAAAAATCTAAGAGCCCCTGGGTGGCGCAGTCGGTTGGTCATCTAACTCCTGGTTTCAGCTCAGATAGGGATCTCAGGGTGGTGAGGTCGACCCTGGCACTGGGCTCTGAGTTTAGCGAGGAGTCTGTTGAAGTTTCTTTCTCCCTCTCCCTCTAGCCTTCCCCTCACTTGCTCGCTCTAAAATGAATAAATCTTTAAAAAAAAAAAAAAAATCTATGATGCTCCCATTGCTAAAGATCTCTCCCACATTTAAGCTTAGCACTTTGTCTTGAAGGTATCTTATACTCCCAAATAGATTGCAATATTTTAATCACAGAAACAGAGTTAAAAGAACACTCAGAAGTAACCTAATTCAACTAATTTTTATAAACTCTTTGTAACACCCTTTATCACAGGACTATTCAACAGTCCTCACTGCTGAATGTTACTTACACTTTTTTTTTAAGATTTTATTTTCTTAATGTAATCTACCCCCAATATGGGGCTCAAACTTGTAACCCCGAGGTTGAGTCATATGCTCTACTAACTGAGCCAGCCAAGTGCCCTGAAGGTTACTTACACTTTTTAAAGACAGTCCATACCAGGGGCCCCTGGGTGGCTCAGCTGGTTGTCTGCCTTCGGCTCAGGTCATAATCACAGGGTCCTGGGATTGAGCCCCACACAGGCTCTCTGTTCAGTGGGGAGCCTGCTTCTCCTTCTCCCTCTGCCCCTCCCCCCCATTGTGCTCGCTCGTTATCAAATAAATAAAATCTTCTAAAAAAAGTTTAAAAAAAATACAGTCCATACCACCTAGAAACAGCTCTATTAGAAAATTCTAACTTACATTAAATAAAAATTTGCCTGCCTCTAATTTATACCTATTGTTCTAGTAATGATCTCCAGAGTTATACAAAGTCTAATAATCCTCATTATACTCCTTCAAATATTTAAAAAACATTCTCTTCCGAAAGCTAAATATCCATAGGTTAAATACACATCAAATGTTTTATTCTCATGCTTAGCATGAGTCTCAATTCACTCTATCAGCTATGTGACTTTGAGTTTAACTTCATTACCTGTAAAATGGGGATAACATGACACATGCTACAACACAGATGAACTCTGAAGACACAATACTAAATGAAATAAGCCAGACAGAAAAGGGCAACTACTTTGTGATTTCACTTACATGAGGTACCTAGAGTAGTCAAATTCATAGACACAGAAAGTAGAATGGTAGCTGCCAAGGGCTGGGGGCAAGAGAATAGGGATATTGGGGAGTTACTGTTTATACAGTTTCAATGGGGAAGGATAAAAACTTCTAGAGATGGATGGTGGTGAGGGTTGCATAAATCAGTGTATATGCCACTGATCTGTACACTTAAAATGGTTAAAATGGTAATTTTTTGTTTTGCATATGTTACAATAAAAAATGGAGATAACAATAATGTAAAATTATGCAGATTAAATGATTTGCCATGCATAAAATGCCTTATACAGTACTTTGTATACAGAACATAATTAAACAATAGTGACCGTAATATATTTTACCAACCATGTGGCCCTTGTTGGCCAAATTCCATTTTTTAAGAAAGCAAGAACCTGCATTATTATGTCTCTCAGCTTCCCCAACATTGTGCTGTTTACACATAGGGGTTCTAAGTATTTGTTCTCTTAATAAAAAAATTTTTAAGTCACATCAGAATCACTGGAAAACCACTAAGAAGGGAATAAAATGCTCATCTAGATGTGTAATTTCTTAATTCATTTAAAACACACACACACACGTGGCAAAGAGCCACGTTACTTTAAAGTAACATCTGCTTGGTACAGAAGAGTCTAGAAAACAAACTTCAAGATGTTAATCAGCAAATAACTGCCAAGCTATTCAGATAAGTAGTGATAATTATACAAATCAAATGCTTTATTAATCTAGACTTAGCAAATAAAATTACAGTCAAATTCTACCAATGGTCTCCCATGAAAAGCATACATAAAAACAAAGAGGCCATGTAATAAAGTTCATTCTTAGATATGAAGGACCGTGAGTGAAAAAACACAGCAAGTAAAAACCACATACTATCTAAGTTAGGGAAGTTTATCAATAAAATTTATTGATAAGAAGTCAGTCTGAGTTTAATATGTCTTCATAAACTTAAGAGAAAATTGATTTAAAGTAAAATGGATTTAACAAGACAAGAATGACTTATTCGATTTCTAATTTCAAATTTTGGGGGGGGGGAGTGGAGGGGCAGAAGGAGAGAAAGAATCTTAAGCAGGCTCCCCACTCAGCGTGGAGCCCCACATGAGGCTTGATCTCACAACCCTGAGAACATGACCTGAGCCGAAATCAAGAGTTGGACGCTTAACTGACTGAGCCACCTAGGGGCCCCTCAAACATTTTTAAGAAGATACAACCATTTGTCCTCACCAGTCTGGATATTAAACAGCTTAAAAACAAGAGGCATGACCACCTGATCTCAAAGTCCATTTCTAATTTCACTTTCTATGATTTTATGTTCTGCAAAAGTTCCTAGGGGCCCTGCAAAGAGCCTGACAACTCATTATCAATTTTTCCTAACATCTCTATTTTCAATCTATTGTCTCCACTACAGATACAGGGGTTTATGTCAACAAATAATGGCTCTCTCAAAGAAAAAAGGGAAAAAATAAAATTACAAACTTCTAGATACTAACAACTAATGTTAACTAACAAATACTAATTAGGTAATGCAGTCACTATATGTGCAATATTAAACTTTCAACTACAAAAGTGCAGCAGAGTAGATGAATAAACAACCTAAAACTCATTTAGAAAGTATTTCACATATACGCTCCCCTTTTGCCCACATGTAAATTCCTTTTCAATTAGCACAATTCACAGTAAGGATGGAGAAAACAATCTCAAGAGACTTGAAGAGATGGACAAGTCAGTTCCTAACTCTCCTCAACAAGAAATATTTTAAATAGTAAAGATTTTTATGCGTATATGTACTTGCTCATTCTTTTATATGAGGCCCTTAAAAAATTCTAATAAAAGCCATTAGTAAAAACTCCTTTCTCTGAAACCCAAGACTGCTTCTTTCCTCAATAAGGTACAACATTCTAGGTAAATTTAGTGAAGAAAATGTGGATTTATGGAAAATTAGACTGAAATTATTTTGTTTTACAAAAATGTAGGAGCCTAAGAGTAAAAGTACATGGAATCAAAGCACAGAAACACTAAAACCAAAATTAACTAAAAACGTTAAATAACTGTACATGCAAAAACAGGGATGATATTATGAGAGTTGATTACAAGCCAACAGGCCAAGGGAAGATATGAATAATATTACTAACACAAATTTCAATTCTAGTACAAAGAAAAGATGTAATAGTGATATGGAACCACTTCAGGTATTTACACATCTGCTGAAAACTTCACCCTGCACAGAGCAGAAAACCTAAGAAATCTGTGATTTGCCTCAACAATTTCTCAAAAGGCTGGGAAAGAAATGAGAACTGGGTCTGTTCTGACCATCACCAACAAATTAACTGGGGATATGAAAATGATCAAAATGCTTGAAGAGAACATTTCATTTTAGAGTTTATCACAGAATAAAAAAATTCTAAACACAGATAAGCAAATCAATTTTTAGAAAATTTGATTTAAAAACATTCATAGCACATTTGATGATGCTAAAAAATTATTTTTAATGGGAGTGAAACTGGTATTGTGCTTATGTTAAAAAAAAAAAGTCCTTATCTTCTATTGTAATATTTAGTAAGTAAATGATATCTGGTTGGAATTTGCTTCAATATAGTCCAGGATGTTGAGGTTTGGGTGGTATAGATAAAACAAGAATGGTATGAGGTGTTAAGTGTTAAAGATGGGTAATAAGTTGAGGTTCATTCTACACTTCTATATGTTTGAAATTTTCCAAAATAAAAAGTTTTTTAAAATTTCAATGCAAGGGGCACCTGGGTGGCTCAGTTGGTTAAGCAACTGCCTTCGGCTCAGGTCATGATCCTGGAGTCCCGGGATCGAGTCCCACATCAGGCTCCCTGCTGAGCAGGGAGCCTGCTTCTCCCCCTGACCCTCTTTCCTCTCGTGCTCTCTCTCTCATTCTCTCTCTTTCAAATAAATAAATAAAATCTAAAAAAATAATAATAAAATTTCAATGCAAAGATAGGCAAATCTGAAACTAAAATAATAAAACAGTGAACAGTGTGCCAAGAACTGTTCTTAACATTTTACATATATTACATTAAATTCTATATTACAATAATCATCTCTATTTTGGAGATAATGAAGAGGTTCAAGCACAGAGATTAAGTGGTTTGCCCAGGGTCCCACAGGTAAGAAGGCTGGGAGCAGGGACTTCAACTCAGGCTATCTAGTTCGAGTCAAAGCTCTCAGCTACTACGTTATCAGACTCCCAAGGGCCCCAAAGGCCAATTTAGCACAAGAATAATGAGTACAAAAAGAGGTCCTCATATACAGAAATAAAAATGTACACAGACATCAAGTTATTATAGACAAATGACCAAAAGACAGAACTGGGGGGACACATAATACCCTTAAGTAAATAATAGTATAAATCTTAAAAATAACAAAAATACAGATAATTAGAATTAGGTAAAGATTGAAATTTTTTAAAAATAAAGAGTAAGACTAACTGGGTTCCAATCCAATCTCAGCCATATACTTGAGTGACTATAAGTAAATTATTTAATCTAAGCTTTAATTTCCCCATCTTTAAAATGGAGGTTAATAATAGTCTGATCATATCCAATTATTATGAAGACAAAATATGAGGTGGTTAGCATAGTATCTGACATATGTTAATGCAATAAATAATTGTTAGCTATAATTAAAAATAAAAGAGCAATAAAAATCACACTGAAGGAGGTCTACTTTCACCACTTGTACCCAACATTATATTGGATGTTCTAGCCAGGGCAATTAAGCAAGAAGATAATAAAACAGGCACCCAGATTGGAAAAGAGGTAGTAAAATTATCTTATTAGTAGATGACATGATCTTATATATAAAAAAGTCCTAAGAAATACACACACACAAAAAAACAACTATGACAGCTAATAAGTGACTTCAGCAAGGCTGCAGAATATAATGAATAAACAAAAATCAACCATATTTCTATATGGTAGCAATGAACAATCAAAAAATGAAATTAAGAAAAAATTGCATTTACAATGACATCAAGAAGAATAACTAGGAATAAAATAACTAGGAATAAAATTAACAAGATAAATGCAAAACTTATAACCTAAAAATTACAAAACATAGTTGAAAGAAATTAAAGCCCTAAGTGAATGGAAAGACATCCAATGTCCACAATTTCAAAGAATAAATACTGTTAAGCTCTCAATATAGACTGATCTACAAATTTATCTATAGACGCAATACAATCCCTGTCAAAATTCCAGCTGCTTTTGCTGCAATTTACCAGTTGATCCTAAAGTTCATATAGAAATACAAGAGACTGAATACCCAAAACAATCTTGAAAAAGAACAAAACTCCATGGAGGACTCACACTTTCCAACTTCAAAACTTACTAAAAACCTTTAGTTATCATGACTGTTTACTACTGGCATAAGGACAAAGATCAATAAATAGAATTGAGAGCTCAGAAATAAATCCATATATTTATGGACAACCGATTTCAACAAGAGTACCAAGACAATTTCATGGGGACAGGAAAGTCTTCAAAAGGTACAGTGACAGGATATATACGTGCAAAAAGAATGAAGTTGGGACTCCTCCTCACATTATATAAAAACTCAAAATGGGTCAAAGCAAATGTTGGCAAGGACATGGAAAAACTGGAATCCTTTTGTAATGCTTGTCGGAATGCAAAATGGTGCAGCTGCTATGGAACACAGTATGATGGCTCCTCAAAAAATTAAACACAGAATTACCATTTGATCCAGTAATTCTACTTCAAAAGAAGCGAAAGCAAAGACTTGAGGAGATATTTGTACACTCATGTTCACAGTGGCATTATTCACAATAGCCAAGAGGTAGAGAGAAATCAAATGCCTACTGACAGATGAATGGATAAAGAAAATGTGGTATATACATAGAACAGAATATTATTCAGTCCTAAAAAAGGAAACCACATGACCTGCTATACCACGAGTGAACCTTAAGGACATTATGCTAAGTGAAATAAACTAGTAACAGAAAGACAAATACTACATGATTCCACTTATGAGGTATCTAATCTCATAGAAACAAAGTAAAATGGTGGTTGCCAGGAGCTGGGGAAAAGGGAGGCAAGGAGTTGCTGTTCTGTGGGTGTAGAGTTTCAGTCATGCAGGATGGAAGGATTCTGGGGATCTGATGCACAATAATGTGAATGTGGTTGACAATAATGAACTATATACTTGGAAACTGTTTGAAGGCTGACTTTTGTGGGGGTTTTGTGCCACAAAAAATAGCATATACATATAAATTCCATATTTAAATATGAAAATCATATGCATCACACAGCTCAGGTTTGGGATAGGAAGATTTAAGTGTTGCTTTTTCTTGCCCATTGAGGATTGTAAGATTAAATAAAGCTTTAGAGACAGCCCCCTACCCCGCCCTGCAAAGGAAGGAAATTGAGACATTCTACAACATGAATCTTGAAGACATTGTGCTAAGTGAAATAAAGCAGTCACAAAAGCACAAATATTGTATGATTCCACATATATGAGTTATTTAGAGTAGTCAAATCATTGAGACAGAAAGAACAGCTGTCAGGGGCTAGGGAGAGAAGGGGAGTTATTGTTTAATCGGTATGGAATTCCAGTTTGGGAAAATGAAAAAGTTCTGAAGATGGATGGTGGTGATGGTTGCACAACAATATAAAATGTACTTTAATGCCACTGAACTATACATTTAAAAATGGTTTAACGTGGCAAATTTGATATTACGTATATTTTACCACAATTTAAAAAATGGATCAAAGGGGCGCCTGAGTGGCTTAGTTGGTTAAGCATCTGCCTTCGGCTTGGGTCATGATCCCACGGTCCTGGGATTGAGCCCTGCTTCGGGTTCCCCACTCAGCAGAAAGCCTACTTCTCCCTCTCCCTCTGCCTGCCTTTACCTCTGCTTGTGCACGTGCTCTCTCTTTCAAATAAAATAAAAACGGATCAAAGACTTAAATATAAGAGTTAAAATTATAAACCTCTTAGAAGATAGGAATAAATCTTGTGATCTTGGATTAGACACAGGTTTCTTAGACATGACATCAAAAGCACAAGCAACAAAAGAATAAATAAAACTTTATAATATTAAAAACTTTGTGCTTCAAAGGACTCCATCAAGAAAGTGAAAAAAACAAAAAACAAACAAAAAAAAACCAGGGACACCTTACAACCAGCAACTGTGTTACTAGGTATTTACCCAAAGGATACAAAAATACAGATTTGGGGTAAATGCACCCTGATGTTTATAGCAGCAATGTCCATTATAGCCACTATTGTATATGTACATATACACACAATGGAATATTACTCAGCCATCAAAAAGAATGAAATCTTGCCATTTGCAATGATGCGGATGGAGCTAGAGTGTACTATGCTAAATGAAGTAAGTCAGAGAAAGACAAATACTATATGATTTCACTCACATGGAATTTAAGAAACAAGACAGATGGACATATGGGAGGGGGGAAAAGAGAGGGAAACAAACCATAGGAGACTCTTAACAATAGAAAACAAACAGAGTTGATGGAGGGAGGGAGATGGGGGATGGACTAGATGGGTGATGGGTATTAAGGAGGCCACTTGTTATGATAAGCAGTGGGTGTTTTATGTGAGTGATGAACCACTTAATTCTACTCCTGAAACCAATATTGCACTGTATATTATCTAACTAGAATTTAAATAAAAATATAAAAAATATTAATAAAATAAAATAACATGTCAGGGTCAAAAGTGTAGGTAAGAGGAAATATGATACTTTTTAAAGAGAATAATAAGCAGGTCTAGAATTTCTAGACCAAACTTATTCCTTGCAAAATTCAAAACTGAATTAAACAAAATGTGAAGTTAAAAAAGGAAAAAGCCAGAGGATTCACCATGAACAAGTCAAAACAAATAAAATGCAATTTCTACTTTGATAGGTTTACTTCATTGCAGTTAAGACACTGTAGGCACAGTATAACTTAATTATAGCAAGCAATTGGCAAAATCTTTCATAATATCCATACAAAATGGCATATGGGGACGCCTGGGTGGCTCAGTCTGCCTTGGGCTCGGGTCATGATCTCAGGGTCCTGGGATCGAGTCCCGCATTGGGCTCCCTGCTCAGCGGGGAGCCTGCTTCTCCCTCTGCCTGCCGCTCCCCCTGCTTGTGTGCACATGTGCACTCACGCTCTCTCTCTGACAAATCTTTTTAAAAAATGGCATATGGGCTTGATAATAACAAATGGAACTAAGTTACTGAACAACCACAATGTGTGCTGATTAATAGATTGATGTTAATCTGGAGGGATTCTAGTTGAGCTGCACATTTCAGAGCCCTTTATTCTGTCATTTTCACATTTTTAACAACTTGAATGAAGACCCAGTAGGTATGCCTATTAAATGTGAAAATGACAAAAAATAATATTAAATGCCTAAATCAAGACTAATTTAAATATAAGCCATATAGGGCGCCTGGGTGGCTCAGTTGGGTAAGCGACTGCCTTCGGCTCAGGTCATGATCCTGGAGTCCAGGGATCGAGTCCCACATCGGGCTCCCTGCTCGGCAGGGAGTCTGCTTCTCCCTCTGACCCTCCTCCCTCTCATGCTCTCTGTCTCTCATTCTGTCTCAAATAAATAAATAAAATCTTTAAAAATAAATAAATAAATAAAATAAATAAATAAATAAATATAAGCCATATATATATATATGATATATATATGAACATAAATACAAAAGCCTAAAGAATTCATTGCACAAAAACAGGGTTAGGGAGACTTAGTTTAACAATTAATGTATAAAAGATACTAAGTGTAACTGACACTACTGGATCATATTAAACATAAGCAACAGAAACCAAAACTGTTAATGAAATATTTGGTTTCAAAATAACAGCATTTACCTCAAGCAAGGTGTATCCACCACACACTGTCTGGTCAAGTATCATCTAAAATGCTAAGTACAGGGGCACCTGGCTGGCTCAGTCAGTACAGCATACAACTCTTGATCTGGGGTTTGTAAGTTCAAGCCCCATGACAGGTGTAGAGATTTAAAAAAAAAAAAAAAATCTTAAAAAAAAGAATAAAATGCTGAGTACAGTTCTGAGTACCATGTTTAATGACAATGCGCAACTAGAATTCATTGAGAAAAGTGATCATGGTCAAAGGATCAGAAAGTTATATTAACTAGGAATGATGAAATAAACTGGGACTGTTTTACTCTGCAGAAGAGATGAGAATGCTCAGTGTGTGTGGTGGGTAGAAGAGGTCAACAGGATCATGACAGTAGTCTTCAAATATTTTAAGGGGCCATTCATATGGAAAAGGGATTATACCTGGAAAAAGCAAAATACAGGGGGAACAGCATAGGCTTTGATGTCATAAAGTCCTGGATTCAAACCCTGACTCCATCATTTACTGTGTGTTATTTGATGCTTAGAAAGATTGTTTCCTGGACAGCTGTGTGGCTCAGTCGTTAAACGTCTGCCTTCGGCTTGGGTCATGATTCCAGGGTCCTGGGACAGAGATCTGCATTGGGCTCCCTGCTCAGCGGAAAGCCTGCTTCTCCCTCTCCCATTTCCCCTGCTTGTGTTCCCTCCCTCGCTGTCTATCAAATAACTAAATAAAATCTTTAAAAAAAAAAAAAAAAAAGGTTGTTTGCTTACCTAAAAATGATACTTAATTCACAAGTGGATGAAAATTAAATGCAAAAATGTTTATAAGCTACCCGGCATAGCCTAATACACTGTGACGTACAATGATGTTAACTGCTTTCTCTGACTCTTCTGAGTTGTTCTGTAACAGTGCTTTTCAAACTGAGATAAAATCCATTAATGGGTCACAAAATCAGCTTAATGGGTTGTAACTAGCATTTTTTCCCTAAAGAAACAGAAAATATTAGAGCTTACCACAGGTACTAAAAGTAACTATAGCTTTGTGATACATTTGTTTCAATTATTCATATACTTGTGTAATAGGCTGTGATGTAAAATGTATTTCTTTATCATGAAGGTGGGTCCAAAAAAAGCCATCAAAAAGGCTGTGAAAGCCACTGGTCTGAAGCACTGTTTTCTAAGTGTGTTCTATAGGTACTAGATCCTTGGGAGCTCAAAAAAAGTTTACCACTTAGAAATTTACTATATTCAATATACAATTAGCATATTAAACAGGTCCAGGATTAAAGAAACCTGTTTACTTTTGTTAAACTATTTTTCCCACATGTATTTAACCTCAGACTCACCATTATTTTTTCACACAGTATCTATTAACATCTTCAGAACTAGCATTTTATAGTGTACACTTGGGGAAAAACATTACATGAAAAAGAAGGTACAATGCGTGTCAAGTTACAGAAAGTAAATTTTTGGTATGCTAAGAAAAAATTCTTAATTCTTTGAAATCATCCCCCCCGCACTAACACCCACCCCTTCCCACTTGTACTCCAAAAGCATACTCTAAAGCACTTTAAATGATTTATAAAACTTTCAATTCACACAAATCTTTTCAGAAAAAGGAAAGGATCAAGATACGTAGCCAGGATCAAAGCAATAAGCAGGAACCATCTGGTCAAAAGAAAACTCCGGCACAGTATTTAAGACTTGCTTTACCTGAACAAACTCTGCTCAGAAACCAAAGCAGCAAAATACGTATTCAGCTTCCCCAAGTGGAGTCAGTGTTCTAATAATACATAATCTAAAACGGGCTCGTGAGTGCAGCTAATCCTCATTATTAAGAGCATCATTATCATCATCACTTGGAAGAGGCATGTGATGATATTTAAATGATTCTGGATTCTTTTAAAGTGTACACACACCCAGGATTCCTTTGGGAGGACGTGATCTCACACTAATATGAAAAACTGTCACTACCATAGACAGTTCTAATAATATTTCGTATTACTTGGAAATAAAATAACAGCTTGATATCATATATTCGAGTATCTCTGTAATTCAAACCTTCCTAATTGGGAGTTACAAATAATCTGACTCTGCTCTAGCAGTTGTCAGAGCATAAAAGGCCCTTCCCACTCTTTCCCCACCCTCAGGCTCCTAAGCCACCTCTCCTCAAAGTTCGCCTCAGCTACTTTGAACCATTATTTTCTTCCCAATTTTTGAGCATTCTCAGTACTTTTGTTCCTCTCACTCTTTTTTTTGCAATTCACTGTATATCTCCTAGCTCATTTAACTGCATAAAACTTGGCTCCCAAGACTGTAACTGCCTTAATGAACAGGGATCAACATGTTAATGAATCTTTAGACTTTCCCACAAGATCCTATAAAAGCTTACTAAATATTTCGCGATTTAAATAACTAGGCTTAAGAGTAACTGCAGTTAATTTTGGAGAGTTTACTATGTGTCAGACCCAGTGCTAAAACCATACATGAATTATCTCATGTAATCTTCACAACTCCATAGAGATAAGAACTATTATTTTCTCCATCAAATAGAGGAAAAACGTGAAGCTCAGAGTAACTTGTCCAAGGTCACACAGCTCGTGTGGCAGAGCCAGGGCGTGAATCCAGGCAAAGCTCTTAACTATCTCAGTAACTGTAAAGTTGCACCTCTGCAATATTAGAGTCCATGAAGAATTTCCACTTCACTGGCTTAAAAGTTTCAATTTCAACAAAGAGTTGACACATTTTAGCTACAAATCGAAACTTTAAAAAGGGATAAATTAAGACAGTTTCTCTAGACATCTTTATGGGGTTGCAATAAAATGAGGGAGAATGCCTCCCATGACCTTTCTATTTATGTAAGTGATATTATGGTATAGGTCACAATTCTATCAAGAAGTAGCTTATGACAATACAGCTTTGGTTTATATTTTTAAAATAGGGCTTCTTTTCTCTGCCCCTAGGATGACATGGAAATTAAGGACGGATGTGATAACTGTCACTTCACAGCACCGAAAAATGACAGCCCCAATTCTTGTTTAAAAAATAAGAGCCAGGCTCTTGTTCCACCCTTGACTTTTCACACAAAGCAGTACCATCCTCTGCCCTCTTCACACAAAGCAAGCTTTACCCCACTACCCAAAAGGGGAGTGCTGATTCACACGGTCTCCCCATCGCAGCCAGAAATGTACCCATCTCCCACCGGTCCAAACCACTGACGACCGCACTAGACCACTCTGGTCTGCTCCCCGCACCCGGTGATACCTCATCATGCAGACCCCTCCCCGACATCCAAAATACTCAGACCACACTCCGAAAGCCAGCATTTCACACAAAGCAAGATCCTTTCTTTACAAAGCAGTTTCCCACCGCCGACTCCTCCCCCCGCGAGGAGCCCTTCCTTCCCAGGCTGTGCCAAACCACAGACCCCAACAGGGTCTAAAACCCAGAGGGTCCACCACAACCGAGGAGAAAATAAAACTAGCTACAACGCCGTTCGTTCCTCTAGCACGCCTTGAATCCCCAACTCCAGTTGACCTTTCCGCAGCCAAAGCAAAAAACCCACCAGTCCCCGTCAAGAGAGCGGATCTGGCTACACAAAGCGAGGTGTCTTACCAGGGGTACCCTCGGAAGACGCTCTCCGCCCCCGGGCCCGTCCCCGCCCAGCCCCGGCCCGACGGCCTGCGCTCACCAGCTCTCCTCCTCCTCCTCCCAGCCTGACAGGCGCTCCAGCTCCTCGGGCCGCAGCGGCTCCACCTCGTCCAGAAAGCCGCCCTCGCCCGCTGCCAGCAAGGAGGTGGCGTCCCGCAGCTCCTCGCTGCTCGTCCGCCTCGGGCCCGACCCGACCCCGCCGCCGGACTTGGCGTTGAGGCCCAAGGGGAAGCCCCGAGGGGACGCCGCGCCGGAGGAGGGAGTGGACGAGCCAGCCCGAACCGGACTGCCGGGCCCGAGGGAGCCGACGCCCTGCACGGCCCCCGAGCGGCTCCTCAGCTGTTCGTTCTGCTTCTCCAGCTTCTTCACCAGCTCCTGCAGCTTCCGCACCTCCTGGTCCGCGTTCACGTTGGAGTTAACGTCCTCCATCCCGGCCCCGCCGCCTGTGCCGCCTGCCACCCGCTCGGACTCACAGCGACAGGGAGAGGGCCAGGGCAAAGAGGCGTCGCCGCCGCCGCTCACTCTAGCCGAGGCGCCGGCATACAGCAGGGCCAGGCCCCACCGCCAGGGTCCCCCCAGCTCGGGTTCCGAAGCGCCGCTGGCCCCAGCCGAGCCGCCTCATCTGCGCCGGCTCCAGGATTGGGGGAGGCGGCGCCAATATCCGGCCTCGGCCGCCATCTTCCCTCCGTCCCTCCGCCCCCCGCAGCCCGGCCCCGTCGGTGACCTCAGAGCGTCGGGGGTGGACGCGGCCGGCGGCGGGCGCTGAGAGGAGCGAGCGCAGAGCTCGCGGAGGGGCGGGGCCGTGGGCGAGGCCGGTGGGCGGGTCCTCGGCCGGAAGGGGCGTGTCCGGAGCGCCGTGGAGGTGGGAAGCTGCCCCGCTGGTTGGGAAGAGCGATTCTGGCCGCAGGCGGGGCCCCGGCGGGGAGATAGGCTCGCAGAGGCGGGAGAGGAGTAAAGACTTGGCTGTGGGTAGGGCTAAGATCGCAAACTCAGATTCTCCGCCTATTGGTCTTGGATGGGGGGGCGTGTGATGTGTTCTCCACCCCCAAACACTGGCGTGTGGGACCAGCGCCTGATCCTATCTCCTGGCTGGTTCTCTGGTGGGCGCTTAGCCGGACCCCTTGGAAAGAGTTTATTTTGTCTGTTCAGCAAATATTCATTCGATGCCTACTTGAAATAGGAGATTGTGAGCGCTGGCAGGAGCCTCAGGGACTGTCGGTGACCTGTTTCTTCCTCTGAAAATGAGAAAACAGAACCGCAAATGGTTGAGAGGTCTAAGGTCAAAATAATAACCAGAAGTTGTTGAGTGCTTACTATGGGCCAGACACTATGCTAAGCATTTTTTTTTTTTTTTTTAAAGTAGGCTCCACACCCAGCGAGGAGCCCAAAGCCCGCTGGAACTCACTGGAGATCAAGACCCGAGCCCAGATAAGAGTTGGCCGCTCAACGGACTGAGCCACCCAGGCGCCCCTGTACTAAGCATTTTAAAGGCATATCTCATCGATTAAAACAGTTTTTCTCACTTAAAGTTTACTGCACACTGGCTTGGAAGCGGGGGATAGAAAACCGTTCCTCTTACCTTTATTAATTGATGCGTAATCTGCTCTTTGGATCGTTTTCTTGGGAAAAACTTTTTCATGGTGTGGCTTGCCTTTTTAAAAAGTGTATTAAGAGAACTTAATAAATAAACATTAAAAACTAAAATAAACCTAATAAGCAATAATAAACATACTGATGAATGCTGAGGGATGTATGAATGTAAAAATCTGCCTTCAGTGGCACCTGTTTATAATGTGTACTAACAGCAAAACAAACCAAAAACCACTTAAATGGGTTTATTTTTTAATCACATTCATTATTTTCAGATGTCAGCTGTGAACTGTTTGGTTTATGTCTGCAGGTTTCCTCTAATTGCCTCCTCCACCCTTAGCTTATAATGATCCAGTCCTATTACAGCTGGGTGTGGACTAATATGCCATGGCTTACTTCTACCTTTTAGCCTCTCTGTGCTGTATTTTCCTTGCCTAGAATATTCTACCTGCCAAATCTGATTCCTTTTTTTAAAACCCATGCTCGCATATCTAGGAAAACTTTTCCTGACAATTCCACAGGATTCAGCTGTTCTGTTTACTCTAGCATTACCTGATCAATAGTTTTCAACAGGTGTTTGTATTTTAAATTTTTTGCTTTTTTGTTTTTGTCTGTTTACTTGATGAAAAGGGACCATTTATTTTGGGTTTTTTTCATGTCTAGTGTCTGACACAGCGGACATACAATATCTGGTTTGTTGAAAGTTGAGAAGAATGTAAATTCTGACAGGTCAAGGTCTAGATGTTTACTGATAGCAAAAAAAGCATTGAGTATTTTCGGGGCACCTGGGTGGCTCAGTCGTTAAGCGTCTGCCTTCGGCTCAGGTCATGATCCCAGGGTCCTGGGATCGAGCCCTGCATCTGGCTCCCTGCTCCGAGGGAAGCCTGCTTCTCCCTCTCCCACTCCCCCTGCTTATGTTCCCTCTCTCTCTGTCAAATAAGTAAATAAAATCTTTAAAAAAAAAAAAGCATTGAGTATTTTCAAAGTTTGCTACTTATAAATAAGCATTTTCATAGATATATGTATCTAATCAAAAGATGTCTTTGTTTGCTAACACAATAATTGTGAAGTAATATGTATTATCTATATAATGCACATCTGAATATCATGTCTGTCTGACACATCTGAACTAGTTGCCGGAGGGTTCAGTATCATGACTCCTTCACATATAGCACTTTTCACTTGCATTTAACAGTTTGTGAAATAGATGCCAACTAGCTAGGCTCTTTAATGAGAACACTTCAAATATATTCCTTGAAAAGAATAGTTCATATGACATTATGAAGTTAAACACTAATATTTCATGGAAGCAAGAAGAGGTTGGTGTGACAAGGAGCAATGAATGGAGAATCAGAAGGCCCAGTGGCAGACTCTAGCTATAATGCAAATATGGTGCTTGACCTTAATCTCTGATCCTTAAGCAAGTCATACTGGCTGTATATTTAAAATACATCTGAATACTTCCTGGCACCTCCATTGATACGACTGTCATTCCAATTCCCATCTTTTCTTGTTTAACTTACTGCGGTACTCTCTTAATGGGCTGTTCCACTTTGCTGCTTACAATCTGTGATGCACACAGCAACCAAATGATCCTTTGCTTAGTTGCATCAGGTCACTCCCCTGCTAGGAACCTCGACTTGCTTCTCAACGTATTTAAACTACCACGTCCTTTTCTTGGCTGTAAGACTGGATATTTGGCAGCTTGTACAAGTATCTTATTGACTTCCAATCACTCTTCCCCGCCATCACCCCACTCCAGCCACACTGGCCTTTTTGATGTTTTTTTAAACATGCCAAACATGTTTCTACTGTAGGAACTCTGTACTTGCTATACCTCTATCTAGGATCCATTCTTCCTCCACATTGTCACATTACTAACTCTCTCCATTCAGGTCTCAGCTCATATCTCACCAACTGAGTTCACTATTCTCATCATTATGACCCTCATAAAATAGCATCCCTATCATTCCCCAAGCTCTTAGCTTGTTTCATTTCTCCTCTGACACATCGTCTATTTCTTCCTTTGTTTGTTGCCTATCTCCCCCCAGTAGAATATGAACTATGTGAAAACGGGATTCACTGCACTATCCCTGGTGCCCTTACTATATTGCAGATTTTCAATAAGTGTTGAATAAATGATGGATTTAGGTCAAGTGAAGCCTCCTAACAGAGAGTTTCAGATAAATGTGTTATGTCTCAAATCATTGAAGTGGACATTCCTAATAATGTTGAATGGTTGTTTTTTTTAATTATATATTTGTCTTCCACAGAGCAACATGTCACACTATATATGTCATCCTCAAAACTAGGTCATTCTCCACTTCCTGCGTGTCAACAGCCCTTAAGAATTGCTGAGGAAAGTCTCAGGTTCTCACTTAAAAGTATGAGGACAAGAATATTTCCATTCTGTCCTAAATGCTGCCTGGATCCTTCTCTTTCAGGTTAACTACAGTACTGTCTTCTCTGATGACTCAGAAGTGTTAGAGCATGTTTTTAAAAAGTCACTCTAAAAGTGGCTCTCTCATGGAGATAGGAGAAGTTCCGCTGGTACATGTCTGCAGTGTGCATCACAGGTGTCTCAACTAGGTTTATCAGGTGTTGCCTTTCACGATAAGCTTGCTTTGTTCCTGGATGAAGGAGTGGCTCCTTTTCTCAGCAGGTGTGGCCCTTTCCGTAACTTGCTCCTACTTGCCTGTTAGCTCCTGCCAAATCTCCTGACAAAGTGAAAAATATTACGAACCACTGTAAGTATTTAGAGGGAAAAACTATTACTCAATGGCCTAAAGGTATTCAGCAATCCTAAAATCCCTAATCACAATGTATGTACATATGTGTGTGTGAGAGTGTAACTGAGCACATGCCCAAAGGTAGTTTAGAAACCGCAAGGCAGGGCGCTTGGGTGGCTCAGTTGGTTAAGCGACTGTCTTCGGCTCAGGTCATGATCCTGGAGTCCCTGAATCGAGTCCCGCATCGGGCTCCCTGCTTGGCAGGGAGTCTGCTTCTCCCTCTGACCCTCCCCCCTCTCATGTGCTCTCTCTCATTCTCTCTGTCTCAAATAAATAAATAAAATCTTTAAAAAAAAAAAAAAGAGACATTAAAAGAAAGGGCGCCTGCGTGGCTCAGATGGTTGAGCATCTGCCTTCAGCTCAGGTCATGATCTTGGGGTCCTGGGATCGAGCCCCGTGTCGGGCTCCCTGCTCAGCAGGGAGTCTGTGTGTCCATCGCCCTCTGCCCCCCACCCTGCTCGTGCTCTCTCTCAAATCAATAAAATCTTAAAAAAAAAAAAGGTATTAGAAACCTCAAGGCGCTTACAGAAATATTTGCATTTGTTTAAAACATGCTCAAATTTGTTGAAGAAACCTCTACTATCCAACACATCCATTTTATCCTCACACGCACCCACTTGGCTAGTCATTTCCCATGTGTCCTCTCTCACCTATTCTTCACCAGCATCCTTCTCCTAGGTGTACCTCCTCAGGTCTGTCAAGGGGTCTTTTCTTCACTGTCTTGGCATATGCAATTTTAAGAAGGAATCTCAGGAACTTCAAAGGCTAGGTGTATATGAGATTCTGAATTGAAATCCTATGGGCAAAAAGAAGAGGGACCCAAGATTTGGACCTTAGAATTTTTCTAGTCAGCATTGATCAGATCTTACCTTTATGGGATGCCTCAAAAGTGGCCATAATGGCAGGTATCACTTCCTTCTGGAAGGTCCTCTGGCCAGAGAGTGGCCCCCTATCACAGCGTGGGGGCATGTATTATATTGATGTAGGGGTGAGGAGGTTCATGAACAGGGCAGATGTGAACATATTCTTAAACTCTATGAGACTGCTATCTTAGCCCTGAAGGAAACAATACCTTTTCTGCCACACTTTTTGTGGTAGCAAGTGAGGAGATAAGATTGCTAAATAACATTTATTATTTCCTCTGTAAGTACTATATCAGCAGCACAGCACAGTTGGAAAAGTAGGATCTGAACTACTTCTGAGTATCCATGATCTAGAAAACCTACCATTTAAGGAAAGGAGAAAACTTGTTAAGAATCATCCAAATCGGGGCGCCTGGGTGGCTCAGTCGTTAAGCGTCTGCCTTCGGCTCAGGTCATGGTCCCAGGGTCCTGGGATCGAGCCCCGCATCGGGCTCCCTGCTCCGCGGGAAGCCTGCTTCTCCCTCTCCCACTCCCCCTGCTTGTGTTCCCTCTCTCGCTGTGTCTCTCTCTCTGTCAAATAAATAAATAAAATCTTAAAAAAAAAAAAAGAATCATCCAAATCTCCAAGTTGATAATACAAATCCCAGTAATCTGATCTGGGATCTAAAATATATTATTCTGAGTACTGACTTAGAGATGCTATAGAGATAGTAGACTGTGAATAGAGGTTTGTAGATGAACCATGAGAGACGATGGACCCTGAAAAACAAACTGAGGGTTCTAGAGGGGAGCGGGGTGGGAGGATGGGTTAGCCTGGTGATGGGTATTAAAGAGGGCACATTCTGCATGGAGCACTGGGTGTTATACGCAAACAATGAATCATGGAACACTACATCAAAAACTAATGATGTAATGTATGGTGATTAACATAACATAATAAAAAAATAGAGGTTTGTATTAGGCTAAAGCAAATTAAGCTGTCACTGAGATACTTAATATACTCCTCTATCTCAGAAGTTGTAGACAATTCCATTCCTGAGTCTCTGAGATACTCCTGGGATATTACAGACTGAAAGACATCATCAACTATTCAATTTGTCCAAGCATGTCTGGAAAGGTTACTTTCTTATTTATCACCATCCTTATGTAAACAAACTTATATGTACCCTAGAATATTAATTCTGTAAATATCCAGGTATTTCTGAATTGGCCTAATAATCATAGTAGCTAACAATCATTGACCACTTTTAAGATATGTAATAATTCATTTAAAACTCACAATAGCCCTTTGAGATCGCTGCTATTAACATCATCATTTCCATTTTATGAATGAGGAAACTGAGACAGAGAGGTAACATAATTTCCCAAGGTCCATGGTCAGGAAGTAGTAGAGCTGGATTTGAACTCAGGTGGTCTGACTTCAGAATCTGCACTCACAATCTCCAATAGTCCATGACCAAATGAGTTCTCCATGTTTTCCTATAAGAAAAGGACCTTATAGGCGTATTGATATCTCAGTCAGCTACCATCTGGGGTGGAGATTGGGAGCAAGGGTTATTGCCTTTATGATACCCAATGACTCAATCCTCTTGCTCTAAGAGGAGGTTTGCCAGTTTTGAAGTCTCAGCCCAACACATTGAAACAATCTGTTCCTTAGAGAGAGAGGCAATTCCTCTACTTCTTGCTCAAAAGATTTCCTCGTAGGCCATTTACTTGGACAGTACTCCAGGCACTTGAGAGGTGGATGCAGGAGTCCTCAAGACCCCCCAGTCAGCAGTTTGTTAAGATAAGTTTCAGCCTCTGAGCTTCTCATTGGAAAAGCTATTAGATTAGTTTTACGGAGAAGAAGTTAGGAGGGGGAATCTCTTACCCAGGGCAGTAGTACACCTAAATCAACAAAGCATGAAGATTTAAGGGAATTTACTGGCAAGAGCCCTAGGCCTATAAATGAGAGAAGGAAAATTTGAACCAGTCCTGAAGTAAGGAAGACTAGAAGCAGATATCAAAAGAGCAAGTATAGAACCAGGGAAACAGAGCAGAGCAAGGGGCAGTGGTCTCAACAGTAGATGAGAAGGTGATCCTTAGCAAATACTAAGTGGCCGCAGGCAGTTGCCTTTCTATGGCCTTTGTAGCAAGATATGTGGGAGAAACAGTGGCATTTAAAGGGCCAGTACTGCTGTTGCCTGGCAGGATTATGAGCTTCTAGCCTTGGGACAAATTGGTAACCAGGTATCCTGGACCAGGGCCCAATCTGCAAAGCTCCCTGATGCCCAAGAGTCCACCACTGTGTTGATCTGTAAACAGATTCCATCTCCGCAAAGTTCTTGGAAACCAGATAGCCCTCATCTCACACCTGTGCTCTCGTCTAGAGGAATGAGGGTAGGTTCTTGGGCTGGGGAGGGAAGAGATGAGTAGTAGGGCATGGCACAGGTGGTTCCACTGTTTTCAGTGGGTGACCGGTTTACTTCAGATGGGGCTCCTGAACATGATGTGGTGGCTCACGGTTCAAACAGAGCTGCTCTGTCTGTTGGCACGTTTGTCTACTAGCATAATTGCAGGACCTGGTTCTTCTTTTCTACAAGCACCATTCTCCCAAATCGGTGGAGCTTTCACTTTTGCCCATTTTACCAGCCCAGGTCAGTTGATCATGTAGTGTGGCCAGGTATTTGGGCAACTTCCAGTCACATGCAGCTCTCAGCCATTCTGCTTAAGCATCCTCTGAGTCTCGGACCCAAATTATGATGTGGTATCATTTATAGACAGTTCTTGAGAAAACCACCAAAATTTTGCTGTGCGTTGGCAGCAGGACAGATCACAGTGTTTACCAGGACCATCCTGGCAGGGAGAGGGTATGTAGATAATGGGAGAGCCTGGAAATGGGTATTGTTTTCAAAGATGGAATTGCAGGCTGCATGGAAGGCAATGAATTTCTCCAACCTCTCTAACAGCCAGAACAAAGAGATGCCTTTGTACTTCTCCACCTCAGATGCATTCAGAGCTACATCATAATGTTGCACAAGGTCCCCTTCAAGAGTGGGCATGGCCTGTTAGAGTACAAGCAGAAAAAAACAATTCTTCCTACACTTAGTCAACAGACTAACAAAGGCCACCACCTTCACACTAAAGCCAATGTGCTCACTGAACACAATCATGTAATTGTCAGATCCTCTACATGACTGTAGCTATGGGCTTGATTCTGGAACCTTAGATTTGGGCAAGAGTATTCAATCGTCCCTTAAAGGGCCAGCCTTGCAGTGGCTCCAGCCAGGATTAGTACCAGGGACAGAGACTATGGGCAGGAGAAAAAAGGATCCAAAATGACGTGTGAGAGGGCTTCAGGCTCATTTTTGTTGGGTCAGTCTAGTTGAAATGTGCAAAGTTCAGACAGTCCTTTTTCTGACCTCCAAACAAATGGCAAATATCACATCTTTTTTTCCTTATAGTTTCTTATAGTTCTTACATTCAACTCTTTAGTTGATCTGAGATTCATTCTGGTATGTTATGTGAGGCATAACTCTGAATGGACATGTTCATATAAGGCCCTGTCATGTGCTGCATTAACATTTGTTCATTTGGTCATTGTTCCTAGTTCAAGGTACACCATTTGGAGCCAGAGATGATAAAGATCATAAGGAATGTCCTCCTTGTTCTGCAGCAGCTTATTATTCATTTGAGGAGATGAGATGAACATTGGTATCTGTACATACAAAGCAGCATGTGAAAAGGCCACGTGAGCAATATAGAAAAGAGAGAATACAAGGGCTTTTCTTTGTGTTTTTTTTTTTCTATGACTTTTTTTTAAGAGTATTAGGGGAATAGAAATTTATTCCTTCTGCCTAGGATAATAAGAGTTTTCCCAGAAGGAGTGTGATTTGAGATGGGCTTTCAGGGATAGGTAGTTATCTTAATCTTGATTTGTTGGTTGCAATGAACAGAAAACCGCTTGAATCATCTCAATAAAAATTATGATAGTTGGAAGAAAGGCAGGCAGGGACAAGGGCCCCCCCCACCCCAAGAGGAAACCACCCTTAAAGGATTTTACACCACCCTGCCCTCCACTCTTTCCCACATGATATATAGATGACAAAAACCTGATTGGATGACAGGTGCATAGAGACTTAATCAGGTTAAAACAGCCCCACCAACAAGCCCGTAAAAACCCCTAGACTTAGAAACTCTGGTGGCAACACTCTCTGGTTCCCTCCGTGTTCGGGAGCTTTGTACTCTATAACTCAATAACTTTACTATCACTCAGTAAACTTTGCTTTGGGGGCGCCTGGGTCGCTCAGTCATTAAGTGGCTGCCTTTGGCTCAGGTCATGATCCCAGGGTCCTGGGATGGAACCCCGCATCGGGCTCCCTGCTCAGCAGGAAGCCTGCTTCTCCCTCTCCCACTCCCCCTGCTTGTGTTCCCTCTCTCGCTGTGTCTCTCTCTGTCAAATAAATAAATAAATAATCTCAAAAAAAAAATCAAAAAGAAGGGGCGCCTGGGTGGCTCAGTCGTTAAGCGTCTACCTTCAGCTCAGGTCATGATCCTGGGGTCCTGGGATGGAGCCCCGCATCGGGCTCCCTGCTCAGAGGGAAGCCTGCTTCTCCCTCTCCCCACTTCCCCTGCTTGTGTTCCCTCTCTCTCTGTCTCTCTGTCAAAATAAATAGATAAAATCTTTTAAAAAAATAAAAAAGAAAAGAGCTATTAAAAGGTAGTATTCTAACATCTGATGATAGGTAATAGAGTGTGACCAGACCCCTTGAGGACTAGAATTACAAAGCAAGAAAGCAAAGCAATGTCCTCCATTTCCATTACTGATTTATTCATTTATTTTATTCCACGTGTTTATTGAGCACTTACCATGCACCAGGAACTAGGCACAGGAATTGGGCATATAGCAAAGAACCAAACAGGAAGAGAAACACCTGACCTTATGGAGCTTACATTTTAGTGATGGGTGACAGACAATAAACACTTAAGTACAGTGTATAGTATGCCTTATGATGATAGTGCTATGGAGAAAAATGAATTAGGGACAGAGGATTAGGGGTGTGGGTGGGGATGGGATTACAATTTTAAACAGAGTGATCAGGGAAAGCGTCACTGAGAAGATGACATTTGAGCAAAGGTCTGAAGGAGGTGAGAGAGCAAGACATGCAGGTAACTAGGGAAGAACATGAAATAGAACAGAATGGCAAGTGCAAAGGCCCCGAGGCAATAATGTGCTGGCTTCAAGGAAAAACAAGGTCTGTGTGGCTAAACTGGAATGAATGAGGGGGAGAATCATAGGAGATGAACTCAGGGGGATGGAGGAAAGATTCCATAGGGCGTAGTAGGCCATTGTAAAGACTTTGACTTTTACTCTAAAATGAGAAGAAAAGGCAAGATTTTGAGCCAAAAAGTGACATGATCTGATTACTATTTTAATAAGATCCCTCTCTTTTCTGCTTCTTGCATGTTTGCCAGTTTCTCATTCCCTTTATTCGCTCGCAAAATTTCTGCTTACTCGTGGCTTCTGTGTTG
The DNA here is from genome assembly GCF_054177405.1 of Leptonychotes weddellii. Lineage (NCBI taxonomy): Eukaryota > Metazoa > Chordata > Mammalia > Carnivora > Phocidae > Leptonychotes > Leptonychotes weddellii. The sequence continues at coordinate 142,046,674 of NC_138370.1, forward strand.
CCTTTATAACATCAGCTTACATGTGGTTTGGTGTTGTAACAACTGTTGACATTTCAGCTCATACGCCCAACTGTGACCTAACCACTCAGTCTCTCAGTGTCCCAATTCCAGATTCTTGGGTGACATAATGTTAGACTCACATATTATTTAGGCTAACTAATATTAGTCCACCGTGATAGAACAAGCTGAGGCCAGCTCCCAGAGGTGAACAGGATCCTACAACATTTCTGAGAAGGGATTATAGACCAAGAGGTCATGGCTAGCACGTCAGCTTCATCAGGTACCCCAAATATTTTGGGTTCTCAGTACATACCTAACAGTCAATACATCTAGCTTATTTAGTAAGCAAACCTATAATCACATCGTATGACGTAGTGCTCAGTGACTGCTTACGGGTAGTAGTCATCATAGATGACTTTATAATGCTCTCTACTGAAACAGCTTCTAAAACAATTTGTGGTACCAGTTTTCTTATTTTTACTTCCAAACTGTAGGAGAATGGTACTTTTGTAAAATATTAAAAAAAATGAATTCTTAGAAAAAGTAAATTTAAGAAGATATACAAAATTGACACCTAATTTTTTTATTAGATTCAACACGCAGAAAATTATTCTGTCGAATTGCTAAAAAAAGGTCTCTACATGCTTAGTCTCCATTTCTGTACTTACCATGCACTAGTCACAAGCAGTTCCACACTTTAAATAGCACACTCATTTATCCAAATAGTAGCTACATTTTGCAATCCCGACAGCAGGTGAATGGCATTTCACGTTTTGAATGAGTACATTAAAGAAAGGAAGTTATGTTATTGTTGTTTGTACTTTCTTCACTCTTCTCAGTAAATAAGTTTAGTGTCCTGCATGTAGTTTCTAACGAACCCTTGTTAACTGAAATATTTCCCTAGTTTAAGGACACATTTCGTCACATGAACAACAATGTGTAATCTGTTCTATTTAGATTTGTTGTTACATATTAGCTCTCGCTAAGTATACCTGAAATAGGTTTGATTTTCTCTTGGGTTAGAAACGGGAGAAATAAGGGGACAAAGGAATTATCTTTCTTAAATTTCAGAGACAGACAAAGAAAAAGTGTTCACACTGAATTAGAGGGAAGGCTGTTTCTAAATGTTCACCTTTCATAAAGATTTAAAATCCTGATTCTGTAGTTGACTTGAGGTCAATTTTCTGTCTTTCTTTTCTTTATTTTAAGGACCATTTTCTTAATTTAGCAAGTATTTAAGTTTAATTGCTATGCTAAGTTCTTTATACAGAGAATCAAACTGATTTAAGCTCAATATTTTATGGTTTCATCATCTAAGACAAATGTAACAACCAGTATAAGTGAAGAAATAATAAATAAATCATAGTTATTTACAAACTACCACTCTATAATCATTGATTTGAAAGAAATCATAGAGTAAGGTTACTCTGGTAGCAGCAAGCTTTGACTATTGGTTTACTTCCCAAGACTATATGATTTTCTTTATCCACAGAATTCTGGGTAATTAGAATTTTAAATTCATACACAAATGTAATTTAAAAATATCTGAAATGGTTATGGGGAATTAGACCAGAGCATTTAACTCTCTTAGTACTGCCTTAGGTTTCTTTTAAAGTCAGTTATAAATGTTTCAAGTTTTGTTTTTATTCACACAGTATCAAAATAGTTCACATTCCCTTAGGCAGGAAAAACAAAACAATACCCACCTTGACCCTTTGCCACAATCTGCACTTTAAATAACGGAAACAGAAAATTAAAAAAAAAGAGAGAAACTATTTTCAAAGAATTATTTCAAATGCATCATTGCCAGGAATTTAAATTGTTCTCCATACCAATTGGTATGAAAATACAATATTGTTTTCTTTTTTTTTTTTTTAAGATTTTATTTATTTATTTATTTGAGAGAGAGAGAGAGCATGAAATGGGGGAGGGTCAGAGGGAGAAGCAGACTCCCCGCTGAGCAGGGAGCCCGATGTGGGACTCCATCAGATCCCAGGACTCCAGGATCATGAATGGAGCCGAAGGCAGTCGCCCAACCAACTGAGCCACCCAGGCGCCTTTTAGAAAGAGGTATCAATGTGTTTCTTAAGAAAAACAGGTCTAAGGACAGAGGTTTTGTAAGATAAAATTAGTAAATATTCCCTAAATTCACTTGTAAAAAGTGTTGCACTTATTCCCTGAGATGTATATGTGGAGGATGTCCGTTGTTTTTTCTGCCTAGCTCATCCTGTCCCCACTTCCCCACCACCTGATTGGTGGGAGACATTTCTCCCTGGATCTCTTGCATCTCTGCATATCTTGTGAGTGAGGCACTGACTGCCCTTGTTCTGGATTATCTTTTCAAAAATGTTTACATAGCAAACAGCCTTGGAATATAGAGATGATGTGTCTCTCCGGAATAAAGAGCAGGTCTGTTTACTATCCAGCATGATAAAGCTAATGTGCCTTCCCAGAGCCAAGGTCAGGCATGCATACTACCCACGATAAAAAAAATTTGGCTCCCGTAACTCAGGGTTTCTCGCCTGTAACACAACCCCCTGGGTATGTAAGCATCACTCGGCTCTCTTCACGTCCCACCCTGTGGGAATCAGAGCTTGGAACCAGCGCAAACGCTGGCTAATACTATTGGTATAAATGACATATTGTTCTTTTTCTCTAATGCAGGAATCTTGTGTCTTCTGCCAGAATCTATGAAACCGTGGCAGGCTAACTTGTTAACTTGCTAGTAGAGCAAAATCCATAGGCTTCTAACATCACCCCAGTTTCTGCTTTGAGTTCTTTCCTAAGACATGTCTGTACCTTTGCCCTTCAGCTTCCTGAGAGAACCCTGTGTCTGCACAATAAATCTCCCTTTTATTTAGGCTTCAATGGGCTCTCATTCCTTGTAATCAAAATAGCCTGATCCAGCCAAGAAAATCTGTTTCTTTCTGAAAATTGAACAATAGGAGGAAATATTCAAGTGGTTTTCTAAGTGGTTCCATTCAACAAATCTTCGTTGAGCACTATAGCGTTCCACGTATTATGCTGGATGCTGGGGCTACAATAGTAAATAGTATATGGTTCACAGAGTTTCAATTCTCATAAGCGGAGCAGGCCAGAATATAAGTAAACCAACACATAATAATTGCAAATAGTGAAAAGTGCTATGAAGAAAACAAAACCAGGACAAAGGCAGACTAGAAAGGGAGGTTACCTTACAGAGAGTGATTGGAGAGGGTGACTTTGAGAGAGGCAGATTTAAGCTGAAATGTGGCAAAGAAGGCAGGAGGTCAATACGAACTGAAGGAATAGTAAGTGCCTTGAGATGGGAAAAGCTTAGGAGAAGTGAAAATTGAGAAAAGAACAAATGTAAATAAGCATAGTGAGTAAGGGGAAGGAGGCCAGATGGTACAGAGATTTAGGCAAGAGCCAGATTATTCAGGGCCTTATCATCCAACAGAAGGAGTCTGGATTTATTCTGTGTACAATGAGAAGCTATTGAAGAGTTTTAAGCCCTTGAGTGACAGGACCCAAGTTAACAAAACAATGATTTTTGTGGGGCACCTGGCTGGCTCAGTCAGAAGAGCTTATGATTCTTGATCTTGGGGTCGTGGGTTCAAGCCCCACGACTGGTGTAGAGATTACTAAAAAAATAAACAAATACACTTAAAAAAATATTTTTCCTGTTATGTGGAGGGTAGTTGGAGGAAAGCAAAAGCAGAAATGGAGAGGTGGTTGCTTTGTTCAGGAGAGAAATGATGGTGCCCAAGAACAGGTGGTGACAGCAGAGAGAGAAAGTGGATTCCATGTCCTGAGGAAACAGAAACAGTGGATGTGGGTGGGAGTGGCAACCTGGGAGATTGGGGGGGTAGGGAGGTGTGGGTCTGTAGAAATCAAAATTGCCATTTGGGGCTATGTTTACTTTGATATTTCTCTGCAGTACCCAAGGGTAGCTATCAAGTTGGCCACTGAAGATGGGAGCCTCGAGTTAGATGCAAGATCCAAGTTAGACATATATATTTGGGGATCCTCAATATATACATGGTATTTGCTCCCAGGATTCTAATCTTTAAGTCTTCTTTCAGTTTATTCTTTCTCAGGCCTTGGTGCCCACTTTCTCCAATTCAGGATATGCAGGAACTTCTGAATCTCTGGCAAACCACCCACAGAACATGGAGTACGAGGAACATCATCTCTAGATTTCTCTCTACCTAATGGTGCCACCATTACTATGTTTTCTACCATGGCTGTTCCGTGTTGGTAAGGGCCTTCCTAAAAGGTGGCCTCTTTCCAGAGCCCCTGACTGAAAGGAAGCTTTGCTTTCAGTCTCCACCTCAACCTACCTGGAAGGTTTCAACTGATGTAGTTTAATGGGCTAGGATTCTGGGTCCTTTTTCAGATTTATATTCTACCACATTCATGTCCTTAAGCTGAAATAACATTCCCTTCCTCCTCCCTCAAGCCTAACTGTTTCTTCTATAATGACTGTTTTTGTTTTGTTTTTGTTTTTAAGAGAGAGAGAGATTGGAGGGGCAGAGGGAGGAGGCAGAGAGATCGACGCAGGGCTTGATCTCACAACCCTGAGATCATGACCTGAACTGAAATCAAGAGTTGGACACTTAACTAACTGAGCCAACCTGGTGCCCCTCAATGACTGTTTTTTTAAAACAGCTTTTATTTATTTTATTTATTTTTAATGATTTTTATTTATTTATTTGACAGAGAGAGCACAAGCAGGGGGAGCGGCAGGCAGAGGGAGAGGGAGAAACAGGCTCCCCACTGAGCAGAGAGCCCGACGACATGGGGCTCAATCCCAGGACCCTGGGATCACAACCTGAGCCAAAGGCAGATGCTTAACTGACTGAGCCACCCAGGTGCCCCTAAAACAGCTTTTTTGACATGTAAGTTGGATACCATAACCTTCATCCATTGGGGTGTACAATTCAATGAGTTTTAGTAAATATGCAAAGTTGTGCAACCATCACCACAACTGAATTGTAGAACATTTCCATCATCCCCTAAACAACCTTTGTGCTCATTTGTAGTCATTCCTTGTTCCCTCCTCTGAGGGCCTAGGTAACACTAATCTATTTTTGGCACTTTTTTGGCCTTTTCTAGACATTTCATATAAATGAAATCATACAACATGTGGTTTTTTTGTGTCTGGCTCCTTTTATTGAGCATAATGTTTTTGAATTTCATCCAAGTTGTATCATATATTATCATTTCATTCCTTTTTTATTGCTGAATTTCCTTCCATTGTATGGATATACCACATTTTGTTTATCCATTCGCTCATTGATGGTCATTTGGATTGATTTTGGCTATTATGAATAGCTGCAGAAATAACATTTGTATTCACCAACCTCACTCAGATGTTGAAGGAATTACTTAATTTTTTAAATTGAGGGTTAGGGGTGCCTGGGAGGCTCAGTCGTTAAGCGTCTGCCTTCAGCTCAGGTCATGATCCCAGGGTCCTGGGATCAAGCCCCGCATCAGGCTCCCTGCTCAGTGGGAAGCCTGCTTCTCACTCTCCCACTCCCCCTGCTGTGTTCCCTCTCTCGCTGTGTCTCTCTCTGTCAAATAAATAAGTAAATAAATCTTAAAAAAAAATAAATTGAGGGTTAAGATGGTGTAATTTGGGGTGATTTTTCCTTTATTTTCCAAATTTTCAGAAATTTGGTTACACTGTGTGCATAGTTTTTAAAAGTAGATTTCATTCATTTGACTTAAGATGTATCATGAAATAGTTCAACCATACACAAAGGCAGAAGAAGTATAATAAAAAACACTCATGTACCTATCACAGCCCAAGAAATATCTCTCTGTCCAGGAGATAACTGCTATCATGAACTTGTATTTACTTTCTCATTCATGTATACTTACTTTACTAACACATATACATTCTTACAGAATACACAGTATTTTTACATGATTTTAGATTCAATATACACTTTATGTAAACTAATGGTACCTTATATTTTTCTTAGTACTTTAGTACTAACCATTTTCATTTTTCAGTAGCCATATATTCTTGTACAGTTCTCCCTGTACACACATGCAAGAGTTTCTCTAGGGGTATATACCTACAGGAGAAATTTCTGGGTCACATGGTATGCATATCTTCAAATTAACTAGATATTCCCAACTATTCTCTAAAATGGTTGTATCATTTTACTTCCAAGAAATCAGTTTGTAAAAAATTCTGCAGTTCATGTTTACAATATATGAAATAACCAAATACTACAAGAGAATAAAGTGACAAGAAATGGAAGCTAAAACAGTGTAGTAAAGTAACCCAAATCTGTCATTTATAACTTCTTTCTTTTAAGTGTATGCAACAGAGATGAAACAGTATTTCTCTACTCTCAACTTAACTCTCCCTCTTCTTTCCTTCCAAGGTAAATTCAACTCTCAGATCTCCCATGAAAAGCATGAGTGTGATATATTATTTATAAATATTAAAATCCCTGAATTCTTCCTACAAGGGTGAATTATGTTAAGGTAGAGTTCCTTTTTTTTTTTTTTTTAAGATTTTATTTATTTATTTGAGAGAGGGAGTGTGTGCACGGGAGGTGGGGAGGGGCAGAGGGTGAGGGAGGGGCAGAGGGAGAGGGAAAAGCAGACTCTCCACTGAGCCTGGAGTCCATTGTGAGGGGGGTGCTCGATCCCAGAAGCCCGGATCACACCCTGAGCTGAAGGCAGATGTTTAACCAACTGAACCACTGAGGTGCCCCTAAAGTGGAGTTCCTTAATAATCTACTATTTTATTGACTTTCTCTTCCTTAAATATTGCCGTAGGTTTCTTCTCTACCAGCCTGAACTTTACCATTTTATTTTCACTCACAACCATGGAGTATTAAAGAGCTGAAACTCTGTTTCATATACAAATACAGATACAATATAGAGATATAGATATCAAGTAAGTTCTCTCAGTGAAGAACTATGATAAAGTTGTAAGAAAACAATAAATTTGGTATAAGAAATTTTAGTCCCAGTTGTTTGATAAGTTAGATGCATCTAACTTTATTTTTATTTTATTTATTTTTTTAAAAGATTTTTATTTATTTATTGAGAGAGAGAGAGAGCATGAGAGGGAGGAGGGTCAGAGAGAGAAGCAGACCCCCTGCTGAGCAGGGAGCCCGATGCGGGACTCTATCCTGGGACTCCAGGATCATGACCTGAGTTGAAGGCAGTTGCTTAACCAACTGAACCACCCAGGTGCCCCAGATGTGTCTAACTTTAAACAAATCTAACACTGCACATGTAAATTAGGATTAAAAGGAATATGAGCAAACTTTGGAAAATAAGTATTCCTTTTGAAATATTTTTATCTTATGATTCCTTTCAAAAACTTTCCCCTATATACGCTTAACATGGAATCAAATGTAGTTGCTACTAAACTGTAGGCACTATATATCTTCCTTGGCAGCTTGGAGGCACATCAAGGATGATGCCTTTCAGGTATAGAGAAGGGGGTGGGGTTGGTAGGGGTGGAGAGTGGGAGGAGAGAGAGAGAGCATTCAAAATATAAGCTTAAGAAGGGGGCACCTGGGTGGCTCAGATGGTTAGGTATCTGCCTTTGGCTCAGGTCATGATCCCAGGACCCTGGGATCGGACCCTGGGATTGAGCCTCACGTTGGGCTCCTTGCTCATCAGGGAGCCTGCTTCTCCCTCTGCCTGCCGCTCCCCCTGCTTGTGATCTCTCTGCCAAATAAATAAATACAATCTTTAAAAAAATATAAGCTCATGAAAGGAGAAAAGGAGAGAGAGCAAGAAAAAGAGACAAACTGAGAAACAGACTCTTAGTTATAGAGAACAAACTGATGGTCACCAGAGGGGTGGTGGATGGGAGGATGGGGGAAATAGGTGATGAGGATTATAGAGTACACACACTTACCATGATGAGCACAGAGTAATATATGGAAGTGCTGAATCACTATATTGTACACCTGAAACTAATATAACACTGTATGTTAACTATACTGGAACTAAAATAAAAAACTCAATAAAAAAATGAAAACAAACAAAACAAAATGTAAGCTCGTGAAAGTTTGTAAACGTACTTTTTTTGGTTCTTGTCAGCAAGCCACTTTAATGCATTTGTCTTGCCTCCTGGCCCCCTGGTTCTTTCTGAAGCTGCCTTACTTTCTCCTGTGCATTTCTTTTTCCATCAGTCCTATTGTAAGAGGACTGGATTTACAATATGCGAAGTATTGCCTTCTTTTGTCTTTCCTTTCACTCTATGGCCCCATCCCTAAAGAAAATGCACTCTTTCATCTCACAGATTCTTCCTGCCATTCCAGGTGGACAATTATAGAGCATGGATTGCAAATTCAAATTCCTGTAGGAGCCAGAGTGGGGAAGACGGGGCAGAGATCATGGAGAACTGGAGGGATGCCCTGTCGAAGGAGGCAGCAGCTGTCAAATTTCAGTTGACTCTTACTGTGGAAAAATGGGATCCCAGCATTGCCAGGTCTTTTGATTTTTCGGAAGACCTGGAAATCCAGGTTTTGTGTTGGAATTCTCCCACCGTTTAATGTTGGCAACTAACTCAATAAAGACAACAGCAACAGACCTTTTGCAGAATTGATGATGCAGAATTGAGAAAATGAGTAGAGAGGTACGAGGTCTGGGTGGTGAAATAAAATACAAAAGACCTCAGTAGGTGAGGTAAGATGATCTAGCTAACAAAGAACTGGGGGACAAAGAGGGTAAGAGGAAAAGAGGTGCCAGAGTTGGGCAATCCAGATGTGGAGAGGTAGGTGGGTTGTGAGTTTGGGGCTCCGAGACACTCTAAAAATGAGAACTCTTCTCAGGGTGGAGGTGGGTGAGGAAAGAGCATGAATAAATGTGGGTGAATATGGATCAGAATGGGATTCCTTTTAATGTTCTTCAGAGAAATTAGATAAATATTGGAATTCTTTTTAAAGTTCTTTTTGGGGCACCTGGGTGGCTCAGTCGGTTAAGCGTCTGCCTTTGGCTCAGGTCATGATCTCAGGGTCCTGGGATTGAGTCCCGCATCAGGCTCCCCACTGAGCAGGGAGCCTGCTTCTCCCTCTCCTCCCTGCTTGTGCTCTCTCTCGCTATCTCTGTCTCTCTCTCTCTCGCAAATAAATAAAAAATAAAATCTTTAAAAAAAAATAAAGTTCTTTTTGGATGCAGGATTGGCCTTTTAAAATGTGACTCCAGGGGCGCCTGGGTGGCTCAGTCGTTAAGCGTCTGCCTTCGGCTCGGGTCATGATCTTGGGGTCCTGGGATCGAGCCCCGCGTCGGGCTCTCTGCTCAGCGGAGAGCCTGCTTCTCCCTCTCCCACTCCCCCTGCTTGTGCTCCCTCTCTCGCTGTGTCTCTCTCTGTCAAAAAAATAAAATCTTTAAAAATAAAAAATAAAAAAATAAAATAAAATGTGACTCCATGTGGAGACCAGATCATTTGGAGCCCTAGGGATGAGTAGGAATAAGATTCTTGCAGACAATAGAAAACAAGTCTGAATAATTTAAGAAAACAGATTGATTGGAAGGACATTGGGTACATCAAAGAATTGTAGGACAACTGGCAAAGTGGGCTCAGAAAGTGAGCAGGAACTAAGGGGACGAGGCCATCTGGAACACAGCTGGATCACACCACCGGAACAGTTTGCTTATCTTGTCGCTACAGGACATTCACTGTTTCCAGCCCTTAACTCTGCTCTCACTGCTGTCACTCCACCGGATGCTGCCCCCAGCACCAGAATTAATGCTGTAATATCCCATTCTTGCTTCTTTGTATCAAGACTCCACGTCATGTGTAGGGAGTTTCTAGATGGTTGACATTAGGTCACACGCCTATTCCCTAGCTGTGAGGAATCTGGGAGAACAGGTATTGGTTCTTTTTGGCCTCCTTGGTGGGAGGCAGAAACTGCCCCCTGCCCAAACTCATGGTTTGGGCAATGATGGTTCCCAAATAGGAAGTCTATTTGTATCACCAAATATGGCAGCCAGACATGTACTATAGAACCTCATTAGAGGTAGTACCTTGTGTGTGAAGGATGATTAGGAGATGGCCATTGTATCAGTCAGAGTATGATTCATTATGCTGCAGTGACAAATGACTACAAAATCTCAGTGGTTTACAGCAACAAAAGTTTATCCCTCACTCATGTCTATTGCAGATTGTCCGTATTGTCTTCACTTTTGGACCCAGCTGATGAAGCTTCTCTACCTGGAGCACTGCTGATCTCACAGCTGCAGGGGTGGGGCATGAGGAGAGCATAGCAAGCCACACTCTGACTCTTAAAGCTTACACTTGGCAGTGACAAACATAATTCTGCTCACATGTTATGGGCCAAAACAAATCATATGTCCAAACCGGATATGTGATATGATCCCAAGGAGGGGCAATTACTATCTTTGAAAAAGGATAAGGTGTAACCCTGCCATTATCAGGGAGGAGGGAAAGGTGTGTTAGGTAGTGGGAATGAGCAAATTAGAGGCAAGAAATAGAATGATGTTTGGGCAGTAAATAACATGCTATTAATGATGTATAAGGCTCAAGGCAGGAGAAAGTAAGCAGTAGTAACAGAGGGGAATAGACAATACCCTTGTCTTCAGGATAAAGAGCTTGATCCTTATTCTGCAGGCAATTAAACACCCTTGTGGGTATTTAAACCAGAAGATGACATGGCTAGATTTATGCTTTAGACAGACTGTTCTGTGTGAAGGATGATTTGAGAGAGATCTGTTAGGAGGCTATTGCATTTGTTCAGGTGAAGAGTGATGACAGCCTGAACCTGAGAAGCTAATGGGGTGAGGACATGGAGACAGATAGAGAAGCGGCAGAGTGGCTGGCTGTGTTGATTGATCAGATGTGAAGGGTAAGAGAAAGGAGGGAGAGAGGATGCTCTAAAGTGTCCAGCCTGGGCAATTCAATGTCTTTAACCTACCTACCAAATAATAAAGCTGAGCGTCCAGCACCACCAAAGCATCTTGCAATTTAGAATCTTCTCTTTCCCTCGATGTGTACATAGTGTCCAAGGCTAAAAGCGCCTAAGAAAATCAGAACGGCTACATATCACCATCAAATCCTAGTGTAAAAAGATGGAAGTCAGATAGGAATGTTCTTCGTCAAGTGACTACTTGATCTGTTTTTTTTTTTTCCATTTATCTTCCTTTTTATCTTCCTATCTTGCTTCTTATCCAATCCTTTATGGTGCAGTGTTGCTAGAGTGAGAAGGGTACTCACTTTCACACACGACTGATGAAAGTGTAAATTCCAGCAAGCTTTTTTTTTTTCCAGCAAGCTTTTTGGAAAACAATTAGGCAGTATGTTCCAAGAACTTAACTATGTTCAGACTTTGGCCAGATAATTCTACATCTAGTAATCGAACATAAGAAAATAATTATCAATGGACAAAGATTTATGTACACAAGTGTTTATTCCAGCAATATTTATGATTGTAAAATAACTGGAAACAACCTCAATGTAAAAATTGGGATATTGTTAGGACACATCTATGTTTTCATTAATAATATTTTCAAAAGATTTTAAATGAAATGGAAGAATGCTGATATCATAATGTTAAGAAAAAACAAGATATAAAAGGAAATACCTTTTATAATATCAAGTTGTTTTATAAGAGCAGAGAAAAACTGGAAGAAATTACATCAGAGAGTTGTGGTATTGTGGATGACTTTCATTTTCTTTATTTTCTTTTCATTGTCCCCCAGTTTTTGGAAAGTAGTGATTTCTTTTATAATCAGAAGAAAAGCCACTTTCCCAACCCTACCCCACCTGCACTTCTTAGATCAGCTCTGAGCTGATAAGGCAAGGTCAGTGACAATGTGAAATAGTTAAAAGACAGGGGAGTTAACTCAACTCTTGGGACAAATTACTAGAAAAGAGGGTGCAGCCCCAAGCTGAGCTGCACTCACCTACCCATAGGAGTTTAGCAGTTAGTTAGTAGCTGATTAATGCTGTATTAGTTACCTGTCAGAATTACAGAGAAGAGCTGGGCTTTTCAATTTGCCCGTTAGAGGTTAGGACTGGAAGCTAGAAGATACCAAGCCACCAGGGGGGCTCAACTAATAGAGATGGCCTCTCACCTTCTGCCTCTTCCTCCATCCTTCAACCAGAACAGCTCTGTCATCTGAGTGTCTCCCCACCTTGCAGGCCAGGACCAAAGCTTAACTCCTCCCATTCAATTCCTGGCTCTGAATAATCATCGGGGAGAGAGCAAGCATGGCCTGGGAAACATGTCACTCTCTAATTATGGTTAATAAGGCCCTTAAAAATTGGTCACCAGCCAAAAAACATTAGAGGGGGAGGGAGAAAGAATCTACCAGCGCCCTCAATTACATCAACGATTTGCTAGGCAGTTGGTACAGTTTTCCTGGTTATACCATCCATGGAAAGAGTAGAGAGAAGGAGACAGATTCGGGGAATATTTAGGAGGCAGGATAATCAGGGCTTTGTGGTTGATTATACGGGCAGAGTGAAGGGGAGGGCGCAGTCACGAATGACTGGGGACTGTTTGGGGTCAGAGGGACTAAATAGTGTCACTGGCAGGTGTGTGTGGCAGGACCAGGACTGAGAAGGTGGCCTGTGGATTTGGTTTGGTGATGTTAACCAAGGAGGTGGAGGAGATGGCTCCCTTGATCTGGATATTGGTTACTTACAGGGAAAATAAATGTATTAATGATGATGGGAGACAATTTTCTTATTATCAGAGAAGTAGTACAAATACGGAAAGGGGAACACTAGAACAAACTGTGGAATTGGATTGGATGTATAGGTAATGTTGTGAACTCATAGTTGTTTTACTGTGTAGATAGATATAGATATAGATATAGATGTTGGGTAGGCATAGAACTTTTCCTGGCTCTTTCTGGCAAGAGGCCTGAAACCAGTGGTGCTCTTATAACAAAGAGCAACTTAGCACCCAGATCTTGGTTTCTAAACACCTTAAAGGAACCAGGGTTCATTGGATAAGTTGCCAATTCCAGGACTGTTCCAAGGAAAACACAAGTTGAGTCTGAAACATCTGCTTGCTCCAGAAAATAAAGAAGCTCTCAAAAAATATTGGGAGCATGTTGGGGTCCCAGGGTGACTTAGTCGGTTAAGCGTCTGCCTTCGGCTCAGGTCATGATCCCAGGGTCCTGGGATGGAGCCCCGCATCAGGCTCCCTGTTCCACGGGAAGCCTGCTTCTCCCTCTCCCACTCCCCCTGCTTCTGTTCCCTCTCTCGCTGTGTCTCTCTCTCTGTCAAATAAATAAATAAATAAATAAATAGATAGATAAATAAATAAAATCTTAAAAAAATATTGGGATCATGTTAAACGACACAGGATTCAACTGGAAAAGGCTCCCACTGGCCAAATACGAAACAAATTGAGCACCAAAATAAATAATATTAATAATGCATTATAAACTACTGAATAAAATAGGAATTAATAAATCTACACTGATACAAGGAAATGAATAAATAAATAGAAAGCTCTACTTTATGGTAGAATGCCAACTAATTAATGTAGAAGAAATAATGTAATTAGAAAATCACCATGTGGTAACAACTCTAGTAATTAATGGTTCAGGGAAAATAGTGGATGAAAGTTTGATGAGAAAAAGGATATTTACATAGTCCCAAAGTATCTCCCTATAAAATACTTAGAAATTATTTTTAGATTAATAACCAATTAATTAGTTTGCAGTGGAAAAACAAAATGATAAGAGCTAACATCACCTGTAACAGAACAAAATGACATTGTAGATTTCCTGATACGATGCACTAAGAACACAGCATCACATTTGTGATATTCCTGCCCCTCAAATCATAACCTGAATCTAATCATGAGGAAACAATAGACAAATCCAAATTGAAAGGCTTCAAAATGTCTGACCTTCAAAAATGTCAAGATCTTAAAGACAAGAAAAGCCCGAGAAACTGTCCAGATTGAAGAAAATACACGACAACTTAATGCTGTGCGTGCTTCTCAGTTGGGTCCAGAACAGAAAGGAAAGGGGAAAATAGGAAGGCTTTAAAAAAATTATTTGTTGGGGCACCTGGGTGGCTCAGTCAGTTAAGCGTCTGCCTTCGGCTCAGGTCATGACCCTAGGGGCCTGGGATTGAGCCCCACATCGAGCCCCACATGGGGCTCCCTGCTCAGCAGGGAGCCTTCTTCTCTCTCTTCCTCTGCCACTCTTGCTTGTGCTCTCTGGCTCTCTCTCTCTGTCAAATAAAGAAATAAAATAAAAAATTAAAAAAAAATTATTTGTTTTGTTTTTTGCTTATTTTGTTCTGTTTTATGTTTGCTATCATGGACAGTATTGGGATAATTGAAATATGGATGAAGTCTGTGGATTAGATAGTACTGTATCAATGTTAATTTCCTGATTTTGATAGGTATGCTGTAGTTGTGTAGAATAGTGCCCTTGTTTATAAAGCCAACGGGCATCATGTCTGCAACTTATTCTTACATGGTTTAGAAAATTATATATGATTATATCTTGTATATTTATGTATGAGAGATAATGAGAAGGTGGGGGTGGGAGGAAGAAAGAGAGAAAGGGAGAGGGAGAGAATGGTAAAATATTAATAAGTAGGAGAACCTGGGTCCTGGGTGAAGAGTATACAGGATTTCTTTGCATCCTTTTCTGTAGCTTTGAAATGATCTCAAACTAAAAAACAAAAACAAAAACAACTTAACATAGAGAATGTAGCTATTCTTATTATGGTCTAATTGAAAATAATAAGAATATATTGAAAAACATATTCTTCAGAAAAATACTCTTGACACAGTATTAAAGATAGATATTGCTAAGGAACTGAATTAACTAAGTGCCTTAGGGAGACAGCAAGTGTCAATGATTTGTCCCCAGGGCCAACATTGTGCAAAGCCAGAAAGCAGATACGGCTCATATGGCTCATATGGCTGACTGGATCTAGATTACAACTTCTTGGTGAGACTCTAGTCCTTTCCTCCAGAGACCCACTAGATGTAATAAGAGAAATGAAGCAATGTAATAGAAGACAATGCAATAAACCGATAAGCCAATAGGCACCATCTAGTGGCAAGAAGGTGATTTTTTTCCCTAGGGTTAAAGATTGTCAAAATCAAAGTGTGTGGGCCAAATTGCTCTTTTCCTACCAGTAGGACGTGACAGTTTCCAATGTCGCACATCTTCATCAAGCTTGCTAAGATCAGACTTACCGAGTTTTATCATTTTAATGAGTATAGAATGGTATGTCCTATAAACAAAGTTCGATTAAGAGGTTTGGATTTTTGTTTTTTTAAGATTTTACTTTTTAAGTATTCTCTGCACCCAACATGGGGCTCAAACTTAAAACCCTGAGATCAAGATTTGCATGCTCTACCAACTGAGCCAGCCAGGTGCCCCAAGAGGCTTGTTTTATTTTATTTTATTTTTAAAAGATTTTATTTATTTTATTATTTATTTATTTTCTTATATATTTTTAAAATTTAAATTCAATTTAGTTAACACATAGTGTATTATTAGTTTCAGGGGTATAATTTAGTGATTCATCAGTTGCATATAACACCCAGTGCTCATTACATCAAGTGCCCTCCTTAATGCCTATCACCCGGTTACCCCATCCTCCCACCCACCTCCCCTCCAGCAATCCACAGTTTGTTCCCTATAGTTAAGAGTCTCTTATGGTTTGCCTCCCTCTCTGTTTTTATTTATTTATTTTAGAGAGAGAGAGTGGGGGGAGGGGCAGAGGGACAGGGAGAGAAGGAGAATCTCAAGCCGACTCTGTGCTGAGCACAGAGCCTGACGCAGGGCTTGATCTTACAACCCTGAGATCATGACCTGAGCCAAAATCAAGACCCCAGTGTTCAACCGACTAGCCACCCAGGTGCCCCACCAAGAGGCTTGTTTTAGATTCAGGTTTATTTATTTAGGCAAGACTACTTCACACATGATGCTATACACTATCGTATCACATCAAGAGGCACATAATGTCTGGTTGGCAGTCGGTAGGTTCAAATGTGGTCAACCTCATCCATCAATACATATAAGAATAAGGTCCCTCATCAACCTTTTACCTCATGGTTTTAGCAACCATTGGTAATCATTGCTTAGATCCATCCTTTCATAAAAGATTCAAAAATGATAATCTAATTTTATCATTCCTTCTGCATTTATTAACTGCAGTGCTTCTATAAAGAACTCTCCCTCATCAATGAGTAGTTTCCTTGAAGTCCAGCGCATATAGGAAAAGAAGTATATGTTTGATAATTTCCATATTATCAATTTTTAGAATAATGAGCTGGTAACCTAGCAATTTGGTGACCAAAAAGGTTTTTTTTAAAGAATTATTGGGACGCCTGGGTGGCTCAGTCGGTTACGCATCTGCCTTTGGCTCGGGTCATGATCCCAGGGTCCTGGGATGGAATCCTAAGACGGGTTCCCTGCTCAGTGGGGAGCCTGCTTCTCCCTCTGGCTGCCACTCCCCCTGCTCCTGCACACACACACTCTCTCTCTGACCAATAAATAAAATCTTAAAAAAAAAAAAAAAGAATTATTAAGGGGTGCCTGGGTGGCGCAGTTGGTTAAGTATCGGACTCTTACTTTCAGTTCAGGTCATGATCTCACAGTCCTGATCCCAGGGTCATGAGACCGAGCTCCAGGTGAGAGGCTCTGTGCTCAGCATGGAGTCTGCTTACAACTCTCTCTCCCCCTCCCCCACTGTCTAAATAAATAAATAAATAAATAAATAAATAAATCTTTTTTAAAAATTAAGAATTATTAAGAATTCTGGCAGGATTTTTACATATTTTTTATCCATTGCAATGATTATTTCTTTAAAAATACACTATCTTCAAGTATAATTTATATGCAATAAAATGCACCCATGTAAAGAGTACAATTGAATGAGTTTTGAAAAATGTACATACCTATGTACCTACCACCACAATCAGGATATAAAACATTTCCATCATCAAAAAAGTTCCTTTGCACCCCTTTGCAGTCAGTCGTACCCCATCTCTGGCCCGAAGCAACTGCTGATCTGCTTTCTGTCATTATAGATTTGATTTAAGTTTTTTAGAAATTCCTAAAAATGAAATCATTTCTCTGAATCCTTTTACTCGATTAGATCATATGATAAGTGCCTTATTATTCTTTTTGATGCTCATATTGTTGCCAATTTCAGCCAGCAGAGCCTCTTCAGTTTGGCTCTTGGTCATTTTGACATAACCCCTGTAGTGTTTGATAGCTTCCTGGTGTTCAGGCCCCAGATTCACCAGGTATATTTCTTATTCTAGATCTGAAATTAGCTATTTCACCATAGAATTTGCTTCCTTAGTATTTTGAGACTACACTCTGGGCACTAGGGTTGCTTGTTGCATCCCTATTAAGTTATTATTAACTTATTAATAAGTAATAAGTTATTATTACTTCCAGACCTTTCCAGTTAGCAGAACAAGGAAATAACCACTTTTTTGAAAGAGAAAGTAAAGAATGAGTTCATACTGATAATTTCTACTTAAATTGAAGATTAGAAATTTCAGCTAATTTTTTATTTTATATTTTATCTCTGTTCTCTTAAGATAAAAATTTTTTTATAACATTAACATATTATTTGCTTTCAGGAAGGATCAAAATATATGGTAGGAAAAAGCAAATATGTAATTGTTAATTGTTAATGATTAATATTTTTATTAGAATATATGTGCATAGGTATTTTTAAAATAACAGTTTCAAAAGAGTAATCACAGTATTTTAATTAACACTAAAACAACTAAATATAGGTTAAGATTTCTTTGTCATTCCTATAGTCTTTAGAATATATCCCACAAAAAAATGTAGTCAAAATATTGCTTTCACGATCACCTGAAATAGCTCTTCTCTGGTTGTACCATCAATTTGATGTAGAATTAAGCTCACTTGTTTCAGTTTGGCTTAGATTTTTAGGGATTGTTTTGTTCTTTTATTTTTTTAAGTTAACCTTATGTTTTTAAGTTATTTAATAACCACATTTGCAAGGTTCCAGATCAAAACCATCTGACAAATTTCATTCAGAAAGGTTTATTTCCATCTCTTATTTAATAGATTTTATCTTTTGAAAGCAATTTTAGGTTTACAGAAAAATGGACAGAAAGAACTAAGTTCCAATAAAATTAAAAAAAAAAAAAGAAAGAAAGAACAGAGTTCCTATATACTCCCTTCCCCTTCCCCCATCCTGCACCCTTTCCCCTTTATTAACATCTTGTATTAGTGTGGTACATTTGTTACAATTGATGAGCCAATGTTGATACATTATTATTAACCAAAGACCATGTTTTATACTAAGGTTCATTCTTTGTGTTGTACATTCTATGGGGTTTGACACATGTATAACATGTATCCACCATTACAATATGATACAGAATAGTTTCAGGGCCCTAAAAATCCCCTATGCTCCACTTATTCATCTGTCCCTTCTTTCCTCCCTCCTCCTCAACAACCACTGGCAACCACTCATCTTTTTACTGTCTTCATACTTTTGCCTTTTCCAGAATGCCATATAATTGGAGTCATACAGTATATAGCCTTTTCATATTCGCTTCTTTTACTTACCAATATGCATTTTTAAAAAAGATTTATTTATTTATTTTAGAGAGAGAGGGAGCGCAAGCGAGTGCGGTGGGTAGGGGCAGAGGGAGAGGGAGAGAAAATCTCAAGCTGACTCAGCACTCAGTCAGAGCCCGAAGTGGACTCCACCTCACAACCCTGAGATCAGGACCTGAGTCCAACCTGAGCTGAAACCAAGTGTCGGAGGCTTACCCGACTGAGACACCCAGGCGCCCCAGCAATATGCATTTAAGATTCCTCCATGTCTTTTGTCCCTTGATAGCTCATTTCTTTTTATTGAACTCAGTAATATTCCATTGTCTGAATGTACCACAGTTGTTTATCCATTCACCTACTGAAGACATCTTGTTACTTCTAAGTTTTAACAATTATGAATAAAGCTGCTATAAACATCCATGTGTAAGGCTTTGGGTGGATATGTTTTTAACTTATTTGGGCAAATACTAAGGGGTACGATTTGGTAGGAGTAGGTTTAGTTTTATAAGAAACTGCCAAACTATTTTCCAAAGTGGCTGTACCATTTTGTATTTCTACCAGAAATGAATGACAGTTCCTATTATACCACATTCTTGCCAACACTTGGTGCTGTCAGTGTTTTGGATTTTAGCTATTCTAATATGTATATAGTGGTATACCACAGTTGTTTTAATTTGCAATTCCCTAATGACATATAATGTTGAGCATCTTTTCATATGTTATTTGACATCTCCTGCTTCCTGTTTTTTTTTTTTCTTCCACTATAGGTAACCATTTTCTTTTTAATATTTTTAAAGGATTTTTATTTATTTATTTGACAGAGAGAGAGAGAGCACAAGCAGGGTGAGCAGGGGAGGGAGAAGCAGGCTTCCTGCTGAGCAGGGAGCCTGATGTGGGGCTTGATCCCAGGACCCTGGGATCATGACCTGAGCCGAAGGGAGACAGACACTTAACTGACTGAGCCACCCAGGTGCCCAACCATTTTATATTGGCTTTTGGTTTAACCCAACTACTGCTACTTTAAAAAATAACACACACACACAAACATTTATAGTCCCTCTTTCTTACACAGAAGGTAACATACTGTCCATACTCCATAGCATTTTATAGAGCATTTTTTTTATGGAGGTATAGGATTTCATCATATAGATGTACCACTATTTCTTAAACCATTCCCTTATTGATGGACATTGGATGGTTTACAACCTGTTGCTATGATAAAAATACTACAACGAATAACCTTGTACATACATCATTTCATATTTCTGCCTGTATATCTTTGAGATACAGTTAATGCTGTCCAAGGTTAAATGCATATATAATTTTGCTAGATATTGTCAAATTCTCCTTATACCATTTCTGCACTCCCACCAGCAATGTATGAAAATGACTGTTTCCCTGCAGACTTGCCAATAAGATTTTTTTGGTCAAACTTAAGGATTTTGCCAACATGATAGATGAAAAACTGTAATGTTCTGTATTTTAGCTGGATGGTGGGTACATGGAAGTTTGTTCTATTCTTAATTATACATTTCATGCATCTAACATATTTCATAAAATAAGCCACCATAAGGAATTTCTTTTAAATAAAATAGGTTTTCTATTTTGGTCTTAGAAGAAATATGCCACTTTTACTGATAATCTAAATGTTGGCTAAAGAATTGGAATAATTCACAACTAGAACTGGAAAGAATCTTAGAGGCAAGAAATTTCTGACCCTATCATTTAGCAAATGAAAGCTCTTTGACTCAAAAAGTCAAGTGATTAACTTCAAGTCACATGATTAATGAAAAATAAACTTACTTTTTAAAAAATTATATTTAAGTAGGCTACACGCCCAATGCGGGGCTTCAATTTATGACCCCGAGATTAAGAGTTGTATGCTCTATAAACTGAGCCAGCCAAGGGCCCCTAAGCTCACTTTTAACTAAAGCTAAAAACTCACTTTATATATTGCAGTCAATATATAAAATTATGAAGAACACTATCCAAGAAACTGGGATGCATACCACACATCTTCATAACAATTCCACTAAGTTTAAATGATACAGGAAGTAGAAAAATAGATACAGGAAGTAGAATTCATTGCATCAAAGCCAAGGCTGGACTGACTGCCACTGTGTGTCTTTCTTTCTTTCTTTTTATTTATTTATTTATTCATTCTCGAGACAGATGGAGAGAGAGAGCAAGAGAGAAAGCAGGAGCAGGGGGAGGAGCAGAAGGAGAGGGACAAGCAGCCTCCATAGTGAACACTGAGCCCCATGCGGGGCTTGATTCCAGGACCCTGAGATCATAACCTGAACCCAAACCAAGAGCCCGGTGCTTAACTGACTGAGCCACCTGGGCACCCCTGCTGGGTTTCTAAATGCAGCTGTGAAACCCAATGTCATTTGGTTCTGACAGTCTTATTAATTATCTTTCTCTCTTTTCAGCTTTACAGTAGACTAGATCAGCTAATGGGCTTCCTGCCAATAGTCCCCGAATTTATGATACGGAATCTGTAGACAAGGCCTATAAGTCTTAGAAATTCTCTGTCAATCTTGCTCTGACAAACTTGTTTGTAATTCTTGAGAGCAGAGTATGGAGAAATACCTTTTTGAATTGGATCTATTCTTATGGGGTGGCAAGATGAGACTGCAGTGGCTTCACAGTTTTATTCTCATTTTATGGTGCAGATATTTAAAGTATTTTATATTAAATTTGCATTCTGAGGCTTCTTAACAAAAGCAACAAGGTGCAATGAATTACCCATTGATATTCAAAACAAAAGAAAAATGTTTTGGTCCAGGATCCAATGTAATCTGGGATTTCGTAACTGCATGTAGTTGCCATTTTGCTTGATTTTTCTATCTTGAATAATTTCTCAGGTTTTCTTTGTGACTTTGACATTTTTGAAGCAGCAGGCTTGTTACTTTGTAGAATGTCCCTCAATTTGAATTTGTCTGATGGTCCCTCGTGCTTAGACTCAGGTCATGCATTTGGAGCAGGAGTAACACAGAGGTGGGGCACCTGGGGGGCTCAGTCAGTTAAGTGTCGGACTCTTGGTTTTGGCTCAGGTCATGATCTCAGGGTCATGAGATCAAGCCCCGCATTGGGCTCCATGCTCAGTGCAAGTCTACTTGAGATTCTCTCCCTCTGCCCCTCCCTGCCACTCACGCGTGTGTGTGCATGCTCTCTCTCTCAAATAAAATAAATAAAATCTTAAAAAAAAGGGGTAACACAGAAGCAATGCTGTGTTCTCAGTGCATCATGTCCTACATATATTGATGTGTCCCAGTAGTCATGATGTTAACTGCAGCTACTTGTGTTAAAGCAATGTCTGTATGGTTTCTCCACTGTAAAGTTACTATGTTTTTTTCTTTGTAATTAAAAAGCAATTTGTAGGGAGATATTTTGAGATTATATCTTTTTTTTTCTTTTTTAGTGAGGGGCAAGAGGGGTAGAGGGAGAGGGAGAATCCTAAGCCAGCTCCATGCCCAATGCCAGCCTTGAGATCACGACCTAAGCTAAAATCAAGAGTTGGATGCCCAACCGAGTCACCCAGTGTCCCTTGAGATTATATATCGTTTCTCATCGAACTTTTACTTATCCAATCATCCACTGATGATTCTTGACTGAACCAATAGTTACTGTGATGGTCACCAAATGGTGGCATAAAGATATTTTTTAGTTTGGATTTCTTTAAAATATGTTTTGTTTACATGTTTATAAAATGTATCTGATGCCAGAGAAAATCAAACAGCTCAAATCAGTAACCCAAAGAGGTTGTGAAATGGCAACGACAAGTAATTTGCAAAATTAACAAAGACTAATTAGAAGTCAGAATGAACAAGTCTCTCACTGCCTAACTCTGTCTTTTGATTAGTAACTATAAGGTGAAAGAAAGCTTGAGAAACACTTTAAATTTTATTTGTCACACATGCCTTGGGAGATAAATAAAAAGGGTCCACCACTTAATGTAAACTTGAAAAAGGATGTTCATGGGCTTAACTGGAGCTTACTCTCACATCAAGAACTTATCACAGGGATGAAATTAACTCTACTAATGAATTCAAGCCCTACAAGACTGCTTCCATATGCCTTGCTTTCATATTTCTCCAAAGAAATTTGAGTGTTTCCTTATTAATAACTTAAACAAAATTATTTAATTATTAAATATGTAAAACATACAGGAAATAATATTACAACCATTTACTCACCACTCTGAATTTAAATATTTACATTTTATCATCTTTGCTTAAGAATGTTTTTTCTCTAGGGGCACCTGGATGGCTCAGTTGGTTAAGTGTCTGTCTTTGGCTAAGGTCATGATCTCAGGGTCCTGAGATCAAGTCCTGCATTGGTCTCCCTGCTCAGCGGGGAGTCTGCTTCTCCCTCTCCCTCTGCCACTCTCCTCCCTCGTGCTCGCTCTCTCTCTCTCTCAAATGAATAAATAAAATTTTCAAAATAAGAATGTTTTTTCTAAATAAAAAAAAATATTATAATATATATACTTACCTAACATTGTTTTATGCATGTCAAATGTATCCTATTACTATTTAATTTCATTTTTACTTAGTATAATATTTTTGAAATTTATCCACCTTGATACATGTAGATATGATCTACTCATTTTAACTACTTATGGAAATCCATTGTATGAATAATCATGTTGTTTATTCATTTCCCAGCTGATAGAGAACTAGACTGTTTTTATGTTTTTATTTATTACTGTCTCAAAAGGTGTAATAAGTATCCTTGTATGTTCTTTTTTTTTTTTTTAAAGATTTTATTTACTTATTTGACAGAGAGAGACACAGTGAGAGAGGGAACACAAGCAGGGGGAGTGGGAGAGGGAGAAGCAGGCTTCCCGTGGAGCAAGGAGCCTGATGCGGGGCTCCATCCCAGGACCCTGGGATCATGACCTGAGCCGAAGGCAGACACTTAACGACTGAGCCGCCCAAGTGCCCCTATCCTTGTATGTTCTTTGTGTATATGTTGGGCAAGTTTCTCTGTAGTAAAAAAAATTGCCCTGAGTCATGGTGTAACCACATCTTCAGTTTTACTATGTATTGCCAAATTGGTTTCCAAATGGTTGTACCAATTTAAACTCCTATCAGCAACTCATATCCTCTCCTATACTTGGTGCTGTCAGACTTTATACTTTGTTTCCACCTGGAAGGATATGAATGATCTTTTTATTACTTAAATTTGCATTCCCTTTTCTTATGAAATATTGAAGTATAGTTGACATACAATGTTATATTAGTTTCAGGTCTACAACATAGTGATTTGACAATTCTATACATTACAAGATGCTCACTGTAAGTATAGTTACCATCTGTCACCATACAATGTTATTACAATATTGATGATATTCTCTATGTTGTACTTTTCATCCCTGTGACTTATTTACTTTATAACTGGACATTTGTACCTCTTCATCTCCTTTACCTATTCCACCCATCCCCCTAACCCCCTGCTCTCTGGCAACCACCAATTTGTTTTCTGTATTTATGATTCTGTCTCTGTTTTTTTTATTGTTTATTTTGTTTTTTAGATTTCATATATAAGTGAAATCATATGGTATTCATCTTTCTTTGTCTGACATATTTAACTTAGCATGATACCTCTATCCCCATTCAAGTTGCTGCAAATGTCAAGATCTCATTCTTTTTTATGGCTAACATTCTATCTTCTTTATCCATTCATCATCAGTCAGTGGACACTTGGGTTGCTTCCATTATCTTGGCTACAGTAAATAATGCTACAAAAAACATAGGGGTGCCTGTATATTTTCAAATTAGTGTTTCCATTTTCCTTGGGTAAATACCTACTATTGGAATTACTGGATTGTATGGTATTTCTATTTTTATTTTTTTGAGGAAATTCCATACTGTTTTTCACAGTGGTCACGCCAATTGCATTTCTTTTTTTTTTTTAATTTATTATTATTTTTTTAAGTTTATTATGTTATGTTAGTCACCATACAATACATCATTGGTTTTTGATGTGGTGATCCATGATCCATTATTTTCTGCATTTCTTAATTAGTAGTAGCAGAGCTTCTTTTCATGTTTTTGCTATTGGGTTTTTCTTTCTCTGTGATATACCTGTTTATATCTTTGCTCATTTTTGTTTGGGTTGTCATATTCTTTGTAAGAGTTCTTTATTATGGATCTTAATCCTTTTTTCTATGCCTTGCAAACACCTTCTCCCTCCTTTATATTGATTACTTTGTTTTTAAGGCTCTAGATAAATAGAAATTTTAAGTTTAATGTAGCTAAAATTATTAATCATATCATTTCATTTGCTTCATGTCTTAACGACCAGACAACTGGCATAGTACTTAGAGAATTTACCTGGATGAGACCTATTTGTCTGTGTTATACATTCCCTGGTTCTATATCCCTAAAATGTCTCTGGAAGCAGAAGAAACTAAGACAAATCCTTAGAGTGTGAAGATAGTGGGTAATCTTAAGACTGGCTGCACTTTGGGCAAATGTTTTCCCTGAGCTAAATGGAGGAGGTTCTCACCAACTCACAGGTTTAGTACACATCGTTAACTGAATGAATGAGAGTGCAGTTATCACACAAAGGAAACTTTATTTGCAGCAAATAAGTATAACTTCCAAAGCCCTTGCTCCCCAAGCAAGGGTGAATGGGTTCCTTTTATTTAGGGTTAAGATGAATATTTAGAAAGGAGAGCCTTGTCATTGTATGTAGAGGCAGGCATAAAGTCAAGTTTGCACCTTAAGGACACATGCCTATAAATACATTGTATCGTCATGTAAATGAGGCTTGTGCTCTTCCTGGGGTGGGGATTTTAGTATTACAATGAGGTAAGGATAGTGTCAGTCACTTCATGGGTCACTCCATGGGTCACTCCATGGTCCATCTGCGTAGGTGTGAGTCAGGAGTTAAGCTCAAACTGGTCTGAGTGGTCTGGGCTGCTGGAGCTCTTCATCTGGGCAGTTGTTATTGCTCAAGGTGTAGTTTCAGTTTCCTTCACAGGAGGCTAGTCAGGTCTTTTGCCAGAGTAAGAGATAAGGTGGAAAAAGAGCTTAAGGAAAAATGTGGGACAAAGGTCAGTGGGTACAAGCAGGTGAGCAGTAAAGGTCAGGTCTTGGGGTCTGGTTGGTGACAGTATCAGCTTTTGTCTTGGGGAGGGCAGGAGTTGAACCAGATAGATGGGCTTTTGTTGCTTAACAATTATTATCGTTCACATTATTCCTTTTTTTAAAAGATTTTATTTATTTATTTGAGAGACAGAGTGAGTAAGAGAGAGAGAGCACACATGAGGAGGGGCAGAGGGAGAGGGAGAAGCAGGCTCCCTTGCTGAGCAGGGAGCCTGATGTGGGGCTCAGTCTCAGGACACTGGGATCATGAGCTGAGCAGAAGGCAGACGCTTAACCGACTGAGCCACCCAGACGCCCTGGAATATGCTACTCTTTAAAAAAGAAAAACTAACAAACATTACTGCATAGGAGTTGCCAAGATATCTCTCATAACATCCTACTTATGTAGGAAAGATGTTAGGGTTCGAAGCCGATGGCCAAGAAAGAAGGTGGTTTTATGAAAGCATGGGGCCAGGACTTGTGGGCTGAAAGAGCTGCACTGGGGTCATGAGGAGTGGCCCATTATATACTTTCAAGTTGGGAGGGTGATAGCGAAAGTCTCTATGGAATTATGGAAGCAAGGTTTCCATGACCTTGAGGGGGCTAGCTATTGTTGGGGAAAGGTCATTTATTACTGTCTAGTAAAACCTTAGTCATGAGACCTTTCAGATGTATATCAGTGTGTCATATGCTTGGCGGATGATTGCCAACCTGTATCTTGGGGGGTAGAGATAAAGGAAGTTTCCAAGGGAATTTTTATATGTTAAAGTAACTTACAGGATCCTGGGGGTCGGGCTAAGTTTGCCTTCTGCTCTATTGACATTGAGTGAGGCAGCCAAGTTTCTAGAGGAATGTCACTCTGCCTGTTTCAGGGACTTGTCAGTGGGCTATAGGTAGTAAGAAAATTTAATTTTTCTTTTGCCTTTGTTTCCCACATCACTCTTAGTTCTGTGGATGACAGCTGGGATTTGTAACACCTGGTGCCTACTGCTATGTCATTTGTTAAGAAATGTCTTTCCTGGAAGGATTAGACGAGTCACTACTTTGCATATCCATAATGAAATAGCTCATACCCTACTCTGTCTTGCTGAATGCTTGAATAGTAGGATGTATGTACAAAGATGACACACTACCTATCTTTCTTCCACCAGGGAGAACAAGGTAGCACAGCGTCCTTTTTAATGACTGTGAGAAGTAGAAAAATTACTTTCTCCCTAAGACGAGTTGGGTGAATCAAGCCAAGGTTTAAAATATCCTTGGTGAATTTTCCTCATTATGCAAACTGTTTTAAAGCAAAATTAAAGAACAATCTATTCATCATTACTAATACTTAAAAATTATACCCTTACTTCCCGGATTCTCCATAGATAGACATTTAACTTTCAGAGAGGTGGGGCAGAGAGAATCCCTGCCTTTTAATGCTCTCTTGCATGTTTATAAGTGATGCTTTCCTCATTTTTTACGATAATCTCTCTAGCCTGTACTAAGGACTGTTTTTGTTCTTAAACTATTGAGTTTTTTTTAAATATAAAATCATTACCTTTTTTTTTTTTTAAAGATTTTATTCATTTACTTGACAGATAGAGACACAGCGAGAGAGGGAACACAAGCAGGGGGAGTGGGAGACGAGAAGCAGGCCTCCCGTGGAGCGGGGAGCCTGATGTGGGGCTTGATCCCAGGACCCTGGGTCCATGACCTGAGCCAAAGGCAGATGCTTAACGACTGAGCCACGCAGGCGCCGCTATATAAAATCATTACTTTAAATTCAGTAAAACAGCTAACAAGGAGAGTTTTTAAAAAATAAATTTGAAAAGGTGATCATAGAAAGAATACATGCTAATTGTAGAATATGGAAAATATACCAAAAAAAGAACATAAAAATCTATAAGCATACCACCCAGAGGTAACACCTATTAATATTTTATATCATAATTTCAGTCTTTTTTCTATGCATATATCTGTACATTTTAACCAAAGATGAAGTCATAAAGTCCATTGGTTTTATAAATTTATTTTTCCCTATTCTTTTTTGGTATGACATGTAAAATATGTCACTAAATATTCTTTTTCTTTAAGATTCTATTTATTTATTTGACAGAGGGAGAGAGAGATCACATGCAGGGGGAGTGACAGAGGGAGAGGGAGAAGTAGGCTCCCAGATGAGCAGGGAGCCCAATGAGGGATTCGATCCCAGGACCCTGGGATCATGACCTGAGCCACAGGCACACCTGTGCTACCCAGGTGCCCCACTAAATATTCTTCTAAAACATTATTATATCTGGGGTGCCTGGGTGGCTCAGCGTTAGGCGTCTGCCTTCGGCTTGGGTCATGATCTCAGGGTCCTGGGATCGAGCCCCGCGTCGGGCTCCCTGCTCGGCGGGAAGCCTGCTTCTCCCTCTCCCACTCCCCCTGCTTGTGTTCCCTCTCTCGCTATGTATCTCTCTGTCAAATAAATAAATAAAATCTTTAAAAAAAAATAAAACATTATATCTAAGACATTCTTATATTTATACATATATAAAATATGCATAGTATTCTATCATAGGGTTGGGTCATAATATATGTAAATATACCAAATCATTTTTAATTTTTATATTATGAATTCTAATGATGAAGCTCATTTTTTTTTAAGATTTATTTATTTATTTGACAGAGAGAGAGAGCACAAGCAGAGGGGTTGGCAGGCAGAAGGAGAGGGAGAAGCAGACTCCCCACTGAGCGGGGAGACCAATGTGAGGCTCAATCCCAGGACCCCAGGACTATGACCTGAGCCAAAGGCAGACTCTAAACTGACTGAGCCACCCAGGAGCCCCAGTGAAGCTTATTCTTAATAACTTTTTATTTTATTTAATTAATTTATTTAAAGATTTTATTTATTTGAGAGAGAGAGAGAGAATGAGCAGGGGGAGGGGCAGAGGCAGAGGGGGAAGCAGACTCCTCACTGAGCAGGGAGCCCAATGCGAGGCTCAATCCCAGGACCCTGGGATCATGACCTGAGCCAAAGGCAGTTGCTTAACTGAATGAGCCACCCAGGTGCCCCTTAATAACTTTTTTACACATGTCCATGAATAGTTCTTTAGGATATAGCCCCAGTGATGTGGGAAACAAAAGCAAAAGAAATGTAGCTTAAATTGAAATCTCCTTATAGTTCGCAGCCCACTGATAGATACCTGAAGCATGCAGAGCGTGACCTTCCTCAAGGAACTCGTGGCTGCCTTTAGTGCCTTAATGTTTAAAAGTAACTCTGTCTTGGCAGCAGCTGGCCCCTCAAGGTCCTGAAAGTCTTGCTTCCAGATTCCTTGGAGACTTGCGCTATCCCTAATCCCCACCAATTGAAAAGTATACAATCAGTCACTCCTCACAATCCCAGTACAGCTCTTTCTGGCCACAGGTCCTGTCCCATGAGTAGGGAAGCGGGTAAGGTATAGATGGGAGAGATAGGAGGCCCCTGACTCTACACTAGGCTCCGAAACTATTCCTGGCAGGTGGAGATGCTGAGACAGAGCTGAACAAGAGATAAGGGAACAAACCAAGACAGCACAAGAATCTCAAGGCCACAAGCTTCCCAGTAAGTTCTCAACAAAAGCCTGCCCCTAAGAGCCCTCAGTGGCCACCCATTTGGGACCCCTCTCACTCTAGAGAGCTTTTTTCTTTCCTTTCTTCTCTTACCTTCACTAACTTTCACTTCACTTCACCCTTTTGTGTCCGTGAGATTCATTCTTCGACTCCGTGAGACAAGAACCCTGCAATCCTGCAACACGAGGACAGAATTGCTCAATCAAACAGTACATAAATTTTTAGGACTTTTCATATTTCCCCTAAAATTTCCCTTGTTAAAACTTATGTAATTTATGCACTTCAAAGTATTTTAATCCTTATTTTTTACTTTCTTATACATAGAATTTTAAATTTGTTTGCCCTACTCTATAGATAATATCTGTCATGCTTAATAATGTTTTTCAATATCCAATTGACTACTTGATCCATTAGCATTCAGTTAGTATAGAGTTTTCCAATAGAAGTCTCCTCCATATACTAGATGATCATTTAATCTGAGAGCCATTTCCAACATTACATGAAGATGAAAAGTAAATTTAAAAACTTATCCCTGAATTGCTTCAAAATATATCCAGGAAAATACTTTTTTGTTTTTTTCCACTAACTACCATATCATTGGAATATAAGTAAGAGATATAAAAATGGCAGTTTTGGGGGCACCTGGGTGGCTCAGTCAGTTAAGCAACTGCCTTCGCTTCAGGTCATGATCCCAGGGTCCTGGGATGGAGTCCCGCATCAGGCTCCCCGCTCAGTGGAGAGACTGCTTCTCTCTTTCCCTCTGCTGCTCCCCCTGCTTGTACTCTCTCTTTCTCTGTCAAATAAATAATTAAATCTTTAAAAAATGGCAATTTTTGAACAGAAGTATATCTTTACAGTGTAATATAAACATTTGGAAATTATTCCTAAAAATCATATAGACTATGCAACTATCACAGAAATTAAAAATATCTAGATAAATTCATAGATGACTCAACAATGACTGATTCTTAAATTTGAGATTAAGTATATACAATTATTTCATAGAGCAACACTTTCCCATGAACTACATTCATCATAAATATTAGGTGGCCTAGTAATCTGATACCAAATGAAATTTATTATATTCTATTGTCCTTACATTCACTTATTCAACAAATATTGAGTGCCTATATGTGCCAGATTTTAAACATTTTTAGTCTTTTTTTTCTATAAACAATCTTCCATTAGCAATTTCATATTCTAGAATTTCATATTCAAGAGTTTGGAATTTCATGATGCTTAAATTACAAAAGAATATCAAGAGTACTAAACCTTTGATATTTGTGGAGACATATATGATTGGTGAATGATTCTGGAGTCCTAGAAATGGTAATGGCTGGAGCTGGAGGTTTTCTCTCTCTACAGTGGGGATACTACATCCAAACTCATCTTCCAGATATCGACCAGCTAGTGTCGTCAGCACTCCTCAAAACTGCTGGTAATTAAGCTCAGGCTGCACAAGCAGGCTGTTTGTCCCCACACCACTTTCAGGCTCACTTGCCTAAAGGGAGAGCAACAGAGGGGTGGGGGTGCTGGGCTAGAGGATACGACAAAGTAATTACAAGCATTTTGTTTTTCATTGCTTGCAGGTACATTTCCTTGAATGGACCTTGAAGAAATAACTTTATTTATACATAAAATCCCACTCTCCTGTGGTAAGCATTGTAGTGTTTTAATAACCTTCTATCTGTCATTGAATGTCTTCTGCTACATTATTATAGTGTCTCTGGCTAAAGTTGTAGTTTCTTGTTAATGTTACCACTGTGGTTAACCACGAAATAAAAGAATCTTTATATATTGTATATAACAATAATACGTTGGTTAAACTATTAGTTGTTTATTGAAAGCATTACAAATCGTGTAGAGTTCTATCATAGTATATCATAATATATTGGAATAAATATGAACAGGAATGAAATCATTTGTCTGTGTGTTCTCAGCATCTACCAGACTTGTAGCACATAAGAGACGCCCAATAAATGATTGTTGAATCAATGAACTAAATTTTAAAAAATTTTAAATTATGATCATTTCCTAAGAATGTAAATGATTTGAAATATCTTGATTTTTGAAAAACCTCTGGATTAAAATACAGATCAAGATTTTCATATATATATTTATATATAAATATATATTATATATGTACTTATTTCATATAACATGATATATTATTATATAAAATAATATATTTTATTTATTTATTTATTCAAAGTAGGATCCATGCCCAGTGTGGAGCCCAATGCAGAGCTTGAACTCACAACCCTGAAATCAAGACCTGAGCTGAGATCAAGAGTTGGATGCTTAACTGACTGAGCCACCCAGGCACCTCAAGACTTTAAGATATTTTAAGGAGAACTGTCCACATCTACAATATAAGGGGTTTGCCTGGATGGCCTCTCTTTCATCATCTATGAAAATATGTAATTCTACCATTTTATGACTCATTGGACTACAAATGCCCAAATCTTCAAAACTAGTTATTTTTCATGTTTAAATAGTTTCCTTTAAGAAAAACATAAAAAAAAAAGACCCCAACAAACCCGGTATAGTTAGGCCAGACCTATATTGTCAATGGAAACAGAACTGAGTAGATTCAGACAGCAGAGCTGTGTGCCTAGTCTAAACAATCCTCACTCAAGACGACAGAATGCAGGCTATTTTTACATGCAGTAAGGATAATTTTTTAAAAAATGGCTTTATGCTTTAAACAGTTTTTTCACACTCCATATTGACTGTACACATGGCTTGAGATAAAATAGAATTAGAGTATGGTAGAAATACTACAGGAGCAGCTCATTGACAATCAACAACTTTGAAAGCTTGGATTGTAAAATCACAGAATTTGCCTGGAGAAAGAGGAAAAAATATAATCCAGTATCTAACAAAGTGCTCCTCAGCCTCTAGCCTGGAATTTTGTGTAGTTTCAGCAACGGCCCAAAAGAGTAGCAATTCAGACCAAAGTGAGTCCCACCAGGACTATTCCAGTTTGAAGTATCTATTCTAAAATGGGGTAATCAATCCCTAGTATGGAGTTCCTGAAACATCTCTGAGGAGATTGCGGGCAATTTTAGGGTCAACTACAGAATCTCAGTCTAGAGAGATCCCTTGATATTATGAACTCGGGCTGTGGAAAATCCAGTGGCAGTGTTTCCCAAAGTGTGATGGCTACTGTAGTGAAAGGTAATACCATTTTCCTGCCCACCCCTCTGTGAATGTGTGACCACGGTGTCCTCTGGGCCCATGTTCTCCAATATGAGGTCATTAAGTATGTATGGCTACTGAATACCTGAAAGTGGCTAATCCAAATAGAGATGTACTGTAAGTGTAAGATATACACCAAATTTTGAAAGCTTAGTATAAAAAAAGAAACATGTAAAATATCTCACTAATAATTTTTATATGTATAAAAGATATTTTGGATAAATTGAGTTAAATAAGATACACACACACACACACACACAAACACACAGAGGAATATTACTTAGCCATTAAAAAAATAATGAGATTTTGCCCTTTGTGATAACATGGATGGAGTTAGAGGATATTATGCTAAGTGAAATAAGTCAGGCAGAGAAAGACAAACAAATACCATATGGTTTCACTTATACGTGGAATCTAAAAAACAAAACAAATGAACAAACAAACAAAAAACAGACTCTTAAAGACAGAAAACAGACTGGCGGTTGTCAAAGGGGAGGTCGAGGGGATGGGCAAAATAGAAAAAGGGAATTAAGAGGTACAAACTTCCAGTTATAAAATAAACAAATCACAGAGATGAAAAATACAGCACAGGGAATATAGTCAATAATACCGTAACAATGTCACATGGTAACAGATGGTGTCTACGCTTATCATGGTGAGCTCTGAGTGAAATACAGAAATGCCAAATCAATATGTTGTACACCTGAACCTTACATACATTGTGTATTAATTACACTTTAATAAAGAAATAAGATATATTAACGTTAATTTTGCCTATTTCTTTTTACTTTTTTCAAAGTGGCCATTAGAACACTTTCCATTACGTGTGGCCTACATTTGTGGTGCACATTATATTTCTACTCAACAGTGCTGCTCTGGACAGATGGCACCTGAAAAAGCTCCTGTCCATCCCAACACTCCACTCTCACAGAATGCTGGGACTTGTGCGTGGAACCACCAGAGAAGGCTCGGGCTCAGGCAGAATGAAGATCTGTGTGATGGCCAATAGCCGGGGGCTGTGTGGGGAGCTCAGTGCTGGGTGCTGGGGTTGAGTCTGGGGTTGAAAGCAGATGAAAGAGGGAGGAAATAACAGATCTTTGCATTTTGTTTCCTTTAGTAGATTCATCTAAGCGAGCAAATTAAAAAATGTATTAGTACAGTTAGGTCTGTGGATGTGTGTATATGGCAACTGATGTTTGGTTTTTTACATCAAGGTGACTGTTTACTTCAGATTCTTTGAATAAATATTATAATAATAATATTATTTGCTGGTTTTATTGTGAATTCTTAACTTTTCTATTTCATACAGCACAGGGTTCATATTCTCCATATCAGGAGATAGTTAGCTTTGGGTCTTTCAAGGAAGGAGAGAAGCCAACCAGGCTGCCCCACACTGTTTCTTCCCTAACATTATCTATACAGCAGTCATAGTCTCACATTGCTTTGCTATTAACACTTAATTAAAGTGCCTACATTTAGGACCTGTGAGAGGAGTCGGTAATATGTTAAGCCGTCCTTTTGAATGTTTATATCAGCCCTTGAGGACTCCAGTTGCATTATTATGGAAAGATGTTCAAGAACTTTCCGTTTAAATGGGGTACAAGAATTCTACTGAAGACATTTTTTTTTTCTGTTAAAGTTCACAATGCAGAAAATTATGAAGGGCAGAAAAACAGCCTTAGGATGAAGGCAATTTTGAAAACAGAGTTGAGTTCATTGACCATCTTCTTCCACAAAGAGAAATTTATTTATTTGTTTACTCGCTTGGCAATTTGATGAGAGTCCCCCAGCTAGGTTGCAAGGTGAAGGTATACAGTAGATGCTAATTTCATGAAATCTTGCAGGCAATTAAGAAGAAACCTCGGTATAATGTTATTTGTTAATTATAACTCAATAAAGAAAAAAAGAAGAGGAAATCTCACAGAGGACAATTTCTAGTATGTACCTGAAAATTTCAAAATGGAGAAATTCAAAATTAGCAAACGTGAAGAAATTTCTTTTCAAAGAGAAAGATGTTTGTTTTTATCTCTTAAAAAAGATCAAGAGGTCTGCTATCAATTCTAGCAGACTCCGTAATAAGTAACAACAATGTGTCTGCCTGGCCAAATTTTCCTATGGGCTTTGTTCCACTATTGTTCAGAAGCCAAGAATTAAATTGAACTGAAAAAGCCCAGCTTGTTTTTGGTCATCATATTGTGTTATCAATGTTATGAAGTAATATACAATGTTAGAAAAACAAAGTACAGAAAGAGGGAGTTCTTCATAACTGCTTTATTTCTTCTGTATTTAAATTTGTACTTGGGGAAAAGAGAACAGAAGACGCAAACATATTTCTTCTTTTTTTTTAAACACATGTAGTACAAAATCCCCTTAATTTGGAACTAATTTGGCTGAGCACATCTGGGTAGAAACCTATGGGAGATGGTGGAGAACATGAATTCATCCCAGTTTCTTATACAACCAGTTGCAGCTATTTTTTTTAAAAAGATTTTATTTATTTATTTATTTAAGAGAGAGAAAGAGAAGGCACAAGTGGGTCGGGGGAGGGCAAAAGGAGAGGGAGAAGCAGATTCCCCACTGAGCAGCGAGTCTAACTCGGGGCTGGATCCCAGGACCCTGAGATCATGACCTGAGCCCAAAGCAGATGCTTAACTGACTGAGCCACCCAGGCACCCCACCAGTTGCAGCTATCAATGAGTCCATGACCCCAGGGCATAAGACGTCATAGTCCTTATTTTTTTTAATTAAAATTCAATTAATTAACATATTGTATATTATTAGTTTCAGAGGTAGAGTTCAGTGATTCATCAGTCTTCTATAACATTCAGTGCTCATTATATCACATGTGCTTCTTAATGTCCATCACCCAGTTACCCCATACCCCCACCCCTCCCTTCCAGCAACCCTCAGTTTGTTTCCTGAGTTTAAGAGTCTCTTATAGTTTGTCACCCTCTCTGACTTTGTCTTGTTTTATTCTTCCCTCCCTTCCC
>NC_138370.1:142082165-142186845 GCF_054177405.1 Leptonychotes weddellii
TTCCATTTTTGATGGCTGCATAATATTCCATCACCCCCCCCCCCATCTTCTGTTTCCATTCATCTGTCGATGGACATCTGGGCTCTTTCCATAGTTTGGCTGTTGTGAACATTGCTGCTATAAACATTGGGGTGCAGGTGCCCCTTCGGATCACTATGTTTGTATCTTTGGGGTAAATACCCAGTAGTGCAATTGCTGGGTCAGAAGGTAGCTCTATTTTCAACTTTTTGAGGAACCTCCATACTGTTTTCCAGGGTGGCTGCACCAGCTTGCATTCCCACCAACAGTGCAGAGGGTTCCCCTTTCTCCGCATCCTCGCCAACATATGTCATTTCCTGACTTGTTAATTTTAGCCACTCTGATCAGTGTAAGGTGGTATCTCATTGTGGTTTTTATAATTCTCTGATGCCAAGTGATGTTGAATATTTTTTAACTTGTCTCTTGGCCATTTGGATGCCTTCTTTGGAGAAATGTCTGTTCATGTCTTCTGCCCATTTCTTGGTTGGATTATTTATCCTTTGGGTGTTGAGTTTGTTAAGTTCTTTATAGATTTTGGATACTAGCCCTTTATCGGATAAGACATTTGCAAATATCTCCTACCATTCTGTCGGTTGCCTTTGGTTTTGTTGACTCATAGTCCTTACTTTTCTAAACCAAATGTCATCAGCTTTGAGCTCTCACCCATTTACCTGGCAGAAAATAAAATCTGTTATTATTTAAGCCCTTGTCCTCCCTTCCACAGAATCATACAAGAATCACAGGCTTACATTGTCCCAAGAACTTTGAGAGGGGGCCTAAACTTAGTCCTTGGACATTGACTTCATTCCCATTGTTGGTTCAAAGGACTGGAGGTAGAAAAATTCATATACACATCAAATATTGTCCATCATTTGTTGAGGGTTGCTGTGTTGGTCTACTTGGGCTGACACAAAAATACCACAGACTGGGTGGCTTAAACAATAGAATTATATTTTCTCACAGCTCTGGAAGCTGGAAGTTTAACATCAAGGTGACAGCTGGTTTGGTCTCTCCTGAGGCCTCTGTCTTTGGCTTATACATGGTCACCCTCTTGCTGTATCTTCACCTGGTCTATTCTTTGTGGACACATACTCCTGGTGTTTCCTTCTCTTCTTATAAGGACACCAGTCCTGGGACACCTGGGTGGCTCAGTCGGTTAAGAATCTGCCTTTGGCTCAAGTCATGATCTTGGGATCCTGGGATCTAGCCCCACATCGGGCTCCTTGCTCAGTGGGGAGCCTGCTTCTCCCTCTCCCTCTGCCTGCCACTCCCCCTGCTTGTACTTTCTCTTTCTCCCTGACAAATAAATAAATAAAATCTTAAAAAAAAAAAAAAAAAGACACCAGTCCTACTGGATTAAGACTGTACTTTTATGATTCATTACTTCCTTACAGGCCCAATCTCCAAATACAGTCACATTGGGAGTTAGGACTTCAACTTATGAATTTGGGGGGAGGGTGAGAAGACAAAATTCAGTCCATAACAGTTGTCCGTGAAGGGGTAACCAGAGCCACAGGGTAGAGAGCAAACTCATTAGTGTAAAGTGACTGGAAGTTCAGACTTGGATGAATTCAGAGGTAAGGAGGAAATGGTATGAACTGGGATTTCAGATTATTTTTGCTTTCACCTTCTTCCTTCTTAATTCAAAGCTGCAGGTTATCTCTCCATCTAAAATCCACCAGGTTAATCCTTTTCAATGGGCTAGAAACACAGCTGATCTTCACTTTCCTCCTGAGTGATGCTGTTTTTAAAGACACCTTTCCTTTCTCTCCTTCTCTTTCTTTTTCTTTCTTCCTTCCTTTCTTACTTTCTTTCTTTCTTTCTTTCTTCCTTCTTTCCTTTCTTTCTCTCTTTCTCTCTCTTTCTCTGTCTTTCCTGGGATGGGTATCTTAGGCTAGGGTGGGAATTCATCAGACCTAAGACAAAGATTTCAATGCAAATGGTTTGTTTACGAGGGGATTCCAGACAGCACTCATCAGGAAAGAGACAAGGAAGGGAAAGAAGCGGTATTAGTGAACAGATTACCACAGAGGGTAACTGGGTCTCAGTCCTATTGGGATCCACTGGGAACATGACTCAGAGTTGTCCCATCCAAGGGCAGGAAAACTGGTATGTATCCTCCAGTTCTCATTCATCACTGGGTGGTGGCAGCTCCCTGAGGATTAACTGCCCTGGCATTTCTGGCCTGCTCCCTATAGAGGAGCCAAGAGAAAGCTTTCCGGCAGAAGGTGCCTGAGAATGACCTTGTCCTTGTAGGGGAAAGGTGAATGCGCAGGGGATATATGAGGGACACTGACAGCTACTACAGTGGGGTGAGGTAGGGAAGGGAGACTAACAGCCATTAGTTTGGAAGAGGGATGAACTAAGTAATTAATAGCATGAGGAGAACTGGCCCAGAGAAAGATTTTGTTTTATTTTAATTTTTTTTTTTTTTAGATTGGAAGGAGGGGGAGGGGCAAAGGGAGAGGGAGAGAGAATCTTAAGCAGGCTCCAGGCCTAGTCTGTAGTCCAATGCAGGGCTCGATCTCACGACCCTGAGAACATGACCTGAGCAGAAATCAAGAGTTGGAAGCTTAACTGACTGAGCCACCCAGGCGCTCCTTATTTTTTAAAAATCAATAACTTATGCTGCAATATTAGCGGTATCTATCCGCATCTGCTTTATTATAGTTACTTTAAAAATATTCTATAATTC
Organism: Leptonychotes weddellii; assembly: GCF_054177405.1. Taxonomy (NCBI): domain Eukaryota; kingdom Metazoa; phylum Chordata; class Mammalia; order Carnivora; family Phocidae; genus Leptonychotes; species Leptonychotes weddellii. The sequence continues at coordinate 142,084,879 of NC_138370.1, forward strand.
AGGGGTGCCTGGGTGGCTCAGTTGTTAAGCATCTGCCTTCGGCTCAGGTCATGATCCCGGGGTCCTGGGATCGAGCCCTTCATCGGGCTCCCTGCTCGGCGGGAAGCCTGCTTCTCCCTCTCCCACTCCCACTCCCCTCGCTTGTGTTCCCTCTCTCACTGTGTCTCTCTGTCAGATAAATAAATAAAATCTTAAAAAAAATTATATAATTCAAACTTCATATTAATTATAATGGTTCTTCTTTGTTAGGTTTAAATCAATGTAATTTTAACATGTATTTTTCCCCCTCCATGGCTTTTTCATTTTGCAGGCACTAGGTAATGTTGTATGCCAGGGTCTAAAACTTAAATGTCTGCAGAATTTGGTGGTAACATCCATGGATGAAGTGAACTGGGAGTAATAAAATGGACTCTATTTTTTGTTTAAGATTTTATTTATTTATTTGAAAGAGAGAGAGAGCACAACTACGGGGGAGAGGGAGAGGCAGAAGCAGACTCCTCGCTGAGCAGGCAGCCCAACATGGGGCTTGATCCCAGGACCCTGGGATCATGATCTGAGCGAAAGACAAATGCTTAACCATCTGAGCCACGCAGGCGCCCCTAAAATGGACTCTATTGAATAGAGAGTAGTGGGCATTGTGATAAATGTGCAACAATGCTCTGCCTGAAGGGGGCAGCAGCTACTGATCCTCAGCCACTGTTGCAGAGTAGGAATGAGGATGTGATTTCAAGGAAAGTTGAGAAGCCTGAATATGCCAAGTTGTTTGATTATTAACATGGTGCTTAAGATCATAGACTCTGCAGCCAGGGGGCCTGAAATTGAATCACATTCCTACCAATTATTAATTATGTAACTTTGGGCAAATTACTTATTCTCTGACCCTCAGGTTTTTCATCTCTTGAATGGGACTAATGACTGTCCTTACGTCAGAACCCAACACTTAAAACTAGAAATCGATGAGACTGCTTAACTCACACTCTAACTAAAGCCCATTATTCCTACTTCTCATCACATTTTCTTGAGGCATTGATGAAGGTGTTTGGCAAAGATTGGAACATTCCAACTGGCAGGCCAGACACGCCCTGATAGCGACAGAATGGCTTCGAAGAGCCTATCCCCTTCCCTGCCCATGATCACTGCTGAACACATAGCACTCCCCACCCATGATCATCTGCTCGCCACGTGTTCTCCTGCATGTACCCCTTGAACCTCTCCCTATAAAACTCTAGGTGCCCATCTTGCAGGCAGACAGGTTAGTTGTTAAGGCTTGAATCTGCCTCCTCTGGCTCCTGGCACCCTAAATACATTTCTCCCTTTCTCTTTCCCAAATCCTCTTGAGTTATTGGCTTCTCTTGGGACAAGTTTATCCAAATTTGTTTGGCAATAGTGTTGGCAAACCTAGCCAAAGCTATGCTTTCGCTTTGTCCAGTCCCCTAGGGATCCGAGCAGTAGGCAGCATCAGCACACCAGGGCTTACCTGTCTGTTGCTTGAGATCGGGAACATTTATATTGTTGGGATGGTGGGAAGATTAAATGGATCAAGTGCTTAGAACCATACTTAGGATTAAATACTCAGTAATTGTGGGCTACTGTCATTATCAGCTGTTAATTAAGATTTTAATCCACCTTTTAATTTTGAGTTAATTATAGATTCACATGTAGTTATAAGACAAAACTATAGAGAAATCTCCTATTTCCCAGTTTCCCCCAATGGTAACAGCTTGAAAAAACTATAATACAATATCACAAAGCAGAATTTTTTTTTTTTAAGATTTTTAAATTTATTTATTTGACAGAGAGCGCAAAAGCAGGGGGAGTGGCAGGCAGAGGCAGAGGGAGAAGCAGGTTTCCTGCTGGGCAGAGAGCCTGATGTGGGACTCCATCCCAGGACCCTGGGATCATGACCTGAGCCAAAGGTCTTAACCAACTGAGCCACATAGGAGCCCCTACAAGCGGGATTCTGATGCTGATACAGTCAGGTTGACATTTCCATCTCCATGAAGATCCCTAGTATTGCCCTTTTATAGCCATACCCATGTTGTTCTGCCTCCATTCCCTTCTTAATACCTAGTAACCACTAATCTCTTCTCCATTTCTATAACTTTGTTATTTCTAGAATGTTATATAAATGGAATCATATAGTATGTAACCATTTTTATTGGCTCTTTTCCCTCAGTATAATTCTCTGGAGATTTATGCAGATTGTTGGGTGTGTCAAATGAGTGCATAATTTGTTTCTTTTTGTTGCTGAGTAGTTGGTATAATATACTACAGTTTAACTGTTCACCCATTGAAGGACATATGGGTTTTCCCAGGTTTTGACTATTATAAAGAAAACTACTATAAACTTTGAATATAGGTTTTTGTGTGAACTTAAGCTTTTGTTTCTCCAGGACAAATGCCTAAGTACAATTGCTGGGTCATATGATAGTTATATGTTTGGTTTTTAAAGAAACTGCCAAACCATTTTCCTGAGTAGCTGTATCATTTTACATTCCCACCAGCAATGTATGAATGATCAAATTTCTCTACATCCTTACTTGCATTTGATGTTGTCAGTATGTTTTATTTCAGCCATTCTGATAGTTGTTTAGTGTTACCTCATTATAATTTTAATTTGCACTTACCAAGCATTTAATCATGTTGAAGATCTTTTCACGTATTAATTTGCTTATCTGTATGTGCTCTTTGGTGAAATGTAGCTTCATGTCTTTTGCCCATTTTTCTAATTGGATTGTTTGGTTTTTTGCTGTTGAGTTTTTAGAGATCTGTATATAGCCTAGATACTAGTCTTTATCAGATATACAGTTGGCACATATTTTCTCCCAGTATATAGCTTGTCTTTTCATCCTCTTAACAGGGACTTTCACAAAGCCAAAGTTTTATTTAATTGAGATATAATTCGCATAACCTAAAATTCACCATTTTAAAGTGTAGACTTCAGGGACGCCTGGGTAGCTCAGTTGGTCAAGTGTCTGCCTTCGGCTCACGTCATGATCCCGGGGTCCCGGGATCGAGTAGTCCCACGTTGGGCTCCCTACTCAGCAGGGAGCCTGCTTCTCCCTCTCTCTCTGCTCCTCCCCCTGCTCATGTGTGTGCGCTCTCAAATAAATAAATGAAATCTTTAAAAAAAAAAGTGTAGACTTCAGGTTTTTAAAAAAATTTTATATACTATGTTTTATCACCATCACAACCACCTAATTCCCCAACATTTCCATCACCCCCAAAAGAAACTCTATACCTATTAGCAGTTTGTCCTAAATTCCCTCCCTACCTCTATCTCCTGGCAACCAGTAACCTACTTTCTGTCTCTATGGATTTTCCTATGCTGGACATTTCATATAAATGAAATGAGTGCAGCATGTGGCCTTTTGTGTCTGACTTCTTTCACTTAGCATGTTTTCAAGGTCCATCATGTTGTAGCATGTATCAATACTTCACTTCTTTTAATGGTGGAATAATATTCCACTGTATATGTATGTCAACTGATGGAAATTTTGGTAGTCTTCACTTTTTGGCTATTTGAATAATGTTGCTTTGAACATTTGTAGACAAGTATTTAAGTACCTGTTCTCAGTTCTTTGGGGGTATATACCTAGGAGTGGAACTGCTGGGTCATAATTATGTGTTTAACTTTTTGAGGAACTGCAAAATGTTTTCCACAGTGCAAGTTTTTGTCTCTGTTTTTTTCAAATACTGAAGCAGTCTTGCATTTCTGCAACAAACCCCATTTGTTCATAGTATGTAATTCTTTTTAACTGAGTTCTATTTGCTATTTTGTTAAAATATTTATGTCTATATTCATGAGGGATAATGGTCTGCGGTTTTCCTTTTTGGTATTGTTTTTCTCTGGTTTTGGCATTAGGGTAATACTAGCTTTAAAAATGAATAGGGAGGGGCGCCTGGGTGGCTCAGTTGGTTAAGCGACTGCCTTCGGCTCAGGTCATGATCCTGGAGTCCCGGGATCGAGTCCCGCATCGGGCTCCCTGCTCAGCAGGGAGTCTGCTTCTCCCTCTGACCCTCCCCCCTCTTGTGCTCTCTCTCATTCCCTCTCTCAAATAAATAAATAAAATCTTTAAAAAAAAAAGAATAGGGAATTGTCCTTTCTTCTTCTATTTTCTGGTAGAGATTGTGAAGAATTAGTGTTTATTCTTTAAGCATTAGAATTTTCCAGCAAAACCATTGGTCTGAAGATTTCTATTTGGGGAATTTTAAAATTACATCTTCAATCCTTAATCGTTATAGGTTTTCCCACTTATTTTATATTAGGTGAGTTGTAGTAATTTGTACTTTTTAATCGTTGGTCTATTTCATCTAAATTGTCAAATTTATGTTTGTCGAAAAACATCTGTAATTATGTAATGGTGATGGAAGTTAATTAGACTTTTTGTGGTGATCATTTCACAATATATACGAATATCGAGTCATTATGTTGTATACCTGAAACCAATCTAATGTTATATGGCAATTATATTTCTTTTTTTTTTTTTTTTAAAGATTTTATTTATTTATTTGAGAGAGAGAGAGCATGAGACGGGGGAGGGTCCGAGGGAGAAGCAGACTCCCTGCTGAGCAGGGAGGGCAATTATATTTCAATTAAAAAATTATATGTATAGAGTTGTTTGTAATATTCCTTTATCATCTTTTTGATGTTGGAGTGGTCTGTAACAATACTCCTGTTTCATTCCTGATATTGGTATCTTGGGTCTTCTTTCTTTTTATCTTTGTGTCTTCCTAGGTGTTTATCAATTTTATTCATCTTTCTAAAGAACCAGCTTTTTCATTGATTTTCTCTGTTTTTTGGTTTTCAATTGCATTGATTTCTGCTTTTAGTTTTGTTTCCTTTTGTTTGCTTTGGATTTATATTGCTCTTCCTTTTCTCAGTTTCTAAAAGGGGAGCATAGATAATTGATTTGAGCATAGATTATTTGTTTGAGAGATACTGATTATTGATTTGAGAATTCTCTTTTCTACTGTATGCATTTATTGCTATAAATTTATCTCTCAATACTGTTAGCTGTGTCCCACAAATTTTGATGTTATTCCACTTAGTTTATTTTTTTTATTTTCCCTTATGATTTCCTCTTTGATACATGAATTCTTCATAAATACAATGTTTAGTTTCCAAGCATTGGTTTGGAGATTTGCCTGGTATCTTTCTGACATTGATTTCTGATTTAATTTTATTTTGATCAGAGAACATATTCTGTATGAATTCTATTATTTTAAATTTGCTGGAGTTTGTTTTATGGCCCAGGATATGATCTATCTTGGTATATATTCCATGTGTATTCCACTATTGGGTAGAGTATCCTCCAAGTGTCAATTAGATTCTCTCAGCTCATGGTATTGTTGGGAGTTTTTCTATATCCTTGCTAGCTTTCTACTTGTTCTATTAACTGTTGAGAAAGTGATATCTTTACAATTCTATTTCACTATAAATACAGTAATTTTGAGTATATATCTCCTTGTATAGCTTCTTTAGTCAGTGCTCTAGGTTTGACAACTTCTATAGGTGCCATCATGTTATCAGTGTGAAGAAAATGTAGAAACTTTAGCTCCCCTTACAAACATGTATCCTCTTTTATTTGCAATTGTCCTAAATACTTCTTTCATATACTTTTAGAACCACTTGGATAATGTTATCATCTTTGCTTCAACTATCCATTGTAATTTAGAAAAAGGAAGAGAAGAGGGAAAGTCTATTGCACTTACCAATATTTTTACTTACTGTGCTCTCTCTTCACTGATGGAATAATTCCAAGATTCCTTTTTTTCCCCAATTCCATTCTGTTTGGAGAACTTCCGTTAGCCATTCTTTTAGGGTAGGTTGGCTGATGACAAATTATCTTAATTTGTTGTCTTAATTGACTTGGTTTCTCCTTCATTTTTGAAGAATATTTTTGCTGGGTATAGGATTGTGGGCTGGCTGGCCATTATTTTACTTTAGCACTCAAAACTGTTGTGCTACTTCCTTCTGCGTGGTTTCTGAATTCGAACTGTATTCCTTCCATAGGTAAGATGTTATGACTCTCCCACTGTTTTTAAGATTTTTTTCTCTGTCTTTCAAGAAGTTTGACTACAACGTGTCTTAGTGTGGATTTCTTTGCCTTTATCCTGCATGAAATTTGCTTAACTTCTTGATCTGTAGGTTTACAGATTTTGTAAAATACGGAGTTTTCAGCTATTATTTTTTGAGTCCTTTTCCAGCCCTGTTCTTTCTCCTCTTCTAATACTCTGAAGACACAAATGGAAGATCCTTTGTTATATTCCCATAGGATTTTTCATGGATTCGCTTTGTTTTGTTCCTGTTTGTTCAGATTGAGTAACTTCTATTGCTCTTTCCAGTTCACTAATTTCCTATGGCTCAGGCATTCTGCTGAAGCCCATCCTTGGGCTTTTATAACCCCGTCCTTGGGGTTATAAAATTTTAGTTTTTGTATTTTCAGTTCTAAAATTCTCACTTGGTTAACTTTTAGGTCTTCTACTTTTTTACTGAGACTTTCTATTTCTTTGCTGAGATTTTCTATTTTTTTAAAAATCTGTTTCAAAGGTGTTTGTAACTGCTCGTTGAATCAGTTTAATGATGGTTGCTTTAAAATCTTTGTCACCTAATTCTAACTTCTCTGTGATCTTGGTGTTGCTGTCTCTTCATTACCTTTTTTTTTCATTCAATTTGAGATCTTGTTTCTTGATATAGCAAGTTATTTTTGATTGAAACCAGGACATTTGGGGAATTACGTTATGAAGATTCTTGATTGTATTTAATCCTTGTTTTAACTGACTTCTTCTCACACTACTTTGGCAGAGGAAGGTGGGGGGCAATGTCTCCACCATCTACCAGTTGGAGTTAGAAGTTCAGGTTTCCCACTTTGCCTCCATTGACAATCAAGGGAGGTGCTCCCTATTCCTGCTGGTGGGGTTGGGAGTTCCAGCTCTTTCCCAGGTTTTCAGTGATGCCTCCCTGGCTGAGGGGGATAGGAATTTCCTGGGACTGCTTCCTACGTGACCTCCAATGACATTACAGTGTGGGTATGTGTGTGGCCTCAATAATTGGTTTTATATTCTTGTTTGAATTTATTGTATAAATCTATTTTGGTTTTAAATATGTATAAAATGCTATAAACTTAAGTAATACATAACTAGTTTTATATTTATATATAGTTAACTGACTAAGGATGAAAATGTTTTGTTTAAAAGGGCTTTATACTCTTGGTTTTGGCTCCGGTCGAGATCTCAGAGTCATGAGATTGAGCTCTGCGCTGGGCTCTGCACTCAGAACAGTCTGAGTTTTTCTCTCTCCCTCTCCCTCTGCCCTGCCTGCTCATGTTCTCTCTCTCTCTTTTTCTCTAAAATCAATCAATCAATCAATCTTTTTTTTTTTTTTTCTTAAAGGGCTTTATACCTTACACCACTTTGAGAAACACTGATATGGGTGACTATAAGGCCTGATGCCCAAATCATGAGTCTCTGGAGATATTCATATTTCTGTCTAGGTTCTCTCACCCATATGAAAAGACAGAAGGAGCTGGGGCCCTGACACTATGGACATCATGTCAGTCTGACGTAGACAGCTTATAGATAAGAAAAAATAAACTCTTATTAAGGGCTCTATTAGTTTCCTATTGCTGTTGGAACATAGTACCACAAACTTACTGGCTTACAACAACACAAATGTGTTCTTTTACTGTTTTGCAGGTCAGAAGTCCAAAATCAGTTTCACTGGGCTAACATCCAGTTGTCAGCAGGGCTGGTTGCCTCTGGAGGCTTCAGGGCAGAATCTGTTTCCTTGCCTTTGCCAGCTTCTAGAAGCTGCCACAGTGTAGCATCTTCAAATCTCTTTCTTGCTCTCTGTCTGTCCTCTGCTTCTCTTATCACCTCTCCTTCTCTGACTCTGAAGCTCCTGCCTCCCTCTTGCAGGACCCTTGTGATTACACGGGGCTCACCTGGATAGTCCATGATAATCTCCCCATCTCAAGATCCTTCACCTACTTACATCTACAAAGTCTTTTTATCATATAAGTTAACATATTCCTGGTTCCAGGGATTTAATAGTTGGACATCTTTGGGGACCATTATTTACCTACCAAGAGGGGATGTTAACTTGCAACTAAATCAGATTTTATTTTATTTTATTTTTTTTAAAGATTTTATTTATTTATTTGACAGAGAGAGACACAGCAAGAGAGGGAACACAAGCAGGGGGAGTGGGAGAGGGAGAAGCAGGTTCCCCGCAGAGCAGGGAGCCTGATGTGGGACTTGATCCCAGGACCCTGGGATCATGACCCGAGCTGAAGGCAGTCTCCCAACCAACTGAGCCACCCAGGCGCCCTAAATCAGATTTTAAATGACTAACCTTTTCACTAGAAGGTAAGCTCCACCATAATGGGGATTTTTTTTCAGGATTGTTCATCAGTGTTTTCGGTTTTCTGCTAATGCAGTGATGGTCACATTTTCATGACTGTCACTGTTGAAAAGGCAGCTTCAAAAAGTCCTGGGTGTAGAGCATCCTAGGCAGAAGGAACAGCAAGTACAAGTACAACATCAGGCCAGAATATACTTTTTATTCATAGTAATAATAATGAATATAACATCTGTTGTGACATACCTCATTTTATCTCAATTCTCATAAACTATCAAGTTGTTGATATATTGCACTCATTTGAAACACTATTTATATCCTAATCCAAAACATAAACTGGTCAAACCCAGAGGGTTTCACTCAGTAGGTTTCTCACCTTTGTATCTCTCTCTTCTGAGTGTAATCTGGTTTTACCTCTGTGCCTTCTTTTCTGACTTTTGCAATTTAAAAAGTTTTTGATTACTATTAAATCAACATAAAAACATTATACAAGGAGATATTAAAAAACAAAACAAAACATGGGGCACCTGGGTGGCTCAGTTGGTTAACTGTCTGTTGATTTGGGCTCAGGTCATGATCTCAGGGTCCTGAGAGCAAGCCCTGCATCAGGCTCTGCGCTCAACAAGGAGTTGGCTTGAGATTTTCTCTCTCTTCCTCTGCCCCTCCTCCTCCTCATGGGGCAAAGAAAGAGGGCAGGCAGGCATGCTCTCTAAAATAAATAAATAAATCTTGGGGCGCCTGGGTGGCTCAGTCGTTAAGCATCTGCCTTTGGCTCAGGTCATGGTCCCAGGGTCCTGGGATCGAGCCCCGCATCGGGCTCCCTGCTCAGCCAGAAGCCTGCTTCTCCCTCCCCCGCTCCCCCTACTTGTGTTCCCTCCCTCACTGTGTCTCTCTCTGTCAAATAAATAAATAAAATCTTTAAAAAAAAAAAAATCTTAAAAAAAATAAACACACAACAAAACCCATGATCTACGATTCAAACATGATTTTCTCTGCCAGATTTGAGTTGGTAAATGTGCAAACTCTAGAGTCATACTGCTTTATATTTACATCCTAGCTTTGCCACTCACTAACAGTGTGACTTTGGGCAAATTACTCAGATCTTCTCGGTTTCAGTTTCCTTATTAGTAAAACAAAAATAACAACTGTACCTTCCTCACACAGCTGTTGTGAAAATTAGATGAATTAAACTAATGTACTGGAAACAGAGGCTGGTACATAGCAACCCCCTCAATAACTACTAATCACTATTCTTATTTTCAACCCAACAATTTTCTTCCCACACGATTTATATTCAGTTGCAATCACAGGATACATAAAGCATTGTGTTCTACTTTTTTCACTCAATGTTCATGTTTTTCTCTACATTCCTATTTTATTAACCTATATATTATTTTTAGTGACAGCCTGACATTCCATGCTATTGATAAGTTTTGCTTAAATATTTCCTTGTTATTGAGCATTTGATTATTATATTATTATTAGTGATGATCTTATAAACATACTTTATATCTGATGCTTTTTCTTTCTTTTGAATGATTTATTTAGCAACTGTTCCTGGAATATAATTCTTGATTTTATGTCCAACATTTAAAAGTCCTTCCTACAGGGGGCGCCTGGCTGGCTCAGTGGGTAGAGTGTACAACTTTTGATTTCAGGGTTGTGAGTTCAAGCCCCATGATGGATGTGGTGCATACTTTAAAAAAGCAAATAAACAAAAAACCTCTTCCTTTCCTTCTGTGTAGTTCCAAAGAAGCAACTACTTTCAGTACGTGATGGAAAGAGAAGCAGATATATCATACCACCACAGTGAAGTCATTTTCTCTTAGGAACAGACTGTTGATAAAAGACTGATAAGGTCTATACTATTTTCATCACTGTCATCATTCATTCATTGAACAAACATGTAGTATTCAGGCAGGATGGGTCAGGTCTTTTTTGAGTAGGAAGGAAGTTATAAAAGAAAGCCAGAGATTAAAAAAAAAAGTGTGATGAGCTCTAAATACAAACATCATTTTATTTATAAACCTCCCATGTTGATTCCGTGTGTCTTTTAATGCACAATGTGGGATCTATGTGCAAGTTAAAAAGAAGCATTTTCTTCTCTCAAGGAACTAGCGTTATGTCAACCTGATACTGCCCATCTAAACATACGAATTTTATAGAAGCCATGGGGATATCTTGTAAGAAGGGAGTCCCTGTCTCCGAGAAGTCTACATAAATGCCTTTTTTCCTGTGCCTCAATATTATTTTAAAATAAAGAAGACAGTAATAATATAGTTGAAATTTTCTCTTTGAAGGCAGAAGGAGAAATCGTTTTAAGTCGAGCATGACCACATTCCTTCTTTTGATGAGGACCCAGTGTAAAAACTGAGTTATATAGGCCTAAACTGTATTCTGTTTTCTATTAAAGATACTGAACTTTTCACATAAGAAATAATAAAGATTAAATGGTTTTTTTTAGACCACCACATCCTGAGTTCAGTTTTACACCTTTTCATCTGTGTAGCTGAAGTTCTATAAAAAAGTCTCTCTTGCTATCTTTATCTCTGTCCCTCTTCTTATCAACACTCTGCTGAAAACAATTGCCAGTACTCTATGCTACATGCTTTGGGGATGATACACCTGCAGCAACCACCTACCTACATTGATAACGTAATGAATGTCTTCTTTAGGACACAGTATAACATTATGGAAACTACCTCAATTATCACTGATAATGAATTCTGTTATCTAGGTATTTTGTTTACAGATCAGTTCTCTCTGGTTTTCTTGAGAACTAAGAGGGATAATATAGATATTTTCCTCTCTTTTAGTTTTAAAACTTTACAAAGGGGTAATATGAGGGTTTGGGTTTGCCGCCTTTTCAGTCAGACTTCATCAACTTTGAGAACCTCATTTCCATTAAGCTAGAAATTGGAGCCACCAGAGTCACCCAACAAGCACAGGCAAAGTGAATTGGAAATCGGTTCTTTTAACCACCATAGTATCAGTTAACCCTTTAAGACAGTGGCTCTCCTACCTTTTTGGAATCAGCCGATTTGATGGAAGTGTTAAGTCCTCTCACTTATGTATATGAGCATTTTTCTTTTTTTTGATTAATTTTATTTTATTATGTTATGTTAATCACTATACATTACATCATTAGTTTTTGATGTGGTGTTCCATGATTCATTGTTTGCGTATAACACCCAGTGATGAGCGTTTTTCTTGGGAGAAAACCAACTTTATTACCACAATAAATAATTATAACTTTCTACATACACACACTTTTTTTTTTGGCATATAATTTCACTTCTGCTCCCTCAAAGAACACCTGCCCTGAGGGAAATCATGTCAACCGGTCAACAGTAGTTTCTGAATGGGATAAGAGGCAAGGAGAGATGGGGGCCGGGAAGAGACAGTAGATGACAAAAGAGAATTTTACTAGATTCATTTTGAGTACGGGTCATTATCCTCAAGGCCCCCCCAACAGAGTGTGAGAAGATCTGGCATCAGAAGGCCTTGGTTCAATTCTGTGCCATCTTCCCATCCACCATCCCCCCCTTTTCCTACCTAATGACTTAGGCAAGTCATTAGACTTCCCAACCCTTAGGGTCCGCCCCGCCTCTGTAAAATGGAACCTTGTCAGACTTCTCAGGGTTACTGCATGGTCAAAGGAGAGATAATGTATGTTGTAAAGTCCCGAACAAGCATGAACTATAATAATTATTAATGGACTTGCCATTCCCTTAGCTTCATCTTCAGGTTGTCCTCTCATTAAGTGCTCAAGCTCCACTGTCACCTTCTCAGAGAAGTGTCCAGGATCCCTCGGTGTAAAGCAGCCTCCCTCCCCCCATCACACTCAAAGCCACCACGCTGCTTTCTTATAGTCCAGACACTTCTCACACGTGCAGTGGTTTCATTTTGTACTTGCTTACTGTCTTTCTCCCCAGACTAGAATAAAAGCTCTTTGAGGCCAGAGCCCTTGTCTTGTTTTCCCCAGGCCTGTAAAGAGTTCACCGCATACGGTGGACACGCAGATTCTGGTGAGTCAGGATAGCAGTGGCTTAGAGGGCCGACCGACTCCAGGGGAGGACTACCTGGATTGAAATCCCAGCTTTTCAATTCACTAAGTCGGGTGACATTAGTTAGATTGGTTATTTAACTTCTCTGTGCCTCACTTTCACCACAGGTAAAATGGGGGTTTCTGATATAACGTATACTTTGTATAAATGTTAACACCTGTAAAGTTCCGAAACAGTGCCTGGCACATAGTAAGTCTTACACAAGTGCTGTTTTCTACTCTTCCGTGAGTGAAGTGTTAATACATTAATAGCGAATGCACGTGACCCTGTAAGTGTACCAGATATGCTCCGATGCCTCAGGTTTGACAGAAAAAGACTTACTCTTTTCATAAAACTCTTGTTTCGCTCCACTGCACCGTGTCATCCCGCCTGACCCGCCACCGCTCAGCGGAAGGGGAGGTGCGGCCCCTAATTCCGACAGAGTGCCCAGTCACCCACAGGTGGCACTGCTCGGGGTTCTCCCGGCCCAGGGATGTCCCAGACCTCGCGGGGCGGTTCTCCTGGGGTAGGAAGCCTGGGCCTAGGGAGTCCCAGCCCCGCGTTCGGGAACCCAAGGGACGCTCCTGCGACTTACCTGAAACTCCAGCTGGGTGGCGGCAGCCGGGACGCGCGTGCAACCCCCACGGCAGCGCTCGTGGGAACGGGTTGCTGCGGGCAGAAGCGAGCGGGGGCGGAGCGAGTGGGGCGGGGCGGGCCGGGGCGGCCGGGGGCGGGGCCTGCGGGCTCCAGGCTTCCAACTCGGCGGTGCCCGCGGGACTTCACACTGTCCGCGGCTCCGCGCACCCTGCGCGCTCCAGCCAGGTAAGGATGCCGCGGGTCGGCAGGGGCGGCCCCGGGACTGCGGGAATCCGGGCAGGAAAGGGTCAGGACGGCGCGAGGCGAGAGGTGGCTCTCGCAAGCCCAGAGACAGACCCTCCTGGAATGAGGAAGATTTTCTCCCCAACGCGGCGCGGTGAGCGCGGGCGCGCGACGGCAGGTGAGGGACCCGGTCCATTCCGGTCCAGGAAGAAGGGACAGGTGAGCGCTCCCGCGTAGCTGCGGCTTCCCGGCTGCCGCCGCCTCTCCGCCTCTCGAGTTCAGGCGCTGGCCTCTCCCGAGGAGCACCCGCCTCCTTTCCCTTTGGGTCCCGGGGCTGAAGCCGCCCCGCGCCAGGCTCAGCGTTGCGTTCACTTCCCAGCGGTGCGGCCAGGTTGGTTCCTCCAGTCTGATTGGGCGGCAGCGCAGGCTCGATTGAAAGTTGGCACAATCGACAGAGACATTCCACAGTTATACGTGTCCGAGTGCCTCACCCCACCAACTTCACATTTTTTTTTTTTTTTTAAATCTGGGAAATAGTCTGAATCTTGAAAACAGAGGTTCGGTGAATACATGTATTAGAAAAACTAGACCTTGATCCGGTGTGTGCACTTTTCCTTGGATCCTAAATTTGCTTTTGATCTTTTCCCCCCAATGGAAGAATAATAATACATTTCTGTGTACCAGGTTCGGAAACAGTCTCATCTATTGCCATTCTTTGGAAACTGGAATACTTGATTAGAAGGGTTGGGAACAACAGGATGGGCCGGTGGCTAAGTGGGTTTGAAGGTTATCCAAAATACTCAAGTGTTTTGAGCATATACCCTGTATTTTTCCAGTGAGTGCCCATTTTCCTTTTAGGAAATTCCAAGAATTTACCCTCTTTGAGATGATTCTCCCCTAAAGAGCTGAGGAGGAAGAAACAACTTCAACAAACCAGTGGTTTTCCCAATTAAGTTTAGGATTTAACAGGTTGGTTTGTGATACTGGTAGCTCAGTCAGCAAGAATCACATGTAGTATATGGAATATCATGATTTATATGGAGAAAGGAAAGTATGTTGTAATTTTCTTATTTTGCTTTGGAAAGTATTTTTTAGTTCAGTTACATTTTCAGTGTTTAGGATAGACCTCTACTTTCCCTGAATTAATCTGATCAATGTAGTACTACTCTTGCCAATTCATGTTGCTTACTGCAATGTATTTATGTTAATGAGTTTGATTCTTCCCACAAGGGTGTATATGTTTTGGTTTTTGGAACTGTATAGGGCAAGTGTTGTAGACACATGCAAATCAGTGCGGTACTCTAGTAGGCAAAACCTTTGCTCCACACAGGTCCTTGAACTAAAATTCTCACATCTTCCCAAATAGAAAAGAATATAGAATATTAATGTGTGCTCTAGCACTTTCAACCTGCTTTACTTATTCTGTATACTAAGACAGTCATCATGTTTTCTCAGCAGCTACTCACTCAAGGGCAGGGGCAATATTTTATCCAACCGTGGTAAAGCTCAGAGAATGGTAACCTTTGCTCTGTAAAGTTGACACTTGACAGGGTGGTTGGAAGGGTTGTGGGCAGTGTCTGGCTACTTTTATGCTTGGGGAAGAATTGTTGGTCTCCCTGCATTCCTCTACATATCCAGAGTGGTAGGAGCCTGAGCCTTGGGCCTCCAATCACACCTCTGCTTACAGGTTCCTCCAGGTTGGCCCAGTTGGTGCCTTCTCTCCCTGCCCCAGCTCTTCCAGTTTTGTGGCTTCTACCCCGACTCCACCCCTCCCTGGATTCTCATCCTTAGGGAGAATCAACTTATTGTTCAGGACAGGCTAGGTCCACGTAGTTGGCACAGGGGTGTTGACCCTCAGCCTAGTGCTGGGTCCCCCATGGATGCTTAGTAAATATCTGTTGAGGACAGGGCCACTTGCGTCAGAGCCCTTATTCTCTCTTGCTATTCAGTCTACAGAGGTAAAGAGGAGTGAAGTTGAACTCAGATCTTGGTTAGATTAGTGTCATAAAGAGGGACATTTGGGTCTGTTAGAAAGGAGTGAAATTGGCTCATGGTTGTTGGCAACTGTAAGATTATCCTGTACCATGTGATTATGCCAGGAGGATAGCTTTGTTGAAAAGAATCCCAGAAGAGAGGGGCTTAGTAGTTGTCTCAACCTTTTTGTTTCTGCCCTAGCTCAACCAGTCCTTCCTTGGGTTGGGTTATAACTATTACCTTTCCCACCACGTTTGGCTGCTCAGAGCTCATATGGCCATAGCTGCTGTGGACTAGATGTAGAAAATTACATTTTCTTTTGTTTGGGAAAAACAAGGATGGAATTTTGCCAAATTGTTATTGGGGACACAAAGCAAAAGCAAATAAATGTAAAAATGCATGGGCATAGAAGTCAACATGCATTTTTTGTTTTTGTTTTTTTTTAATTTTTAAACTTTTAATCTAAATTACATATCTCTCTCTCCAGAAACAACCATTTGTAATTCTTTGAGCTGCTTATTTTGGTATTTGTTGCTTATAGTTGCTACTTCTTGAATTTTGCAGTTTGAAGCATTATCTATTGACTGCCCACTGTGGAAGATGGTGACGTGGCTCCCTTTATTTCTCTCACCCCCATCTTGACCACAGCTTCCTTATTTTCCCATCCTTGCAGTAGTTACATAGTAATTTTGGTTAGATCAATATGCAGAGCTAAGCCAAGCACAGCTTTTTGTTTTCTTTGGCGTTAGTAGTTGTTTGTTCATTTATTTAGTTTTGTATGTCCTCATCATTAATTTGACCCAAAACTCTTGGCCAGATTTCTAAAACTTGCCTCAAATGCATGGGGTATTGTCAGTTTCATTTTCCTGAAGAAGTTGTCCTTGAGTCTCCTGCCTTGCCCTAATCTGGACCAGTTGCCCTCTACACATGGAGACCAGTTGTCACCCTGAAGACCTTCATCATCATCCTGGGGATCCCCATCATTTCTCTCCTGTATTGGAGCTCTTATTAATCACACGTCTTCCTCTATCTTGGTGAACTCCCTTGTTTTGGTAGAACAATCTTCAAGGAGCTTTTTGGAAAAAGATGCATGGGATATGCATTTTTTTGAGGCAGTGAATGCCTGGAAATAGTTGTTTTCCACCGACAATTGACTGTTTAGAATTTTAGGATGGAAATTTTAAAGGCATTGATTCATTGTCTTCTAGGCTGTGGTGTTGCTGTTAAGAAATTCAGAACTGTTCTGATTCCTCAAATTTTGCCTGTAATTTATGTACAGTTTACAAGCCTGCTGAGTCCTTTATGGAAGTATATAGAATTTTCTCTTGGTTTCCATGATCCTGAAATTTCATGTTGCTGCACCTTGGTATGGATCTGCTTTCATCCATTGTGCTGGGTTCTTTGAATCCTGAAACTTATATCCCTCAGTTTGGGAAATTTTTTTGAATTGACTCATTGATAATTTCCTCCTCTTCATTTTCTGTGATGTTTCTTTCTTTCTTTTTTTAAAGATTTTATTTATTTATTTGAGAGAGAGCGAGAGAGAAAGAGCACGAGCGGGGGGAGGGGCAGAGGGGAGAGGCAGAGGCAGAGGGAGAAGCAAGCCTCCTTGCTGAGCAGGAAGCTTGATGTAATGCAGGACTATCCCAGGACCCCGGGATCATGACCTGAGCTGAAGTCAGCTGCTTAACAAACTGAGCCACCCAGGCACCCTGTGATGTTTCTTTCAGAAACTCTTATTGTTCATATATTAGATATTGAGCCCCTAATTTTCTTATATTTTCTCTCCTAATTTCTATGTCTCTATTTCTAGGTTCTGCTTTTGGGGAGATTTTCTCAATTTTATCATCTAGCCCTTCCATTGAGTTTTTAATAAGTATAATCACATTTCTAATTATTTTAAATTAAAAGCTCTTTTTGCTTTCTGAATGTGTGTATGTGTGTGGTATATTGAAGGAAGGGAAAAATTCTCCTCTGCCCTCAAGATCTTCTAGCTGGACTAAGAATTAAATTTAAATGAGACAGATTAACAGGGGAAAAACAGTTTTATTCCAAGTGCACAGAGGCTCAATTATGAAATTGAGACCTAAAGAAATGACTAAAGCAGGCAGTTTTTATATTTTTTAAGACAAAGAAACAATAACTCTGTGAAGAATTGACAGAACAAAGAACATTTTGGGAACTTCAATTAGTAAAGAATTCTAAACAGAATTTGGGCTATAGTAGTAAACGAGTAAAAAGTAACAAGGGTTGTTTATACAGCCTTCGTGGCTCTAAATTTCCCATCTCTGGCCATAGGGATATCTTTTTACCTCCTGGTACAGGGAGGGCACCTTTCACATGGGAGATTTATTTCCTGCTTTCAGGAGACAGAGGAGGGTGTGAGTGTCCTTCTTGCATTGGCTGTCTCTTCAGTAACTTTTATTTAAAATAATCAGCATGCCAAAGTGACGCATTTTGAGGTGGTCTGCTCTTGGCCCCTTCAATATCTATTTCTTGCTTTTGTTTTATGGTTTCAGTGCTTATCTGTCTTATCTCTCTGAGGACAAACTTTTTTGGAAAGTTTAATCCTTACATCACAGACTCTGTTTCCCCAAGTTGCTTTTGTCTGTTTATTAGTTTATGTCTGGATCATTCATGTTAGAGATTTGCCTCCTATTTCTAAAACCCTCTGTTGTCTGCTCACATTTGAGTGGGGTGTTAAAAGCTGAAGATGTGTGTGGGCTTGTTGACTGGAAATGTCACTGTCTGTTGATCTGGCTGGGGCTTTTATTTGGAGAAACTCTGATGTCATTACCTCTTGGGCCATGGAGAGTCCTCAGAAAAGGCTCTTCTACTCTTTTTCCTGGATGGTGGTGAAGAGCCTGGCTGCCAGTGGTCTGGGAGCTAGGTAGAGGAGAAGGCTGAAAGTCTCAGCATCCACCTGTTCATAAAACCCCTCCATGGGGTTTCCAGTACAACATCTGAGCCTGATGTACCCCATTCCAGAGACCCTCTCTTGGAGAGGAGGTGGGGAAGAAACTCCAGGTGTTTTTGCAAGGATAGGGAGGGGGCTATCACCTACCTGCTCAGAATGGCTGAAGGGACATGGGACATACAACTGCCTTTTATTTTATTTTTTTAAAGATTTTATTTATTTATTTATTTGAGAGAAAGAGAGAGGGACAGAGAAACAGCATGAGAGGGGAGAGGGCCAGAGGGAGAAGCAGACTCCCCGCTGAGCTGGGAGCCCGATGTGGGACTCGATCCCAGGACTCCAGGATCATGACCTGAGCCAAAGGCAGTTGCTTAACCAACTGAGCCACCCAGGCACCCTGCCTTTTAAAGAAGCTTTCAGTCCTCTTTATTTTAGCTTTCCCCTCTCCCCACAGGGGGTCGAACTGCCTTTAATTATGTAGCATTTTGGAGATTCCGTGGTATAAATGAGGTTGTTTCTTGGCTTCCCTTCACCCCACCAAAATGTTTTACTATTTTCTCTTCTTCCATTCTCTCCATCCTTGTTGGGTTCATACATTAAAGAAAAAAAATTCCTTTTGTTGTTATTTTTTGGCCTTTCAGGAGGGAGAGAAGGTAGAAAGTTTTGTTCAATCTGCCATTGGTACCTTAACGAACCTCCACTGAGAGCCCAGTGAGCTTCAGCCATGGCACTGTACTGCTGTTTTCCTGCCTTTACCAACAGTAACTTTCTTGGACCAGTCCAGGCATAGTCTCTCACTGAACCCAGTTTGGACCTCAGATTTCTTCTTCTACCACTTTAAGCATCCACTACCAACTAATTACACTTGTCGTGGGAGGCAAAACCTCTAGCCCTAGCGTGGGTGATACATAGCTTACTGGTCATAGAGCCCTTGTTCCTACTCTAGGTCACTGTGTCGAGGAGGACTCATTCCATCACCTTGGCCTCTGACTGTCTTACCTTTCAGTGAAACTCGTCTATAGTAAGTCTAATATTTTCGTCTGAAAGGCAGGCCTGCTGTTGTTGGTGGCCTTGTGGCCTCAGTGGAAGTTATCAATATTTCCTTCTGGGGGCCAGTTTATCACACAATTTCCTTACCAGCAGAAGCATCCTCACTTCCTGTTTCAAAGCTCATGTCTTTCTTGGAATGTGCACCAAGTTCCTGCTTCTGGCTGGGCTGAGCAGAGATGACTGATCTATCCAGGGCCTCATGGATGATCACAACTGTCCCAACCCCATTTTACCAATTGAATCACTCCTTAGGCCTCTTTAATTCAGTGTGATCTTGTTGCCCTCTATGCCAGTTGCTTGACAATGTCAACAGGACTTTTTGCTTACACACAGAGGAATGAGGAGAATCAGCTTCTACGGAAGGAGGGAGAGCATTGTTCCCAAACCATCTTGTCTGTGCGGAAAAAGCAAAGCTCTGTACTCCCAAGGTGATGCCTATGCATTGGGAGTACAGAAGGCAGAAAACACCAGTGCTGGCAATTGCTACATTGGAGTGGTGCAGGAGTGTCTTGCTCTCTGGGGGATGACAGCAAATGAGAAGATGGGTAGAAAACACTTATTCCACTGGAACCCACCAGGTACCATTGTGAATGGAAACTTGGCCAGTGGGAATACCTGCAGTGCTCATTCTTCCGTCCATGGCCATCCTTCCCTTTTCTAAACAGAATTTTTGAAGCCATTGCAACCTCGCTTTCCATGCAGTATGTTTTTTGCTAATGTGCTAAGTGCTTCACCTAAGTTCTTTTTGTTTTCTCAGCTGCATTGTAAACTCTCCTAGGGAAGAGTGCAATGCCTAATAAATACTTGATGAATGTACTGAATGAATTTTCCAGATAATTGTGGACATTTGGCAGTTAGGACAAAAAGATATTTGGTCACAGTTATCCAAGTTGAACCCAATAGCCTAAATTCATTAAATTCTTGACTAGACTTTCACTTCACTTTTGCTGTATAGACTGAAACATAGAACGTCATTTAAGTTTTCCCAAGTGCATTGTTTCTCGGTATTACTTAGAAATAGTTCTCACTGATAACATTCTTTTTTTTTCTTGAAGATTTTATTTTTTAAGTAATCTCTACACCCAATGCGGGGCTTGAACTCACAACCCCGAGTCACATGTTTCACCGACCAAGCCAGCCAGGCACCCCTCATTGATAACATTCTTTTTTTTTTTTTTTTAGATTTTATTTATTTGAGAGAGCAAGAGAGAGAGCACAGGAGCAGGGCGGGGGCTAGGGGAGAGGGAGAAGCAGGCTTTCCCACTAAGCAGGGAGCCCAATGCGGGACTTGATCCCAGGACCCCGGGATCATGACCAGAGCCGAAGGCAGACGCTTAACAACAGAGCCACCCAGGCGCCCCCACTGATAACATTCTTAAAAGGACAACACAGATTACGACTACTACTACTATTTTTTTCCCCCACCTGTGTATTTTCTCTTAGCATAGTGTTGTGATTGTCTTGGTTTTTATGGCTAAGAAGAGTGGCTTTTGGAGGAGGGAGGGAAGTATGCGCTGATTAGGTTGTCTAGACAGGTGAGTTGTACATTTATAAAGGAGGAAGATCTCTTTGGATTTCAGCAGTGTATATATATTTCCTTTTGTGACTACATGTCATTTATTTTTGAAAGTTAAAAGCTTTTGAAATGATTAGCTACAGGGTATCAAAGTGACGGATTTTAAATTATCTTTAGCTATAAGATACTTTTAATGTAGAACTCTCTGTTAAATATCCTGCTCCATTTATCTTTAATTTTTGTGAAGTTCTAGCCTGATTTCATAGGAAAAGATTTTAACTTTTCTTTATCCTGAATAGAGTTCCAACAATGTCTTTCTGTTACTATTTCCTTGGAAACTCTCATGTCCTCATGTATCCCCCAATATTATGTTTCAACCACAACATGTGGAATCTCCACATGACTGCCCCCAAAGTGAAATTGTGGCTTTTTTTTTTTTTTTAAGATTTATTTATTTATCTTAGAGAGAGAGCGGGAGAAAGCACACGAGTGGGGGGGGGCAGAGGAAGTATGAAGGGGAGAGAAGCAGACTCCCCACTGAGTGGGAGCCCAACATGGGGCTCAATCCCCCCCTCAACTCACAGAGATCAGGACCTGAGTCGAAATCAAGAGTCAGACACTCAAGGTGCCTGGGTGGCTCAGTTGGTTAAGCATCACCTGCCTTTGGCTCAGGTCATGATCCCAGGGTCCTGGGATTGATTTCTGGATTGGGCTCCTTACTCAGCGGGGAGTCTGCTTCTCCCTCTGCCCTTCACCCCACTCGTGCTGTGCTCTGTCTCTCTCTCTCTCAAATAAATAAATCTTAAAAAAAGAGAAAGAGTCCGACAGTTAACCGACTGAGCCACCCAGGCTCCCCTAAGTCTTGGCTTTTTTTTTTTTTTTCCTACAAAGGAGTGATTTCAAGGTTTATTTTTCTGCGGATATAATTTAAGTGTGCAGCGAAGTTGGTTTTTACCATTGGGTTGTTATTTTTGTTTCATAGAAGGTGGTTGGCTTTCTTTTTTATTTTCCTGCCTTGACTGATAAAAATGTCTGATCCTTTAGCCATGCAGATAAGCAGAAATACAATTGAACTGAGTTATGAATGAATAAGACGTAAATTTAGGTGTGAATGCTTTTTAATTTTTTTAAAAGATTGTCAACTTATTTGTCACACATTTAAACCAGTTATAGAAGCACTGCATTAAAGAATTCTTGTTCATAGGTTCTGGAGTCGTAGCTCAAAGAGGGTTTTGGGCTCAGAGCTGGTGACGCATCCTCCTACCTCACCTAGACTAAGGATAAATCCTTGGATGCCACAGAGATTCCTCAACTCTCAGTGTGCTCTGTGGATTTTCCCTGACATCATTTAGACAAAAAAAAATTGTCTCATATACGCTAATTGTTAAAAAGTGTAAACAATGCTGAAGCCTACAAAGAAATTAAAAACAACCCCAAAACCTTTCCAGAGAGAATCTTGGTGAACCCCTCTCAGTCATCTCTATCATTATTTGACTTGTTAAAAATCTTTAGCAAATTTCTAGAAAATAATTAACTTAAGGAGCACTGCATGCAACTGTTTGTGTAACTCCCAAGTTCTGTAATGTTTATATATATGCAATATATATGTACTTTATATATTATATATATGCAATTACTTTTTGAGATTATAATTAGTTCAGGCATAAAGTTCTTTGGGTAGCATTATTTCATATAGACATTTTTAATTTAATTATCATTTTTAGTAGCTAGCTGATTGTCTTGTTAATATGTGATATTCTTCCAGGAAGCTCCCAACTATCTTACTGCTAGAAGGAAAAACAACCTTAACTTGACAATGGCAAGTCCTCAGTATCCTGTGAGTCTTCTTTAGCATATGGAAATCCTTTTGAAATCTCCCTTTGGGTGCCTGAGTGTTTAAACATCTGGTTCTTGATTTCAGCTGAGGTCATGATCTCCGGATCCTGGGATCAAGCCCTGCATCAGGCTTCCTGCTCAGCAGGGAGTCTGCTTATCTCTCTCTCTCTCTCTCTCTCTCCCCCTCTCCCTCTGCCCCTGCCCACTGCTCGTTCTCTCTCTCTCAGATAAATAAATAAAAATCTTAAGAAAAAAGAAAAGTTTAAAAAAAAAAAGAAAGAAACCTCCCTTTTCCTTACCTCCCCCAACCCCATAGTATATAATCAGCCACCACTCACAGCCCCGTGCAGCAGCTCTTTCTGCCCACAGGTCCTGTCCCTGTGCTTTAATAAAACTACCATTTTGCACCAACACACACACACACACACACACACACATAACAGTATTTTGAACCATTCCTCAATTGTTGGACAATTAGGGTTCTTTTCTTTGTTAAGTAAGTAGTGTTGTTATACATTTTTTCCCTTTTGGGGATTATTTTCTTGGGGAGTTTTTCTCAAAATACCACTCTGGGATTAAGGATTTCTAGTTTCTTTTTTTTTAAATCTTTTTTTTTTTTAAAGATTTTATTTATTTGAGAGAGAGAGAGAATGAGAGAGAAAGCACATGAGAGGGGGGAGGGTCAGAGGGAGAAGCAGACTCCCCGCTGAGCAGGGAGCCCGATGCGGGACTCGATCCAGGGACTCCAGGATCATGACCCGAGCCGAAGGCAGCCGCTCAACCAACTGAGCCACCCAGGCGCCCAAGGATTTCTAGTTTCTATTAATCATTGTCAGAAGGACACAAAATAATAATTTGAAAAAGCTCACTAGCTATATAAAGCTATCTAAAGTTTCCATTATCCTCTTTTTTGACCTTTTAGATCAACAGTATCTACTTTGTGTGAAGACACAAAGTTTAGCGGGAGCTAGTCAGGCCATGTTATGTACCAGGTTGTAGATCAGTTAATAAAGCCAGAGTAATCCAACAGGTCCCATTTGCAGAGGCTGTGTTCCGGTTGGTAATGTCTATAGCCTCCTTTCATTTTGTTGGATGTGGTAGGAAAAGTTTCCAGGGATCAGTAACAAAAGGTGGAGAGGTTGTTATAGTATCTGTGAAACAGCATTTAACCTCAGTACCTGGCCTAGTGTTCATGAACCTTTGTGTAAGCAGGGGAAGGCATTATAAGCCCGCAGGGAACTCCAACCCTCCCACCCATTTCCCCGTACTTGGACTGTAAGAGGAAGTAGGAGGGGCAGGACAACCAGCAATGTGAGGGAATTTTGCATTGATGTTGGTTCTTGATAAAGAACCAGAGCAGAGTGGATTCCTATTCAGATTTTTCCCTTAACATCTTCCTGTCTAATGTTTAAAGCTTGGTCTAGATTTTTAAGTCGGCTATTAACTGGTGTTATGTTCCCGTGCCTCAGGTTTTCCACCTATTAAGCAAAGCATAATGACACATAATTAACAGTCCACTTCAGAAAGATTCATGGCCTAATGCTTGTAAAGGACTTTGAGCTTTTCAGAGTGTTTTATACACGTTCATGAATAATGAGATGACTTGCTCTATTTAGCAAAGGACATCTATATTATGCTCATTTTACAGATGAGAAAGGTAAGCCTCAGAGGATAAGAGCATGCTGAGAATCAGAGGGTAAATTGAATGTACAGTCTATGACATTTTTCTTGAACTTTGTGGAACAAGTGGAATCTAAAATAAATTCTGCCATGAGTGTGTGTGTTGGGAAAGCGGATTTTACACTTTTTAAGCAAATACAACCTTTTGCGGGGATAGGCATAGGCCACACCTTTGTCAGGGGAGTCATGTTTGACACATTCACTGGCGTTCTTAAAGAGCATTAAATAATCATGGAAGTTAGAGATAAATTGTGATTTTCAAAGTAACTTTGAAAAGACTCCACACAAAGGCTGTTAAATAAATCGAGTCAGTGGGAGTTTGGGAAAAATGTTTTATAAGTCAGCAATGGGGAGGGGGGTAAAAACAGAACAAAGGCAGCCATAATGGACATTTCCTAGAACACAAATGTGAGTAAACTAGTCTAATCATTATTATTATATTTTAAAAATAAATGATGTAGGGGCACCTGGGTGGCTCCGTCGTTAAGCATCTGCCTTCGACTCAGGTCATGATCCCAGGGTGCTGGGATTGAGCCCCACATTGGGCTCCCCGATCAGCAGGAAGCCTGCTTCTCCCTCTCCCACTTCCCCTGCTTGTGTTCCCTCTCTCGCTGTCTCACTCTCTGTCAAGTAAATAAATAAAATCTTTAAAAAAAAATTATGTAGAAGAGGGAGTACACAGTGTAAAGTCCCAAGTTTACAGTCAACATGAACATATTGGGATGCTAAAAGCCAAACTGCTGGTCTCAAGTCTATGCAGTGGTGAAGAATGCATTTAGGTAAAATTAATCTATCTGTATATGCAGATGGACATTCTAGTTTTTTGTTTTTAAGATTTTTATTTATTTGAGAGAGAGAGAGAGTGAGAGAGAGCATGAGAGCAGGGGGAGGGGCAGAAGGAGAGAGAAGCAGACTTCTCACTGAGCAGGGAGCCTGATGCGAGGCTCTATCCGGGGACTCCGGAATCATGACCTGAGCTGAAGGCAGATGCTTAACTGACTGAGCCCCCCAGATGCCCCTGCATTCTAGTTTTTTACTAAAGAAAGAGATTCAGATATGATTGTGGACTCTTAACTGAAAAGATTCACTACGTGTATGACTTGAAACAAAAGCGCTAACTAGATCTTAGGTGTCGTTACAAATAATTCAGAAATGTCATTTTACCCATTTTCATGTTTCAGCATCTAAGATAGTTTCATCAATGTACTGTAAAGATGTAATGGGCTTAGAGAAAAGCAAACATATCTATCGGTGGCAGAGAAGATTGAGTAAAATACTCCCATTGAATTCTTTGGTCCAGAAAGATAAATGCATAGGAGGGATGCACCCTTTTACACCACAGCAAGCAGAGCTCAATGATACAGGGAGACCATTCAGTTGCACCTTCTTTATTCCCAAATAATATACCACCTGCCCCCAATAGTTGATGTCTTTGAGCACATAAGATGTTCCAGGCTCCAAGTGGGGCTTGTTACATGGATCAGCTCATTTAACCCGCCCTACAATCCAATGAAGTGGGCAAGATTATTTCCAACATTCTACAGATGAAGAGCCTAAAGCTTGGAAATTCAGGGAAATTTGGCTCAGTGGTGGAGCCAAAGTTGAGAACAATACAGTCTGACTCAAGAGGGTACGCTTATAGCTCTGCTGAGTATCCACACTGAGCAATGCTCCTCTCCTCTTATTATTTTCTGTCCTGGTAAACAGAATTGGACAACCTAGAAGAAAACATAAAAGTCTGCTTCAAACCAAGTGAAAGCAGCCAGTTTCTCTGGATATCACTTCAAGCACCTTAACCTGAAGATCCTAAGATGTCTTCATAGTAGCACTGTGGAATAGAAATGTTCTGTGATTTGGAAGTTCTTAGTGGCCATGTGAAACAAGCAAAACGTACTAGATGAAATTTGTTTTAATAATATATTTTGTGTAGCCCAATATATAAGAAACATGATAATTTCACTGTGTAATCATATAATGATTATTAATGAGAGGCCAGAAACAACCAGGAGCTTGAATATGAGTAATACAATCCAGTACAGTGCAAGGCAAGGCAATGTCCTATGCAGTGCAGTGGATAATGTAAGATGTAGTCCTACCAAACAATAAAGTTGCAGTTAATGGAGAAACATTTTATACTGCTTCAGTTTTAAATTTTAAATTAAAATTAAAATTAAAACTGTAGTTCCTCATTTGCACTAGCCACATTTCAGGTGCTCAATAGCTATTTGTGGTAAGTGGGCTCTACCATATAAAATAGTGCAGCAAAAGTTATTCTCCGTCTCCAAAGGCCCCGGGACTCCCAGACACTCCATCCCCACCCTCCATCCTGACCTCTCTCAGTGCCCAGCTCAGCTTCCTTGCTTCTGCCTAGGGCCACCATGTACAGTTGTGCAGGTTATGTACTGTAAAACTCTGGGACGTCATTCACATTGTAGATCTAGGAGATTTATTTACTGTGACAGGTTGTTGGAAGATGCAAGTAAAATTTTTATTTTTTTATTTTTATTATGTTATGTTAATCACCATACATTACATCATTAGTTTTTGATGCAAGTGAAGTTTTTAAAGGAAGATATACTTTTTCTCATTCATGCAAAGGCATTTTTTTTGGGAGGTGATTGTAGTTCTTCTGTTCCTGATGTGGGAAAGATGTTAGGGTTCAAAGCCAATGGCCAAGAAAGAATTCTTGAGACGAGACGTCTTTGGTGCAAAAAGGTGGTTTTATGAAAGCACGGGGACAGGACCCATGGGCAGAAGGAGCTGCATCAGGGTCATGAGGAGTGGCCCGTTATATACTTTCAAGTCGGGAGGGGGTTCAGGATAGCGTAAGCCTCCCAGGTATTTTGGAAACAAGGTTTCCAGGACCTTGAGGGGGCTAGCTATTATTAGGAAAAGGTCATTTATTACTGTTTAGTAAAAACTCAGTCATGAGACTTCAGATGTATATCGGTGGGTCATGCACTTGGAGGATGATTGCCAACATGTATCTCGGGGGGTAGAGATAAAGGAGGTTTCCAAAGGAATTTTTATATGTTAAAGTAGACTCACAGAATCCTGGGGGTCTGGCTAAGATTGCCTTTTGCCCTTAGGAAGTATTAACATCAAGGTAGCAGAGTTCCTTGAGAAATGTCACTCTGCCTGTTTCAAGGATTTGTCAATGGGCTGTAAGGAAGGAAATTTAATAATTTTTCTTCTTCCTTTGTTCCCCACATCATTCCTTCTTAGCATTCCAACAGTTGGGCCCAGGCGTTGTTCTCTTGTATGCTCAGCACTGAAAGTAATGAAGCAGCTTCAGTAAACCCTCCCTTCCCCCCCCACCCCAAATAATGTCATACAAAGTTATAGTCTTCGTAGTAGTTTACGTCAGAGCCATACGTATCTTATTCATGATTGTATCTGCAGTGCCTGGCACACAGTGGGTGCTCAACATATTTATTGATTTAAATTGTTTTCTTAGTATCACTTAGGGCCCTGCATGTGTCCTGAGTTGCGCTTAATGAAACTTGACCCAGGGCTGATTATCCAAGTGCTGACATGGCTTTTTCACCGAGTCACAGTTCACCCTTCATGTGGTACCCTTGTTCTAAATAATAATAATTGTCATTATTGTTATTATTACTAATAATAGCTACCATTTACTGATCATTTTGTGTCAAGCTTTGTGTCTAGCAATTTATGTGCATTATTCCATTTACTCTTTCCAAACATCTCTAGGAGGTAGGTACTATTATTATCCCTGTTTTATAGGAAGGAAACTGAGGCACTGAGAAATTAAGTAATTTACTTGAGGTCACACAGCTAGTAAGTGTCAAAGCTGAAATTTAAAACCAGTTCTGTCTGACTTCAAAGCCCTTGTGATGTGGAAATGTTGGGGTTCAGAGCTCACGGCCAAGAAAGAGTTCTTGAGAGTTTGGTGCAAAAAAGTAATTTTTATTAAAGCATGGGGACACGACCCTTGGGCAGAAAGGGCTGCCCCAGGATTGTGAGGAGCAATTGATTATATGCTATGGAGTGAGGGGTGGGGAGGTAAAGACCAAGGGAAGTTACGAAATGACTTTCATATGCTATAGACTCACAGGATCCTGGAGTCCTGGCTACTGTCCAGCTAAGGTTGTTTTTGCCTCTAGCAAGACATTAAGATTGGGAATTCCTAGAGGAATGCTCTACTCCGTCTGCCTCAAGTATTTGCCAACAGGCTGCAGGTTATAAGGACATTTAATTTTATCTACATTTGTTTTTGCCTTTGTTCCCCACATCACTTCTACGCTTTAAGTAGCAGGACTGTGCTTCTCCTTCGTTATCTGGGGCCTGACTGACAAGTAACTTCACCGCAGTGGACTCCTTATTTGTTGGCCTGGACTTCCTTCCTTTGGGGAACTTCTCTGTCCACGGTTCCTGTGGTTTGGGTGGGGTGGACACTAACCCCAGGGATGGTCATGTGACTTAGCTTTGGCCTATCTGAGAAGTTCTTCCACCGGACCTACTGATTAGTTCAGAGGTTAGCACATGACCCAGCCTTGCTCAGTCAGGCTCCATTTCTGCTCCAGGTAAGAAAGGAGGCATTCTTTTCCTCTGGGATTCTTTTTTTTTTCCCCCCAGTAGAGTGATTTAACTTGGAGCTCCTGGTGGCCATCTTTGCCTGCTCTATGGGGGAAGCTGCTTGAGGTAGGAGAGTATGAATGAAGCCGGCATGCAGTGAGACACAGCTCTGAGCAGTGGTGGGAGCACAGACAGCACCATTTAAACTCAGGGATTCAGGGGCGCCTGGGTGGCTCAGGTGGTTAAGCGCCGGACTCTTGATTTTGGCTCAGGTCATGATCTCAGGGTGGTGAGATCGAGCCTTCCATCGGGCTCTGTGCTCTTCCCGCCCCCTCGCGCTCTCTCTCTCAAAAGAAAATAAAATTAAAAAAAAAGAAAAACAATCCAGAATTCAGATGTGCCTGAAGCATCCCAAGCCTGCTTGGTTTTGTGAGCCAGTACATTCCTTTTGTTGTTGTTGTCTGCTTAAATCAAGTTATTTGCAGTTGAAAGAGCCGTGCCTAATGTACAGACTTTGCCATTCTTTATCTACCCTTTGGATGAGCCCCCTACTTCTTGGGCCTTGGTGTTCACTGTTGCCTGTAGTTTGCCTGGAGACCTTTGATCCCTGGAGACTCTAGGTATTCATCTTGCTTTTTCCCTTTTAGGTCTCTGAGCTCTGCCCTAAGGAAAGGGGATACCACACCCAGCCCCTTCTTACCTTCTTCCCCACATTACAGAGCCCACACACAGGGATAAATATTATGCCATGAGTACAGCATTGGAGGAATCTGTTCTTCGTAGACATTACAGAATTACTCATCAACCTACATTTGAATGCTGATAAAAGACTGTTGAATGCTTAACTCATCTGGCCTCTGACACTGTCTGGGACCTCAGCCAGCTCAGGCCTAGCCTTTGCCTCTTGTCCCCAGTTTCCTTGGCTCCTAGCCTTTCTGATCAGCTCTCTCCTAAATACTCTCAACTCCCTTGTGATTCTGAACTTCCATTCTTCTGCTGGTTTCCTTCCCAATCTTTCCTACGGTCCTCCGAGGGCATTGTTCCATTGTGAATCAATGCTCCCACACCCCAGCCTCCTCACATGATGGGAGCACTCCCTTCTCTGTAGCTCTCTCTGCTATAGCCTTCTGGCTTCCCTTTGCTGATTTCTCTCTTAGAGGTAAAGCCCTCCATGCAGATACCCTCGTGGTCTCCCCTTTTGCCACCAACCTCTTGGTCATTCCCCTTGATACACTCACTTGGTTCACGGTCTTCTCTTCAAACTCTGCCATCTCTTCATTCATATACACAACTAACTTGAGATGTCTGCGATGAGTTATCCAGTTGCCTTTGGGCTGGTTCGAGGGAGTAGTTAATTGTGGCAGGAGTGGAAAATGAGGGAGACTTTATGAAAGAGGTTCCTCGTGATCAGGACCTTAAAAAATGAGTAGCATTTCAGCAGGTGCTCGTCTAGGCAGAGAGAACAACTCAAGTAAAGGTGTGGAGATATGAAAAGGCCTAGTGTGTTTGCTTTCTCGAACACTTGGAAATAAATGGCAGGAAGGAAGGGGGAAACCAGATTGGATCTGACATGATTATGTTTACTTAAGATTAAGGAATGGCCCTAAGGACAGTCCAATGTAGAGAATGCAAGAGAAGGAACAGCCTTTATTATAAAAGGGAGAAGAAGTACTTTGAAAAGTTGCAGAGGTGGAATGATCTGTAAATTACAAGATTGAGACATTGGGCTGATTGGAAAACGGGAAGAGGAGTAGTTAAAGCAGTTTAAGAAAGTTCATAAGAAGACTAGGGGTGTAGAGAGAAGGGATAGTGGAAGAGAAAAGTGGAAGGATTTGCAGAGCAGACTGGTTATAAGGAGACAGGGAACAGGGCAGAGAAACTGGGCAAGACATCTGCTGTGTAGGGGACAGGAGCGTGGAGGCCCTGTGTGGGGTTGCGAGATTTGAAGGCGGAGGAAACAGCTCAGACCAGATATGAGTCAAATTAGTTGGCCTTTTATTATGTTATATGTAAAGAGTAAGAGAACTTGTATCTTTTATGATGGTGAAAATGACTGAAATTATCTAAGCATAACATGTTTCTCAAACTGTTTTATAGAATACTACAACTCTGGGAGATGTTAATAAGGCTTAAGGGATGTAGAGTGAGTTCTGTGATCAAATAAGGCTGGGAAAGGCAGCATTCTCTATGATTCACAGAGCCTGTTCATGTAGAAAAGGCTGTGAGGAACGCACATAAGAAACCAGTTTGACATTGTGCAATGCAGCTTGGCCCAAATACATTTGTTCATTCATTCAACAAGCCTGTGGTAAGCACATCTTATGATAGTATGTGTTGTTTTGATTTGGTTTAAATACATGCATTTTTAAAATTGTAGTTGACACACAATGTCATGTTAGTTTCAGTTGTACAACCTAATGTTTTGACAACTCTGTGTCCGCATACAACACTATTCCAACACCATTGACTATGTTCCCTATGCTGTACCATTCATTCCCATGACTTACTCATTCTATACCTGGGAGACTGTACCCCCCACTCTTCTTCACCCATTTTGTCCATCCTCCCAACCTCCCTCCCCTCTGGCAACCACCAGTTTGTTCTCTGTATTTATGGGTCTGTTTCTCCTTTTTTTGTTTGTTCATTTGTTTTATTTATTTTTCGATTTTACATATAAGTGAAATCATATGGTATTTGTCTTTTTCTGTCTGACTTATCTTACTTAGCATAATACCTTCTAGGTCCACCCATGTTGTCACAAATGGCAAGATTTCATTTTTTTTATGGATGAATAATATTCCATTGATATATATATATATACACACACCGACACACACATACACACTGTATCTTTATCCATTCATCTGTCAGTGGATACTTAGGTTGCTTCCATATCTTTTTTTTCTGTTTTTTTGTTTTGTTTTGTTTGTTTTTGTTTTGTTTAGAGAGAGGAGCAGGGAGGGGCAGAGGGAAAGGGAGAGAGAGAATCTTAAGCAGGCTCCATGCCTAGCACGGAGCCTGACATGGGGCTCAATCTCACCACCCTGAGATCATGACCTGAGCTGAAATCAAGAGTCAGTTGCTTAACCGACTGAACCAGGTTCCTTCCATGTCTTATCTATTGTAAATAATACTGCATTAAACATAGGGGTGCATATATATTTTTGAATTAGTGTTCTTGCTTTCTTTGGGTAAATACCTAGTAGTGGAATTACTGGATGGTATGGTATTTCTATTTTTAATTTTTTGAGGGACTTCCATACTGTTTTCCACAATAGCTGCACCAATTTACATTCCCACCAACAGTGCAAGAGGGTTCCCTTTTCTCCACATTCGTCAGTAACACTTGTTATTTCTTGTCTTTCTGATTTTAGCCCTTCTGACAGGTGTGAGGTGATATTTCACTGTGGTTTTGATTTGCATTTCCCTGATGATTAGTGATGTTGAGCTCCTTTTCATGTCTGTTGGCCATATGATAGTAGGCTTTGGGCACTGCCACTGGTCCTATGGTAGAGAATAAAATGAGCCAGTGTCCCTGCTGTTATGAGGTTAGGGTCTGGTATAATCTGATAGGTCCTAGTATTCTGAGAAATACAATTTGGGAAGCCTGGAGTTAAGGTGTTTAGGTATTCCTGTTTGTGCTCTGGAATGGGCTGGAGTGATTGGCTGCCTGCTTGTCTCTCTGTCTCCACGTCTCTGTATTACACCAGTTCCTTCGCCTCTTCTCAGAATGTTTCCTGCACGTCCTGCCTTGGGCATGGACAGAGCTGATGACAAAGTAACTTTCAGGTCTGGGAAGTTGGTGACTTGCCCAAAGTCACCCAGCTAGTAAGTGGCAGAACCAGAGCCAGAACCCAGCTCTTCTGGCTCTAAGTTCTATGCTCATTCCAGTCTTGGTGAAAAGGGACAATATGACATGGCTGAAAATTGAAAGAAAAAAATTCGATAGACTGAACAGGTTAAATAAGATGCTGTGGATTATGCCAAGCTAATCAATAATGGTAGAACTGACTTAGGTATCACCACCACCACCACCATTTTTATCACTAATATTGAGGAATTGCCATGATCCATGTACCATGCTAAGCACTTTAGATATCTATTCTCTTATTTAATTTTTATATCAACTCAATGAAGTGGCAATTATGACCCCATTTAATAGATGTGGACACAGGCTCAGAGAGGTGAGTAGTGTGTCCATGTTCACATAGTTAAGAGGGAGCAGAGCCAAACTTCCATACTAGGCTGTTTTCAGAGTCCAAACTCTTAACTTCATTTTATATTAGGTGAAATATTTTCTCTGCTTCTAGACTTCCCTGTCAGAATCCGCCTGTCTTTTCTCCATTGCCATTTCAACTTACCCACTTCCTTGTCCTTTATAAAAACCTGATCTCAGAAAGGATCTATTCCGTAAGTCAGGTAGCATTCATCATATATTTAATGAGTACCTGCTATGTGAAGGAACTATTTTACATGCTGAGGATCCAGTGATGAATATACAGACTGGGTTCCTGCTTGTGTGGAACTTATAATCAGTGGGGAGAGCATACAATTTTAAAAAAATCAAGAAAAATGTCATGTAGTGATAAGTTTTATTTGTTTATTCACTCACTCATTCATTTGAGTACAGCTGACATGATCAGTATCATTGAAATCATTAAAATAGAGACCTGAGAGTGACTGGTTATCTATTTTAGATTGGGTTGTCAAGGGAAGGCCTTTTTGCAAAAAGTGACATTTAAGCTGATACTGGAGTTACAAGAAGTTGTTGACTAGGGAGAGAGCAACAGAGAGCAAGTGGCATGACTTTCTAGGTAGAGGGAACGTGATGTGCAAAGACTCCACCATGCCAGGAATTTGCTGTGTTTAAAGAACAGGAAGAAAGCTTATATGGTTTAGTGGGTCGGGGGAGAGTGGTACCAGATGCAGCTGGACAAGTAGGTGGTACGCTAGGTTAAGGAGATGGAGTTTTAGTTTAAGGGGGGGGGAAGCTATTGGAGGATTTAAGTAGGGCTGAGGACATGAACTGATTTATGTTTTTATTTCTTAATTTAATTTTTTTAAAAGTTTGTGTTGATTGATAA
Source organism: Leptonychotes weddellii (assembly GCF_054177405.1). Taxonomy (NCBI): domain Eukaryota; kingdom Metazoa; phylum Chordata; class Mammalia; order Carnivora; family Phocidae; genus Leptonychotes; species Leptonychotes weddellii. Next base: position 142,118,702 of record NC_138370.1, read on the forward strand.
ATGGAGAAAGGATTATAAGAAGATATGGAAGGAAGTAGTGGATCTATTTTTATTTTTATTTTTTATTTTTTTAAAGATTTTATTTATTTGACAGAGAGAGACATAGCGAGAGAGGGAACACAAGCAGGGGGAGTAGGAGAGGGAGAAGCAGGCTTCCCGCGGAGCAGGGAGCCCGATGCTGGGCTCGATCCCAGGACGCTGGGACCATGACCTGAGCCGAAGGCAGACACTTAACGACTGAGCCACCCAGGCGCCCCTAGTGGATCCATTTTTAAAAAAGATTTATTTACTCAGAGAGAGAAAGCACGAGTGGGAGGGACAGAGGGAGAGGGAGAGAGAATCTGAAGCAGACTCTGTGCTGAGCATGGAGCCTGACACAGGGCTTGATGTAGGACTCAATCTTACAACCCTGAGATCATGACCTGAGCCGAAACCAAGAGTTGGGCACCTTACTGACTGCACCTCCCAGATGCCTCAGGAAGTAGCAGATCTATTAGGAGGATATTGCAGTATTCTTGACAAGGGATGGTGGTGTCTATATCAGTTATTGCCACAGTAATGCCCTGTAACAAACATCCCATAAACTCAGTGGCATACAGGAATAAGGATTTATTTTTGCTCATGAGGTGATAGGATAGCTGGGTAGTTCTTCTGATGTGGGTCAGGCTCAGCTGATCTGTGATCAGCTGTGGGACAACTAGGCAGCTCTGCAATATTGCCTTGGTTGTCTGATGTGTTTGGAAGGGCTAGCTGACTGCTGACTCTCTGGGATGGCCTCAGTAGAGATGGCTGGGACAACTCTGCTCTCCTCTGTGTTTATATTATGTCCCTCTAGTAGGCTAGCCTGGGCTTATTCTCAGGCTGGCCCTGTCATAATCTCATAGTGATTGCAAAGAAGCACAAGGGAGTAGAAATAAGCAAGCAGATTTTAACACCTTAGCTTGTGTCAAGTTTGCTATCATCCCGTCAAGTTTGCTATCGTCCCATTGGTCAAGGCAAGTTTCCTGGTACACCCACAGTTAGTGTGGGAGGACATTGCCAAAGGGATACAGAGAGGTGTGAAAAGGTACAGAGAAGTATAAAAAATCAGGGCCATTAGTGCAACAGATTGCACTAATGAGAGAAAAGTAAAGACATGAATATTCAGATTTAGGATATTTTGGAGGTACAGTCCAAAGAACATGGTCATGAATTAATTTAGAGGTATGAGACAGAGGAATGATTCAAAGATAACTCTTAGATTTTTGGCTGAGCAGCTGGGGAGATAGTAAAGCCATTTTCTTAGATGGCAAAGACTAGGTAAAGAGCAAGTTTTAGGGGAGTATCTAGAGTTCTGTTTTAGACATGTTATGTTTGAGATACCTATTAGATATTCAAATGAAGACGTCAGGTTTGCAACTGGATAAATAAATCTGAGGTTCCTGGGGACAGACTTAAAGATGTAGATTCTGGAGTTAGCAACATGCAGATGGCCTTTCAAGCTATGCAACTGGATGAGGCCGTTCCTGAGGAGAATGTATGGATGAAGAAGCAAAGCAAGCTCTGGTACACACCAGTGTTTAGAAGTAAAACAGAAAAATAGAAGCCAGCAAAGGAGACTGAGAAGGTGCATCCTCTAAGACTGGAAAAAAAGTCCAGGAAACTTTGGTGTCATAAAGAACCAAGAGAAACTAAGCATTTCAAAGAGAGAATGGTCAGCTGTGTTGAACACTGCTGGGGGTAAGATAAGAAGTGAGAGGTGACCGCTGGGTTTGGCAACAAGGAGGTCCTTGGTGACCTTGACAAATGCAGTCTTGGTGGAATGATGGAGACAGAAGCCCGACGGGAGTGGTTGAGGAAAGCACATGAGGTGAGAGCAACCCTCATCCTGTCTTTCAAGAATTTCTTCTGTAAAGGGACTCAGAAGTGATGTGGTTGTTGGAGGTGAATGTGGGTCAAGGAATGGTTTAGGTTTGGGAATATAAGTGATGCCACTATGCCAAAGGGGATCGCTGACCCACAGAGGGGATCACATTCCCAGTAGAGAGGGGGTAACTGCAGCCCAGAAATGTTCGAGATGGCAAGAGAGGCTGGACTTGAGAATTAAACTTTAGTCAGTGTGTTACCTTCTTCGAAGGGTATTTGAGTTCTCTATTTTATTTCTAATTTTGGAATGAAGGGTATATCCGCTATTGGAAAAGTTCCAGCCATCAGCCAGGGTAGGGAAGTATGAGTTCTGTTGTCACACCAGGCAGACTGAATGCTTCTGTATTAGGCTCACTCAGGTGCCATTGTGAAGGAGAGACCTCTTTGGAATTCTGACTCTGTAGGTGGTGCTCAGTGTTTCTTTTAATGCTAGTGAAGCTGATCAATTCAGTTTCTTAGATTTTGAGATGGGTAGCAAGTTAGGCAGGTCCCGGGCAGAGCTCAGAAAGGAATGTCAATTAATGTGCCACTGCCTTGTCCAGTAATGCTAGTGTAAGAACCAATTACACCCAGCAATATAGGTATTACCATTTATGCATAAACTAGAAGACTTTAGGGTGATTGGCTAATGCCATTCAGTAGATCCTAGACAAGGCATGCATTCTGGAATTCTAGCTGAGTGATAGGAATTTTGCTTTTTATGTTTTTTTTTTTTTTAAGCCAATGTAAGCTCAATTTTAAAGTGTAATGTAAAGCAAATTTATTAAATAAATGGTAGTTTAAAATGTATTTTGTGTAAGTTCAAGTATACATTTGATGGTATTTTTTTTTTTAAAGATTTTATTTATTTATTTGAGAGACAGAATGAGATAGAGCATGAGAGGGGAGAGGGTCAGAGGGAGAAGCAGACCCCCCGCCGAGCAGGGAGCCCGACGCGGGACTTGATCCCGGGACCCCAGGATCATGACCCGAGCCAAAGGCAGTCGCCCAACCAACTGAGCCACCCAGGCGCCCACTTTATTCCTATTTCCTGAGTTAACAAGGACATAACCTTGCTAGCCCACAAAGAAATGCTTTTACAAGGATTTACTTACTAAGCTATTATCAAGTGTTAATATTAGAAATAGCCAGGTGAGAATTGATACTATCATTTCTTCCCAAACTTCTATTGAAGATGTATTATGTAAACTTATAATCCCATAAACTAGTGTCTCTTTATTTATTTATTTATTTATTTTTAAGATTTTATTTATTTGCTAGAGAGAGAATGAGAGACAGAGAGCATGAGAGGGAGGAGGGTCAGAGGGAGAAGCAGACTCTCTGCTGAGCAGGGAGCCCGATGTGGGACTCGATCCCGGGACTCCAGGATCATGACCTGAGCTGAAGGCAGTCGCTTAACCAACTGAGCCACCCAGGCGCCCACTAGTGTCTCTTTAGAATTTAATCACAGGAAAAGTTTTTCTTTTGGTAAATTGGTGTATCTCTTACCAAAAAATTACTATTCTATGAGAATTTATAGTATCCTTTGTTTCCTAGATTTTGAGACACTCCAAATTTAATGCACAATTGCAATAAATGTCTCAGAGTTCCAGTTATCAATGTATAGTAGAATTGTAGCATGTGTGCATTTGACTTAGGAGAATTTAACGTTGTGTGGGTCAACAAAGAAAAGAGAAGAGAAACAATGTAAAGAGGGTGGATGATTCTGTTCTAATCAGTGAGCATTGGAAGAAGTGTGCACTTACTTCTCCCTCCTGTCTTAGTTAGCAAAGGTTTTTCTATGAGCATCTCACAGTGCTGAATGTGATTTCAGTAATTAGAGATAAGTACTTTTTCTTTTTTTTAAAGATTTTTTAAAAATTTATTTATTAGAGAGAGAATGAGAGAGAGCACATGAGAGGGGTGAGGGTCAGAGGGAGAAGCAGACTCCCTGCCGAGCAGGGAGCCGATGCGGGACTCGATCCAGGGACTCCAGGATCATGACCTGAGTGAGCCAAAGGCAGTCGCTTAACCAACTGAGCCACCCAGGCGCCCCGAGATAAGTACTTTTTCACACAAACTTTCCCCAAGTTCAAGCCAACTAATTTATCTAATGCTAAACCGAAAAACCCCAAATCTATTTTTCTCTGTGCTAGATTGTTTGCAAAAAGGCCTCCATAATTCCCCTCCCCATATCTACTCCATCTTGAGTAGTCACTTCTAGTCCTGATTCTGGGCTTGGCCATGTGACTTGCTTTGGCCAATGAGACAATAGCAAAGGCAAAGCACTCAGAGACATGAAACGTGTTGTGTACTGGGGCTTGCTCTCTCTTCCTGCTCATGGAATCCTGAGACCTATATGAATAAACCCAAACTGTCCTTTTGAAAAGCCACGTGGATGGGAACTGAAGTGCCCCGGTTGATAGCCTGCAAGTGCCAGAAATGGGAGTGAGACCATCATAGACATCTAAGTTAGAATTGCCCACCCAACCTACAGAATCATGGGAAATGATACATTTTTATTGTTTTTGTGCTACTAACCATGGAGTAGAGTTTTTGGGTTGTTGTTGTTGTTGTTCTCCTCAAAAGCCAACTGATATAACTTCCAGTGCTAGTATACATTCTGCTGATGCTGTTGGACTTCTCCAGGGACAGTGTGGCTATCTTCTGGGGAATAGTCAAGGCTAATTCAGACTATATTCAGTTTTTGTCGTACATGCTTATGTGAGAATCAACTCCCATATAAGCTTTGCTTCCACTCTGGTGTTTTCCTGCCTTTTGGTTTCTGATTTCTCCTTTTGGTTTTAATTCTTATCTGTATATTGTTGACATGTTGTATGTGTATTTTTTCTTAAACTTCTTATATTGAGAATAAAATTCAATATTTAAACCACCTTTAAAGAGTATAACACAGTGGCTGGGCGCCTGGGTGGCTCAGTTGGTTAAGCGACTGCCTTCAGCTCAGGTCATGATCCTGGAGTCCCTGGATTGAGTCCTGCATCGGGCTCCCCGCTCAGTGAGGAGCCTGCTTCTCCCTCTAACCCTCCCCCCTCTCATGTCCTCTCTTTCTCTCTCATTCTCGCTCTCTCAAATAAATAAATAAATCTTTAAAAAAAAAAAGAGTATAACACAGTGGCTTTTCGTATATTTACAATGTTGTGGAACCATCACCACTAATTCCAGAAGATTTCTGTCACTCCAGAAAGAAACCCTATACACCCAGTTCTCCCCTCAATCTCTCCAAACAGTCATGCACTTTGTGTCTGTATGGATTTGCCTATTCTGGACATTTCATAGATATGGAATTAACACTATGTGTTGCCTTTTGATCTGGATTCTTTTATTTAGCATAATGTTTTCAAAGTTCATCCACAGTGTACCATGTATCAGTACCTCATTCCTTTTTTTTTTTTTTTAAGATTTTATTTATTTACTTGACAGAGAGAGACACAGCAAGAAGGGGAACACAAGCAGGGGGAGTGAGGGAGGGAGAAGCAGGCCTCCCACTGAGCAGGGAGCCCAATGCGGAGCTCAATCCTAGGACCCCGGGATCATGACCTGAGCCGAAGGCATACGCTTAACGACTGAGCCACCCAGTTGCCCCTACCTCATTCCTTTTTATGGTGGAATAACATTCTACTGTATGGATATATATATATCCATTCATCAGTTGATGGACATTTGGGTTGTTTCCACTTTTTGGCTATTATGAGTAATACCACTATGAGCATTCATGTGTGAGTTTTTGTGTGGAAATAGGTTTTCAGTTCTCTTGCATATATACTTAGGAGGGGAAATGCTGGGTTTTACGTTAACTTTTGGGTAACTGCCAAACTATTTTTCACAGTGGCTACACCGTTTTACATTTCCACCAATGCATGAGGGTTACGATTTCTCCACATTCTTGCCAGTACTTCTTATTTTCTCTTTAAAAAAATTATAGCCATTCTAGTGTGTGTGAAGTAATATCACATGTAGTTTTGATTTACATTTCCCTAATGACTAATGATGTTGGGCATCTTTTCATGTGTTTATTGGCCATTTGTACATCTTCTTTGAAGAAATGTCTGTTTAAGCTCTTTCCCATTTAAAAATTTGTTGTTGTTGTTCAGTTGTAAATGTTCTTTATGCATTCTGGATATTAGACTCCTGTCGGATATATCATTTGTAAGTATTTGCTCCCATTCTGTGGGTTGTCTTTCACTTCTTTGATTGTGTCCTTTGACATGCAAAGGTTTTTAGGTTTATGAAGTCCAATTTAACTATTTTTCTTTTGTTGCTTATGCTCTTGATGTCATGTTTAAGAAACCATTCCCTAATCTAAGGTCATGAAAATTTACAGCTGTGTTTCCTTCTAGGAGTTTTGTAATTTCAGTTCTTACATTAAGTCTTTGATCCATTTTGAGATCATTTTTGTGAAGTAGGGTACCAAAGTCATTCATATCCCATTGTCCCAACACCATTTGTTGAAAAGACTCTTCTTTCCTCATTGAATGGTCTTGGCACCCTTGTCAAAAATCAGCTGAGCATAGATGCATAGGTTTATTTCTGGACTCTCAATTCTCTATTTACAGCTATACATCTATCCTTATGTAGTATCATGCTGTTTGAATTACTGTAATAGTGTAGTAAGTTTTGAAATTGGGAGTGTGGATCCTTGGGTTTTGTTCTTTTTTTTTAAAGATTGATTTGGTGATCAGCATTATTGTATGAGTTTTGGGATCAGTTTGTCCATTTTGGCAAAAAGAGGGCAGTTGGAATTTTGATAGAGATTGCACTGAATTTGTAGATCCATTTGGAAAAGATTGCCATTTTAGCAATATTAAATCTTTCAATCCATGAATGTGGATATCTTTTCATTTATTTGGATCTTCTTTAATTTCTTTCAACAATGTTTTGTAGTTTTTCAGTGCACAAGTCTTGCACTTTCTTGGTTAAATTTTGTTTATGTATTTTTATTGTAAGATGTTTCAGTTTCTCTCTGGATGTATACAAGGTACAGTTATGTATCAATAAAAATAAATGTTTTTAGTGTAACTCTTCAGCTATTTAATGTAACCAGACTTTTATTCCAGAAGTCTGGGAGTAAGGATACTAGCTTTCTAGTCTCAAAGGTGTTACTATTATTATTTCAGTTACATTCTCTTTGCTTTTATCTGGTCATTTATAAAATGGTACCTGCCAAGGTACCATATACTCCTTCACATTTTAATTTCTTAGTGAGTAGTACTGACACTATGGAAATTAAAATGATAAGGCTGAAAGCAAATGTGCCTTATGTGCCAGGTACTGTTCTGAGTGCTTTATGTTTATTAACTCATTTAATAAAATTAAATACTGAGTGGGATGTAGTTTTAAAAGTTAAAGGATTATAAGTGTGTGTGTGTGTGTGTGTGTGTGTGTGTGTGTGTGTGTGTGAAACCTTACCTTTTGAGTGACATTTGGGAGAAAAAACATAATTTTAACCTAGAGGTCTCAAAAAAGTAGCTATGGTGAGCAGTTAATTTTTAAAAAGTAAGATATTGATAATAGTATTAATGAACAAAGGGAAGGGGGTAATATTTGTCAAGTCACCTTTTCTGGACTTTAGTTTTTCCCAATTGAGAGGTTTGGAGCCAGTGATCTCTAATTATTAGAGTGCCCGGCCCTCATTTTCTGTAATCAGGTGACCTGGATTCAATACATCCCCTGTCCTCTGTGTGAGAGTAAAGAGGGGAAGGCTCTTTAAGGGATCAGGTCCAAACCTCTCTGGAGCATAGCTCCATGAAGGTAGGGCATGTGTTTTCCGTTGTACTCTTGGATCCCTGGCACAGGGCCTGATACCAAGTAGATTATAAAGAAACATTGAAAAATGAAAGAACAAATAAACACAAGGCTGGAAATGAATAGTTTTGGTGTTTTATTTCTTTTTAATAGTGAAAATAGCATTCTGTCCTTTGAGAGTATGTGTGTGTATTTGGGTGGGTGTGGGAAAGAGGAAGGATTATTGAAATAGGGTATACTTCAATTAATAGAAGCTGTTTTTACTGTTTGCCTCTAAAGTCACCTTGCATTTCGTGACGCTAAGCCGTTGGTCTGTGATGTACCCTTGCCTCACCATCTTCCACGGGTGACAGCTCCCTCAGCCTTTTTAGCCCAACTCAGACATCATCTTGTCTGATGATCTTGCCATCTCCCATCTCCAGATGGATTTGAAGCTTTATCCATCTATGCTATAGCATTTACTACGTGGTGATGAAGTTGTTAGCTTTGTCATATCTGTCCCTTCTCCTAGGCTGTGGGCACCTTACTGGTGTGTGTCATGCTTTATTCTGTGTCCCAGAGCCTAAGGACATATCTGGCACTTGGCAGATTCTTAGTTAACGGTTGTTCAATGTGTAAATGTGTATCAGTTCAGAGCAAAGGTAAAGCAACAACAAACTGGGCCAGCTTCTTTCCTGAGTGTCTGCAATGTGTAGGAAACTTTATGTACGTTTTCTAATTTATGCCTCATGGTACTCCTTCAAGGTTGGTACCATTGTCCTCATTTTACAGATAAGGAAATAGTCTCAGAAGAGTTAAGTGACTTGCATAAAGTTAAACAGCTAATAAATGGCAAAGAGCCGGGTCAGTCAGGCTGTAAAGTTCAGGTTCCTTCCACTAAATCATGCTGCCTAGCCAGGAGTTCCAGTGTAAGTAACTGGTAAAGTAAGATCATGGAGGGTGACATAGGGAAAGAAATCTTTAGGGACGCCTGGGTAGCTAGGTCAGTTGGGTGTCTGCCTTTGGCTTGGGTCATGATCCTGGGATTGAGCCCTGCGTCGGCGGGGAGTCTGCTTCTCCCTCTCCTTCTGCCTTTCCCCCTGCTCCTGCTTTCTTTCTTGCTCTCTCTCTCAAATAAATAAAATCTTAAAAAAGAAAGGAAAGAAATCTTTAGGGTAATGTTGACAGAACCATTGTTTATGTCTTTTCCAGCTCTCTTAGGAGACAAATTAAAATTTTCATAGTTTAATATATTAAATGGGACAGACCTGCCTTCTAAATGGCCGAATTTTCTGTTTTTCAGACAGTAGTAATATGGGGAACAGTTGAGTTTCTGGGATGTCAAGCTACTACAATTTTAGGGCTACTGACTATGTTAGAGATATCAGCTTCAGTGCATTAATCTTATAGATGACATCACAGGGGCCTCATAGTTTGTGAGGTTGCTCTCAGTTGCATTTTCAGTTCAGGGCAGAGAAAATTCCTCTATACCGTGAGGCTCACTCTTATATTTTACAGGGGATTCAGGGTAGGGATGGACAAAGACCTGTCACATTAAAGAGATGAGAGCAGGAGAGCTTGGTGGACACACTGTCACTTGACACAGGAGAGATGTAGGAGGCTCTGGCCTGGGCTTCTGTGACGTGCAAGCTCTAAGCTGTCAGCCCCATCAAAAAAAAGAACCTCTTGCATGGGGCAGAATTAATTCTCAGAAACATCTCAGAGTGAAAAAGGATCCTGTTGATTGTTTGATAATTTGTGATTCTAAGATCCTGCTGATTTTTTAAAAAGATTATTTATTTATTTGAGAGAGTGAGAGAAGAGAGAGCGTGTGTGAGAGCACAAGCGGGGGAGGGGCAGAGGGAGAAGCAGACTCCCTGCTGAGCAGGAAGCCCCATGCAGGGCTTCATCCCAGGACCCCAGGATCATGACCTAAGCCTAAGGCAGATGCTTAACCGACTGAGCCACCCAGGCGCCCCAGATCCTCTTGATTTAAAAACCAGATGGATATACTTTTGATATGAGGTTTTTCTTTCAAGTCTGTCTAGTGACAATAAGAGCAACTAAAAAGGGCGCCTGGGTGGCTCAGATGGTTAAGCGTCTGCCTTCGGCTCAGGTCATGATCCCAGCGTCCTGGAATCGAGTCCCGCATCGGGCTCCCTGCTCCTTGGGAGCCTGCTTCTCCCTCTGCCTCTCTCTCTCTCTCTCTGTCTCTCATGAATAAATAAATAAAATCTTTAAAAAAAAAAAAGAAAAAAAAGAGCAACTAAAAATAGTGAAGGGTCTGAAGTAGATCCTTCCGTTACCTCTGAGGTTTGGCTTCTGAGGTAAAAACCATGAAGGCGTAAATAAAGTGAAATCATTAAGTCCTGAATACGTGCTATGTTTCATGCAGTGTACTGGATGCTAGATCATGCCGAGTATTATATTTTCTTGTACTTGATTTGTGTAAGAGTATTTGGAGGAAAACAACAACAACAACAACTTGGAAATATGTTTTTGAGAAATTTCTGTGAAACAAATGACTTATATATATATGTAACACATGTATACACATATATATACATATATGTTAACTAATTGTTTTGTGGGGCTCTCTAAATATCTACTGCTTATTTAAGTAAATTTGATTTTCAGAACTTCATATAGCACTGGAAAAAAAATTGGGCATCAATTTTTTCTTAATAGAAGATGATTTCCCAAATAATGGAATTTCCAGGCTCACTGAAATATATGATCCTCTGTTGGCAAAACATGATATTGAGATTTAATGCTCAGGTATCACCCTAAATGAAGTATTTTGCTTGAAAATCTTTATAGGGTTAGGGGATGTTTATGAGTGAGAAGTAATTTGTTTGTTCTGGAGAATGTAGTAGAAAGTGGTGCAGCACGTGACTCTTGATCTTGGGGTTGTGAGTTTGAGCCCCGTATTGGGTGTAGAGATTACTTAAAAAAATAAAATAAAATCTTAAAAAAATGAATAAACAAGCAAAGGTGAATCAGACCTACAAATATGGAGAACAAACTGATGGTTACCAGAGGGGAGAGAAATGGGAGGTTGGGCAAAATGGGTGAAGGGGAGTGGAAGATATAGGCTTCTACTTATGGAGTGAATAAGTCACAGGAATAAAAGGCATAGTGTAAGAATATAATCAATAATATTGGAATAGTGGAGTGTGGTGACAGATGTTAGCTGTTCTTGTGTAGCATAATGTATAGACTTGTGAAATCACTATGTTGTACACCTAAAATTAATGTAACATTGTGTTCTAACTATACTCAGAAGAAAAATCATTCTTCCATAACTAAGGCTATTTTCTGTTTAAATTCTTTTCTACACTAACAAAATACTCAAAATTAAAACTCATGGTGGAGAGCCACTATAAAACTTGAAAATGACATAGTGAACACATGCCGTTTTTAATTTTTAAAAAAGTTTTCTGAGGGGCGCCTGGGTGGCTCAGTCATTAAGCATCTGCCTTCGGCTCAGGTCATGATCCTGGCCGGGGTCCTGGGATCGAGCCCCGCATCAGGCTCCCTGCTCAGCGGGAAGCCTGCTTCTCCCTCTCCCACTCCCCCTGCTTGTGTTGCCTCTCTCACTGTGTCTCTCTCTATCAAATAAATAAATAAAATCTTCTAAGAAAAAGAATTTTCATATGCTTTATAGTGGAAGTCATATAAAGGCTGAACATTAATATCTACTTTTATTCATGTATTGATGTATCTCTAGCCAACTGTCAAAATTCTCTTCATATGCCATTTCTTCATTGAAGCGGTCCACAATACTTTGAAGAGAGGTAATTGTTTCCTCTTTAGTCATCACATAGTAGCGATTTCTGGGGACTATTAGTGTTCTAAAACACTTTGCCCATACCACTTTTATAGCCTTTAATAGACTATATTGTGGCTCTTCGTTTTTAAGTCACTTGTTCCTGTGCCTCCCTAGAACAAAGATCAGTCTTGTTCATCTTCGTAATGCATAGTTCCTCATACATTATGGCTGTGCAATAAATGTCAGAATGCATGGTTGGTAACATGAATGTCTGAAACTGTTCCTGTGGGCAGATTAGCTCATGACCTGTTGGGGCGCCTGGGTGGCTTAGTTGGTTAAGTGTCTGCCTTTGGCTTATGTCATGATCCCAGGGTCCTAGGATTGAGCCCTGCATGGGGCTCCCTGCTCAGCAGGGTGTCTGCTTCTCTCTCTCCCTCTGCCCCTCTGCTTCCCCCTGCTTATACACATACACACTCTCTTTCAAATAAATAAGTAAAATCTTTGGAAAAAAACCCACAAGACAATCAGTTCGTGAACTGAAAATGGTGAAAAGATGGATGAGTGAAGAAGAGGAAATGTTTAAGGGAAGGAAGAAGGTTGACAGATTAGAGATGAATGAAATGAGAGCGGCGCCTGGGTGGCTCAGTCGTTAAGCGTCTGCCTTTGGCTCAGGTCATAATCCCAGGGTCCTGGGATCCAGCCCCCTATCGGGCTCCCTGTTCCACGGGAAGCCTGCTTCTCCCTCTCGCACTCCCCCTGCTTGTGTTGCCTCTCTCGCTGTGTCTCTCTCTGTCAAATAAATAAATAAAATCTTAAAAAAAAAAAAATGAGAGAGAATGAGGTGGTCAAGAATGATATAGTATATTATATGTCCCAGTTATTTGTTGCTATGTAACAAACCACCTGAAATGTACAGACACGCAACAACCATTTTATCACATGGGTGGATTCTATAGGTTAAGAATTGGACGTTGCAGTGGGAATGTCTTGTGTCTACTCCATAATATCTCTTTTCTTGGAAAACTTGATAAGCCGGGAATGACTCAGACAACTTGGGGCTGGAATCATCTGAGAGTTCTGTCACTCATTTGTCCGGCTCCTGGGCTAGGATGATTTGAAGCCTGGGCTCAGTGGGAGTTCTGCACTAGAACACCCATATGTGGCTTCTCCACGTGGCAGGACCCCCTGGAGGGGGCTTGGAACCTTAGCTAGGTTCCAAGGCGAACTGTCCAGAGTAAGAAGTCCAAAAGAGCCAGACAGGAGGTACTTGGCCTTTTCTGGCTCAGCCTCAGAGATCATATTTTATCCTTTCTGCTGTCCTGTATTAGTCAAAGGAGTCAAAAGCCCACTCAGATTCAGGGGGAGGAGATGTAGATCTTGACTCTCAATGGGAGGAGTGCCAGTGAATTTGCATCTGTTTCTAAAACAACAGCATTACCATATCATAAATGGGCCAGATCATGATAATGTTGGGTAGAGCAAAGAACAGGAAAGTATATTATCAATTTGCTTCATTAGAGATGGGACATCTGCAAAAGGTCATTGGACATTTTCCAAACAATAATTAGAACATGGCTTATATTCATGATACTTTTTGAATGTAGTTTATAATTTTTATTTGTTACAAGTGATGTATGAAAATATTTTCTTTGAAATTAACATTTTTATTAGTTTATTTTTTTTCCTTTTAGAGATCAGGTATATAATACCTGGCATTTCATCTTTGGACATTCTCCATTAACTGAGCCCCACAAGCCTTAGAAGCAAGGGTAAATACTTCTCTGATAAAATTTGCCTTCTTGCTTTAGTGTGCTTTGTAGTTTTAGTTGTGATACTGTTGTGATCTTTCTAATGATTCTTTTATAAAAAGGCTGCAATTTGAGTGGACTCTCTTGACTGCCCACTGTACTTGGTACTTCATTAATCTGTACAGGATTCTCCTCTTACCATACTGTAGACTTGAAAAGCTAACTTCTGCTTGCGTGAAATTTGAACAGGGAAAAGGAAAGGAAATAGAGAAGAGAGAGGAGTTATAACAAGGACAAATGTTGTGTGGACTCTGGTTTTATGTTTGCCTGCTGGAGACCACGTCTTCCGGTTTCTCAGAGAAGAAATGGTATCACATTATATTATCATGAGGCTCTGCTGACTCGAGGAATCATTGGAAGAGCTTTTTTGGGGAGCTAGGTAGAGGGGGCAAAAACATCCTTGAGGAAGAAGAGCCCACCCACCCTTTTCTACTTCTGTTTGTCTGCTTTGGTTCTTATTTTTTCCCTCTTTCCCTTCCTTTCCTCTTTTTACCTTTTTCTCTTCTCTTTCTTACCAGTTGCAAAGTGTTGGATGACAGGGACATGGAAAACCATGCTATTTCCTTAAGCATATTTTAGAAATGTTTTATTGTGGAAAATTTCAAACACAAAAATAGGATAGTATAATGAACTCCATATGTCTCACTCAGCTTCAATAGTTATCAACTCATGAACAATTTTATTTTGTCTACACCCTTGTATTCCCCTTCAATTATGAAGCAAATCACAGACATTAATTATCTCTAAAATTTTTAGTATGTATCTCTTAAAGATAAAAACTCTTAAAAATACAATCACAATACCATTACCACACTTCAAAAAACTCTAAAACCACTTAACGCTATCTTAATATTATCAAATCCTAATATCATCAGATAAATCTTACCAGCAAACCTTCACGTCACCATTGCCACAGTTATCTCTTACATTTCTTTCTCTTTTTTTTTAAAAAGATTTTATTTATTTATGTCAGAAAGAGAGAGAGAGTGAGAGCACAAGCAGGGAGAGCGGCAGGCAGAGGGAGAGGGAGAAGCAGGCTCCCCGCCGAACAAGGAGCCAGATGTGGGGCTCTATCCCAGGACCCTGGGATCATGGCCTGAGCTGAAGGCAGATGCTCAATGGACTGAGCCACCCAGGTGTCCCTATCTCTTACATTTCAACTGACTAAGATGTCTCCTAAGATTCTTAAAATCTATTGGGTCCTCCTTAATCTCGTTCTGTTTCTGTTCTTGAAACTTTTTGTTAAAGAAACTTCCTCACTCTGTAAAAACATTGAATTCAATAAGAAAAGAATATGTTGATATAGATGACTGCTTCGTATTAAAAACAGTTTAGAATACCATAGCTAAGGAACACATATTGGTATTTGAGTATTTTATATATAACTTCCAGATTACTTTTTAAAAAATTCACATGTTTTCTCCTAGTAAAAGGTGCTAGAAATCATCTACCCGCTGGAGAGGCTTGTTATTCGTGGCTTGTTTCCACTGGTTATTGTTTCCCTCTGAAGTCACAAGAAGCAGAAAGAGAAACATTTGTTGGATATCAGCAAATGCCTCAGGGGAGGAGGATTAGTGCCAGAATATTGTCGCTTAATGTGAATCCACTTACATAGCGTAGTAAGTGGTAAAAGAAAAAAAAACTGTTATGATTCAGAATTTTTCCTGAGAAATAAAGTGAGAGCATGTGTGACACCACTTAAATTATAATTGCTAGCTCTTAGAACAAAGTGTGAATCAAATATTAGTTGCTTCCTTCAGATAATTTATCTGATGAAAATGTGCGGTAAAAAAATTTGACTGCCTTTACTTTACATTTGAATATGTCAGCACAGTTCTAAGGAGGGCTTTTTTTTTTCCCCCCCAAAAGCGTTAGAAAGATTTATCAGTTTTTACAAAGGTATATCTGTTAGGTGGAATAAAGGTTAAGCCACTGTAACAGAGAGACCATTATATGTAGTTTCTAAAATAAAATAGAAGTATATTTCTCCCTTACAGAGTAGGTTAGTGAGTCTGGGTTGGTGGGGCAGCTCTGCTCCATGAAGTCATTCAAGGACCAGCGTGATGTCTTGAATGCATAGGGAAAGTTGAGTTTGTTATGTGCACTTTCTGGCTGGTGAGAAGGTGGAAAATGCCCCAATCCAGGGAAAGTAGCTTGTGTTTAAAGATTTTTTTTTTTTTTTTAATTTATTTGACAGAGAGAGAGCACAAGAAGGGGAGCGGGAGAGGGAGAAGCAGGCTCCCCACTGAGCAAGGAGCCCAATGCAGGGCTTGATCCCAGGACTCTGGGATCATGACCTGAGCTGAAGGCAGATGCTTAACCAGCTGAGCCACCTAGGTGCTTTTTTTTTTTTTAATTTTTTTATTTGACAGAGAGAGAGAGAGAGAGAAGCTTGTGTTTAAATTGAAGATGGCCCACATATCACTTCTGCACACATCCCTTTGGCTTTAACTTAGATGGCCGTACTTAACTATAGAGAAGGCTGGGAAGTATCTCTAGCCCATATGTCCAGGAAGAAGGATAGAATGGATGGAGCAGGTAAGGAGGCGGGGAGGAAGCAAAAAACAGTCTGTCACAGTGTATTTTTTTTTTTTTTTTAAGATTTTAAAAATTTATTTGACGGAGAGACAGAGAGAGAGCACACAGGCCGGGGGAGCAGGAAAGGGAGAAGCAGGCTCCCCGCTGAGCAGGGATGTGGGGCTTGATCCCAGGACCCTGGGATCATGCCGTGAGTGGGAGGCAGACACTTAACTGACTGAGCCACCCAGGTGCCCCTGCACAGTGTATCTTAGTATTTTAGTTGTAAATCATATTTTGATACTTCTATTGTGTTATTTTATTTTATTGTTTTTACAAGCTAACTATAATGGTAAGGCCCTCATTTGCCAGTGGCATTGAGTATGATAAAAGCAATTCTCCAACATCACTCTATCATTATTGACTTCTTGAAGACCCTCATCTTTTGAATATTTGGTATTTTTGACTGTTGCATCCCCTCATTCAGTGAGAGGGAATGACCAGCAAAGAAGCAGAACCCAGTAATGTGGAAGGAATATTTGATTGAGGCCTATGTGGTCAGTTGATGAATGAATATTTTCATGTCCCGACAACTTTTACTTCTCTCTAGAACCATTTACCTATGAATCTCCTGTATAGGAATTATATTTGTCAATGCTTAGAGGTATTGCACATGGATTCTTTTTCTCAAAACTTCTTTCTCCATTCATTGCTCTTATCTCTTTTTTTCTTCTTTTTTACCAGTGGGGAGACCTCCCACCCCCAATCACAACCAGAGACCACAGAGGGAACCTGCATTGTGAGACCCAAACCTGTCTTAAAGAGTATATGTTCAATCAATGCATATACCTGTATTACATGGACAAAGAGAAAGACCTGTCCTTAGGGCAGCACTGCTCAGTCTATTTCCTGGTTCCCTTGCCCCAGTCCAATGCCTTAATCATCCACCATATGGCAGTGGGCTGGGGTGGGGGCTACATTACCAGGAGAGATGAGGCAAGTAGCTGGCCTCTGTAACTTTTGCCCTTTGACCCATGAAGTCTCCTCTTACCTTCTTCTTCTTTTTTTAAAATGTTTTTTCTTTAAAAAAAAAAAAACTTTTAAAGATTTTATTTATTTATTTGTCAGAGAGAGAGCACGAGCAGGGGGAGCGGCAGGCAGAGGGAGAAGCAGACTCTCCACTGACCAAAGAGCCCCATGTGGGACTAGATCCCAGGACCTTGGGATCATGACCTGAGCCGAAGACAGATGCTTAATGGACTGAGCCACCCAGGCGTCCCACCTCTTATCTTCTTTTTAGATGTTGTTAGTACTAAGTGATTATGTCTTTACTAGTTTTTGTTTTGTTTTTAAGAGAGAGAGTGGGTGAGTGCTGGAGGTGGCGAGGGAGGGGGAGGGAGAGATAGGATCTTAAGCAGGCTCCATGTCCAGTGCGGAGCCCAACGGGGGGCTCCATCTCATAAGCTTGAGATGATGACCTGAGCCGAAATCAAGAGTTGGATGCACGCTTAACCAACTGAGCCACCCAGACGCCCCTACTAGATATCTTGACGGTTGCATTCCTCACTGGTTCAGCTTCAGTAGGTCAAGTACTCAAAACTTTGTAGTCTACCACATGTCAGCTAGCTGAAAGATTTTAAGAACATACAGGTTGTCAGAGTGCCTTCTTTTAATAGATGAGGAGGACAGAAGGCTACAATGTTACTGCTGAGAGCTAAAGTGCTGCCTAATCCGGGAATAGCTCCAATTCATGATGTTAGATGGGGAGCCTAGAATGTACTCTTTGTTTATCTGATTGAAGTCATCCTAACATGTTTTTTTCCTTCTGCTTGTATTACTGCTACTTAATTCCACCTTTACAAAAGGAATTGGGGCTTACACTGAGATTACACACTGCAGAAGAGAACGTGGTTACATTTGTTCTTATATAATAGCTACTTATATTTTAGGTGCTTTGGAACTGAAATATAATCTGCAGATACTGCTGGCAGGTGCAGAGCATTTGATTTCTCAGATAAATGTCAGTCTGATGTTTATTCATGCTAGATTTCTCAAAATTACAACCAGAAACTTTATCATAAACCTGTGATGAGATGTGTAATAGGCAATGTGTTCTGATGTAGAAGTTCAGAAACCAAGGGAGTTAATACTGTACTCATCTTAGGACATTAGCAGGTATTAGATTGAGTTACATGATATTGATGATTTTGTAGATAAAATATTGCTGGATATTGGCAATTTCATATGATTCAACCTAATAAGAAGAGAATTTCAACAACCTTAAGTCACTCTTTTCTCCTTCCTGTAAGGAGTTCCTTTCCCTCCTCTCATAGTTAGGCGGTTTGTTTCTTGTTTACTGTGCTCTTTACCATCCTATCATTTAGTAACTCATATTCACTTTTGTTTTCACCTGTCTCTGACTATCTTTCTGGGTTAGTACCTCTGTTCCTTTGATTAAAAATATTACGAAAAGTTGTATGGACTAGGATGGACAGCCCTAATACCTTCTTATTTAAAAAAACAACAAAAAACCCCACAAAAAACCCACCTTTTTTTCCTCAGGCAGAACCTTTCATGATGAAAAAGGTTCTAAGGTCTTTTGGCTAAAATTATCAGACCATGAAATTACAAGCCATTAGTTTGGTACCCAGATTTGTAACACTCGACACAGAATATAACTTGTATGTATTTTTTTCTCCTGATGAGAACTTTTAAGATCTATTCCCTTAGCAACTTTGAACTAGGTAATAGAGTATTATTAACTGTAGTCACCATGCTGTACATGACCTCCCCAGGACTTATTTATTTTATAACTGGAACTTTGTATTCGCTTCACCTATTTTGCCCACACCCATCCCCCACCAATCAGTTCTCTGTATCTATGAGCTTGGGGTGGGTTTTTTCTTTTTTTTTTTAAGATTCTATATATAAGCAGTGCCTGGGTGACTCATTCGTTAAGCATCTGCCTTCGGCTCAGGTCATGGTCCCAGGGTCCTGGGATTAAGCCCCACATTGGGCTCCCTGCTTGGCGGGAAGCCTTCTTCTCCCTCTCCCACTCCCCCTGCTTGTGTTCCCTCTCTCACGGTGTCTCTCTGTGTCAAATAAATAAATAAAATCTTTTTAAAAAAGATTCTACATATAAATGAGATCATATGGTATTTATCTTTCTCTTTCTGATTTATTTCACTTAGCATAATGCTCTTGAGGTCCATCCATGTTGTTGCAAATGGCAAGATTTCATTCCTTTTTATGACTGGGTGATATTCCACTTGTATATGTATGTATACATCACAATTTTATCTCCTCATCATTCGATGAATACTTGTTGTTTTGGTGTCTTAGCTAATATATATACTGCTGCAATGAACATGGGGGTGCAGATATCTTCTTGAGTTAGTGTTTTTGTTGTCTTTAAATAAATACCCAAAAATGGAATTGCTGGATCATGTGGTAGTTCTGTTTTTAATTTTTAGAGGAACCTCCATTCTGTTTTCCATAGTGGCTGCACCAATTCACATTCCTGCACAAGGGTTTCCTTTTCTCCACATTCTTGCCAGTACTTGTTATTTCTAGTTTTTTCTTTTTTTTTTTTTTTGATGATAGCCATTCTAACAGGTGTGAGGTGATATTTCATTGTGATTTTGATTTGCATTTTCCTGATGATTAGTGTTGTTGAAACCACCTTTTCACGTACCTCTTGCCTATCTGTATGTATTCTTTGTAAAAATGTCTATTCAGATTTGCCCATGTTTTTGATCAGATTTTTTTTCCTACTGAGTTGTATGAGTTCCATATATATTTTTGATATTAACCCCTTATTGGAATTACGATTTGCAAATATTTTCTCCCATTCAGCAGGTTGCCCTTTCATTTTGTTGATAAGGTTTCCTTTGTTGTGCAGAAGCTTTTTAGTTTGATGTGGTCTTGCTTATTTACTTTTGCTTTTGTTGCCTTTGCTCGTGGTATCGTATCCAAAAATCATCACCAAGACCTATGTCACGGAGCTCAGGGCCCATGTTTTCTCTGAAGAGTTTTATGGTTTCAGGTCTTATATTTAAGTCTTTCATCCATTTTGAGTTAATTTTTGTGTATGGTGTAAGACCGTGGTCCACTTTCATTCTTCTGCATCTGGTTGTCCAGTTTTCCCAACACCATTTGTTGAAGAGTCCTTTCCCTTTGTATATATTTTTGGCTTCTTTGTTGTAAATTAATTGACCATATTTGTGTAAGTTTTTAACAAATTTTTAAAATTTAAATTCAATTAATTAACATATAATGTATTATTAGTTTCAGAGGCAGAAGTCAGTGATTCATCAGTCTTATATAGTACCCAGTGCTCATTACTTCATGTGCCCCCTCCTTTATGTCCATCACTCAGTTACCCCATCCCCCCATTCTCCTCCCCTCCAGTAACTCTCAGTTTGTTTCTTATGATTAAGAGTCTCTTATGGTTTGTCTCCCTCCCTGATTTTGTCTTGTTTTATTTTTTCCTCTCTTCCCCTATGATCCTCTATTTTGTTTCTTAAATTCCACATATGAGTGAGATCATATGACAATTGTCTTTCTCTGATTGACCTATTTTGCTTAGCATAATACCCTCTAGTTCCATCCATGTTGTTGCAAATGGCAAGATTTCATTTTTTTTTGATGGCTGAGTAGTATTCCATTGTGTGTGTGTGTGTGTGTGTGTGTGTGTGTGTGTGTTTCACATCTTCTTTATCCATTCATCTGTCAATGGACATCTGGGCTCTTTCCATAGTTTGGCTATTGTGGACATTGCTTCTATAAACATTGGGGTGCAGGTGCCCCTTCAGATCACTGCGTTTGTATCTTTGGGGTAAATACCCAGTAGTGCAATTGCTGGATCATAGGGTAGCTCTATTTTCAGCTTTTTGAGTAATCTCCATACGGTTTTCCAGAGTGGCTGCACCAGCTTGCATTCCCACCAACAGTGTAAGAGGGTTCCACCCTTTATCCACATCCTCACCAACATCTGTCATTTCCTGACTTGTTAATTTTATCCATTCTGACTGGTGTGAGGTGGTATCTCATTGTGCTTTTGATTTATATTTCCCTGATGCTGAGTGATGTTGAGCATTTTTTCATGTGTCTGTTGGCTGTTTGTATGTCTTCTTTGGAGAAATGTCTGTTCATGTCTTCTGCCTATTTCTTGATTGGATTATTGGTTCTTTGGGTGTTGAGTTTGATAAGTTCTTTATAGATTTTGGATACTAGCCCTTTATCTGATATGTCATTTGCAAATATCTTCTCCCATTCTGTCGGTTGTCTTTTAGTTTTGTCGACTGTTTTCTTTGCTGTGCAAAAGCTTTTTACCTTGATGAAGTCCCAATAGTTCGTTTTTGCCTTCGTTTCCCTTGCCTTTGAAGACGTGTCTAGCAAGAGTTGCTGTGGCTGAGGTCACAGAGGTTGCTGCCTGCATATTTGTGTGTTTATTGTTGGGCTCTTTATTCTGTTCCAGTGATCTATGTGTCTATTTTTATGCCAGTACCATACTGTTTAGATTTCTATAGCTTTGCGAAATAGTTTGGAATCAAGGCATGTGATGCCTCCAGTTTTGTTCTTCTTATTACTTTGGCTATTTGAGGTCTTTCGTGGCTCCATAGAAATTTTAGAATTGCTTGTTAAGTTTTCCAAACTTTTAATAGTTAGCAGCCAGGGTAAAGAGAATAGTGTTCTTGTGTTCATCTCCAGTGGGACAGATAAATGGCCTTATGTTGTAGCTCTGCCTTGTATTTAAGAAGTTATTTGTAACCCAGAATTGGTTCCTTTGTGATTCTGAATGGATCAGCTCTTTTTCTTGTGGAGAATGGCTGGGAGAGTAAGCTGGGGAACTTTGAAATTTTGTTTCATCTTTGTTTTCTAATTTAGAATATCAGACCTATTATTTCCTTCACTCAGAACATCTCCCTTCAGTTTCTGGTATTGAGAGGTTGGTGTGCCTTTCTCTTAATGATGTCTTGGAAGTCATCAATTATTTCTATTGAAGTAATTTGCTTTTAGCAATCTCCCTAAACTAGGAGGCTGGAAGTGACTTGTTATTATGCTTTTTCCTTCGGTTCTCCCTTTCCTTCGGTGAAAGAGGCCATGTAGTGTAGTGGTTAGTAGTGTAGGCTCTGGGGTTAGACTGCCTTGTTTTAAAACCTGGCTCTTATTCTTCTGATGTGACTTGTAAAATACAAATAGTAATAGTACCTACTTGAGAAGGTCTGTTGAGAGAATTAAATCACTTAATACATTGAAAGTGCTTAGTGCTTAGAACAGTGCTAACATAGCAAAATAGTAAAAGCTTGATAATGGTGATTATAATAATTTTTATTATTTTTCTGTATAAATAGGAATTCAATGGGGATACTTCCTGATTCTCCCAGGGTCTGCTTATCTCTCTGGATTTCACTGATCTTATCAAAAGGTCATTGGATTGACCTTTTAGGACAATGATGTTTATTTTTAGGGAAATCTACTTAGCTGCCTTCTCTATTTTGGTCCACTTTTCATAGTATTTCACAAATACGTGTTTCACAGTTTGGAGTTTGGAGTTAAAGACCATCATTTTGTTCATTGGACAATGGAATTATTTTCCTCTGGTTTTCATAGCGTATTTTAAGGGAGGAGAGTAGAGAACACATTCCTCTACACTGATCTTCCAGTCATTCTGTTTCTAAGAGGCAACCACTTTTATTATTTTAAAGTATTTTTGTACCGTCAGTCTCTTAAGTAACATACTTATATTGCCACTTCTTGCTTTTTCTGTTTGAGGTATGATCTATTAGCTTCCTGCTAGTACCGTGGAGAATATAGCTCTCTTTCACGGTTACTCTCCCACCCACACACACACACATTTACTGCACTCACTTACTCCCCAATATATTTATGTCAGTAATAAGAATATTATTTATTATTTACATTATTATGAACTCTCGAGCATGCTGTGATTATTTTTCCTTTTCTGCACACTTTTTTGTTTTTATTGGAATTCATTGATTTACTTTTTTAAGTTGGCTGAGTTTTACTAATTTATTATAAATCTTCTCCCAATGCCTTCAGGTTCATATCCTGGAAGAATTTTTTCCAAGAACCTTCTAACTCGATCTAGTGTGGCCTAGTTGCTCGGTTGGCCTGCAGCTCAATATCATCTTAGGATTTCCCTTCACCATCACCCAGGAGATACTCCTTACCTCTCTTTTGTGTTGGAACCCTTGTTTCCTGGATTCCATGTATTTTGTGGTTTACTTTTTATTTTGGTAGACTACATTCTCAAGTAGCTTTTTTTTTTTAAGATTTTATTTATTTTTGACAGAGAGAGAGAGAGTGTACAAGCAGGGAAAGCAGCAGGCAGAGGGAGAGGGAGACGTGGGCTCCCTGAGGGGCTCCATCCCAGGACCCTGGGATCATGACGTGAGCCGAAGGCAGACGCTTAACCATCTGAGGCACCCAGGCGCCCCTCTCAAGTAGCTTTTTAAGAAGGGTAAAGCAGAGAGAAAAATTTTAAAGCCTTGTATGTTTGGAAAGTGTCTTTCTTCTATTACTGCATTGGTAGTTTGGCTAAGCATAGAATTTTAGGTTAGAAATCAAAATTTTTTGGAATTTTTCTCCATTATCTTCCAGCTTCCAGTATTGCCTTGATGAGTGCCATCTGAAATGTGAGCCTTTCCTTGAAACCTATGTATAGGCTTGTTGAATCTTCTGTTTGTCTCCATGATTTTGAAATTTTATGAGTTGTGCCTTGATTTGGTTCTATTTCAAAATGAAGATAACCCTCTATGTGGGGAAATTTTCCTAAATTTCTTCTCTGATTAGTTTCTCACTGTTTTCTTTGCTTTCAACTTCTGGAACTCCTTTTTTTTTCAGATGCTGAACTTTCTGGATGGGTCCTCTAATTTTATTATATTCCCTCTCCAATTTTTAATTTTTTTGGCTTTTTTGTTTTATTTCCTGAGAGATTTTCTCAACTTTATACTCTACCTTTTCTGTTGAGCTTTTCATTTCTTCTATCTTATTTTTTTTACCAATGCTCCTCTTTTTTGGTTCTCTATTCTTTATTCTGGCTATATCCTGACCTTGTTTCATGCACACAGTATCTTCCCTTAACTCTGATTTTATTACTTTTCTTTTTTTAAAAAGCATTTTCTTTTCTCTGCAGAGTCTTTGTTTCCTCCAAGTTGTTTTTTTCCCCTATTTGTTGTTTGACCTCAATTCATATTAGAATCTTTCCTAATCATTCTTAGTGATGACTCTTGGCTTTCTCTCATTCATGAATTGGGCTCTAAAAGTCCATTGGAAGCTTTGTGCTGTGGGTAGAACTTGCTGCCTATGGGCTTTCCTATAGGTAATCTGGCTGGGCCATTTCTGGGCCATGGGAGCTCTCCTGGGTCTGTTATCTGTAGGTCTTTATGCTTTAGTCTGGTCCTTATCCAGTATTATGGAGTCAAGTGGGAGAAGAGAGCTGAGTGGTCTCAACATTGAGTATATATGCTTGTATAGGTTCACTTAAGTCCTCCTTTGCAGGATGGTACCCCTAGCCTCAACAGTTTGTAGTTTCTCCCAGTATAGAGACCTTCAGTTTTATAAACCTCCAGTTTTCTCCTAGGATTGGGGAGGATTAGTCACTTGGCTATATGGTATGGGAGAGGGGGTGAGGGACCCTGTTTCTTATACAGACCTGCAAACAATCCTTTTAAGTTTTCTTCACCACCATTTATAGACATACCAAGTTCTGCTGATTCTTGAGTTATTTGGAGGCTTTGCAGCGTAAGTTGGGTTTCCAGGCTTCCTCCCAGCTGGAACTACCACATGTTTATTTGCTTTTCAGTTTCCTAAATTTTGTTGATATCTCCTGTCCTTTTTTCTATTTCCATGAGAGTTAATTCCTTAATGATGATAACAGCAAAAACAAAGGATGATTTATTGGGATTTCAGGAGGGAGCTAATGCAACTGTGTACACACAACACTCTGTGTTCAGCTGGAAGTCTACATGAGGAGAATTTTCCTTCGTTTTTATCTCTGTGCACCTTAATAGTTTTCTTTGGCCAGGATTTCCCATTAAGCAATGAATTATTAAAACAACAGTGAGGTTTTAATTGTATAGTACGGAATGGTGGAGCGAGCCCTTCACTTGGAACCAGGAGACTTTTCTTCTAGTCTTGGCTTGGGTGACTTTGGGCAAGTCGCTAAACTTTTCTAAACCCCAGCTTCTTAATTTGTAAAATGAGTGAAATAGATGATGTCTAACACTTATTTCAACTCAACTGGTATACTCTTGGTAAGACTATTTAAAATATCCTATAAATCAGATAAGGGGATATTTTTTTCAATGCATTTAACATGATGTATTTTCTCCTGCCCCTGGATGTTGAGACCTTTTGCTTCTAAAACTGCAGCTGAGCCACACCTCATTTCCACCTTCCAAAAATCTGCCTTCTATTTTGGAAACTATGGTGTTACTCACTGGCCTGGGAACTACACATTTGCATATGGCCTGTTTTCCAGGGCCTAGCTTGCTTTTTCCCTTACAATCCATTCTTTAAGTTGTCGTTTTCACCCTGCATTGAAAATGTGTTGCACAAAGATGAAAAGATGATTTCTGAAGTGCTATTTACCCGTCAACCAGTTTCTCAGAAGAAAAAAAAAAGAGTACTAAAATTTTAATTTAGAATAACCAGGACCAACTGAGATGCAAAAGGAACAAGAGCTTTCCCCTGACTTCTTTTTTTTTTTTAAGATTTTATTTATTAGAGAGAGAGAGAGAGAATGAGAGAAAGAGAGCACTAGAGGGAAGAGGGTCAGAGGGAGAAGCAGACCCCCAGCTAAGCAGGGAGCCCGATGTGGGACTTGATCCCGGGACTCCAGGATCATGACCTGAGCTGAAGGCAGTTGCCCAACCAACTGAGCCACCCAGGCGCCCATCCCCTGACTTCTTAACCTAGAAAAACTGATGGCTTCATTGGGTCCGTTCTCCAGTTGCTTACTGAGAGGCTGCCATGAATACCAAGAGTGCCGTAGTTACTTTGAGAGTCCAACCTCTTCCTTTAAGATGGCGGCTCTCAAATCTACCTGCATATTAAGTCATGATGCCCTGGGCCCCACCCCAGACCAACTGAATAAAAATGTCTGCCTGGACATTCCAAAACATCCCCCTAGGTGATTTTTAAAATTAATTAATTAATTAATTAATGATTTATTTGTTTATTTGAGGGGGAGAGAGTGTGCGTGCACGAGCAGGGGAGGGGCAGAGGAAAAGGGAGAGAGAGTTTTTTTTTTTTAATTCAAGGAGTTTTAATACACTTATACACATTCAAGTAATCTCTGCCCCAGTTGAGACGTAGAAAATTCCCTCATGCTTCCGCCCAGTCCACCTCTACCCCGCTCCCCACCCCCACATAGGCAACCATTCTTCCAATTTCTATTATCACAGATTAGTTTTTGCCTGTTCTTAGACTTTATATAAATGGAATCATATGGCATATACTCTTTTGTCCATATATATGTGTGGGTCTATTTTTGGACTCTAGTCTGTTCCTTTAATCTATTTTTAATTTAAATTCAATTAATTAACATATAATATTAGTTTCAGAGGTAGAGTTCAGTGATTCATCAGTCTTATATAGTACCCAGTGCTCATTACATCATGTGCCCCCTCCTTTATGTCCATCACTCAGTTACCCCATTCCCCCACCCTGCTCCCCTCCAGTAACCCTCAGTTTGTTTCCTATGATTAAAAGTCTCTTATGGTTTGTCTCCCTCTATGATTTCATCTTGTTTTATTTTTTCCTCTCTTCCCCTATGATCCTTGGTTTTGTTTCTTAAATTCCACATATGAGTGAGATCATATGATAATTGTCTTTCTCTGATTGACTTATTTTGCTTAGCATAATACCTTCTAGTTCCATCCATGTTGTTGCAAATGGCAAGATTTCATTTTTTTGATGGCTGAGTAGTATTCCATTGTATATATATACCACATCTTCTTTGTACATTCATCTGTTGATGGACATCTGGGCTCTTTCCATAGTTCGGCTATTGTGGACATTGCTGCTATAAACATTGGGGTGCAGGTGCCCCTTCAGAATCACTATGTTTGTATCTTTGGGGTAAATACCCAGTAGTGCAATTGCTGGGTCATAGGATAGCACTATTTTCAGCTTTTTGAGGAACCTCCATACTGTTTTCCAGAGTGGCTGCACCAGCTTGCATTCCCACCAACAGTGTAGGAGGGTTCCCCTTTCTTCGCATTCTCGCCAACATGTCATTTCCTGACTTGTTAATTTTATCCATTCTGACTGGTGTGAGGTGGTATCTCATTGTGGTTTTGATTTTTATTAAGGGAGAAAGAGTCTTTTTTTCTAATTTTTAAAAAAGATTTTATTTATTTGAGAGAGAGAGAGCACTCAAGCAGGGGCAGAGGGAGAGGGAGAGGGAGAAGCAGACTCCCCTGATGAGCAGGGAGCCTGATGAGGGGCTCCATCCCAGGACCCTGAGATCATGACCCGAGCCGAAGGCAGACGCTTAGCCAACTGAGCCACCCAGAAGCCCCTAGGGAGAGAGTCTTAAGCATACTCTGTGCTGAGCATGGAGCTGGTTGCAGGGCTCGATCTCACGACCCTGAGATCTGACCTGAGCCAAATCCCAGAGTCAGATGCTCAACTGACTGTGCCACCCAGGCGCCCCTCCCTAGGTGATTTTAATGTGCACTTAGGTTGAGAACTTTTCTTTAGGAGCTTTAAATCTAGGTGAAAGTTAAAAACTGTACATTAATTGCTGTGGGACATGGAAGACTATGATGTGCTCTATGATGAGTGATACAGAGATCATGGGTGCATGAATTGGAAGGCATTTAATTAATTGGGTCATCAGGAAAGGCTTCATCAAGGAAGTAAGTTTTGAGCTGGTGGACTTTTCATACCAACTATTTTGACTGGGTATGGACTATTTGAAGAGCAGTGGAAGGAGAGATTGGATGATAGGTTTTAGCCAGATTGTGATTGTCTGGTGTTAATATGGGAATTTTGACTTTATCCTGCAGGTGGTAGGAAGGCTTTTGAGGAGGCATTGAGGATTTCTGGTGAATGAAATAGCGTGATGCAAGGTGGTGTCTTTGAAGATTGATTCAGTGGGAATGAGGGGAATGTTGTTTGAACAAAATGAGGCAAGAGCCTGGGGAAAGAAAGACCAGTTGGAGAGCTGCTACCATGGTCCAGATTATAAGGCTTTGAGCTAGGAAAAAGGCAGTGGAGTTAAAAAAAAAAATAACGATAGTAAACATTTGTAAAGAGTTTTCATAATAAGCAAGTTCTTTCCCACATCTTGTTAAACCTCACAATAACCTTGGGGTTATCTATCTCCATATTTTGTAAATGAAGGAACTTACATACCAGAGGTTAAACTGTTGTAAAATAACCTTATAGAAGTGGGGGTCCTGACTGGATATGACAGATTAGTAATGGGGAGTTGCAGAGGTTCTTCCAAAGGCATCAGGTTGGGTATGAAAATGGTAGAATTCCTAGTGGTTAACTCAGTGTCAAGGCTCTGGCTCTGCTTTCAGGTAACCTCTTATGTTCTTCACGTGACTTCCATTACCTCTATGGTTTGATGTACAATGACTGTAAATGTATGGTGAAGGGAAGGGAAGAAAAGGCTATTGTCAATTCAATTTCTATCCAATAAGAATCTTAATGTATTTCCTGAGTAGTTTTGGGTTTTCAGATAGTTAAATTTTGTTGAATTTTGGAAGGCTTAGTCCAGGTGTGGGGGATCCAAATACAGGGCTGAGGACCTTGTCCAGATGGGTTCTTCCCTGAGTAGGTTAGCTGTGACCAGGTGGATTTCCTTTTCTCTTGTGGTTGTGACAGGAACCATAGGAAAGAGAACTATGGAGCATGGTGTAGACATTGGAGAACATCCTCATGGCTGTGGTAACTAGGATGTTTGATCAAGATTACATACTTATCAGAGCTGGAGATTGACTCATACCCACCACTGTGGTAATTCATTTTGTTCACAAGTCCACCGGGTCCATGTGCTCATCCATTTTGTGTACCAGGCTCCCAAGGCAATTTAAATACCAGCCTAAATCAGCCGTGCAGGTGATGAAATGTGCTTTTTCATCTGAGATATTTGTTTCCCTGCAATTAGATAGCAGAAGAATGTGCCAGAAACCTAAGGGATGCTGGGGGAGGTACAAAGGAGTGACTCATCATCATGGCAAACCTTGATTAGATTTTCTTGTGAAGTGCTGGGTCCTGGAGGAACAGGATGAGCCTGGGGATGAAGAGAGGTTGAGCTTTTGTGCCCTGGGCAGTTTCAGTCCAGGTGCATAGACTAATATTCACTAGTTCCAGCTGTAGAGAGGGTAAAGTCTATTTTGGTAATTTGGAATGAGAACATCTTTGGAAAATTAAGATGTCACATTTTATTTCCACTGTTTTTTTTCTCACTTTAGAATACCAGGATCTTCAATGGCAGGAGACAGAGTGATCAGAAGACCGAGATGAATTTTAACACTATTCTAGAAGAGATTCTTATTAAAAGGTCACAGCAGAAAAAGAAGACATCACCGTTAAACTACAAAGAGAGACTTTTTGTGCTAACAAAGTCCGTGTTAACCTACTATGAGGGTCGAGCAGAGGTAGGAGACAATAAAAATTTACTTTGCTGCTTTGTATGTTGATAATATTTTACAATATTGTTCCCCCTCTGCACCGCCCCACCCTGATCTTATGGAATAAACTTGAGGCAAATGAAGTTAAGGTAATAATTTGTTATCATTTGGATCTGAACAATGAAGCTTAGAATATGGTGAGAAATTATTCACAAGTCTCTTGATTATGGTGTATTATATGTGAGTATACATTTTATATCAGCCTATTGAATTAATCTGTTCATATACACTGTGTCTGTGTCCATTGCTTTATATGAATAGTTCTTCATCATTATGTGGAAATTATTTAAAACTGGTTAGTGATTTGGTGAATCAAGCACATTACTGATGTTGACCTAAAGCAGAACTGTTCAACGTTTCTTGTGACAAGCAGCTACTGCAGAGTGCCTTTTATGGGGGCAGGGAGTAGTGGCTTCCAACAACCTCGTCAGTGAGTGTGGGGCATGGTGAGGGTGTGTTGTCAGCCAGCTGCTGGCTTTTCAGTGGTTTTAGCCTCTGGTTTTCCCACTGGATGAGCTGTGTGAATGGAGAGTTGCCTCTGGCCAACCTTGTTTCCTCCTGACATCTTGGGAATGCAGCATCTCGTCCTGCAGGTCCAGCCATGCTCCTCCCTACTAGAAATACTCTCAGATTCCAGGGAATGACTGGAGAGTGTGTTGCCCCTTGTTGACCACATGCTATTGTCTAGTTGGTTACAGTGGGATTTTTGGTGATCTTATTGTTTGGTTTTATTTAATTCTGCTTTTTTACCTAGAGTGCCTTCCTCAGAAATTGATTTACTTTTTTTGGTTGTTTGTCTTGTTTTTGTTTTTTTACTCCCACTGATTTCTCTGTGTTTTTGTTACCCCCAATTCAGAGAGAATGGCATCATTGATTCTTTCTGGTTGTCCTTAACTCTGTTAATTTCTGTTGTGGCTTGTCACTGCGACTTACAGAATTCTGCAGGTTCATGTAATTTAGGACTAAAGTCCTTTATCCACCTTCCTAAATCCCTGAAATGCTGAAGACCCAAACTGGAAAAACTCTTTTAGTTGTAAAACTTGGCCTGAGATGAAGCTGTTTTTGGTCTTAATTTATCCTAGTCACTGTAAATTTTTTTGCGGGGGGCATGTGTGTGTGTGTGCAGAAATATTAATGTGTTTATTTATGTGGGGCTGTCCTGGTCCCTGCTGGGAGTATATATATATATATATGGTATATGTGCTATATTTCATTTATTAAATCTGAAAAATTCAGAGTTCCAAAAGGGTTTCAGGTAAGACCAGAAATACGAATTATTTTAAAATCTAAAATAGATTTTAGGAAAACAATACATTTTTGGTGTATGGTAATTGTTATATTTGAATTAAATGTAGTAAGTCTAGGAAAAGAAGAGAAATATAACCATGAAAGTGGTAAAACGTGGTAGTTTCTTAACCAAAAAAAGCCTCAGAAACCTGTATTATCTACTTAGAAATATGGACTGATAAAATTGAAACATATTGCAATTGTTAGGTCACTTTGAAGATGGTAAATATACAAGGTTTAAAGTGCCCTACTTGTTTCAGATTAAGTGGAATAAAGAGAACAGTGGGACCCCTTTTTATTTTAGAACCTGGCCCACTGTCTTGCCTGAGAGCAGCCTCAGTCACTATGAGAACCACAAAGGACAGAAGGAGGAGGTTGTCACAACACATAAATACCCAGCTTCTGACACTTAGCATCAGGGTCCACCTCCTTTCTGGCTGCTGATTGGCCCAGTGAGCCTCATCCTGCTTTCACTCCCACTCCTGCAATGATCCCCCCTGTATTCTTTTTCTTAGGGACAGACATTCACTAACATATTTAGGGCTTCCAGCTTGAAACGTGGTTGCAGATTTGTTTGCCTCTCACAGTTAAAAATAAATTGTTGTCCATAGTAAAAAGTTAGGAATTTTAAGATAAGAATCTGAATTTTTGTAAAAATAAAAGTCTAGTGATGGGTATTAAGGAGGGCACGTACTGCATGGAGCACTGGGTGTTATACGAAAACAATGGATCGTGGATCACCACATCAAAAACCAATGATGTATTGTATGGTGACTAACATAACATAAAAAAAAAAAAAAGTCTGACCATACTGGGCTGAGTTCCTGCCTAACAACACTCCGCCTGGTTCTAGGTAAGCCTAGGAGCACCCCATTGTCGTGTTTCCTCCCTGTTTGAGTTAATATGCTCCGTTCTCTGTTTTCCACGGATGAACATACCAGTTCCCATCTCCCCAGCCCTAGAAGCTCTGATTCAAAAAGAGCTGTGATGTGGGTAACTCATAAGAATCAATAGGCATTTCAAATATAATTATTTTGGGCGCCTGGGTGGCTCAGTTGGTTAAGCGACTGCCTTCGGCTCATGTCATGATCCTGGAGTCCCGGGATCGAGTCCCACATCGGGCTCCTTGCTTGGCGGGGAGTCTTCTTCTCCCTCTGCCCTTCCCCCCTCTCATGCTCTCTCTCTCTAATAAATAAATCTCAAATATAATTATTTTGTTAAAAATGTAGGACTTGATGTGGATTAGAAAAACCATGGGGGGCACTCGGGTTAGGATAAATAGCCTAGAGATATTTATTTTAGTTGTTCATAGTTCTGTTTTTAAAAAAAACAGTGGGTAGGCTATTGATTTATCTAGTCACTATGATTCCTAGTGGTCTTCATGGCAATTAAGTGCCATTAATGCTTTATTAAAACTCTCAGTTAATCATAATGTGACTCAGACATCCATCCTCCTCTGGTTCTCTGAACCCCAGCTCCTTCAACATGATGGCAACAAGCGTTTCTTCTATTAAATACAGTTTATTGTGCTTTTTTAAAGTATGCAAAGGAATTCTGTTTCAGATGATGAGAAATTCAGTCAAGCTGTTTCTTCCAAGTCTGGTACTGGCAAAGTTGTGTTTCAGTTTCTGCTGTGGGCCATTCTTTCATTTGTCCTCCTTGCTCTTACTGCCCTCAATTAGCTCATGTTTCTGCATATTCTAATGAACTGATATGAGATCTT
Source organism: Leptonychotes weddellii (assembly GCF_054177405.1). NCBI lineage: Eukaryota > Metazoa > Chordata > Mammalia > Carnivora > Phocidae > Leptonychotes > Leptonychotes weddellii. Next base: position 142,151,111 of record NC_138370.1, read on the forward strand.
CTTAGCATTGATGTCGTTTGATCTTACTCAGAATAATAAACAGAACATAGGACCTGCGGGGGGGTTTGGTAAGTGATCTTGTTCTCTGGTCGGGGAACTAAATGACACGTGGGTTAGACCCCCTGCCATGCCAGGCAAAGCTCCGTGTGGAATTGAGATGGAATTCAGGGACGAGCAGGGCTGGAGCTTAATCAGGAAAAAAGTCTGTTAAATAATGGTGAGAAAACAAGGAATGGAGAGATTTCTAGATGGTGAGATTTGGAATAAAAAAATTCAAGTAGTATGTAAATCTACAGTTATCATTAGCTAAGAAACCAGGAACTTTTTAATTTATTTTTTATTTTATTTTATTTTTTTTAAAGATTGTATTTATTTATTTGACAAAGAGAGAAAGAGAGCACAAGCAGGCGGAGGGGGAGGGAGAAGCAGGCTCCTGGGATCCTGGGCCAGGGTCCTGGGATCATGACCTGAGCCGAAGGCAGACGCTTAACCAAGTGAGCCACCCAGGCATCCCAGGAACTTTTTATAATTGGACTTTGGTACTACTAATTTGGTTCATTTGTTGTCTGTAATACTGCTCCAGTATGGAAACTGGCGAATAGTTTATAAAGTTGAGGAGTAGGGAAACTGGTTTTGATCCTCAAGGCTGTCCCCAAGTTTGGTAATTCACTAGGAGAATTCAGAGTACTTGGCTTATAGTTGTCTTTATGGCTATGATTTGTGACTATGGAAGGAGACAGAACTAAACTGGCAAAGGGAAGAGGCACATGGGCAAATTTCTATAGGAAACGAGGCAAGCTTGCAAGAGCCTTTTCTCAGTGGAATCTTCAAAAGGTGTGCAAAATTCTTCTAGCATTCAATTGTGACAATTATGAAATGTTGTCTACCAGGGAAGCACATTAGAGGCTCAGCACCCAAGGTTTTTGTTGGAGGCTGGTCACATAGGCACCTTCTCTCTATCATGTACCAAAATTCCAGACTCCAGAAGGAAAATAGGTGTTCAGCATAAACCATATTGTTTGTACAAACAGCTTAGGCACAATGAGCTCTTTTATCAGTGCTGGGAATGGTAGGACCCCCTCAAAGCCCAAGTTCCCAGATGCCAGTCAAGGGTCAGCCTAGTAAGCAGGGCTTTCTCAGGTAGCAGTCTCTTAGGACCATTGTCTGCACTTTAGTAGTAATAGTGACACAAATTATTGAGTATCACATACAGGCCAGGCACTGTGCTAAGTACTTTACATACATTATTTCCTATATTCTTCAAAACAAACATCTTATTAGTGTCCCCACTTAAAAATGAGTGACACAAGCCTTAGAAAGTTTAAAAACTTATACAAGATCATTCATTAGTGAATTGCAGTGCTATTTTTTTAAAGCCTGTCTTTGAAACAACCTTGATACTCCAGAAAATTAGAAAAAAAAAACTATTAGATTTCTCTGCAACACAGATAAAGCTTTATTTTAAAGCTTTTGAGAATATTTTTTTAAGATTTTATTTATTTATTTATTTGTTTATTTATTTATTTATTATGGGGGGGGGCAGAGGGAGAGAGAGAATCTCAATCAGACTCTGCGCTGAGTGCGGAGCCTGATGTGGGGCTTGATCTTACGACCCTGAGATTATGACCCGAGCTGAAATCAAGAGTCAGATGCTTAATCACCCAGGCACCTGAGAATATTTTTTATTTACTACTTTCAGTTATGATTTTTATTTTTATTTGTCAGAGAGAGAGAGAGCGCGCGCACATGCACAAGCAGGGGGAGAGGCAGGCAGAGGGAGAAGCTGGCTGATGCGGGACTCAATCCCAGGACCCTGGGATCATGACCTGAGCTGAAGGCAGATGCTTAACTGACTGAGCCACCCAGGCATCCCTCAGTTATGATTTAAAAAAAAAATTTTCTTTTTCGCAGAAGAAAATTAGCACTAGGCAGGGTTTTTGTCCTGGTTCTGCCACTATTTAATTGGACTTTGTAAAACAATATTCTTCAACCCATATATCTCTTGACACTCTTAACTCCTCCTTTGTCATTTCTATTTTAACCCAGCATACATCCAATCTTTTACCTAACGCCTTGAATTCTCCTTCCTTTAGTTACAGCCTTATTGTGATTCCCATATCCATTCTCTTGATGGATTACTTTTCTATTTGATTCTACTCTTGGTCCTTAATGTTTTATTTATGCAGCCATCATGGGGATATTCAAACCCTGTAGCTTTGTATCTTCTCTAGGATCAAGTAAAAACTCCTTAGCTTGGAATATAAGTTACTTGATACCATTTTTCCTTCTCATCCCTCTTTCCTTCCTCCACCTCCTGCTGTGTCTTCTACCTATAGTCACTCTTTCATATTGTGCCTTTCTTAATATTGTTCAGTCTACTTGGAGTGATATATTCCTCTACCAGCCTGTGAGGATCCATCTGTCCTTCCCACTATATTTTATACATCAAAAATGTGTTGAGTGCCTAGCAAATACTCAATTTTTCTTTTTTTAAAGATTTTATTTATTTATTTTAGAGAGAGTATGGAGAGAGAACACAAGCAGGGGGAGTGTCAGGCAGAAGGAGAGGGAGAAGCAGGCTTCCTGCTGAGCAGGGAGCCCAATGTGAGACTATCCCAGGACTCTGGGATCATGACCTGAGCTGAAGGCAGACGCTTAACTGACTGAGCCACCCAGGTGCCCAATATTCATCTTTTCTGACTCACCTCAGTGCCTGCCTTCTCTGAAGCTTTTCCTGTATCCTCCCACCAAAGGTAGAATCCGTACCCCACCTCAGCCCCCTGTGCCCTATACATGCTTTTGTTGTTGGCTTGGTTAACCTCCCTTTATTTACATATCTGTGTCCCCCATTACAGTTTAAGCTCTTTGATGCCAGGGCTCGTATCTTTTCCATGTTTGTATTTCCGAGGGTCTAGTGCAGAGCTGAGTGCTCAGTACTGGCTGGATGGATCAAAGGAGGGATGGACAAGCTTCAACCGTTAGAAGCAGGCAGGATAGGTGTATCTTAAATGTACGTCATGAACAACCACAAACGTTGTTATACTGCCTCCTATGTAGAAGAGTCAGGATCTGAGCTTCTATAATGCCATAGGTGCTTCCTTGTTTTATTCAAACATCCTTTGTAATGAGATGCTTGGAATTTTAATCCTTTACCTGGGTTAACTGTCAGGATGGTGGAGGCAATCAGTTATAATGACGCATGTTTCTTGAATACCCTGGTCAGCCTCCCACATTTCTGTCTTTTGGGTCATATAGGGTTGTTCTCTTGACCAACCCTGGGAACCTGGAGACTCTTAGTGATAAAGGGATAAGAGCCTGTTAAGGTTCTGAGGTGATGTGATGTTTGTCTTTTAGTTATTTATCTTTAGATTAGGTAGACCTCCCAGTGGGAAGCATAGCTTTACAGGGTGTTTCTAATCACTATCTGAACATGTATAACTTCCAGCACTTTGGATTCTGGGGAGTGGGTGTGGAGTAGAAAAAATAGTTTCTTTTACATGTCAATTGGAAGCATTTGCATCAGATTTTAGAGGTTACCAGGTAGTTCACCATCCTGTAAAAAGTGGAATGGCTCTAAGAGATAGAATAGTGGTTAGTGTACTAGGGTGTGGGTTTTTTTTTTTGTGTGTGTGGCTTTGAAAATTCTCAACTATATTATCCAATGAAAACTCATTTTCTTATTGGCTATTGAGTTTCCTTGTTTCTGAAATTAGGTTTTATCAGCTCCTTGTCTTGTGTCTCAGTTTCCTTTATTGTGTCTCTTCTCCCCATTTCTTCACTCATATCTGTTTTTCTTATCCTACTGTCCTGGATCTGAATTTCCTCATCATGAATTACATTAAAGTGCCAAGGTGCAGGTCTGAAGTCCTAGAATCTGATTTACCCCCTTAATTTGCCAAATTAATCTATTTTCATATAATAATATTCACTTTTTTTTTCTCTAGGAAGTGCAAACCTATTTAAGACAGAAGAGGGGGGGCATACCATTCCTAAAATTTTCTGGCTAACTTTTTATTTTGCCATAGTTTCAACTTACAGAAAAGTTGGAAGAATAGTACAAGGAATTCTCAAGTAACCTTTACTCAGATTCACAAATTTTCTCTAGCTGCCCCCTTTGCTCTGTCATTCTCTTGGTCTCTGTCTTTCTCTTTAATTGCGTGTTGTTTTCTGAACTATTTGAGAGAAAGTTGTAGACATTGCTCCTTTTACCACTAAAAAGGTCTTTGTGTATTGTCTAGGAACAAGGCCATTCTTTTCTATAACCACAGTATGATGATCAATGTCAGGACCGTTAACACTGATACAACACTATTACGGAATCCAGAATCCATGGTCAAATTTCGTTCATTATGCCACTGATGAATTCATGGCTATTTCTCAACCTCCTCCCCTTGCCAAGTCTGGGATCTAATCCTGGGTTACATACTGCATTTGGTTGGTCAAGACACAAAGTTTTTAAATGTCCATGGTACAAGGAGGAGAAATGTATAGAAGAGATGCTGTTTTTTGTTACATACTATAAAATGCCAACTATCTTATGAATATTCGGTGATTGTGTGTGAATGTCCACAAACATGAAGTCAGATTTAAAAACCATTATAGTCTGTTCTCGTTCTCCTCATTCTCATGGTCATCATTAGGAGTTGAATATCCCCCTCCTGCCAAAGAAACTATTTTAGCATGGTCTGCTATGATGAGTAAAAATCACTTATTCCGGTTTCCGTATCCTCCTCCCACCTTCAGTTTTAAGTTTTTATTCTTCTGTATTAAAACAGTTGTTAGGCACATAAAGCATATTATGAAGAACAGTACAGTATCAGTAATTACTGGTAAATGAAGAGGGAGTTTAATCAAAGGTTTGGTCCTCATGCTACTTAAAAGTGAAATAATAAAAATAGTTTAGATCCTGCAAAACACTCCTGGATCTGGCTATGATAGCTGTTTTTATTCATTGATTATTTGTATTATGATGAGACAAAGAGTATAAGGAAAACCTACTGGCATTACCAGTTTATTTTATTTGTAGACTTAGCTCTCAGCGGGGTGCCTGGGTAGCTCAGTTGGTTAAGTGTCTGACTCTTGGTTTCGGCTCAGGTTATGATCTTAGGGCCACGGGATCGGGCTCCACTCCGGCTCAGTGCAGCGTCTGCTGGAGGTTCTCTCTCTCCCTCTCCTTCTGCCCCTCCCCGGCCATGCATGCTCTCTCTCTCTCTTTAAAATAAAGAAATCTTAAAAAAAGACTTAGCTCTCAGCAATTTTTAGTGATATCAAAAAGTCAAATTTCCCTCAAAGTTTTATTTAGCAATTTTTCCACTGAATATATTCAAAAGTCTGTGCCATAGATACTGAAGGCAGTTAAGACCAGTTCCCAGAATGTTTGGAAATGGCATCACTGTTGAAATAAACATAGTGTTTCTCCTTACTTTTGTTTTCCCACCTGTCTATCTCGAAAGCAATTTCTCTTAATTGGAAATGTGTGAAACTTGTGGCAGTTTTTGAAAAAAACTATGTTTGGCATCATGATTTTTGTAACATGTGAGTTTTATTTTTCTCTGTTGCATCACGACCTACTGGGTTACGAATTCTTAGAATTCTTTGAAGCTACTTCTGTAATTAGTAGTTTCTCGTAAGTGTTTGTTGGTGAAGATAGGTATGATAGCACTTATCCTGAGGGACACTTAAAGAGACCAAATTATATGTGTGGAGGAAGCTTTGGTGGCAAAAGTGTAGATTCTATAGATTTTAGGGGGTGGTGGAGGTTGGGGAAGGGTTGGAGACCTCCACTTGGCCAAGGGTTGGAGTATGAGCAATGTTGGGCAGGGAGTGCCCATTCCATACAGTGGGAGCAGCATGTGCAAAGGCCCTGGGGGTATAAGGGGATTTGGTGTGTTTGTGGAACTGTTCTGTTCTAGAACTATATAGATTTCTGTAACTGACAATTGCCCATACATACAAGGGGATAATTAATTTGTTAGTAATAAAGAAGAATTATATAATTTTATTTTATTTTTTTAGAGTTATACCATTTTAGAGCTTGAAGGTATTATAAAGAATGACCCCCAAGTTTTTCACTTGTGGGAACTGAGGGTAAGGAGACAATTGCTTGAGTTCAGTCAGTAAGCTGATTGCTAAACCTGGACTTAAACTCAGATCTGAATGTTCCTGAGTTAGCCTCTGATTGTACTGCCTTAATTCTGGGAAGCATGTGTTTGGGTTGCTCAAGTAGGTGAGAGCACTTACACAGCTGGTACAATATGGTGATTCATAGAATAGACACCATGTAGTGACTATTTGGGCACCTTTGCTTAAAAACACTGATCACTTCTCTGCCTGTGCAGCTTTGCTCTTGTTGCATGTAATAGTTTCCTTCCTTTTATCTCTACTTCTCCCCTCCCTCCACATATCAGTTATAAGTGTCTTGCCCTTTTAAAATTACTGTTAAATTTATTTGTATTTTTATTATTATAGTCCTTTTTTTTTTCTCATGAACTACGTAATTATCTCCTTGAGGGCAAAGTTTGTTGCCTCATAATTGAAACATATCACACAATGCCTTGCACCCATTAGGTTCTCAAAAAAGTTTTTGTTGGCAATAATTATGATGGTGGTGGTCAGTTAGTGTTTTGGGGAAGTGGAAAGATCTTTAGAGACATTGTGATAGTTACTTCTCATGCCATTTTGTTTTTTTTTTTTTAAAGGAGATGCATTATTAAGTTTAGAAACAAAACTGCATTCTTATTTGATGTTTATTAGTGTTATCCTCTGCCCCCAAACTAAAATGTGGACATTATTTGAAACAACTAGAGCCTGAACTGTCAGAAGAAATCATACAGCAATCTGAGAAAGTGAAACTGCACGTCGAGTTGTTTCTGGGTTGTTTAGGACATGCTGTCTTAGCCATTGGTTGATGCTGATCAGGTGCACGTAGAGAATTATCTGCAGAAGGGAGCTTAGAAACACCTGTGTTATCCAGCAGGTGATTCTGACTATTAGGAGAACTCCTCCCATTATTGGCCTTTAGGTTTTGTGAACACACTGTACTTCTGAGATAAAATACTGAAGTTTGCTGATTACTACTTCAGATGATTAAAAACACTCTTATAGTCTTATTACTAAAGCTCATTTACCTTTTTAATTTTTAATCAGAGAATTGTCTGTAATACTTGCATGATTCCACATTATTAAACACCTAAAATGAAAAATTGCACCAAATATAGTTGTTTATTAATAAAATTCAATGAGTAAGTAAAGAGACTTAAATGAAATCTCTAGTAATTTTTAATAGATTGTCGGAAGGGAATTCCCCCTTGCCCCAATTATCCTGTTTATGAGAAAACTTTTTTCCATTCTATCTTTATTCCACGTAACCACATTGGTATAGCTATTCCTTAATTTTACTTGCCACAGCAAAAAAGGAACATGGATAGGTATAATTCCCTGCTCATGAGACTGTAACCAGAATTTTTCTCATTTTAGAGGAATATGTAAATTACATATAGAATTGTATATTTATAAATTATATATAGAATTATATAAGTTATAGAATTTCTAAATCATAAAAAATTATAGATTTATTAAATATATATTAATATGTTATTTATATATTTCCTGGCAGAAGAGAGGCCATAAGTCCATAAATTTTTATTTGTTATGTGGCACTCACATCTCTTGTTTTAGTTTATTCAATATTTGTACAACTAAGGCTTACTGAGTATGTATACTATGCTAGAGATGGAGGAATTAAAAGATGCATGATTCTGGCTTTAAGCTTACAGTCTGGTTAAACTGTAGTTTTACTTTTATGGGTTCATGATGACAGACTTTCTTTTTTTTTAAAAGATTTTATTTATTTATTTGAAAGAGAGAGACACAGTGAAAGAGGGAACACAAGCAGGGGGAGAGGGAGAGGGAGAAGCAGGCTCCCTGCAGAGCAGGGAGCCCGATGCGGGGCTCGATCCCAGGACCCTGGGATCATGACCTGAGCCGAAGGCAGACGCTTAACCGACTGAGCCATCCAGGCGCCCCAATGACAGATTTCTTATGCTGCATCTACTCTACAGTGGAGCTGGAGTTCTCACCCTTGTGCTCCATTGTTGTATGCCCTCCTCGCCTGTGACTCTTGAACTTGACTTGCCCTTGGGTTTCCACTTGTAAATGGGGTGGTTGCACATACAGGATTTCAAGATTTCCTTCTGTTCTTCAATTTTACTTAGTTTAGATTTCATGAAAGTACAAGGGTTTTGCATGCATACTTGCAATGCTCCTTTCTCTGTAGTTATCTCCGTCAAGTGTATCTGAGATAACCAACACATTTATCCACTATTTATTTTATAAGTGAGGAAACTGGGGGACAAAGTCAGGTCGCCTTCTCTGAATTGACATCCCATTTGACTAGGTGAACCAAGATGTCTTATCTTTCTGGCTAATGTACTATCTGTTAAACCGCATTGTGCTACTGACAGCAAAGGGGGACTTCCTTAAGCGTAACTCTACTGACCACCTGTATACATTGTTTCCTTCCTCCTTCCCTGCTTTGGCTTTATGTATCAGACCTTGGAAAGGGAGTTCTTTTAACATTGTTGGTTTGTGTTTCTTTTTTCCTCACTGGCCCGGTGGGAGGTGGTCCTACCGGTGCAAGTAAATTCGAATTTGTGGAAGAGAGACCTGCGGGAAGAACATATTTCTGGGAGTGGTTATATGAAAGAGGTTAAAAACGGTTATACTTAGATGGTAACTCTTAAGAACTTCAAAGTGGGTTTGGTAAAATAGTTCATTTCAGAAATATTGAAATTGTTCTTCACAGAAAAAACTCACAAGTAATTCAATTCAGCATGAATTTATTCACGTTCATAGTCAATCCCAACAGGGGAGACCAGTGTCACAGCTGAAAAGGACACCCTATAAAGCTTCTATAATATTAAGTTTGTTTTTTAACATTTTTTACAAGAGTAAAGTAAATAGATTTTTAGGTTAATTCAGCCTGACTAGGATTGATTATAGTACATCATCAAAAGAAATGGTAGAGATTTGAATTTTCTTAGAAAAAGAGGAGTAGCTTTATGCTAAAGATCCAATATATAATTCAGATTTTTTTTAAAACAGGGCCATTCCTTTATTTTCAGATGTCACAATCACTTTCTAAGGATAGAGGTTGTGACTGAAATATCTGCTGGAAACAAAACCAACATCCACTGGATGAAATAGTGTGTTTTCTGAGGTTCTGGAATCAGTTATCAGCAATTTTCTGTTCCCTCTTAATTATAGGGAACTTCAGTCATGGCCTACAGCCCATTTCCAAATTAATAGAATTTTTGTGCATTCAGGAGTGAGAGATTAAGACTATGGACTCTGGAACCAGATTGCCTGGGTTCAATGTATTACTTTTTAGCTGCATGACCTTGGACAAGTTACCTAACCTCTACGCCTCATTTTCCTCATTTTCAAACTGGAGAGAAAGTAGTACGTCCCTCACAGGTTTTGATGAGGAGTGAGTGGATCACTGTATGTGAGGTGGTCAGAATAGATCCTTGCACACAGTAAGTGCCATATGATCACCAGTGGTTGCTGTAATAGCTATACACATGAGGTACATTGCATGGTCACCCACTTTTGTCCTTTTTTGTGTTTCAGGGTTTTTGCTCTTGCATCTGGCTTTTCCCAGATCTAGACATTGTTGCAATAAGCATAGCTGTGTCATTCTCCTAGTATCGCAGGGGATCCACCCTCTGTTGCTTGCAGTCAGTTGCATTCTGGGGTTGTGGTAACTGGCGGAAATGTGTACCTCAGAGTAGGGCGGTTTCACGTTCCAGGCATCTCTGAGCCGGTGCTGTTAGAACTCTCATTGGGGATCCTCTGCTGTGAATGTTTTCCTCTGACATTTGTCCGTGGGGCACGTGGCAGGGTACTGGTTGTGGGAAATGGGCTGTTCCATCAGTCTGGCATTCTCATACACGAGAGGTGGATCTACTATGAAGTGAAAGAAAAGTAAGCATTAGAGATGTAATTCCAGAGCCCTTTCTCAGGTTCCTGGAAGGACCCTCACAGTTTTGTGTTTCTGATTTTGCACTTAAAAAAAAAAAAAGTCTTCTTCTTAAAGTGTATAAGCTGCAGGCCATTCAAAACCTGGATCTCTTTCTGTGGAGCACAGAAGACTTGATTTGTTCTAATATCTGACAATATCTATAAATTCTGCCAGAGATACACACAGGCATCTCTGCTGTACAGTAGCTAAGAAACAAGCACATTTCTAATTGGCTTATGTTCTTAAAAGTCGTCCTTTCAAGAGCAAAGTGATATATGTCTACTTCTGTTATATTTCTCTTTAATACTTGTTTTTAAAAGTACCATACTTTTCATGTTAAACGAATTCCCGAGTGTTTTATGGTTAGAGTTACTCTTGTGAATAGGTTTTCATAGTATGTTTGTTTTAATTAGGTATTGTTAATATATAATCATGCTCTTGATCTTTATAAATCTATTGTGTAATCGACCAGTATACTAGGCTATTTCTAAATATGACATAGAGGCACAACTTTCTCTTACCAACTTTGCTATAAAAGGGTTGTTTTCTGTTAAATTTAATTCAAATAATGAGAAGAAAACAATTTTTATTTATTTATTTTTTAAAAGATTTTATTTATTTGACAGAGAGAGACACAGCGAGAGAGGGAACACAAGCAGGGGGAGTGGGGGAGGGAGAAACAGGCTTCCCATGGAGCAGGGAGCCCGATGCGGGGCTCGATCCCAGGACCCTGGGACCATGACCTGAGCCGAAGGCAGACGCTTAACGACTGAGCCACCCAGGCGCCCCCCATTGTAACCATTTTAAACTGTACAGTTCAGTGACAGTAAGTGCAGTGATCATGTTGTGCTATAATCACCACTCTCTAGTTCCAAAGCTTTTCCTCACCCCAAACAGAAACCTTGAGAAAGTCCTGTGTGCACCTTGAGAAGAATGTGTATTCTGGTGCTTTTGGATGGAATGTTCTGTAAGTATCTGTTAAGTCTGGGATGCCTGGGTGGCTGAGTTGGTTAAGCATCTGCCTTCGGCTCAGGTCATCATCCCAGGGTCTGGGACCCTGCTTCTCCCTCTGCCTGCCGCTCCCCCTGCTTGTGCTCTCTCTCTCTTTTTCTCTCTCTCTCTGACAAATTAAAAAAAAAATCTGTTAAGTTCATCTGGTCTAACGTGTCATTTAAGGCTGATATTTGCTTATTGATTTTCTGTCTGGATGCTCTATTCATTGATGCAAGTGGGGGTATTAAAGACCCCTAGTATTACTGTGTTTCTGTTTATTTCTACCTTTAAGTCTGTTAATATTTGCTTTATATATTTAGGTGCTCCTATGTTGGGTGCATGAATATTTACAAATGTTATTCCTCTTGTTGGAATGACCCCTTTATTATTATGTAATGCCATTCTTTGATTCTTATTACAATCTTTGTTTTAAAGTCTATTTTTTCTGAAGTAAGTATAGCTACCCTAACATTCCTTTGGTTTCCATTTGCATGTAACATCTTTTTCCATCCCTTCACTTTCAGTCTGTTTGTGTCTTTACATCTAGAATGAGTCTCTTGGCCCCAATCACTGAACCACTTCTGAGGACTCAGTGGTCTCTCCTTTAAGTCCCCTTGCTTCCTGATGCTCCTTCCCCCGTGCCTGCCTTCTCCCACCACTGCCTTCTGCAGGCCATTTCCACCCAGGAAAAGGAATCATATCTTATGTCTGCTATTGGGAACCTCCACTCTTTCAACCCATTTGCTGATGCAAGTAAGGGTAATGATCTGCTTCCTGCTGGCACTGAGGATTATATCCATATAAGAATCAACAGAGAACCAGCAGGAAGACCCTTACTGCTGTCCAACAGATTGCTGATGATTATGATAAAAAGAAGCTGTGAAGGCGTTTAAGAAGAAATTCGTTTGTAATGGTACTGTAATTGAATATCCAGAGTATGGAGAAGTAATTCAGCTACAGGGTGACCAGTGCAAGAACATATGCCAATTCAGAGAGATTGGACTGGCTGAGGATGACCAGCTAGAGGTTCATGGTTTTAAGTGCTTTTGGCTCACTGAAGCTTAAGTGAGGATTTCCTTGAAATGAGTAGAATTTCCCTTCTGTCTCTTGTTACAAGTTTAAAAACCTCACAGCTTGTATGATGTAACCATTTGGGATCTGCTTTTAATTGGACTAGTGTAACTTCTTCATGCAATAAACTGAAAAGAGCCAAAAGAAAAAAAAAATGTCTCTTATAGGCAGCATATAGGTAGGTCTTGTTTTTTTTTTTTTTTTTTAATACATATAGCCACTCAGTGTCTTTTGATTGGAGAATTTAGTTCATTTACATTTGAAGTAATTATTGATAGGTATGTATTTATTGCCATTTTATTAATTGTTTTCTGGCTGTTTTTGTAGTTCCTTTTCTGTTCCCTTTTTTCCTCTCATTCTCTGTCATTTGATGACTTTCTTTAATGGTATATTTATGTTCCTTTGTCTCTATCTTTTTTGTATTTACTATAGGTTTTTGCATTGTGATTATCATGAGATGTACATATAACAACTTATATATTTTAAGTTGATAACAACTTAAGTTTGATCACATTCTAAAACTCTACATTTTTAGTCTTCCCCCATGCTTTTATGTTTTTGTTTTTTTTTTTTTTTTATTTGCGAGAGAGAGAATGGGAGACAGCGTGAGAGAGAGGAGGGTCAGAGGGAGAAGCAGACTCCCTGCTGAGCAGGGAGCCCGATGTGGGACTCGATCCCGGGACTCCAGGATCATGACCTGAGCCGAAGGCAGTCTCTTAACCAACTGAGCCACCCAGGTGCCCCCCATGCTTTATGTTTTTGATGTCACATTTTACTCTTTTAATCTTATGTATCTCTTACTAATAATTGTAATCATACTTATTTTTACTACTCTTGTCTTTTACTCTTCATACTACATTTGTAAGTGATTAACCCACTACGTTTACTGTATATTTACCTTTCCAGTGAGATTTATTCTTTCATGTTTTCTTGTTCCTAATTAGTACCCTTTCTTTTCCATTCAAAGGTGTTCCTTTAACATTCCTTTTTTTTTTTTTGAAGATTTTATTTATTTATTTGAGAGAGAGAGAGCATGAGAGAGGGGAGGTCAGAGGGAGAAGCAGACTCCCTGCTGAGCAGGGAGCCTGATGCGGGACTCGGTCCTGGGACTCCAGAATCATGACCTGATCCGAAGCCAGTCACTTAACCAACTGAGCCACCCAGGTGCCCACCTTTAACATTTCTTGTAAGGCCATGGGGCACCTGGGTGGCTTAGTCGGTTGACCAGCTTGATTTCACCTCAGATCATGATATCAGGTTCCTGGGATCAAGCCCCATGTTGGGGTGCACACTCAGTGGGGAGTCTGCTTGGGATTCTCTCTCTCCCTCTTCCTCTACCCCTCCCCCTGCTCTCTCTTTCTCTCAAATAAATAATTAAATGTTAAAAAAAACCCCACATCTCTTGTAAGGCCTGTTTAGTGGTGATGAACTTGTTTGGCTTTTCTTATGTGAAAAACTCTATCTCTCCTTTAATTCTGAATAACTTTGTTGGGTAGTATATTCTTGGTTGGACATTTTTTTCTTTCAGCTCTCTGATTTTATTGTGCCACTCTCTTATGGACTGTAAAGTTTCTGCTGAAAAATCTGATAGTCTCATTGGATTTCCCTTGTATGTAACAAATTTTTTTTTTTCTTGCTGCTTTTAGATTCTTTCCTTGTCTTTAACTTTTGATATTTTAATTATAATGTATCTTGGTTTGGGTCTCTTTGGGTACATCTTATTGAACTCTAGTCTTCCTGGCTCTCGATACCTGTTTCACTTCCCATTCAGCCATTATTTCTTTAAATAAGATTCTGCCCCTTTCTCTCTCTCTTCTCCTTCTGGGATCCCTATAATGTGAATGTTAGTCTGTTTGATATTGTTCCATAAGTCCCTTGAGCTATCTTCACTTTATTTAAATTCTTTTTTCTTTTGGCTGCTCTGATAGGGTGACTTCTACTGCCTTGTCTTTGAGTTCACTGATGTTTTCTTCTGCTTCATCTAGTCTGCTGTTGAACCCCTCTAGTGTATTTCTCAGTTCAGTTATTGTATTCTTCAGCTCTATGACTTCCACTTGATATTTTTGTATATTTCTTTTTTTTTTTAAGATTTTTATTTTTTTATTTTCTGACAGAGAGAGCGAGACAACGAGAGAGGGAACACAAGCAGGGGAGTGGGAGAGGGAGAAGCAGGTTTCCCTGCTGAGCAAGGAACCCGATGTGGGGCTTGATCCCAGGACCCTGGGATCATGACCTGAGCCGAAGGCAGACGCTAAATGGCTGAGCCACCCAGGCGCCCCTTTTTGTATATTTCTTATCTCTTTGTTGAAGTTCTACTGGGTTCATCCATTCTTCTCCCAGTTCAATGGGCATCTTTATAACCATTACTTTGAATTCTTTATCAGGTAAATTACTTATCTCTATTTTATTAAGGGTTTTTTTTTAGGTTTTATCTTATTCTTTAACTGGGAACATATTCCTCTGTTTCTTCATTTTTCTTGACTCTCTGTTTTGGTTTCTATGCAGTAGGTGAAACACCCACCTTTCCCAGGTCTAAAGGAGTGGTCTCATCTAGGACATGCACTTTGTCATTCAACCTTGCCCTAGATCTTGTTTGTGCTTGCCCAAGCAGCCTATTATATTTTTAATAGCTCCCAGTAGTTGAGGGTGTGCCAAGACCTGTCACTATCCCACAGGGGAAGAGGATCTCAGCACCTAGATTTAGGCTGATTGGAAGCCAGACCCATAGACAACAGCTTTTAAAAGTATGCAAATATACACAGTCCTATTGGACCATGAGCATAAGCCCCACTGGCCGCCAGAGACAGGCTATCTGGAGGTGTCCTTTGGGCAGCAGTTGCAAAAATGGGGGCTCCACATGAGTATGTAATTTATTTTCTTGGAGAAGTTTTTTTCTGGGAGAGATCATGTGGTAGAAACAAGTCTAAATAAATTTAAGAGAATTAAAATCATATCAAGCATCTTTTCTGATCACAGTGGTATGAAAGTAGCAATCAGTTATGTGAGGAAAACTGGAAAATTCACAAATATTAGGAGATTAAACAACATGCTACTGATCTACCAATGGGTCAAAGAAGAAATCAAAAGAGAAATAAAAAAATACATTTAGGCAAATGAAAATAAAAATATAACATACCAAAATTTATGGAATGCAACAAAAAAAGTTCTGAGAAGGGAATACATAGTGATAAATGCATACCTCAAGAAGCCAGAAAGGTCTAAAATAAACAGCCTAACTTTATACCTCAAGGAACTAAAAAAAGAAGAACAAATGAAGCCCAAAGTTAGAAGAAGGAAGGAAATAACAAAGATTAGAGCAGAAGTAAAGGAAATAGGGACTAAACAAGCAAAAAAAAAAAAAAAAAAAGATCAGTGAAGTTAAGAGCTGGTTCTTTGAAAACATAAAATCAACAAAGTGAGAAAGAAAAGGGCTGTTAATAACTGACACCACAGAAATTCAGAGGATCGTAAGAAACTACTGTGAACCTATTATATACCACCAAACTGAACAACTTAGAAGAATTTAATAAATTCCTAGAAACATACCCCCTACCAAGACTGAATCATGATGAAATAGAAAATCTGAACAGACCAATTACTAGCAAGGAGATTGAATCAGTAGTCAAAAACTTGTCAACAAACAAAAGTCCAGGACAAGTTGGCTTTACTGATGAATTTTACCAAATAGTCAAAGAAGAATTAATGCCAACCCTTCTCAAACTCTTCCAAGAAATAGAAGAGAAAGGAATTCTTCCAAACTCATTTTATGAGGCTGCATTACCCTGATACCAAAACCAGACAAGAATGTCACAAGAAAAGGGCGCCTGGGTGGCTCAGTCGGTTAAGCGGCTGCCTTCAGCTCAGGTCATGATCCCAGGGTCCTGAGATCGAGCCTCGCGTCAGTCTCCTTGCTTGGCAGGGAGACTGCTTCTCCCCTGCCTGCTATTCCCTCTGCTTGTGCTTGCTTTCTCTCTCTCTGTCAAATAAATAAATAAAATCTTTAAAAAAAAAAAAAAAGAATGTCACAAGAAAAGAAAATTACAGGGCAATATCCCTTATGAACATAGATGTAAAAATCCTCAACAAAGTATCAGTGCACTGAATTTAACAATATGTTAAAAGTATTATATGCCATGATCAAGTGGAATGTATTCCAGGGATTCAAAGATGGTTCAACATCTGCAAGTCAGTCGATGTGATATGCTACATTAACAAAATGATGGATAAAAATCATATAATCATCTCAATAGATGCAGAAAAAGAATTTGACAAAATTCAAATTCCATTTATGATATAAACTCTCAACAGGGGTGCCTGGGTGGCTCAGTTGGGTAAGCATCTGCCTTCAGCTCAAGTCACGATCTCAGGGTCCTGGGATCAAGCCCCACATTGGGCTCCCTGCCCAGCGGGGTGTCTGCTTCTCCCTCTCCCTCTGTCCCTCCCCACGTTCATGCTCTCTCTCTCAAATAAATAAATAAAATCTTAAAAAAAAACCTCAACAAAGCAGATATAGGGGGAACATATCTCAACATAATAAAGGCCATATATGACAAGCTCACAGCTAACATCATACTCGGTAGTGAAAAGCTAAAAGCTTTTCATCTAATATCAGGAACAAGGGAAGGATGTCCACTCTCACCAGTATTACTCAACATAGTATTGGAAGTCCTAGCCAGAACAATTAGGCAAGAAAAAGAAATAAAAGACATGCAAATTGGAAAGGAAGAAGTAAGACTATCACTATTTGCAGATGACATGACATTATATACAAAAGAACTCATGAAAAAACTGTTAGAACTAATAAATGAATTTAGTAAAGTTGTAGGACACAAAATCAATACAAAAAAATCTGTTGCATTTCTATACATTAATAAAAAACTATCAGACATTAAGAAAATAATCCCATTTAAATTACATCAAAAGGAATAAAATTCCTAGGAATCAATTTCACCTGTTTCCTGAAAACTACAAGACATTAATGGAAGAAATTGAAGAAGACAAATAAATGGAAAGATATTCCATGATCCTGAATTGGAGGAATTAATATTGTTAAAATGTCTATACTGCCCAAAGTGATTTACAGATTCAGTGCAATTCCAATCAAAATTCCAATGGCATTCTTCACAGAAATGGAACAATCCTAAAATTTGTATGGAAACACAAAAGACTCCAAATAGCTAAAGCAATCTTCAGAAAGAAGAACAAAGCTGGAGGTATGACACTCCCTGATTCCAAACTATGTTACAAAGCTATAGTAATCAAAACAGTATGGTACAGGCATTAAAAACAGACATATAGATTAATAGAGCAGAATAGGAGCCCCCAAATAAACCTATGCATATATGATCAGTTAATTTATGAAAAGGAGCCAAGAATACACACTGGGAAAAGGACAGTCTCTCTAATAAATGGTGTTTGGAAAACTGGACAGCCACATGCAGCAGAATGAGATTGGACCACTTTCTTACACCATACACAAAAATTTATTCAAAATGGGTAAAGGACTTGAACATAAGACCTGAAACCATAAAAATCCTAGAAGAAGACATAGGTGGTAATCCTTGATATAGTCTTGGAGATGAGTTTTTGGTTATGACACCACAGGTAAAGGAAAATAAACCAAAAATAAACAAAGGGGACTACATCAAACTAAAAAAATTTCTGCACATCAAAGGAAACCATCAACAAAATGAAAAGGCAACCTACAGAATGGGAGAAAATATTTGCAAATCATATATATGATAAGGGGTTAATATCCAAAATATATAAAGAATTCATACAAGTCAAGAGCAAAAAAATCCCATCTGATTAAAAAATGGACAGAAGATCTTAATACATATTTTTCCAAAGTAGACATACAGATGGCCAACAGGTACATGAAAAGATGCTTAACATCACTATCAGGGAAATTACAATGAGCTATCACTTCACACCTGTTAGAATGGCTGTTATCAAAGGCACAAGAAATAACAGGTGTTGGTGAGATGTGGAGAAGTGGGAACTCTTGTGCTTTGTTGGTGGGAATGTGAATTGGTGCAGACACTATGGAAAACAATATGGAAGTTCCTTAAAAAATTATAAATAGAACTACCATATGATCCAGCAATTCCAGGGTATTTATCTGAAGGAAAAAAAGAACACTAACTCAAAAAGGTATATGCACTCCCATGTTCATTGCAGCATTGTTTACAATAGCCAAGATAAGGAAACAACCTAAGTATTCATTGATGGGTGAATGGATAAAGAGGAGGTGGTATGTATATACATACATACATAGCCATAAAAAAGAATGAAATCTTGCCATTTGCAACAACATGGATGGACCTCAAGGGCATTGTGCTAAGTGAAATAAATCAGTCAGAGCAATACAAATATTGTATGAGTTCTCTTATATGTGGAATCTAAAAAATAAAACCAAAAACCCAACAGTGACAAGAAAACCAAGCTTATGGATATAGAGAACAGATTGGTGGTTGCCCAAGGTGGGGGTTGGGGGTAAGAGAAATGGTGAAGGAGGGCAGGGGATTATATTTAAAATAGTTTAAAAATAAAGTGATCGGGAGCAAAAAAAAATTACAACAAAACTTAGAATTCACAGTTTCTCTTATTTTACATAAAAAATTCATTAAAGCATCTTTTGAAAGTAAAAATGAGCTGCTTCCCATATATTCTGTTCCTAAATTGCAATAAAAATTGCATCTCCTTTATAGGGACACCTGCACATCACTAGAAGTATTTTTTGTTCTGTTTGTTTTTATTTAGAAAGAGGTTTAATTAGATCCTTTGCTAATTGTTTTTAGTCCCTAAATTTAAATTACTAAGCTCTAGACATAACATTCTGCACTTTTACCTCTAGCATTTGAGAGTCTCTATGGCTATCAAAGGTAAGAATCAGGAGTCAGCAAACTTGGGGTCCAGTGCTGGTTTGGTCTTTAGGGATCAGAGAGTCACATAATTACTCTGAAGATCAATAATCTTGAGCCTGAAGGGCAAAGGCAGGGGGAGTAGCATCTGCCTTACCTATTTCACACAGTTGTGAAAATCTTATTAGAAAATGGGAGTGAAAACATTTTGCATCTTTAAAAAAATAGTTATTATTAATGCTCATTTGATTGTCATTATTTATCTATCGTCTGAAAAGTCAGATCATATTAGGTCACATAAATCCAGGTGGCACAAAATTACATAATTAACACTTGAAAAACTGCATGTAGCTTCTTCAGTCATTCCTCAAAACAAAAGAAGAAAGAAAAAAACAGCTGGAAGCTATCAAGGTCACTAAAATATTCAAAGGGAAGGGCTGCCAGTGTAAACAAATAGACTAAACATTATAGAATCCTAAAGACTGATGATACAAGGAAGGCCATGAGAGGAAAGCAAAGGGGGGAGAGAGAGAGAGAGAGAGAGAGAGAGAGGAAAGAAAGAAAGAAAGAAAAAGAAAGAAAAGAAAAGAAAGAAACATCATATGCATTAAGCAGTCAATCCCTAATCCCCCCTCCTCCCAGCCTCTGGCAACCACTAATCTGCCTCCTGTCCTTATGGATTTGCCTATTCTGGATATTTCATATAAATAGAATCATACAATATGTTACTTTTTGTGTGTCTGGCTTCTTTTACTTAGCATAATGTTTTCAAGATTCATTCATACTGTAGCATGTATCAGAACCTCATTCCTTTTTATAACTAAATAATGTTCTATTATATGGATATACCACGTTATGTTTATTCATTCATCTGTTGATGGATATTCAGGTTGTTTTCACCTTTTGGCTATTATGAATAGAGCTGCTCTGAATATTCATGTACACGTTTTTGTGTTACCTACATTTTCATTTCTCTTGCTGGGTCATTGGGTAACTATGTTTAACATTTTGAGGAACTGCTAGACTATCTTCCAAGGGGGCTGCAATATTTTATATTCCCCCCAGACGTGTATGAGGGTTTCATTTTCTCTACATCCTCAGTAAGACACTTGTTATTATCTGTGTTGTTGATTCTAGCCATCCTACTTAGTGTGAAGTGGTAGCTCATTGTGGTTTTGATTTGCATTTCCTTTATGGCTAATAGTGTTGAACATCTTTTCATGCAGGCTATTTCTTTTTAAAATGCATATATGCTTGCTGTTTTTGGTTAGGCAAAAAAACCTGTCTGGCAGGAATTCCATCTTTTTTTTATTTTTTTATGAAGGGTTCAGTGGTGTAGTAAATGTTTAGCAATTGGTAGTCGAGGGAGAAGCCCTGATTTTCAGCGTTTGCCAGTTTCTGGGGTGTAAATACTCCCACCATGGCAGATTTCCAGCCACTAACATGACATTGAAAGTGGAGCAGGTGGGGCGCCTGGGTGGCTCAGTCGTTAAGCGTCTGCCTTCGGCTCAGGTCATCGCCCCAGGGTCCTGGGATCGAGCCCCACATGGGGCTCCCTGCTCAGCGGGAAGCCTGC
Organism: Leptonychotes weddellii; assembly: GCF_054177405.1. NCBI lineage: Eukaryota > Metazoa > Chordata > Mammalia > Carnivora > Phocidae > Leptonychotes > Leptonychotes weddellii. Next base: position 142,171,635 of record NC_138370.1, read on the forward strand.
TTCTCCTTCTCCCACTCCCCCTGCTTGTGTTCCTTCTCTTGCTTTGTCTCTCTCTGTCAAATAAATAAATAAAATCTTAAAAAAAAAAAAAAGTGGAGCAGGGAAGTGGTATGCACAGTAGGCTCTTATGAACTGGCATGAGCTGACTCTATTACATCAGTGGAGTGAAGTGAGCCTCATTAGGGCTCCCTGGTGTTGTGCAGGGTGGGCACTGTACAATTGTAGGGCTGCCATTCACATATTAGTCTAAAGAGGAAAGGATATAATGTCATTGAGTGTCTACCACATATTTAATCTTCACCAGTCTTTTGAGGCAGGTTTTACTATCTTATTTTCAGAGAAATCCACAGTTTAGAGAACATGTTGACTAATTCAGTGATTCACAGCTAATAAGCATCTAAGTTGGAATTTAAATCAGGTCTTTCTTACTCTAAAACTTATACCAGTTCATCAACTGCTTTGGAGGGATGGAGGGGGTGTCTCCAAGACCACTCCCAGGTTCCGTTATTTCCATTAATTGCTGGGGGGACTCACAGGACTCACCATATTTTTGTACTCATTACTACCATTTATTACAGCAAAAGGATACAACACAAAATCAGCAAAGGGAAAAGGCACATGGGGTAAAGTCCAGAGGAGACCAGGCACAAGCTTGCAAGAGCCCTTTCTCAGGGGAGTCACATAGGACATGCTTAAAACCGCCAGCAGTGAGTTGTGACAATACACGAAATACCAGGAAGCTCATTGGAGACTCACTCTGTGCCCATCGTTTTTTACTGGGGACTGATTAGTGATACAGGCACCCTCTGTCTAACATGTTCCAGAATTGCAGACTCCAGAAGGCAAAAGCAGGTGCTCAGCATAAGCCATGTTGTTTGTACCAACAGTTTAGGCACAATGAGCTAGTCTTACCAGTGCTGGAAATGGTGGGACCTTCCCAAGGTCCAAGTTCCCAGATGTCAGCCAACTGTAGAAACGCAAGGAGGCCTTCCTAAGAATAGCAGTCTCGAGCCTGCTCTGTTTACTCTTCTCAGCACACTAACTAAATGCAAAAATAGGAAAGAAAATTGAGAAAGTCCAAAGACTATGCCTGCTCATATCTTATTATGTCTGCCTTCCCCTCCCAGCGCCTGCATACAACTTGATATATGGTGGGTTTCTAATAATGGCTTCCTGAGTTGTGCACATCCTCATTTTGATACTCAGCTTCTGTGTGTGTGTGTGTGTGTGCGTGCATGTGTGTGTGTCTGGAAAGCCTCTGTGCTTGAAAGGTTCTCTGTGTTGACCCAAATCATGCTTAATTATGACTGCTTAGCCCAGACATCTCACTATAGCTTCATAACCAGACTGAATTCTCAGTGATGTTTCTCTCCTGAAAGGCCTTCATTTGAAACACTGAGGTTTGCAATTTGTGTCTCCAGTGGAAATATTATTTCTTTTGTTCCAATGCCCCAGACACACTGCTTCAGACTCACTTTTACATCCGTAAACTTTGACTAAAAGTGGAACAGTTTCCTGCACCTGACCTCCTCCGTGTCTGGGTCCCGTGTTTGGGGTCACACCTTGCTCTGTTCTCACGGGTGGGGGGCTGACTGAATTGTCTGCACAGTATCCCGTTGTCACAAGCACGTTCAAGGGGGCCTTGCCAAGAGGAACAGGTCTGGGGAAAAATAGACCAGGATACCATGAGCTGACTAAAACCTGGGTTCCTTTTTTTCTGGGTTACCAAACAGACCAGTTAAAGAAAAGAAAAGCAACTTGCCCTCTCTTTGACCAGTTCCCTCAGTTCTCAAGTGAAGTAGAGATTATTTTCCTGCCTATGGTTTTGCATAATTATTTTTCCACTGGCTAACGTAATGGCTGGAAATGTTCTTTTTTAGAGTTAAGGAAAGCAAATTTTCTGAATAAAACAAGAAGCACTGGTTCTGATCTTAGACGGCCGGTGCCCAAATCCTAGGCTCTGTCATTCACTAGTTTATATGACACGAGACTAACGGGAAACTTAAATATTTGTACCTCAGTTTCTTCATCTGTGAAATGGGGACAATAGTGGTTACTACCTCATAGGGGAAGACTCAGTTGAGACATGCATCTAAAACATGCACTAAAGGAGTTTAAAGCAAAATCTGCCATAGAGTGAGCCTTGAAGAAAAGTTAGTAATGTTGCTGTTACTGTTAAACCCTTGGTGTCTGTAAAAATCTTTTCTCTCTTTTTGACTGCTTATGTCGATTTGAGTAAATTAAATTCCTTACCGTCTATCCCACACTCCTTTAAAACTTTAATTAACAATGGAAAATTTAAGATAATTGTTTGAAAGAAGTTCCAGTGTGGTGGATGAAAGCCTGTTCATCTAAAAACCAGCCCCTGGGTGCTGGAATCGGGCAGCCTAGGATTGCACCTGTGACTCTGACTTTGTGAGTTGTCCAACCACTGACTGGCTCTTGGTTTTCTGTGGGGGGGGTGGGGTAAGGAGACTACTTCTCCTCTCCTTCCCCTGGATGTAGCCCCCTCCAAGGCTCGAGTCTCAGAGCCCCCTCTTGCCAGGCCAGACTGAGAACTTTCTTCTTTCCCTGTTCCTTTCTCCTCTTTCCTTTTCCTTCTTTCAGCCCGCCTGGGTCTCTTAGATCCTGCTGACTTGTTCTTACATCACCCATGGGAAGTGACCCCCTGCCCTTGTGATAGCCCTGAGCCCTTCTTGTTCATGCAATGAAGAACTGGTTTTTATTTCCTGATGTGAACTTCCTTTCTGGCTGCTCGTTCTTGTCTCCTTCAGGAGTTGGTGTTCCTCGGGGTTGTTTCCATGGATTTTTTTCTCCTTCTGCACTTGCTTTAGGAGGCGTCATCCATTCCAGTGGCTTTGGTTAGGAGTTCTGTGCTGATGACTTCTCCAGTCTGTATTTCCCAGCCTGATATCTCTTCTGTGGTCTAAGAGTTTTCTCAGGTATCTCAAACTCAACATGTCTGAAAAGAAATCCAAGAGGTCCCTGCTGTCTCTAGCTCAGTGATTGTACCACAGTCTACCCAGGTGCTTGTGCTGGAAACCTGGAAGTTGGTCTAAACTTACCCTTCTCCCTCATGTCTGGACTCTTGACAGGTTTTGCCCATTCTGCCTTCTAAATATATCTGTTTTGCCCTTCTTCCCATCTCTTTACCACCATGATCCAAGCTGCCACTGCCTCTTCTTGGGTGAATACAGTAGCCTCTGTATCAGTTACGTTTGACTTAGGCTATGTATCACATAGGACCCCTCAATAATAGTAGCTTAAACAAAAAAGTTTTTTTTTTCTCTTTCAATATTGGTGGGGGCAGTGGGGGGGGGGTGGGAAGACTGGAAGCAGGCTATCCTGAATGGGTATGGTGGATCCAATCCAGGGATCTTGGATCCTGTGTTTCCCTTCTATCATCTTTGCTTATATATTTTATTTTGGCTCAAGATGACTGCTGGAGTTCCAGCCATCTTGACTGCATTGCAGGCTGGAAGAAGGAAGAAAGACAGAAAACAAGAAATGACTTCTCCCATCTGAGTTAGGTCCCTTTACCAGCTTTCCCTGATGCCCCGCACAGGACTTCTGCCTAGGTCTCATTGACTACAGTGTAGCTGCATGGCCATACCTGGCTGCAAAGGGAGCTGAGAAAGTCTTTTAGTCTCAGGATCAATGTACCCAACTAAAAGTCAGGGTTCCTTTACTGATGAGAAGTGGATACCGGGGCAGACACCTGGGGATCTCTGCCACATCCTAATAGGCTCCTCTTTTCATGTATGCCCTCTCCAGTCTGTTGTACACGACAGCCCTAGTGATCTTTAAAAGCACAAATGTGATCCTTTCCCTCTCCTGCTTAAAGCCCTTCAGGAGCTTCTCATTTCCCCAATTCAAATCTTAAAAGTCCTCAATATGGCCTGGGATCCAGCAGCCTGCCCTCCTGTCTCCGTGAATCTGCAATTCCTTCCGTTCCTCCGTCCAACCTTCCAGCTCAGCAGTCTCTCTGTTCCTTGAAGGCATCCAGCTCCTTTCCATCTCTACAGCATATACTTTTGCTGTGTCTCTGTCTAGAATCCATGTTCCCCTCCCTCGACTGGCTGGACATCTTCTTCAGGTTTCAGCTTAAATGTCACTTCCTCAGTACAGTGTCTCTGATCTTCCAGTTTAGATTCGCTTTCCCTGTATAACATCATCTTTCACTTTTACTTTGTACCACCTATCTCTAACAAGTTATTGGTACAATGATTTTTTTCAGTCTTTCTCTGATCTGTAAACTTCACAAGGCAGGTGAAGGCATTGCTTAGCAACCTGTGGCAAGTAATAAATGGTTGTTGAATGACTGAATGGGATTCAGGTTCAAGGATGAATATGATGGATTTATTTTGAATCATGCTAAAGATATTAAAGAAAGACATAAGGAGAGGTATCCATTAGGTAGTCAGATACTCAGAATCAGGCGCAAGTAAGACATTGGGGTTAGAGAAGTAAATCTGAAATCACCAGATCTAGTCTATTTAGTGCTATTTATCCTACAAGGAGGCAGCTTCCTGAGGGGATGTGCAGTGGGCTTTGAAGCCAGACAGATCTGCTGTGAATCCTGATCTGTTATTTACTAGGTGTGAAATTAGGCAGTTGATAAAACTCTCTGAGTCTCATTTTCTTTTTCTGGAAAGGAGAAAATACCTATCCTGCAAGGCCATTTGTATGTGAGTATCTGGCAGATGGGAATATTACAAATTTTTCTGTCCGATTGGTTAAAAAATACCTGAAGAAGGAAAATATTTCTACTTTAAAAGCAGAGACAATGGAAGAACATTCTGTCACTTCCTGGTCATCCTGAATGCACATCCCTTTGCATAGTGAAAATACTGCTTTTTGGTCTTAGGAGGAGAAGGGCTTTGGAGCCTTTTGTAAGCCTTTTTTCTTTTTTAATTTACAAAATCTTCCATAGTGTTTACCATGTGTCATGCAAGGTCCTATGTGCTTCATAATCATTAACTGCAATCCTGTTAACTTTGTAAGGAAGATACAGTCATCATTCCCATTTTATAGCTAAGGAAACTGAAGGGCTGAGACGTTGAACACCTTGCTCAAGGTCACAGAGCGGTCAGTACATGGTAGAGCAACCCAGCCCAGCTGTCTGATTCTCAAGCTCTGAACCCTTACATGGCACTGTTTCTGGGTAATTTTGTGAAACTTTCTGGCTAGCTACATGTGTATTTACATAAGGATCAGACTATATTGATCTTTATGTTCACCAGACCACAAATTAGTCTTTAAGAAAGCCTAACAAACTGGTAAAAGTGTGTTTTTGTAATACGATTATTATCCTCTCTTAGGAAGAGAAACTGACCAAATTTTGACCAGATGTGCTCTCTGCTGTTGTGTCTTAAGGCTGTGAGTTACCAGAGATTTAACTGTTTCTAACGTAGAGAGGAAGTGCCAATATAGTCGCTTGCTGATTCAGTATTGGTTTCATACTGTAAGACAGAACTAAAATAACAGCTTCAAAGGGTAAAAATATACAGTCACATGAAGCAGCAACCATCCTTCTTAAAAACAGAATTGTAAAACCAGTGAAGTAAAGGTTAATCTTTTTTTCTGGTTGGAAAGAGTAGTTATTGATAGATACTGGTCAGTTCCATTGTGTCCTGTAATTTTAGGGTGCTGATATTTGTCAAGGCCCAAGGAAGAATCTCATTCATGTCATTTTATTTTATAAGTCAAATTTGACATCATTCTCAGATCTTTCTTGGAGTCTAGAAGGTGGGTATGAGGGACTTTCTTGAAACAAAACTCTAGTGGCTTTTGCTTTTATTTTCCCTAAGGGTTTATATAGTTTTGAAAAAAATATTAATAGCTAAATTTATCGAGCACTTACCATTTGTCAGTTTTGTTCCAAGAGCTTAACATGATGTGACTTTTTAAATTCTTACAACCAATGTATGAAGTTATTTGCTGTCATTCATTCCCATTCTATCACTAAAGAAACGGAAGCACAAAGCAGTTAAGTAACTTGTTCAAGGAGACACAGCAAGTTAAGTGGCAGAGTCAGACTCAGGCAGTCTGGTTGCAGAGTCTTTGCTCTTAAGCAGTAAGAGCTCTGTTACAGAATCCTGCTGGTTCCTAGCCTAAGGAGATACAGGATATGTAAAACAAATAAAGTGGTTCATCTTTTTGCACACCGAGTAACAGAACCAGACTCAGCTTTCTGTCTTTAGCAGCAGGGACCCTTGCATGTTAAAATATAATCCCTTGAGGCCACAGTTCCTCATTGCCTGGAAGATTAATAATGCAACTCCTTAGCACTACATACAGAGCCATTCATAATATGATCCTGACTCGGCTTCTCAATTTCCTCTCTCCTGCCTCTTCCGCCTGCCCCTAAGTGCATCAGAACACACCACACACTGACATGCTTGCAGTCCTGAAACCTCCCATGCTCTTTTGCAACTACAGGCCTTTGCTTGTGATGCTCTCTTTTGTAAAATCTTCTCTCCTTTCTTTGCTGGGAAAACTCTTATTCATGATTTAAGGCTCTGTTTGAAGAGGCACCTCTTTGGTGCAACCTTATCTGACTCTTTTTCTGGAAGAATTAACCTCTTCTTCGTTTATGTGCCACTGCATTTTGTTCAATGAAGAACTTTCCATATTGCCTTATGAGCAATCATTTCTTCCCAGTCACTTGGAAATTCCTGAGGGTGAGAGCAGATGCTACATAAATGTCCAGAAGAGTGAAAAGGTAAGGTGATGTAAGGTAGACAATAGAAGATGTGGGGCTACTTCAGTTAGTTCCTGACTTTATTTATTATCTTGTCTATGGACCATATAAGACTCTTTGATTTAGGGACATAAACTATTCAGTGTGACCTGCTTCCTTTCGTAACTGGGAATAAAAATTTATAAATTGCGAAGTTCACAGTCCTGATAGCTATGAAACACGCAACAGGGGAAGGGCTATCAAGTTGATGACCAAAATAGTGTATGATTTAAAAGAGCTGTTATTTTTCCGGATGAACTGTCTGATATTTAAAATTTGGCTAACTTAAAAATTCCAACATTTTCCTGGGTCATCAATACTAATTATTGACTGGGTTCTGACCGTGCCTGGTGCTGGTGGTGATCACACCAGGCGGGCACTGCTCCCATTCTCATGCATTGTTCCGTCTGTTATGGGCATCGGGTACCTACCAAGAGCCCCACAAATCATAACTGCGGTTATGATTAAGTAGAAGTTAGGAGCAGTACAAACGGTTTGTATTTCAGAGTGTGAGGTATGTGAGCAGGACCAAAACGTACTAAATGTACACAATGTATTAAGCTGAACAATCAGAAATTACCATATTTGATCCTTTTGGACTTACAGTTTCTTATGGTTTGATATATTATCTTGGTGAATTGATGCAAAAAGCTACCTCTCTTTCTGAATCCACTTAAAAGCCTGTGCATGGTAATATGGATGTTTCAGATATACTCGCCAGAGTTACTATGGTAACTCCTAGTGTTCCTCGAAAGCCTTCCAAGGCTGGTTGCTGGATAGGTGCTGTGATGTTCTTCTGCTCTTCCAGAAGGGAGGTGAGGGAATGAGGAAGAGAAAACCCAACAGATACTGTCCCCATTGCAGGTGCAGGTGGGCTCGCAGAGAGTAGATTGGCTGTTTGGGCCATGGGGATCTTGTATTTGGCGTTGAAGAGCATCTCTTAGAATGTATGTTGCAACATGGATCAACTTAGGCCAGAGTATCTGAGAGTTAATTGCATTAGTGATAGCAAACTAGGAGGGGATGAAGAGTTTGATGACCCCCAGCGGTGAGAGCCAATGAAGAGCATGGCAGGGCAGCCTGGACTTGTGTATCTTCATTTGTTCTTGGTCAGTTGTTTGACCTCAGCGCCCCATTTACTCAGTTGTAAAATGCAGATGCTACACAACTGATTACTTCGGAAGGGTCAGCAGTTCTGTAATTAATTACGCTTTTTACGTTCTCACAAAACATTTTTTGTAAGTAGATCCTACAACTTTGATCAGGATTTTTAAAAATGTAGGTGTGCCTGGGTGGCTTAGTCGGTTAAGCATCTGACTCTTGATTTCAGCTCCGGTCTTGATCTCAGGGTCGTGAGTTTAGGCCCTACGTGGAACCCACTTTAAAAAAAAAAAAGCCTTTAAAAAATGTGATGGAGAGAGTATTTTTTTTGCCTTTTACTACAGAAAATTTCAAGTGTATTCAAGAGTAGATAGAGTAGCACAGTGACCCCCATATACCCAGCACCCAGCCACCTGACCCTGACTCACACTTCACCCCACCTCCATCATCATGTAGAAAATCCTGCCCGCTCCTATTACTTCACAGAAGTCGTGTTGTTTCTTCTACAGATGCTTCAGTACCCATCTCCAGAAGACAGGGAGTACTCATCTTACATAGAACCTTAATGCTGTCACCCAGAACATATCAACAGAGCTTCCTTGACATCATCAAGCACCCAGTCAGTGGAAGACATTGTTTGAAAAGTAATTTTATCTATAGAAGGTTCCCAGTTGAGAGGTTGTATTACAAAAGTTTTCTGTAAATTATTTGCAACATGAAGTGACTATTCCTATAGAAACCACAGTAAAGGAATGGTGAGTACCCATCAGGCCCACAGAAACCCATGGAACACGTAATGAGGCCATTCTGTGTTTTTCTTTGAGTATCTTTCTGAGGGGACAGTTATGGACAATTCCTCTTCTCTTACTAGAGACGTTGCACTAAGTCTCACATTTTCTCTTTCTTGCCATTGTTCTAGTGGTGCTTCCTCCCCGCCCCCCCGCCTCCCTCCCCATCTTCCTTCCTCTCACCCTCTCCTCCACCTCCCTCCCCATCTTCCTCACTCCCATCCCCACCCCCAGGCTTGGGTAGAAGCAAAAGGAAGGCATTGTTCCCAGCGTGGCTGATGGTCTTCGTTGGGGGGAGACAGAGGGGGGGCTGGCCCTTGGGGAAAGGCTGCCATTATATGTAGCTTCATATTTTGGAGGTATTGAGAAAACAGCCTGCAGTGTGATCCTCTGAATGATAGAACTAGAGAAGCGTAGGGAGTTCCTGTGGAAGTTTATTTAAAGACCGAGTTAATGTTCTCCTTTCGCAAGACCCTGGCAAAGCTCGGGTCAGTTTTAAATAATTCATGTTTCGAGTTCATACTGGTATGCTTGCACCTCTGTCCTCCACTCATGTCAGATTGGCAGAGAGAGGGGCTTTTCTCAGTGGAGGAACTGGTCAGCAGTGGGCAGTGAGGAGGTGAAGTTCTAGAGGGGCTGTGAGCCTCCCAGCTTTTCACCTGTCCAGAAATGCAGTCCTGCCTCTCAGGCACAGGCCAGCCTCCTGGTGCGAGGCTGGGGGGGCAGTTGCCACAGGGCTTCCCGCTCCCAGAGCTGTCATTTTACCGGTCATCCCTTCATCAGGCCATTGGGCTGTGATGTGAGGGGATGCTAGGGGTAGGAGGGGGAATTGTGCCCCTCGTGCTGTGGTTACAGGTCTGGACCACATGCAGAAAGCCACAGAGTGTGCCCTGTGTGTTTACCAGTTGCCACGGCCACCCACCACCTCTCCCGGAAATTACACTTTCTATCCTGCCCTGTTAGCTGTCTGCAACTCTCACCCATCTGAAACTCACAAAGCTTCTCTCTCCTGAGTTCCTCTTAATAAGAGATCAGGTTTGTGTGATTCTAGGTATTTCCCCTTTCATAAAGATTGATAAAGTGTCACTAAAAAAGCCTGCACGTGTGATATGTCCCCCGCAGAGCCACACACACACACACACACACACACACACACACACGGCACTCAGAATCCCTAGTACTAAAGCGCAGTGCCACTAGTCAGTGTTAACCATAGAGATGCAAGAACGAAACCTAGGTTATAGAGCCTTCCTTCTCTTTTGCTGCTTAAAAAAACCAGAAAGCAGGCCGATTTGCAGTGACATGTCCAGTGATTGCCGTCTGTGGTTGAGGAGGGATCCCTTGCCAGTAGTTATGAGTGTCTCCGACGGTTGTAACGTGACCTGTACTCTGCTCATTGGATGTCCACTGGTGCAGCCATACCCTTGAGTGGAGTGGAACAGGGGGGCCGAGGAAGCAGGGTGTCTTCGATCCCAGCGATCTGGGCATGCCTACACCCACAAGAATGGCATGTTTCTGAGAGAGCAGTGGCAAAGATAAAAGCAGCCAAATTCTTCTCTGAAATAGTATAGTCAAGTGGTGGTTCTGACTGAATAATGTGAAATTAAGCCCAAGGAAGCCCTGCTCTCTGCTTAGCTGAAGCCCTTCCTGTCCATGCAGGTCCTCATTCGTTCGCTGACTTACTGAACAGAATCAGCGAGCACCTGCTCCGTGCCGGGCTGTCATATGCCAGCCTTGTCGGGGGTGCTGGGGAGGCAGTATGTCTGTCCCCTCTGAGCTCCCACTTGGTGGCCTCCATCACGCCTGCCTCAAGGAAGGGAGTAATGAGAAAGGAAGAAAGAAGAGGGTAGGACCAGGCACCGACTCTGGGGGAAGGTGTAAAATTAATCTTACTTCTCTACCAGAAATTCATTTAATGCTGGATGAATTGTGTAGATGGATGAGTTGTTTCTAAATTGGAATAAATGCTAAGGTAGAGCCTTCATTTATTTTATTTTATTTTTTTTAAAGATTTTTATTTATTTATTTGAGAGAGAGAGAGCACATGAGAGGGGGGAGGGTCGGGAGGGTCAGAGGGAGAAGCAGACTCCCTGCCGAGCAGGGAGCCCGATGCGGGACTCGATCCAGGGACTCCAGGATCATGACCTGAGCCGAAGGCAGTCGCTTAACCAACTGAGCCACCCAGGCGCCCTAGAGCCTTCATTTAAATGAGAGCTGATTGATTGCCTACTTCTGGCCCATTATAAAGTGAAGTTGTTTTGCTAAATCTTTGTACCTATTTTTCTCTTTGGTTGTATTTTTTTGGTTTTTCTTTTATTTTTTAAAAGATTTTATTTATTTATTAGAGAGAGAGAGAGTAAAAGCAAGCACAAGCAGGGGAGTGGCAGAGGGAGAGGGACAAGCAGGCTTCCCGCCGAGCAGGGAGCCCGATGTGGGACTCGATCCCAAGACCCTGGGATCATGACCTGAGCTGAAGGCAGGTGCTTAACCAACTGAGCCACCAGGCGCCCCTAGTTTTTCTTTTTTAATCTATGATTTAGAACACTAAATTATTCTAGCAGAGAATTTCATAGTTTCTAAGTCTTCCCAGATTTCAAGTTCCCTGAGGGCAGGAAACATATTTTCTTAAGTTTTATTGAGGCATAATCAATATACAATAAACTGCATATATTTAAATTGTGTTATTTGATAAGTTTTGATATATGTACACACCTGTGAATCTGTCGCTGTAATAAAATAATGAACATATCCATCATCCCCAAAAGCGTCCTTGTGCCCCTCTGTAATTCATACCTCTCCTTTTATTCCCATTATCCCTAGGTATTACTGATCTGATTTTTGACGCTATAGATTAGTTTGCATGTACTAGTATTGTAGAATAAACAAAGTCATATAGCATGTACTCTTTTTAAGCTGGCTTCTTTCACTCAGCAGATTATTTTGAAATACATCTATTTTGTTGTGTCAATATTGTATTTTTAATTACAAATAGTATTCCATTGTATGGATATACCCCTATTTGTATATCCATTCACCTCTTGATGGACATTTGGATTGTTTCCAGTTTTCAGCTATTAGAAATAAGCTGCTACGAATATTCTTGTACACATCTTTATATGGTCAGATGCCTTCATTTATCTTGGGTAAATATAATGGCTGCATTTTTTAATCTCTGTATCTCTTGTGCTTAGCATGTTGTCTAGCATATAGTAGATGCCCAGCAATTATTGTCCTAAGTAGTTGTTGGACTTTCCCTACATTTCTATGGTAATTAATAGGTAAGACTAACTTATTTTTAAAAATAGCTACTTAAAACATTATTTTGTTTCAAGAGAAAGAGTAGTTCTGCTATTATCCTGTTTCCCTGTGTGTTCTGCAGTATTTTATGCACTATAGTCAAAACTTATTTGTCTACTGCTATATTTTTTGAGTTCTTGGAATATTTACTGAATTCCTCAATGAAGAAAGTGAAGAAATACTGTTATGTTTTCTAAAGAAATAATGTAAAAGCCAGTAAAATATTCAAAATTAAATCCTTCTTTCTTATTGAACTCTGTAACGAAATTAGACTATATGTGGGGAAAAAAGTTTCAATGCTGAAAAATTTTAGAAATCTAATTTTTAAAGGCAAAAAATATTCTAAACTAAACTTATATTCATGATTACATTAGGCCAGATACTGTGCTGAGTGCTTTATGAGTTACCACAATTAATCCTCATGATAATCTAGGTTGAGTTATTTTAATATCTTCATTTTACAGATGAGGAAATGGAGACTAGAAGAGGTTGGTTAATTTGCATGGGGCCATGGAGCCTGCATTTAAACACAGGTTTGCCTGACACGGAAGCTGTGCTCTCAACCATTACGATGCATTGGCTGTGCTCTGTCAAAACATTAAGACTGCACTCAGCACATTGTGGCATGGTCAGTAAGTTAATAAAGAGATTCTAGCAGGGTTCTCATTTGTTGCACACATTATTCACGTAAATTTCCCTGGAAGTTTTGATTAACTTGACAAGTTTCTTCCCTAAGAACTTCTGACTTTATTTTTATTATTTTTTAAAGATTTATTTATTTTTTTTTTAGAGGGAGTGTGCGTGCAAGCAGGAGGGTGGGGACAGGCAGAGGGAGAGAAACAGACTCCTCACTGAGCATGGAGCCCCATGTAGAACTCCATCTCACGACCCTGAGGTCATGACCTGAGCCGAAATCAAGAGTCGGTCGCTTAATCGACTGAGCCACCCAAGTGCCCCATAACTTCTGACTTTATATTTAAAGCCACTTTTTATACTCTTCTCATCACTTTCATTGGCCAATCTGTTTCTGATCATCTTCTGTTAGGCAGAGTTCTCAGATAGACAGAAATATCCAGTCCCCTTTTCTCTAGCAGTGGAACCACCACATTGTCTCTGGAATTTGTGGCTCTCTGGCATTCTGCAGATCCAACAGACCCAAGATAATGCTTTATCTGTGATGACTCTTCTATTTCTTGCCTGACATTTAAAATAAGTATTGGCTGAGAACCCTCATTGGTCCTGGTAAGGCATCAAAGTGGTGTGTGTGTGTGTGTGTGTGTGTGTGTGTGTGTGTGTGTGTCTGTCTGTCTGTCTTATTTACTACCTAGATTGTAAGGTCTCTGCAGGTGGGAAGTGTATCCCATATCCTGTATTTCTTAGTTCTTGCTAAAGAGGTTTCGGACATCTCTCTAGCTGGAAATCCTGGAGTTACAGAGAAATTCATCCCCCAGTAAGATTTCACATGAACCTGGGAAGAACATTATGAGAGTAAAAGAGCTTTGTTAATCTGAAGTAATAAAATAATCAGAATCTAGTGTATGGTGACTCTGGGCTTCTATTTTTTTTAAAAGGAGGCTCCATGGTGGGTTAGTGTTTAGGTATGGCAATTAATACAATTAATTTATGTTTTAAAAACTGGAAAATTCATGGTTATAGTCTGATAAACACTTACCTGTTATTTCAGACTGTATGAAAGAAGGCTCCAGGTATCAGCATATATACTCAAATTATAGGAAAATAGTCAAGAGAAATGAAGTATTTCCATGATATTGTGCTTGCACACCTAAATATTAAAGTATGTAGTGGTGGTAAGCACCCTGAATCTCATGATATCTAGCTCAGTGTGGTAGACATACGGCATGTCATCTACTAGGTGCTGGCCATGGGCTGTCCTCTCTGACAGATCTGCCATATGAGAGCCCCTTCTGCCTTTGTGACCCAGTTCCTGATTTTCCAGTGTTGTGCTCTTGACATTTTTGGAGAGATGGAGTGGTATAATGGTTATTAGAAGGCATAAATGAGTTCGTTTATGTAAGTTCATGGGACAGTACCTGGCACATAGTGCTGTATAAGTGTTAACCTATTAGTGTGTCTATTATTCAAATATGTTTATTATTCAAATAACCTATTATTGTGTTTATTACTCAATTATTCACCCAGAAAGTCTCATCATTTCATACCTAAGCCATCAGATTCAGAGCCCAAATCTCAACACCGAGTTTCATATAAATTCTTACTGCCCAGAAAAATGTATACCTATACACCAGTCTTAGCAGTAAATGTGTCCAAGTGAGAGGTCTGCCCCAGAATTCAAATGTTGCTGTAAAAACCTATTCTCTCCTTCTGCATTTTCTGTATCTTATCAGTAAGGAATATTGAAACTAGGTGGGGTAGGAACAAGTAAGCATTCGGGAATTGTGCGGGAATGTGTATTTTTAAGGAGAGAGGGACCTGAGATTTATTTATTTTAGAGAGAGAGAGAGAGCATGCACGGGAGTGTGAGTGGGTGGAGGGGCAGAGGGAAAGAATCCTAAGCAGACTTCCTGCTGAGTGTGGAGCCTGATGTGGGGCTCTATTTCACCACCTTGAGATCATGACCTGAGCCAAAACCAACAGTCAGATGCTTAACCAACTGAGCCACCCAGGTGCCTCAGGTAGCTGAGAATTATTATGTGTCACAGTCATGGGGTTTTAGCTGAATGTATACCTGTCGATTGATCTTGTCATAACAAGTCAATAACCCCAGTGTACTCTTTTATTTTTTTTATTTATTTTTATTTTTTTAAACTGGAAGGATCGCTTCCAGATTTTTGATAATTTTTTTTTAAAGGTTTTATTTATTTATTTGAAAGAGAGAGATACAGTGAGAGAGGGAACACAAGCCGGGGGAGTGGGAGAGAGGGAGAAGCAGGCTCCCCGTGGAGCAGGGAGCCCGAAGTGGGACTCGATCCCAGGACCCTGGGATCATGACCTGAGCCGAAGGCAGTCGCTTAACCGAGTGAGCCACCCAGGTGCCCCAACCCCCAGTGTACTCTTAACTCATGGAGCGGGAGGTATACCGGCAGGCCCGGTGTTGGAGGATTACAGTAATAAGTACAAAATAACAGAAATCAAGGAATGTTAGCATTGGAAACGAAGAGATAATTTAACTCAGTGTTGTCCAAACTTCAGCCATTGTGCATCCTACTTACATGATTTTGGCATATGTATGTGCCATCTCTATAGTACTGTCTTATGCTTAATGTTTCCTGTAAATAATCTCATGTCTTTTTTTCCATAAATA
>NC_138370.1:142187345-142215500 GCF_054177405.1 Leptonychotes weddellii
GTATGGAACCAGAAAAGACCCCGCATAGCCAGAGGAATGTTGAAAAAGAAAAGCAAAGTTGGTGGCATCACAATTCTGGACTTCAAGCTCTATTACAAAGCTGTAATCATCAAGACAGTATGGTACTAGCAATAAACAGACACATAGATCAATGGAACAGAATAGAGAGCCCAGAAATGAACCCTCAACTCTATGGTCAATGAATCTTCGACAAAGCAGAAAAGAATGTCCAATGGAAAAAAGACAGTCTCTTCAACAAATGGTGTTGGGAAAATTGGACAGCCACATGCAGAAGAATGAAACTGGACCATTTCCTCGCACCACACACAAAAATAGACTCAAAATGGATGAAAGACCTAAATGTGAGACAGGAATCCATCAATATCCTTGAGGAGAACACAGGCAGCAACCTCTTTGACCTCAGCCGCAGCAACTTCTTTCTAGACACATTGCCAAAGGCAAAGGAAGCAAGGGCAAAAATGAACTCTATGGGGACTTCATCGAGATAAAAATCTTTTGCCCAGCAAAGGAAACAGTCAACAAAACCAAAAGACAACTGACAGAATGGAAAATATTTGCAAATGACATATCAAATAAAGGGCTATTATCCAAAATCTATAAATAACTTATCAAATTCAACACCCAAAGAACAAAAAATCCAATCAAGAAATGGGCAGAAGGCATGAACAGACATTTCTGCAAAGAAGACATCCAGATGGCCAACAGACACATGAAAAAGTGCTTAACATCACTCGGCATCAGGGAAATACTAATCAAAAGCACAATGAGATACCACCTCACACCAGTCAGAATGGCTAAAATTAACAAGTCAGGAAATGACAGATGTTGGCGGGGATGCAGAGAAAGGGGAACCCTCCTACACTGTTTTTGGGAATGCAAGCTGGTGCAGCCACTCTGGAAAACAGTATGGAGGTTCCTCAAAAAGTTGAAAATAGAGCTACCCTATGTCCCAGCAAATGCACTATTGGGTATTTACCCCAAAGATACAAAAGTAGTGATCCGAAGGGGTACGTGCACCCCAGTGTTCGTAGCAGCAATGTCCACAATAGCCAAACTATGGAAAGAGCCTAGATGTCCATCAACAGATGAATGGATAAAGAAGACGTGGTGTATATATACAATGGAATATTATGCAGCCATCAAAATATGAAATCTTGCCATTTGCAATGATGTGGATGGAACTAGAGGGTATTATGCTAAGCAAAATAAGTCAATCAGAGATAGATAATTATCATATGATCTCGCTGATATGTGGAATTTGAGAATCAAGGCAGAAGATCATTGGAGAAGGGAGGGAAAAATGGAACAAGATGAAACCAGAGAGGGAAACAAACCATAAGAGACTCTTAATCTCAGGAAACAAACTGAGGGTTGCTGGAGTGGAGGTGGGTAGAAGGGATGGGGTGGCTGGGTGATGGACACTGGGGAGGGTATGAGCTATGGTGAGTGCTGTGAGCTGTGTAAGACTGATGAATCACAGACCTGTACCCCTGAAACAATGCATTAAATGTTAATAAAAAGAAAAAAGAAAAAAGAAAAAAAAATAAAATAAAACACAACCACTATCACCACCACCAAGAAAAAGCTGTCTCCTCTGTCCATATCACTTTCTGTAATGTAAGTATCCCTTAAAATCTAGAAAAAGATTAATAGCACTCAGGGATGCGAGTCCCTGAAAGTTGTTTTAGAAATAGGTAAGGGTATACAAAATATATAAAATAAATAGTGTCTCTGTTCTTAAATAAATTTTAGAAAAATATAACAAAATCCTTAGAATTAGAGAGGGTGCTTAACAGTGAAAACTTGTACCCAATTTTAAAGTGATCTCACTGAGACCTAACTGATGATTTGGGAAGGTCTGTGCTTGGAAACCAGATAATCCGTATCTAACTGTGAGAACTCCCCTGACTCATGGGACTACGAATAAGGATTTTATGAAGGCTATGATTCATTGCCATGAGGTTTTTGGATTTATCTTAGTTCGGAAATTTCCTCTCTTGTAAGGGACTCTCCTCCTCCTCTGTGTGACTCAGGGAATTTGCTGTGTATGGTCTCTGGCGTGGGAATCCCCCAGCCCTCTGCCCAGGCTCAGGAATTCCACATGGCATGGGCCATGCCTAGCTCAATGAGAAAGATGAAACCTCTTCTCCGTGTAGACCATCAGAGATCCCCCTCTCCTGCCAGTCTTCCCAGGCCAAGATTTGTCTTGTTCTTTGCTACAGCCCATGCTGGAACACATCTTAAATGTCCCCAGGGTTAAAAAGCCTTTTGCCAGCTATTGAATCAAGAATTCTCCTGCTGTTTGTTTGGGCCTAGGAGTCCCCGGCAACAGACTCTCCACAGGGCTGGACTCAGGATTGCCAGGCCTGAGGCTCCCCGGGCTATCAGAACTTGGTTCTGACCTCCACACCCATGTAACACTTGGAGGCAGAGAGGGTCAAAGGAGCTGCTGCGGAAAGAAAGTGGGATCGTGATGTTGGTCAGGACATGTTCTTGATGGAAAGATGTTAAAGGAAGGAGGGGACTGACATGAAAGGGCCCTTAGAACGGGGCAAAGTCTAGGATAAGGCTTTTAAGTGGGTGGCTCAGGAGGAAAGGGTCAAATTAGAGAACCAGCAAAGATTTATAGCTGGTTGGTTGGTTGGTTTCTGTTTTTCCTCCATTTATACTGGTTGTCTTCCCTTGGTGATTTACTCAACCCATCTTCCCCAAGAAGCTTGGCCAGCATCTGAACTTTCCAGAAAAACCTGAGTATCCCCAAATCTCCTTTTCTTCTCTGTTCAGACACCACTATGAAGTCCTGCTCCTCTGGAGTGTTTTGAAATGACTAGCCAATCTGAAAACCTCATTCCCATCGGGTTTTGATAATCTAAAGACAGACTGACCAGTTACTTGCAAATCCCAGGCCATTCTTTTTAGATGTAGAGTGTGTTCCTTCATCCAGGGCAGCTAACTAACCTCCTATTCACAGAGGTGTGTCTGTGGCAGGCTAGGAAAGATGTCCGGGGGCTGGCATCTGCACCCGCGCTCCTGCTCACCACGGGGGCTCCTTCACGTTCGCCTGTGTGTAGCGTTCTTCCTGCCAGGATGAGCGCGGCCGAGGCACCCCTGTCTTTCCTTTCTCGCCTAGTGAAAAGTACCACAGAAGAGGGAGGGAAGCGACAATGGACCGTTGGGAAGTACTCACCACGAATTGATTCATTTGTTTGTTCATCACCCCTTCCTCCTTCCCTTCCTTCAACATACTCTTAAAGGTCTGAGCTTACATCCTAGGGAGGGAAAATATCCTTTCTGGGGAATCTGCAAATGCTATAAAAATGACTGCTTAGGGCAGGATTTCAAAAAGCCTGCCTGCCCTTTGTGCCATGGATTCCTTTTCTTTCTTATTTCCTTTTTCCCTTCCCAGGAACTGTGAATATACTAGATGAGGAAAGAACCTCTTTCTCTCTCTTACTATCTTTAAGTTAATTTCCTCTTGAGGCAGCCTTACTGATTTCTTACATCTGAACGTGAGACTAAACCTCCAATGTTTACTCCTGCTGTGAAGATATGGGGTTGGGTCTTTGTTATTTATAAAAAGAATTTTTTTCCCTTAATCTTTCAGGTCCTGCTGGTTTATAATACACCGCGAGAGCTCCAGTTGCCTTTCCTTAATTAATTTTTATGACTTTTTTGGCATTCTGACAAATGTTTCTTGTTATCAGTGGAGAAACTTAGGGACAGAATCCATTCTGTTCTCCTCATTTATTGTATCTCTCTATTTCATTCAGAAATTGATTGATTACAACTGCACTTTTGTTAAACTTGGTCTCAGTTCATAAAGTGGGGTCCTCAGCAATGAGATCTTAATGCCCATAATTCTGGTTAATCACCCCAGGCTCCAAATAAAATAGCAGTCATTGTATTGAGATTGTAGTTTGGCTGCTACAAGTACCTAAAAGAATCTAGACCCAAAAAAGATCTTGTTATTGTATTTTGGTCATTGTATTTTTCCCTTCCTCCATCAGAGAAGGCCTTTATGTTTGCTTGTCTCAGGGTGCTTGCTGGGTCAAAAGTAGGTGCCAGTTCTTTTATAGAAGACTGAACCAGTGGTAGGAAATTAAAATGTCCAGAGGGGCCAGTCTGGTTTCATAACGTTGTAAGCCTCAGGAAATATGACTGTGGTGGACGGTTCTCTGCTCACTAAAGGGCATCTAGAACAAACAGACCAAAACAAACAACAACAAAAAGTTTAAAACAGAAGGCCAAAGAAAACAGTTTGAGTTCATGTTCTTTGGCCAACTTACAATCTCATGAAAAGATTGGGCTGGGGAAGCAGGGAGAGGGCGGAGTATTTCTGAGGATGAGGTGGGAGATGGCAGTTTCCATCTTTCCTTGGGAAAGATTTCCCAAGGATTAAGAAGGGCACTGATCTGCAGGGGCTCGGGTTTGTTGTACAGCGTGGTGGCTGGACCTGGTGGGGGGGCAGGCGCTTCTACGTGGCTATGGTGGAATCCCTACAGTAGAGCCTCAGGTGACCTTCAGGGGTTGTCTAGAAGACCCAGGAAGCCTACTCTTCTATTTTGTTCTGTTTCTTTGACACTTGGCACCTTTGTGAAATTCAATGGGGGAGCCTCCATAATGACCTGAGATGAAATCTACAGCCTATTGGTGGGATGGGGGCTTGAGGTAAGATTTAATTTGAATTAAATACAATAATGAAAGTTGGGTGATGTTTCCTACATGTTTGAATTTGTGGAGTAAACTTCATTCTTGCTATTATTACAATAGTGAAAATTTGGAAATGATTTTTATGTTAAATAATGAAGAATAGCTTAAATAAATTATGGTATGTCCATACCATGATGCACAGAACTAGATTGCTTTGCAAAGATGTCCGTCATATGCTGTTATATAAAAAAATTCTGGTTATGATATAGCAGGTATAGTTTGATCCCACTTTAATAAAAAATATGAATGTTGGCATATGTGCATATCATCATAAAAATGTGGGTAGAGGGGCGCCTGGGTGGCTCAGTCCTTAAGCATCTGCCTTCGGCTCAGGTCATGATCCCAGGGTCCTGGGATCGAGTCCCGCATTGGGCTCCCTGCTCGGCAGGAAGCCTTCTCCCTCTCCCCCACTTGTGTTCCCTCTCTCACTGTGTCTTTCTCTGTCAAATGAATAAATAAAATCTTTAAAAGAATATGTGGATAGAAAAAGTCTGAAAGTATATATATCCAAATGTTACTAGTGGTTGCCTATATTATGAGTAATGTCTTATTCCTATTAATTTTATTTGTTATCGATGGGCAGTATTACCTTAATCCTAAAAAGAATAAAAAATAATTTAAAACACCGGAGGCCTTAAAGGTTCTTCTTTTTCTGTTCAGGTGGTATTGCAGAAATACGAATAGAAGCAAAGCAGAGCAGCTCCTCAGAAGTGAAGTAAGTGTTTGTACTTGTTTTGTGGGTTTGGTTTCAGCACAAATTAATTGTAACAGATCTCTGAGAAGTGATTTCACATACCTGTTTCTAAAGCCTCAAAAATAGGGTGATATAAGTGTTTCTTTTTAATCATGTAAAATTGAGGATCGGTATAGTATTAGTTTCCCGGGGCCGCCAAAACAAGATACCACACACCGAGTGGCTTAAGCAACAGAAATGTATTGTCGCATGGTTCTAGAGTTAGAGTTTGAAATCAGGATGCCCTCAGGGTTGGCTCCTTCTGACGGCTGTGAGGGAGGGGGAGGGATCTGTCCTGGGCATCCTGCCTTTTTTTCCCTCCATGCACCTCTGTCTCTGTGTCCAGATTTCCCTTTCATATAAGGATTCCATCATTAGATTAGGGCCCAGCCTACTGATCTCATTTCAACTCGATTCCATCTGTAACTCTCAAGTAATTCTGAAGTACTGGGGGTTAGGACTCCAATGTATCTTTTGTGAGGGGGAGACAATTAAACCCATACTAATAGGTAAAGCCATGGGTAACACTTTTTTTACTTCCTTTCTCACTGATTTATTATCTGCTACCTTGATTTTAGTCCTTAAATGTGTTTTTCCTTTTTGTTTGAAGTTACTTTTTTTATTTTAAATTCAATTAGCCAACATACCATACATCATTAGTTTTTGAAGTTGCTTTTTAAAAATAATTTACATCAATATTACATGATATCTTTTATAAATGAAGGTTTAATAACTATTTAGTTGCCTTTAGAGATAAATGTGCCAAATAATAATACATAATAAATGTACTAAAATTCTTACACTTTAAAAAGAGATAAAATGAAAGGATAAGATATAGTATAGAGGAAGCTGCAATGGACTGAGTAAGGAGACCTGAATCTAGTTGTGACTTTTCTTGTCTGTTTCGCCCACCTGTAAGATGAAGAGGTTGGGTTAGATGACGATCTGTATAATTCTCTGCATTTGTGATCTAGTTATTCTATTTAGTAATAGTTCTCAATTTTTTTTAAACCCATGTTTTCTCATTTTATCTCCTGCTTATCACCACCAGTCAAGGTGGTAGTATTTATTTCTGTAGTTTATGTTGAGAGCAAAAGAAGGTGACTTCTTGATTCAAATGATATGTTACCACACCTACTCCCCGACATAATCCTTATATGCCTCACTGGTGACCCCACAATGAGAGGCAGCTGTAGGTGAGTGGGTAGCTAGAAAACCTAGGGTCCAAATTTTGGCTCTGCTACTCACTAGCTGTGTGATCTGGGGCAAGTTACCCAACCTCTTTGTGCCCCATTTCCCTACCTGTGAAATAAAGTGGGGTTAACAGTAGTACCTGTCTCATAGGACTGTTTTGAGGATTAAGTAAATCCACATATTAGAACCTACTAAAACAGAGTAAGCTCTCAATAAATATATGGTAGCTATTATACTTTTTACTGATCGGTGAACTGTTATGATCATTGATTGTACCTAATTGTTTTTACCCAATTTATTTGTGGGGCTTTATTTAATTCATTGTCTTAATAATAAAATTTATTTTGGTTTTCAACTACTAGACACACTCTCATTTTAAAGCAATTTCAGAGCTGGAGACTGATGGTGGTGTTATTGGTGGAGAGGTATTGGAGGTTGCTAGCTTCTGTTTCTTGCTGTTTGGCTTAAAACCTGATAAGGACCTACCTTTTAGTCATTCTGTGTTGTTTCATCTTTTGGTTTTCCCTGCTTGGTTTACTTGTGCTTCCATCTCTCCTTTTGTGAACAATGATATTTAACATTGATTTCCAGGGGAATTAGGATTTTTAAAAAATGTTCTTATAAAGAGCACTGAGATATTTACAGGAAAAATCCTATGTGGATAGAAGATGATACTGAGTCAGGATTCAAAGCTTATAGCAAATATGAAAAATGTATGAAATGAAACCCAGTTATTAAGAAATACATTTTTCAGTAACTGTTTCCCCACATGTCCAGAACTTAAAGGAATTGCAACATCTTGTCTGTTGTTTCTGGAAGGGCCCTGAGAGATATCTTGCTGAAATGTCTCATGCTGGTGTGTGTGAGGATTTGTGATTGTGGGGAATTGTGAGAATACTTTCTTGAACTAATCTCATAGCACAGTAAAGTGAAGGGGAAAGTCATACAGTTGCGTGCTGTTGGTAAGTTGTGCTTCTCCAAAGCAGATTTTCTAGGCAAGGAATAATCATGAAATTGTAAGATTGGTTTCCTGAATCTTCCCTATGGCATTGATACTTGTTATTGGATTGAAAAATTTTTCTTAACTTGGATTTTAGGATAAAGAAGGTGGTTTCATGGTAAGGGATTCCAGTCAACCAGGCATGTACACAGTCTCCCTTTATACAAAGTTTGGAGGGTAAGTACTCAATCAATCATCTCTCCCTCTCTAAGAGTTTTTATATAGTTTGTATGGATTCCTAAATCTCAAAAAATATGCTGCATTTTAGCATTAAATAAGAAAATCTAAATTTGATTTCTGAAGTCTGTCCTGTTTTTTATATTCATATTTCCTTATATCCATATTTCCTATACTTGGTAATTTTTCTTATGGTTTTCCATATACATGCATATATATGTACACACACACACACATATATATACATATACATATATGTGTATGCGTGTGTACATATATATGTATATATATCTGTTGAGAATGTCTATAGACATTTTAGCAACATTCAAGAAATAATTATTGTGCATTGCGCTAAGCACTAAGGATATCACAGTGAACAAAGTAGGCACTGACCCTGCCTTCTGATAGCTTAGTGGGGGATTCAGACAAGCAAAGAGGCAGTTATGGTAGTACATGAGTAAGTCCTATGCTTGGAGAGAATGTGTGTATGTGTGGGGGGTGGTACACAGCCCAGAGATATCCCAGTTCGTCACAAATGTAGTCTGGGGACATCTAGCCAGACCTGATGGGTGATGAGGGCGGAAGTTGGAGGGAGGGGAAAGAGTGTTTCTGATTTAGGAAACTGCCTAGACCCAGAATTGAGTGAGGATATTGTGAGTTCCAGGAACTGACAAAAGCGTATTATAGCTGGAACGGGAGGGGTGGGGTGAGGGAGGAAAGCGAACCCTACGAGATAAAAGTAGAGGTCAGCTCACGTCAATGTCAAGGAGCTTTAAGAGCAGAGGGAGTTCTCTTGAAAGGATCTTTAGCAAGAGATGACTTGAGGAGATCTGTGTTCTAAGAAGATATCTAAAATAGAATTTGTACACTTTTTATAAGTCAGCTTATTCATTTTTAGAAGCATAAGTCTTCTAGATGTTTGCAAGTTTACATCAATAGCAGGGACAAAGAACAGTAGTCAGCTAATAACTATTTTAAGACTTTTAACTGTTGGTAAATGGAATTGGTAAATCTTCTCTTTCATAATCTCATGCAAGGGCCAAGTATGTTATCAGTGACCACTTTAAAAACTTCCACCTATTAATGTGAAAGGCAAAGCTAAGAAGAACATGGGGAAAAAATAAAAGTTGTGCAGAGAATAGAAGGGGCTATATGTAGGGACCTGTGGTTGCCTGGTGGAAAACATCTTAAGAATGAAGTTACATTATTCCAACTTGGTGCTAACACATTTGGATTTTTGTTTCAGTGAGGGCTCGTCAGGTTTCAGGCATTATCATATAAAGGAAACAACAACATCCCCAAAGAAGTACTATCTGGCAGAAAAACATGCATTTGGTTCAATTCCTGAGATTATTGAATATCATAAGCACAATGCAGCAGGTAAGTGATCTATTAAAACATTTTTCAAATATAGAGTAGTGATTAAAATGATCAGACATTGTGATGGATTCTTCCTTGGGCAGTTTCAATTTATAGTTAATTATAGAATATGATTAATTTAAAATTATTGCATAATAAGGAAGTGATATATACAAAGAAAAAATAGAAATAATATTAAGTCTCATAAAAAGCTGTCTTGACCTTAGGACATGAGTTATTCTTGTTGCATATGATAAATGTTCACATTTCTGTGATTTATACCTGTGGTACTGACAAAGATTCTTTGCTTGACCAAGCTTTAGTCAGACTCCTGAACCATCTCCTAGACCCATTTGTGCACTTTCTCGTAAAATCCAGTTTTTAGCAAGAACCCTGCCAAGTCAGTTTAACCAGAAGTCCCACCTTAACATCTGATATCTGCTCACACACAGTATCTGATCAGATTTCTTATTTTCTACCAGGTGATGTCTGGTTACCCTGGCTTGTCTTCAGCAAGATCCTCTTAGATAGGTGTATCCCAGAACCCCCCACTCCCCAGCATTTCTCTTAGCAATTTTCCATCCACGGACTCCAACTCTGCTCTTTGTCTATAAATTCCCATTTGTCCGTGCTATATTTGGAGTTGAACCCAATCTCTCTCGAACTCTAAAATCCCATTGCTGTGGTCCCTATACCAAATCACAGTGGTCCTAAATAAAATCTGCCTTACCATCTTGAAAAGTGTCATTGAATAGTTTCCTTTCTTTAACTGTATGAAACTAAAACCCAAGATATGTCTATGTCAGAGATGTTGCAGAAGCTAGCAGACAAGCCCAGGGCTTAGGGCTCTGCTGTTGGATTCCAAAGACTAGAGTAATCATGTCCTGGACAAGTTTTCCATCTTTCTGAATCTCTGCTATACTTACTACCAGAGTGGGAACAAACCAAACACCAAAACCAGAAACCATATTTATGCCCATGTTCTCAGATAATGATAGGAACAGTTATAGGGGTATAATTTAAATATCATAAGAATCACCCATTTAAAGTATACAGTTCATGGGTCATTAGTATATTTAGAGTGGTGCCAAGTATCCTATAATCTAAGAACATTTTCATCATCCCCAAAAGAAACCTTGTACCCATCACCTATCACCCCTCAGCCCCCTTTCATCAGTCCAGCCCCTGGCAACCAGTAATCTACTTGCTGTCTCTATAGATTTGCCTGTTCTGGACATTTCATATAAATGGAATCATATAATATGTAGTCTGTTGTAACTGGCTTGAGTGACTTAACATAATGTTTCTGACATTTGTCCATATTGTAGCCTGTATAAGCACTCCATTCCTTTTTATTGACAAATAATCCACTCTTAATTTTTTTTAATCCATTTTGTCATCATTCATCAGTTGGTAGACATCTGGGTTGTTTCCACATTTTGGCTGTTATGAGTAATGCTGCTGTGAACATTTGTGTACAAGTTTTTGCATGGAAATATCTTTCATTTCTCTTGGTGACTTACCTAGGAGTTAATTTGCTGGGTTATATGTTAACTCTGTGTTTAACATGTGAAGAGCTACTTTCATATCAATTTATCCCCCAAAGAACTTTTTCTTATCTCTTATTCTGTTATTTTCTTTTGTAGTGTTCACATTCCCTTCTTTCTTTCTTTTGTGTGTATGTGTGTGTGTGTGTTCTTGTATAAATTTTATTCTTCACCATTATCTAAATTCACTCATCTAGCAAACATGACTTGAGTACCTGTTACATGCCAGGAACTGTGCCTGGCTCTAGGGAGGCTATGGTGGACTAGATAGTCATTGATCCTGTCTCTCTCAGATCTTTTACCGTCTGGTGGGGGAGACAGAGAAGTATATAACAATTTAAAGTTACTGTGAGATATGCTATAATCGAAGAAACACAGAGTGCTATGTATGCCCATAGGAGAGATATCTGCCTTTCTTCAAATCTAGTGCTGTAAGCAACTTACGTTGAAGTGTCTAACCTACCTCACTGATTTCCAGTGGTTGGTATTCCCAGTTGTTGGTATTTTATTTCATTTTTTCCCCAAATTTTTATTTAATTCTAGTTAGTTAACATACAGCATAATATTGGTTTCAGGAGTAGAATTAAGTGGTTCATCACTTACATACAACACCCAGTGTTCATCATAAGTGCCCTTCTTAATACCCATCACCCATGTAGCCCATCCCCCACCTCCTTCCATCAACCCTCAGTTTGTTCTCTATCGTTAAGAGCCTCTCTCTCTCTTTTTAAAAAAGTGTTACTTATTTTTCTAAGAGAGAGTGAGTGAGCGAGAGAGAGAGAGAGAGCATGAGCAGGGGAGGAGCAAAGAGAGAGGGAGAAGCAGACTCCCCCTGAGCAGGGGGCCCGATGTGGGGCTGGATCCCGGTACTCCAGGATCATGACCCAAGCTGAAGGCAGGCACTCAACCAACTGAGGCACCCAGGCGCCCCCGTTAAGAGTCTCTTATGGTTTGTTTCCCTCTCTCTTTTTTCCTCCCTCCCATATGTTCATCTGTTTTGTTTCTTAAATTCCACAGATGAGTGAAATCATATAGTATTTGTCTTTCTCTGACTGACTTATTTCACTTAGCATAATACCCTCTAGCTCCATCCACATCGTTGCAAATGGCAAGATTTCATTCTTTTTGATGGCTGGGTAGTATTCCATTGTGTATGTATGTGTGTGTGTGTGTACCTCTTCTTTATCCATTCATCAGTCGATGGACACTTGGGATCTTTCCATAGTTTGGCTATTTTTTTTAAAAGATTTTATTTATTATTTATTTGAGAGAGAGACAGACAGAGATAGTGAGAGAGAGCATGAGCAGGGAGGAGAGGGAGAAGCAGGCTCCCCACTGAGCAGGGAGCCCCATGTGGGACTCCATCCCAGAACCCTGGGATCATGACCTGAGCTGAAGGCAAATGCTTAACCAACTGAGCCACCCAGGTGCCCAAGTTTGGATATTGTTGATAATGCTACTATAAACATTGGGGTGCATATATCCCTTTGAATCAGTATTTTTGTATCCTTTGGGTAAATACCTAGTAGTGCAATGGCTAGATTATAGGGTAGTTCTATTTTTAACTCTTTGAGGAACCCTCATACTGTTTTCCAGAGTGGCTACACCAGCTTGCATTCCCACCAACAGTGTAAGAGGTTTCTCCTTTCTCCACATCCTCACCAACACCTGTTGTTTCCTGTGTTGTTAATTTTAGCCATTCTTACAAGTGTGAGGTGGTATCTCATTGTGGTTTTGGTTTGTATTTCCCTGATGCCGAGTGATGTTGAAGATTTTTTCATGTGTCTGTTAGCCATCTGGATGTCTTCTTTGGAAAAATATCTACTTATGTCTTCTGCCATTTCTTAACTGGATTAACATTAAATTAACTGGAATAATTTGTTTTTTGGGTTTTGAATTTGGTAAGTTCTTTATAAATTTTGGATTCTAGCCCTTTATCTCATAAGACATTTGCAAATACCTTCTTCCATTCCATAGGTTACCTTTTAGTTTTATTGAATGTTTCCTTCGCTGTGCAGAAGGTTTTTATCTTGGGTGCTTGGGTGGCTCAGTCAGTTAAGCGTCTGTCTTCAGCTCAGGTCATGATCCCAGGGTCCTGGGATCAAGTCCCGCATCGGGCTCCCTGCTCAGCGGAGAGCCTGCTTCTCCCTCTCCCTCTGCCTGCGGCTCCCCCTGCTTGTGCTCGCTCTCTCTCTGTATGTCAAATAAATAAATAAAAATCTTTAAAAAAAAAAAAGATTTTTATCTTGATAAAGTCCCAATAGTTCGTTTTTGCTTTTGTTTCCCTTGCCTCCAGAGACATGTCTAGTAAGAAGTTGCTATGGCTGAGGTCAAAGAGGTTACTGCCTGTGTTCTTCTCTGGGATTTTGATGGTTTCCTATCTCACGTTTAGATCTTTCATCCATTTTGAATTTATTTTGTGTATGGTATGAGAAAGTGGTCCAGTTTCATTCCTCTGTTGCTGTCCAGTTTTCTGAACACCGCTTGTTGAAGAGACTGTCTTTTTTCCATTGAATATTTTTTCCTGCTTTGTCGAAGATAAGTTAACCTTATGGGTCCATTTTTGGGTTTTCTATTCTGTTCCATTGATCTATGTGTCTGTTTTTGTGCCAGTTCCATACTGTCTTGATGACTACAGCTTTGTATTATAGCTTGAAGTCTGGAATCATTATGTCTCCAGCTTTGCTTTGCTTTTTCAGTGTTGCTTTAGCTATTTGGGTCCCAGCTGTTGATATTTTAAAGCCCCATATTTATACTAAGCTTACTAGTATTGAGTTATTCAAGGTGAATCACTTTAATTTTTAATAGACTAGTAATTCCCTTAATTTCCTTTCATAGTTCAGATCATATTGGAAAAGACCATGAAATAATAATTGATAATAGCTGTTAGAAACCTTTTAACATTTTACTTATTTTTTTAAAGATTTTATTTATTTATTATTTATTATTATTTATTTGAGAGAGAGAGAACCAGCAGTGGGGAGGGGCAGAGGGAGAGAGAGAGAGAAGCAGACTCTCTGCTGAGCAGGGAGCCCGATTTGGAGCTTGATCCTAGGACCCTGGGATCATGACCTCAGCCAAAGGCAGACGCTGAACCAACTGAGCCACCCAGGCGCCCCACCTTTTTTAACATTTTAAAAAATGTTTAAGAATATGCTAGCTCAGTGCTTGGCAAACACTGTTGTATTGAAAAGGAAATGTTTGTTGAGTGAATAAAAACATATATATGTAAAAAAGTTTTTTATGTTCCATAAAAATTGTCAGTTCAAAGAACAGGATCATCTTCTTCCTGCCTGCCTTCCTTTCTTTTTATTTTTTGTTAGCTATAGCAGAGTGCTGTATGTACACAGAGGATGAGCACTAAGTGGATAAATGAACGGCCTTTATACATGAGTGTCTAAGTTTAGTGCTTTCCCATGCAGAATGGGTGGCTCAGTCGTTAAGCGTCTGCCTTCGGCTCAGGTCATGATCCCAGGGTCCTGGGATCGAGCCCCGCATCGGGCTCCCTGCTCTGCGGGAAGCCTGCTTCTCCCCCTCCCACTCCCACTGCTTGTGTTCCCTCTCTCACTGTCTCTCTCTCTCTGTCAAATAAATAAAATCTTAAAAAAAAAAAAAAAAAGGATGAATTCAATTTCAGTGCTTTCTCTGACTTCCAGGACTTGTCACAAGACTGCGGTACCCAGTTAGTACGAAGGAGAAGAATGCACCAACCACTGCAGGATTCAGCTATGGTAACTCATTTTGTAGTTCCACTGGCTAATTTTCCTTAGGAAAAAAAATCCATTATCACAAGACCAATTCAGATGTTTAGAATTCCACATAGTAGAATTCTTTTTACAGTTTTATAGTATGGGGTTTTAGATGATTATCCTTGTAGCTATGGTAACCCTAGATTTTCTGTTTTCATCCTTATTCATAATTCAGCAGAAAACTTTCTCGGTGAAAAATAAGCATTACAATGTTATTTCTAAAATAAATCAAATCCTTTTCTGGTTCTCACCAGCTTGATTGGTTAATCACAGGAAAGTGAGGATGGAGGTAATAAAGAAGGCATCCAACTTGATTGTCTTTGTTCCTTCTAGCAAAAGCCTTTTAAACAGAGGATTAAATTCTTTACAACCTGATATAATTGGGGGTGGGGTGCAACAAGCCGAGGGGGAAGAATGGTAAAGGAGTAAGTATTTGATCTAGTTTTTTTCTAAGTACTTTTAAGCTCTATTATTATTAGTCTCTTATTCAGCATCTTCTTGCCTTCTGTTGTTCACTTTGGTTATATTATGATGGCTTAGAAGGGAGTACATCCTCCCCAGAGGCTGGAAAGCCACCTTTTGCAGTTTAGATAGGTTGCAAGTCTGTTCTATGTTTTAATGATAATTGTATTATCCTGTAACTTTGACATTGACTGGTTGTCGTTTCTCTGTTTCCCACTGATTCATGCTATGTTCTCCTTATTAAATGTTATCACTTTCCCCCTCTGTCTCACAGAAAAATGGGAGATCAATCCTTCAGAGCTGACCTTTATGAGGGAATTGGGCAGCGGACTGTTCGGAGTGGTGAGGCTAGGCAAGTGGAGAGCTCAGTACAAAGTGGCAATCAAAGCTATTAGGGAAGGTGCCATGTGTGAGGAGGACTTTATAGAAGAAGCTAAAGTGATGATGTAAGTTACCGGTTCTTTCTGGTTCCTCTTTTTGCATTAAAAAGTAGCCTCTCATCAGCTAATAGCCCTGCAGGTTTCTTTTCCTATAGTAACTGTGTGTATGCATGACTTCCCTCCCAGGAAGCTGACACACCCGAAGCTAGTGCAGCTTTATGGTGTATGCACCCAGCAGAAGCCGATTTACATTGTTACCGAGTTCATGGAAAGGGGCTGTCTTCTGAATTTCCTCCGACAGAGACAAGGTCATTTTAGTAGAGATGTGCTGCTGAGCATGTGTCAAGATGTGTGTGAAGGGATGGAGTACCTGGAAAGAAACAGCTTCATCCACAGAGATCTGGTAATCCTAACCACCCGTATTCCCATTCAGTGGCCGAATTCCTTTGTAACACCGGGGCAGCAAATGAGCAATGATGTATTAATATCCAATTTCTGTTCTCAACGATGTTTCACCGTTATCTTTAAACCTGGTAAATTTAACTTGCCTCATAATTTTAACAGAAAAATCTTGATCAGATCTAACACATATAATACATAATTACATAAGCAATTGCATAAATAATATGTAACTACATAGGTCATTGTTTCTAAGCAACTTACCATATATTAACTATTTGATCTCCATAAGAATCTCATGTGATAGCTAGTCACAACAGTCTTTCTGATCATTGTTGTTTGATAAGAAAATTAGCTTGAGAGAAGTGAAATGACTTACCTAAGGTGACAAATGGGGAAGTTAAGGGTTGACTCCTCCTTTTACTAAATCCTAAACTCTTTTCCACCTCACACAATGTAAGCAGAAGCCATAACAGAAATCCTTGGTTTATTTTCCTGATTTCTGAAGTCACTGGGAAAACATGGAGGCCCACATTAACTCCTGAAAATACTAGAAAAAGGAATCTATTATTGGTTCTAAAGTATTGTGATGAAGACACTTCTTAATTTTTCCCCTCCCCTGACTCTGTCTCCCTATCTCCTCTATTCTTTCTTTTCTCTTTTTCTTCTCTGCCTGTTTTCCTCAAATGTGTCTATTTTCAGCATGATGACAGAACTGTCAGTTCCTGTTAAACCTTGAAGGTGATTCTTTCACCAAAAAGAACGTGATTCTCTACCTGGGATTTTTCCATGTTTTAGTTTTAACTTTCTTGTCATAAAGCATGGACGCATTTCTTCTGCAATAGCAGCAAAACATTTAAAAAAAATTAACAGTCACCTTAAACAGTCATTGCTTTTATAGGTATTAACATATATCAACTCATGTAATCATGAGAAGTAGGTATGATTATTATTCTCACTTTACAGATGAGGAAACTGAGGTGTAAATAGGATAAAATAACTTACCAATAGTAAAGTATAGTGTGGAGTCAGAATTTGAACCCAGAGAGTTCAGCTCCAGAGTCTACACTGTAGCTACTGTATTATGCGATCTCTAGACTTAGGGCATAATAAAGAGTTGAATATTTGTGAGTGGAAGACTTGACTTCTAGATGTGTTTTAGGGTAGTTACCCAATCTCTCTTAGATTCTTTTTCTGCATCTGTAAATTGTAGGTGGGTTATAATATTGGTTTGCTCACAAGACTGTTTTCCCCCCAGCTTTATTGAGGTATAATTGACAAAATTGCATATACTTAAAGTAAACAACATAATGACTTGATATATGCATACATTATGAAATGATTATCAAAGCCAAGTTAATTATATCCATACCTCACGTGTGGTGAGAATGCTTAAGATGTACTTTCTTAGTAAATTGCAAGTAAACAATAAAGTATTATTATAGTTATGCTATCCATTAGCTCCTCAGAACATACTGAGTTCTACATTCTTTTTTTTAAGAGTCCATATATAAATGATATCATAGGGTATTTGTCTTTCTTTAGCATAATGCCTTCCAGGTTCATCCTTGTTGCCACAATGACAAGATTTTTTTTTTTTTAAAGATTTAATTTATTTATTTGACAGAGACAGAGACAGCGAGAGCAGGAACACAAGCAGGGGAAGTGGGAGAGGGAGAAGCAGGCCTCCCGCCGAGCAGGGAGCCCGATGTGGGACTCGATCCCAGGACCCTGGGACCATGACCTGAGCCAAAGGCAGACGCTTAATGACTGAGCCACCCAGGCGCCCATCTCTTGTGTTTTTGATAATAGCTATCCTGACAGGTGTGAGGTGACATCTCATTGTGGTTTTGATTTGCATTTACCTGATGATTAATGATGTTGAGCACCTTTTCATGTACCTGTTGGCCATTTGTATGTGGTTTTTTTTTTTTTTAATTGTATATTCAGGTTCTTTGCTCCTTTTAAAAATTGGATTATTTGCTTCTTTGGTATTGAGTTGTATGAGTTCCTTATGTACTTTATATTTTAACTCTTTATCAGATATATGGTTTTACAAATTGTTTTTCACATTCTGTAGTTTCCCTTTTTATTTTGTTGACTGTTTCCTTTGCTATGCAAAGGTTTTTAGTTTGATGTAGGTCAGTTATTTATTTTTGCTTTTGTTGCTTGTGCTTTTGGTGTCATATCCCAAAATTCACCAGTGAAGCCATCTGGTCTTGGGCTTTTCCTTTACAAGACTGTTTTAAAGATCGCATTATGTGATTGGGGCAAAGGACTCTGTAAGATAGATGTGATATAGATAACATTCATTATTGTTATTATGCTCAGTGATAAAGAACATCTCTCTGTCATATTGAAAGCTGTGAACTAAGTACCTTCCTCTTTTTTTATACTTTCAAAACTGATGAAAATTGGATGCCTACATGAGTATGGCAGACTACATCTGTCCACAAAGACCATATCTTGATGAAAGCAATTTTGATAATTTTGTGCTTATGATGTTGACATCACCATGGTAGGTTTGTGTCACCCCTGAAGGGAAGATTCTGATGCTCCTGTCTTTTGGGCAAAGAATGCTGTTGACCATGAAGTGAAGTAATGATAAGGTATCCCCATAGGAAGATGGGGGCAAATCTGGGGAACTTTAGAAGAGACTCTTAAAATGCATTCAGCAGGAATAATCTCCTGCTGTGGAATTGCCACATACAGTGGAATTGCCACATACAGAGAATAAAATGCTAGAAGTGTCGGGAACAAAAATGCAGCTTAGTCCATAGGATATGGCACTAAAAATATTGTTATCATGTTTTCCTTCTGCGAAATACTATGTCTTTTTACCAAACTGTTTTCTTGAATCTTTTACCCTTAAAGAATGGGCAAGAAAATATAATTTAAATAATCCAGAATTATGTTTGACCAATTTCATATGTCATATCACAATATACTGGAAACATTGTAAATGACAAGGTAAACTATGTTACACCTGGCTGTTTTTTGTTGTTGTTGTTGTTGTTGTTGTTTTTACTGAGATCAGGATGACCAATCACTGAGCAAAGCTGTTGGGTAAAAGATCAGTTACCTATCACTTTGATTATTGTGTGTTATTAAACTCACCTAATGAGAACCTGGATTAAGGACTTAAAGAGATGTTGTCATTATCAATAAGAAAATCTGACAGTTTAATAAGAATAGAAATGGGAGGGGGGAAAAGTAGGTTGACCTTGTTAGTCTTCATTTAGGTATGACAATTGGCAAAGTCATATAATCATGTCTTATTGCACATAACTTCCTGACCTTTCTACCCATTTTTTCAAATATTTGTTGGAGACATTTCCACAGGGATAAATCCAATTTATAAAGAGACATTTCTGCCTTCTGTAAATGTTGACTGGGCTATATTAAATTTAATATAAACAGAATTTATATTTTTCTACTTTGTAGAACTTTGTAACTAATATACCATTGAAATGTTGTTTTCCAGGCTGCCAGAAATTGTCTAGTAAATGAAGCGGGAGTTGTGAAAGTATCAGATTTTGGAATGGCCAGGTAAGGCTGAGTCTATGTGAACATTTTCTATCAATTTTGGATTAAATTAATATGTAACTCTGAAGGTATAGAAAGCCTGACTTTTTTTGCAGTTTGACTGTGTCGACTTCTTTTTCTGAAGCCTATCGAAGAGCTGTTTTTTAAACTACATCTTTTGTTCTATTAGCAAAATATTTGTAGTATCTATCATTTTCATAGGAAGATGAATTGATTTTTCTGCTTCTTAGTGTGTTTTTGATGTAAGGCAATAAAATAAGTTAGATTATATTTTGAAAAATTTCTTTGCTGAATGTATCCGTTTTACTGTTACTGTGGGCTTTTTCTCAGGTGAAAAATTGTTGGGAAATTATGACTGTTTCATGCTTTATTATGTGGTGTCAGGTGATGGTCACATTAGCTTGTAGAGCCGATAAGCATGGGAATAATCTGCAGTGATGAAATAGAAAGGAAATCTTGTTAGCTGTTCTGAGATAAATAAATTCATTAAAAAAGTATACATTGTGATGTTACTCATTCTCTCCACTAGGTGGGAGTATAGCCTGCTAAATATTCTACTTTCTCCCTGGCAGTGGGTTAGATTTCTAGAGTCTTCCGTTTTCACAGAAATGTGTTTAGGGGTAAAGTTCTTAGAATACCTTAGAATACCTTAGAATAGTCTGTTGTGTTTTTATTCTCTTAATTTTTGTAATTTTAATAGAGTGTTAGAAAAGACTTTTAAAAAGTATTGTTTTTCCTTTCCCTCCTCTCTGTCCGTTCACTCATCCATACATGCATCCTTGAAAACATTAGGTACCTACTGTGTACCAGGGTGTTAGGCTGAACCATAGCAGAGAATAAGGCATATGAGCCCCTGCCATATGCCTCTTATATTCAGGAGGAGAGAGAGACATAAGACCTGAGAGAATCATGAAGAGAGGAAAACCCAGTAATGTGACCGAGTGGGGGTCAGCACACAAAGGCCTCTGGCCCAAATGTGACCCAACACTTCTTTTTATTCAGCTTGTGAGCCAACAATGGTTTTCCAATTTTTAAGATTTTGTTTATTTATTTGACAGAGAGAGACAGAGCGAGAGAGGGAACACAAGCAGGGGGAGTGGGGAGGGAGAGGCAGACTCCCTGCTGAGCAGGGAGCCCGATGCGATGCGGGGCTCGATCTCAGGACCCTGGGATCATGACCTGAGCCGAAGGCAGTTGAACTGACTGAGCCACTCAGGTGCCCCTGGTTTTCCAATTTTTAAATGGTTGGCAAAAATTAAAAGAATTTTAGGACATGTGAAAAATATCTGAAATTCAAATGTTGGTGTCCATAAGTAAAGTGTTACTGGACACAGCCTCACTCATTATGTGTTGTCTGTGGCTGCTTTCACATGATGAAGGCAGAGTTGGTTAGTGGTGACAGAGACTGGCCTGAAAAATAGAAAATATTCATCATCTGGCCCTTTACAGAAAAAATGTGCTCCCCTCAAGATAGAGGTCACGTGGGGCTGGTGGGGTGGGTGGGCGCTGAGTGATGGCACAGGGCAGGGTGACGGTAGCTACATCTGATCTGGTGCTCTGGAAGACCTCTTTGAGACTGGGATATTTGAATAGAGACCAACAAGACAGAAGTAGCCAATGAGGTGGCGATCTGAGGACAAAATATCCCAGGTGGAAGAAACAGCAGGTATGAAAGCTTGAAATCTGCGACAAGCTTGGATTACCCCAGCACAAGGTCACACAGGCCAAGGTTAGCTCGTCGTGAGAGCAGGACTGCTGCCTGTCAGGGGAGTACTGACCCAGTGTTCTTTGTGCTTTTTATGAAGATTTTCCTCTGACAGGCAGTCCTCCAGTTTCACATGTTGCATTTTTATATGTTTGGCTTTCAGAAAATCTGTGCTTTTGCATCAGCCCCTCTAAAACACTCATTGGACACGAAACTCAAACGCCCCCAATGGGCAGGCATGTGGATCCCACTCATGGTGGCATTGTTACCATGGAGCAGGGGAAGTTTGTGCAATTATTTGAATGTTTTTTCACGGGGCTTTTAGAGATTAGCTTTATATGTGCATATACTATGTAAACACAGTCCTCTTGTAAATCCATACTGAACACATTACAGGAAGGGCTCACGTCTCCACATCTGCCACCCTGATCCAGGGTCCTCCCCAGAGGTAGCCAAAGTTATCAGGTTATGTGTGTCCTTCCAGAAGGATGTAAGTATGCTTGCATAGCAAAAATTACAGAGTATTGTTTTGAGTGTGTGTGTGTATGTGTGTGTGAGTGAGGGATGTCATGGTATATAAATCTATACTCCACCATTTACATATGTCATTTTGCAATTTGCTTTTTTCATTTGCTGTAGGTTTAAATTGTACTCTGTGGAGTCGTGGGGGCCAAAAGCATGTGTGTCTCCAGACGCTCTGCACCACTTCCTTTACAGCAGCTCTGCTTTAGATGTTTTACATGTGGGGCCTTTGGGTTAAATTTTGTTTAAAGAACAAAATTGCTTACCAGAAAAAAACTTAGTTAACTCTTTTATTGTGTCCTGCCTCTATTGCCTTATAAAAAAGAAAAACACACAGAAAAATGAAAGTGCAGCTACTAATGTTACAATGCATCCATCTTAAGCACGTAAGTGAAGCTGAGAGGAAGATGGAAAGCACCAGGCGTGGCCACGGAGGCAAACGTTTAACTTCAACCGGATGCTTGTTGGACTTCAGTCAACTGTGTTTTTGATTCTAAGAGGAAAAAAAAAATTTAAAGAACATGTGCAATGTGTAGATCGTAACTCAGAAGCGTGAACCTGTGGTGTGTCTTACTTTAGGTATGTTCTGGATGATCAATACACAAGTTCTTCTGGTGCAAAATTTCCAGTGAAGTGGTGCCCTCCCGAGGTGTTTAATTACAGCCGCTTTAGTAGCAAATCAGATGTCTGGTCATTTGGTAAGAACATGGTCCATTTTTCCCCAGCTCTACTCTGAAGCGGAAGTGGATGCATCCTTTTCGTAATCCTTTATCCTTTTCTAGGTGTTTTAATGTGGGAAGTATTCACTGAAGGCAAAATGCCCTTTGAGAAAAACACCAACTATGAAGTGGTAACCATGGTTACCCGGGGCCACCGACTCTGCCGGCCAAAGTTGGCGTCCAAATATGTATACGAGGTGATGCTGAGTTGTTGGCAGGAGGTAAAAGAAGTTTTTTGTGCTTTCATTCTGAATCTCTGAAACATTCAGGGATCTGGGCTTGGTAGATTAACAGTGTATAGTCTCTATAGCCTAGTGAGTTTGTGCGTGTTTTATACGATTTCAGACTCTGGGTAGAAAGCCAACCTTCTCAAGTCAGTTCTGAATAATGGGAAGAAGACGGTGAAGCAGCAGAAAATGATAATAATTAAGATCATAAATTCAGGTGGCCATCCCACTCCTAAGGGGAAATCCTGTCACAGTTGCCTGAGTTCGGGACTCCAGGATTAAGTCCAGAGAAGTAGCTCTTCTTTCACTGGACTGCTTGTATTGTTGAAATATTACTCTTTCACCAGAGGGGGTTTCTTTCACCAAACCTCAACTTCCCCCAGATCTCTTGAGTCAGTCTTTGGAAGTTTTCCTTCCCGGTGTATTAAAATGTCACCTTGTAGAAGAGATTAGACAACAAAATGATTTTTGGAAGATAATAATAGTTCATGTGTATTGTGTGCTAGGCACTGTACTAAGTGCTTTAGATAGAGTTCTCAAAATAACCTTTAGAGGTGCAGAGATTTTTATATAACCGCTTTGTGGACGAGAAGATCAGGGCTCCTGAAACTGACACTTGCCCAAGACCACGTTGCTACAGAGAAGCAGAACCATGCTCTTGGTCACTTGCTATAATGTCTCCAAAGAACACTGATTGGGATGGGAAAGGCTTGGGCAAGAAGTGTTGCTGGGGGTGGGAGAGGACAGCATGAGCAGAGGTAAGGTGGTGGTAATGAGTGTGGTATGTGTACAGGAGGGTGGAGATTGGTCTCATGGAGCAGAGAGCCCAGGTGAGGGTTTTTGTGGGGAATGAAATTGGGTAGCAAGAGGATGGGGAAAGGCAGGTTATAGAGGGCACTGCAAATTAGGAGGACTTGATTTTGCAGGCAATAGGGAGCTGTGTTAGATTCTTAAATGGAGACACAAAAGGAATGTCACGGAAAGGTATGTCTAGCAACAGTATGTGTAGGCTAGGGTAGACCCATTTGGAGACACCTGAGTGTTCTAGTCCCAAAACAATGAGTACCTTGCACTTGTGTGCTATGTTATGTGAGTTTGGACGTGAAAAATTATTTTGGGGGATGGATTCTGGAACCCACAGCTTCTCTTTGATTTTTAATTGTAGAAACCAGAGGGAAGGCCTTCCTTTGAAGATTTGCTGCGCACAATAGATGAACTAGTTGAGTGTGAAGAAACTTCTGGAAGATAAGTGGTGGTGTGATCCGTGGAGTCCAGATTCCAAAGCATGAGGAAGAAATGGCACTTTGTGGCTAACTTTTAATTTATTTAGCACTTGGACATGTAGACTGTTTTACTTATAAAGTGGAAAAACCTAAAGCATTTGCTTCTAGACCAGTCCTAGCTCTGGGACTGGATTTTTCAAGTTATGGAAATGCTGCCTGAGAGATGATGATTAAAAACACTCACTTTTATCCATCCCACAAGTACTTGAGCACCCACCATGTATGATGCCCAGACCCCAAGGTTTTCCCATCTTAGGGGTGTACGTGGGGCCGTGTTGGCTAGTGTCAGTGGAAGGTCAGGATATTTGGGAAAGGAAAGGGATTTAGAGCCTTGTTCCAGCAACCTTTCTCTTTCCTTTGACTTCTACGGAAATCTGGGCCTGAGGCATTGTCTAAAATGTGGGTTCTGGATGAATCAGGAACCCATCTTGGATAAGTACCCCTCTTTTGTTTTGAAAACATCCGTTTTCAAGACTGCCATTATTTGTATGCTGTATATATTGTAAATATATATAATATATAAAGATATATATTTATAAGAAACTGAGTTGTCTTTTAATTAAAAATTTTAATTCTGTAACGTATGAACTTACTTTCTTAGGACTAGGGACTGTGCCTTGCAGCTGTCAATTTCTCTACCCCTGGGGATCAAATATTCCTTACTGAAGAGAAAAAAAGTCTGGACCTATCTACCATTAATGCCTCCTCCCCACTTAGGCAGACATGTTTGGGGATTCCTGTCTAATTTAAGCCCCCAATCAGGCCCACGTTTGGGCTGAGTGACCGTGCCCATGGTATCCATAACTAATTGGAGTTAGGTAAAAATTGAACTGGGGTGGGGCACCTGGGGGGCTCAGTCGTTAAGCGTCTGTCTTTGGCTCAGGTCATGATCCCAGGGTCCTGGGATCGAGTCCCACATTGGGCTCCCTGCTCAGCAGGGAGTCTGCCTCTCCCTGTCCATCTGCTTCTCCCCCCCACCCTGGCTCATGCTATCTCTCTCTCTCAAATAAATAAATAAATAAAAATCTTAAAAAAAAAATTGAACTAGAGGCAATCAATGACTTTCTACATCCTGAGAATCTGCCCCAGGACA
This sequence comes from Leptonychotes weddellii, assembly GCF_054177405.1. NCBI lineage: Eukaryota > Metazoa > Chordata > Mammalia > Carnivora > Phocidae > Leptonychotes > Leptonychotes weddellii. The sequence goes on from NC_138370.1 coordinate 142,212,172, forward strand.
TAGGTGCTGTAAGTGGAGGTGCTGGGCTCTGGGGCAGAATCATGGGGTGATGTTCACAACAAAGCCTGCCCCTACCGCAAGCAAGACCCGGGAGCAAGCTCAAATTCTGGCGGAGAGACCAGGAAAAATGGAGCACATGGTATATAGAGCTGTCTCCCAGATGGTTTTCAGGAGATCTGGTTGGACTTGGGTTCCTGGATCAGTGAGATTGTCTAGAAGAGCCTCACGGTAGACCCTGTGATCAGGTTTGTTTGAGTGGGTTTCTGACCATTACAATCTCTGACAAAGACATCAGCTGAGTTGGAACCTTTATTTCTCCTCATGAGCCCAGGGAAAGGAAACAGTCTCTGTTATCAATAGCAGAGGCCCTGTATGGCCCACACATGTTTCTTGGTATTATGGGGGTAGAAAGTTGAGGCACACACAACACACGGGGCCTTTCTGTAGGAGTTTCAGCTGCTTTGGTGTTGTGGGAACACAGAGCTGTTGCTGGCTGCTCTGAGTGGTGCCTCCCTAGGACCCTGGAGAACCATCTCTTCCTTCTGGTCTGTCCATCCACTGAAAGCTATCTTCTATCCTTCCTTATCCTCCTTATAATGGAAAAAAAATTATCTTAAGTCTTGTCACAGTCTGTTTGCCACCTTCCTCCTCATCTTCCTGTTTAACCGTACCGCCATCACGAAAACATATGCACCTTTTAACTGAATTGTAGTCCATTCAAGGAGTTGGTCATACTCGTTATACTTGAGTCTGAGTACTGTCAGTTATATCTTTCTCCTTCCTTTCTTCTTCACCTTGACTCCTCCCACACCTCCCTGTCCAGTCCCATACTTCCCTTTTCACCTAGAGGAGCTGGATGGTATTGAAGAAAAGTGAGGACAAAGTATAGTCCTTGTAGTAATCCTTACGTATACTATTGATGTGGAAAACAAGATGGATAATACCTGACAACATTTGGGAACATCTTCTTCAAAAATCTTTAAATTTTTCACCAAAACTTAACAAAAGGTTTTGTATAAAGCGTAACGAAGGCAAAAAGTGAAGTAAAAATAAAAGAATCCACCCAGAATGCTTAAAGAGATCTTAATCTATAAAGCAGGAAATAGGAAGGGCAATGTGAAAATGCTATGTGCTCATTAGAATTGTTCCTTTTAGTTTTAATTTTTTGGTTATATTTTCCAAGGGAATGAAGTGAAACTCCTAAATACATTTTTTATTGATGTTGTTTTTATATTTCTGAGCCATGGCTCAGTCACCTTTTAGGTGTATTATTGAATTGGCTTCCATCCCCACAAAAAAACGAAGTTTTGTAATATGGTCCTTGAAGTGTCAGTACTGAGTGGGAGGACAGAACATTGTAGATTTATACTCCAATACCTAGAATCTAATTCTGTTTCTTCCACTGTGTCCCTTGTCCTATCTGCGCATCTGTTTCCTTCTTTGTCCAGAGAGGGCAGTTTCGGATTTGATGATTTTTAATGTCGCTTGCACGAAAATTCTGTGATTTTTTTTTTGAAAATGTTGTTTGCTGGAGTCACCCACACAGTTGGGAATGAGGAACCAATAGCAGCTACCCTCAGAGATCTGGATGGAGATTACTGAGCTTTCTTATATAGGCCATTGGGTTGTCATTCACACACTTCTCTGAGGTTTTTAGAACAGGAAAATAGGTGGGGTTAACTCTGCTCGTGAGAAACATCTTGGGCGAGCTATGATTTCAGTTAAAAGATGTGTTTTTGTGACTGGAGCGGCGCTGAAGAACTGAAGGCTGTTTGGTCTGCTCCCTGCAGAAGCACAGCCATGATTCTTTCCACCTGTAAGTAAGACGGCTTCGTCCTTTATCTTCAGGGCTTGTTCTGGGCCTGTTACTTACTCTTGACTGGCAGAGGCAGGCATAAGGCTTGTGAAACTTTGAGGATAATTTCCCCAGGTGTTGTGACAGGGTTTTGTGTGTTATTCAAATGACCACTGTAGTGATGTAATTTTAGTAAATGCTCAGCATGGAGAATGCAAAGGAAACAAAATAGTGTCCTTAAATCTATATGTGTGTATGGAAATGCAGTTTGAAAAGTGTTTGTTTTTAGGGCGATATTAAGTGTAAAGAGCTCAGAGCTGAAGGCTGGGAGACCAAGTTTTAGCTTCTGGATTTGCTGCAGCCTTGGTGGGTCACCTTTGGCAACTTCTTATGTCGGGTCCTTATCTGTAAAATGGTACCCTGTTTCTGCCCACCTCTCAACAAGATAGCATAAACAGTAGCTAGAAATGACACGTCCTTCATGATCTTAATTTTGGAGTTGCTTTGGAAGACTGTTCAGTTTCATGCGCAATTTTGAAAATGCTTATTAATTTAACTCTATGAGGACCTTATGCACAAAATATTAAAAAATAAGAAAGGAAAATACTGTCTTTGATTTTAATTCTGAATGACTATAGAACCTAGTTTTAACAAAGCCCAGTCATATCAGATTAAAGTAATCAAAGACCAGCTAACAAAGTTTTTACATTTCTGATTCTTAAGTGGCGATAGGAAAAACGGGTGGCAATTTTTAAATGTCATCTGTTTAAGCCACATCACCTCACAGGACCCAACGCTTGTTGGTAGAATTTGTAAAAGATAAACCAGGCTATTTCAGTTGTACTGACCTGAATATAACTTACAGTCTTGATCCACTCATCGACAGAATGGGGCTGCCTGTTATCAGAAATACAGGTGAACCAGGGCCAAGCGGAAAGAGCTACGAAGCAACAATTTCTGTCCCCACCGCCCCCGACGGTAGAACGAAGATGAGCAGTGACTTAATAACCTTTTTATTAAAAGCTGTGTGAGCATCTGTTCTTCATTTCTCCTGAGGTCAGAACTAGAGAAAAGGCTGTAAATTTTAACAAGATTTGATTATATAGAAAATAAATAATGGTGAGGGTTGAGACAGGATTAGGTTGCCCGAGGGATTAAATAAGAGACGACCTCTTGGCGGGACTATTTTTGTGTGTGCATGTGTGTGCATAATTTTTTTTTAAAAAATTTTATTGTTATGTTAATCACCATACATCATTGGTTTTTGATATAGTGTTCCATGATTCATTGTGTATAACACCCAGTGCTCCATGCAGAACGTGCCCTCTTTAATACCCATCACCAGGCTAACCCATCCTCTCACCCCCCTCCCCTCTAGAACCCTCAGTTTGTTTTCCAGAGTCCATCGTCTCTCATGGTTCATCTCCCCCTCTGATTTCCCCCCTTCATTCTTGCCCTCCTGCTATCTTCTTTTTTTTTTTTCTTAACATATATTGCATTATTTGTTTCAGAGGTACAGATCTGTGATTCAACA
>NC_138370.1:142216000-142319722 GCF_054177405.1 Leptonychotes weddellii
TTTCTGTGCATTGATTTTATATCCTGCCACTTTACTGAACTCCTGTATGAGTTCTAGCAGTTTTGGGGTGGAGTCTTTTGGATTTTCCACATAAAGTATCATCTGCAAAGAGTGAGAGTTTGACTTCTTTTTTTGGCGGGACTATTTTGAGGGTCATTCTGGCCAGCCTGGAAGGGCATGGATTTGATGAACATTCACCATCTCTTCCAGCTTCTGGTCATTTGTTCCATGTAAGAATCCCCTGTTTATTTCTGCCACCAACCACCTGGAGATATGGCTCTATTTGCTTCTGGGTAAAACACTTAGGTGTTTACCGTTGAAAAGAGAAAGCCAAGAGATGTCTCCAGGTGTATTACTGCTAATCAGAAAATGTTTGTATGTGTTTGCCAGGCCAGAGTCATTTGCCAAATATGTTTGTTGTTCTAAGAGCTGTCATAGAAGTCTGGCCTGATAGGCTGCTGTAGGGCGGGAGAAGATCATGGAGAAGGTGAGATATTGGTCATACTGAACCGTGGGGAGAGCCTGAGCGAGGTTGCCAAGCACTGCTCCAGTGAAGTTCGATTTGTGAAATATAATTGGGTATGGTCAAGGTTTCTACCCACTAACAGTGGCCCTGAGGACAGATCCAGCCCCGTAGAGTTATTTAGAGGACAAAGCCCAGGGAGAACTAGGGGTTTGAAAAACTCAACCTCTTCCTTCCCCTCCACCTCATTTTCACCTAATTTCTCTGCCTTTCTTTTCTTCCCAATTTATGAAGTAGAAGGGAAAAAAATTAATGATGTATATGAGTGATTCTTAAATCTTAGTGTGCCTGAAGTATTACAGGATACTGATAAAACGTCGATTTCCAGACTCACCTCCATAGTTTGATCTGGGCGTGAGGTATGTACACCTGATCACATTGCCTTTCTAAGGCCCCTATTTTTTTTTTTTTAAGATTTTATTTATTTGACAGAGAGAGAGAGAGAGACAGCGAGAGAGGGAACACAAGCAGGGGGAGTGGGAGAGGGAGAAGCAGGCTTCCCGCTGAGCAGGGAGCCCGATGCGGGGCTCGATCCCAGGACCCCAGGATCATGACCTGAGCCAAAGGGAGATGCTTCACCAACTGAACCACCCAGGCACCCTTTTTTTTTTTTTAAATATTTATTTATTTGACAGAGAGAGACACAGCGAGAGAGGGAACACAAGCAGGGGGAGTCGGAGAGGGAGAAGCAGGCCTCCTGCGGAGCAGGGAACCTGATGCGGGGCTTGATCCCAGGACCCTGGGATCATGACCCAAGCTGAAGGCAGATGCTTAATGACTGAGCACCCAGCTGCCCCTCTGAGGCCCCTATTTTTAAAGCCCCCTCTCATTCCTCGTTGTATTCGATTTCCACACCAACCGTAAATTACTATCTTCTATCATTACCATTATTATTAATATGAAGATAAAGAGGGGAGCTGCATAGCCACCTCTCAGATGGCCCCCAATGGTGTCCATCGCCCCGTGTTCACACCCTTGTGCAATCCCTCTCCTTGAGTCTGAAGTGGACCTAGTAACTCACTTTTCATGAAGAGAAGATGATAAAAGCAGTAGAGTGTTCTCTCTGAGATGAGGTTGTGTAAAGACTGTGGCTTCTGGCTTCGTGCTCTCGGGCTCTCTGTCCCCTGGATTACCGGCTGCCATGCTGTGAGCGTTCTCAGGTGGCCTGTGGAGGATCCCCGTCATGAGGAATGAAGGCACCAAGGCTCGCCAACAGCCATGGAAGTGAACGTGGATGTGGATCAACTCAACTCGACTACAATTTCATGAGCTTCATGAATTTCTTCACCTTTACCTACAGGCCCCCAGCTGAGCTGTGCCTGGACTCCTGACCCACAGAAACTGTGAGATTAATAATGATTTGTTTCCAACAACAGATGACAAATTCGGTGGCAAAAGCAGGGAGAACCCCTGGGCCAAAATCAAACGTGGCCACTTCCACCACTATTTTGCCTCAGGCTGGAGTTTTCCCCTTTATCAAAAATAGAGAATTTCCTCCTGTTCCTATGGACACTAGCAGAAAGATGTGTCTTTTGTTTTTTAAATCATTTCGTTTTTATCCCCCTGCAACTGCCTCAAGTCTGTCGTAATAATGACAACAGCAGCCAGCATGGGGGACGGCGTCTGTGAGGTTTCCGTGTCTCCTGCATGCTGAGCTTCCCTGCCGTGCCTCCGTGGAGCCCACCGGCCAGCAGCGTCTGTGCACCCCCTGCCCACTGAGGGCCAGTGGTCACAGCTTCCGGCACAGTGCCAACCCTGCCATCAGGCCTTGTGTCTGAGCACAAGCTGGCTCAATGTCTTGGGTGTGATATTCGTGAGCTCGTCATGAATTCTGAGGTCACAGACATCAGTCTTCTAGAAAATACTGCTCTGAGACCTAGGGGCAGGGAGGAGTTGTCTGCAAGGCGCCTGCCCAGTCCACCTCACACCAGCTCATTACTGGGAAGAAAGCAATATCCCTGCATAGAGCAAACAACGGCTTCAGGGCGCTGGCATGTTTGGTGCCTGGGGCTGTGCCCTGGCCAAGGCTGAGAACAGATGTGCAGTCTTCAGGCAGGCTCTGCCTTCCCTCAGAGCATCCGTTACTCCCTGGACACTATCTCCCTGCTGCCCAGTTCCCCATCCAGCTCCTTGGGCTTCTAGAGTCTCCTCACTCCTTCCCCACACCCAGTGCCCCTTCAGGCCCCAGCCCGGCCAAGTACCATTTGTGTCTGCCACCAAATTTATCAGTTTACGGTCACATAAGCTAGGTACCTGTTTTCTGTTAGTGACCCATGAATTCCCCTAAAGTAGTTATTCCTTTCCTTTAAGGTAAGACTCAAGAGGATGTCAAAAAACCAGTTTGGGGTTTAACATAGGGTTGTTAACTTATTTTGTCAACACATTCAAAAAGACTAACCTCTCTGGTGACCGTCATTTCTTAGAAGCAGGGACATTTTAACATCAAAAGGAAACACAGGAGTGTTCTTCTAGCATTCCTCTTAGAGGGGTGTCTTTTTAATATCAAGAGGAAGTGTGTACACAAAACGAAGATAATTTAACAACTCAAATATATAAAGAGCATACACTCAGATATTAGTGTAAAGGATAGCTTTCTAAATTGAATAAACATTTCTATGAAAAACTCAGTGTCTTACTTCTTCCCTTCCTTCCTTCCTCCTTCCTTCTTTCCTCCCTTCCTCCCTTCCTTCCTTCCATCCTTCCCTCCCTCCCCCCCATAGGTGTGTGTTCTTGGTTTGGCAGGTGGAAAGGCTTCTCTGATACCTGATCAGAGGTAGAATGTCGCGCTAAAGGAAAGCTGGCTGTGTGTCACTCCTCCCAGATGACATCGGTTTAGTCGATTAAAATGTGTCTGATTTTAAAAGGCCCTTAAGAAACAGATCTCATGGCGGGAATTTATGATCGTCACGAGGAAATTTGGTCTTTCTGAGAATTTCTGGGAACAATGGCGCCTCTCTTGTAGTGAACGTCAGACTCCCTCATGAATCACCCAGAGCCATTTCCCCAAAGCCACGAGCTTTCGTCCACCGCCCCCCCTCCCCCGCGCCCTCCTTCCCCCGCGGAGGCAGCTGGCACCAGAATTCCTCGCCTTAAAACCGCCACCTGGAGCGTGTGGGTTGGGCGACTGAACTAGCCTGGTCTTTGGTTCAGGACGGCCCTCGAAACCGAGCCAGTTATTCATGTCTTCAAATAAAAAGCAGCGGCCATCTGCCACTTCTGACCAGATTCAGGAAGGATAAAATTTCACTTGAGGCTGATTCAGAACGAAACAGTGACGTCGGAAATGCCAGGGGATGAACGCGAGCTTTAGCCGACGTAAACCTCCAGCCACGGGAGACGCAGCGAAGGCCTCGAGCTTCGCTTCCCAGAGGGGGCGGGGCCCGGCCTGGCGGCGGGCCGCGATTGGCGAGGGGGCGGGAGGCGGCCTCCGGGTCGTGGGGCGTCTCACAGTCGCCCCCTTCCAGCGCCCCCTGGCGGAAGCCGGGTCCCCCCAGGCCCGCTGTGGCCGCCCACCCCCGCCCGGAGGCGCGGGGAGGCTGGCGCGAGTGAGGGAAGGGGCGGCAAGCCCTCCCAGGAAAGAACGCGAACGCCCGCTCCGGCGAGAGGCTCGACTGCCTTACCCGTGGGAGATGGGCCATTCCTAAAGGTCACAGGGATTACGCCAGCATGCGGTGCCCTTTCCCTGAGTTGCCGCGACCTGGTAGATAATTAAAGACCTTTGCCGGGGGAATAAGAAGCAGGTGAAGAGATCAGCGCGAGACGGAAGCGAGGGAGAGGAGGCTCCGGCTCCTTCCTGAGATAATCCTCAACCCTTCCAGCGGGCAAATAGTCACTGCCCGTCTCTGGGGCATTTTAGTCTCTCCGGCGGAGGCCTTTGATATGCATGAGCTTGGCCGAAACTGGGAATTTCCCAAAGGCACAGAAGAGTTTTCTGTGCCCAGAATCACATTGTTGCCACTAGAAAATGGAGCCATGATTTGACTGCAAGTTGGTCTGACACCAAAACCCACTCAAAACCCCATGTGCTGTCCTAATATGGAAAAAATCCTTGAACACCAGAGAGGGTTTTACTATTTCATTTAGTATCTCATGGACTGATGCTTGATTTTGGATAAGTTACTTCTTTATTCAATGTTTCTGGGACTGCGGGTTAGGCTTATGACCTATAAGTACTAGCCAAAGATCCGGAAGCTGTTCTCTTCAACTTTGCTGTTCTACTTAGTCAAAGGGTTGTGGTCAGCCTAACTTGTTCTGTGGCCAGCATCGTGCTGTGAGATGTCCTGTGGTAGAATGAGCTACTGAAAAGTAGAGCCCAGGTGTGATGTGGTGTGGGGGTATTGGCCGATTTATTGAGTTCTCCCTGTGTGCCAGGCACCCACGCTGGATGGAGAAGCGCTGAAATTGAAGAGCTTACAATGGAGCTCAGTGGTTCTCAAAATCAAGGGATTTTTGCACACTGCTCCCCTGCCCCCCCCCCCCCCTGCCGCCCCAGGGACATTTGACAATGCCTGGGAGTTTTTTGGTTTTCACAACTCAGAAGAGGAGGTGGGTGTGAAGGGGGGTGAGGGGTTGCTGCTGACACCTGGTCATAGAGGTGCTGCTAAACATCCTACAATGCACAAGACAGAGGCCCCCAACCCCCTAAGAATCATCCAGTCTAAAATGTCAGTTGTGGTGTGGTTGAGAAACCCTGTGAGAGATGGAGCCTACGCAAAGATGGCCGTTTAAATTTATTAAATAAATTTATTAAATAAAATAAAACATCTAGGGGTGCCTGGGTGGCTCAGTCATTAAGGGTCTGCCTTCGGCTCAGGCCATGATCCCAGCGTCCAGGGATCGAGCCCCGCATCAGGCTGCCTGCTCCGCGGGAAGCCTGCTTCTCCCTCTCCTGTTCCCCCTGCTTGTGTTCCCTCTCTCGCTGTGTCTCTCTCTGTCAAATAAATAAATAAATGGCCATCTAACATGGTGCCCAATTACAAGCCACAGGGCAGGACCAATCACCTGTGCTCTGGGAACCCAGAGGACCGTTAGATGGGAGTGGGTTGCAGTGGCAGTCCTTTTCAGGTTGGACATAGGAGTGTTCAGGATGTCTACGAGAGCAGATCAAGTGGAGGGAGCCAGTGCAAGAGGAGTGGTGAACATGGAGATTTGGAGTGGAGTTGGCCAGGTTATAAAAGGCAATGAACATAAGGGAGGGTATCATCTTGATGCCATATGTAATTGAGAGTCTTTTTGGGTGCTGAGGATGGAGGGCCGTTGGCTGAGACAGACTTTCAGGGAAATGAACTTAGAGGACAGATTGAAGGAGGGCTCAGAGGCTGGTACTTTGACCAGTTCATTCAGCCACTGAGTGAACACTGTGGCCGGAGGTTGAGAGTAGAGACTCTGGAGTCGGGCTGCCTGGGTCTGATCCTGGCTCTCAACTTAAAAGCCCTTTGAGTCTCAGCAGGGAGGATCCCCTTTGTGGTCAGATTCTTCACCTGTAAAACAGCACCTACTTTACACAGTTAAATGAGGATTAAATGAGTTACTGCAGAAATGCCAGTGTGGGCTGCTGAGGGTTTGGATGAGATTGGTACGTCTCCACTCTTACTGTTCACTGCTTCCTATTGTACCTACCTACTCTGTCTCCAAATATAGTTTTCATTTTCTCATTAGGACTGGGGAGCCTCCAGGCTGTTTTCACAGTAGCTGCACCAATTCACATTCCCACCAACAGTGCACAAGGGTTCCCTTTTTCCACATCCTCGATAACACTTGTTATTTCTTGTCTTTTTGATAATAGTCATTCTGACAGGTATGATGTGATATCTCTTTGTAGTTTTGATTTGTACTTCCCTGGTGGTTAGTGATGTTGAGAGCATCTTTTCATGTGTCTTTGGAAAAATGCCTATTAGATCCTCTGCCAATTTTTAAATTGGATTATATGGGGGTTTTTTGGTGTTGAGTTGTACGAGTTCTTTATATATTTTGGATATTAACCCCTTATCCAGTATATCATTTACAAATATCTTCTCCCATTCAGTAGGTTGCTGTTTTATTTTGTTGATGGTTTCCTTTGTTGTGCAAAAGCTTTTTAGTTTGATGTAGTCCCAGTGATTTACTTTTACCTTTTTTTGGTCCATTTCTGAGATCATATGACCCAGTAATTCTACTTCTGAGTATTTACCTGAAGAAAACAAAGCCACTGATTTGAAGAGATATATGCAACCCTATGTTTATTGCAGCATTATTTACAATAGCCAAGATATGGAAACAGCCTGCGTGTCCATTGATAGGTGACTGGATAAAGAAGATGTGGTATACACACACACACACACACACACACACACACACACACACAATGGGATATTACTCAGCCGTGAGAAAGAATGAAATCTTGCTGTTCACAACAACATGGGTGGACCTAGAGGGTATTATGCTAAGTGAAATAAGTCAGACAGAAAAGACAAATATATGATTTCACTTACATGTAGAATCTAAAAAACAAAACAAATGAAAAAACAAAAACAGAAACAGACTCATAAATACAGAGAACAAACTAGTAGTTGCCAGAAGAGAGAGAGATGGGGGCATAGGCAAAATAGGTGAAGGGGATTAAGAGGTACAAACTTTCAGTTATAAAATAATTAATTCACAGGGATGAAAAGTACAGCATAGGGAGTATAGTCAATAAAATTGTAATAACCCTGTATGGTGATGGATGGTAACTACACTTATTGTGGTGAATATTACATAATGTATGTAATTGTTGAATCACTATGTTGTATACCTGAAATGAATATACTATTTTGCATCAACTATAATTCAGTTTAAAAAATATTTAAAAAAATAGAAGGTTGACACCTGGAGGGGAGAGTGGTCTAGCCAAGACAAAAGCAAAGAAACTTCAGGAAGAGCAGGCCTGGTGTGCCTCAGAAGCAGGAGGAGGGTAGTGTGGCTAAGTAACACAAGCAAGGCCATGTTGGACAGAAATGAGAGGCAACAGGAGGCCAGATCACGGAGGGTTTTATAGGCTAGTGTGAGAAATTTAGCTATAACTGTCAATGAAATGGGGAGCCATTGTGGGATTTGGAAACAAGGAGCAACATGATCCAACTTGGGTTTTACATTAATTACTCTGGCTGCTGTGCTGAGAAGAGACCATAGGGAGTTTAGACTAGAAGCAGGAAGAAGTCAGCAGGCTGTTGGTATCATCCAGATGAATCATGGTAGCTTAGACCATGGTAAGAACAGAGGGTGGGAAAAGCAGTAAGATTCTGTGTGTGTTTGTGTGTGTGTGTGTGTGTGAGAGAGAGAGAGTTTTAAACCATGATGAAATATACATAACATAAAATTTACCATTTTAACTCTCTCTAAGTGTATAGTCCAGTGGCATTAAGTACATTTGAATTACCATACAACCATCCCCACTATCCATCTCCAGACCATTTTCATCATCCCAAACTGAAACTCTTGGATACATTTTTAAGGCAGAATCAGCATACTTCCTGACAGATTGGACTGGGGTGTGAGAGAAAGAGAAGAGTCAAAGACAACTCCAAGATCCTTGACCTGAGCCACTGGAAAAATGGAATTGCTATTGACAAAATGGAGAGGATGGGTAGAGCAAGCCTGGGTAGAAAGGAAGAGAAGGAGTTGAGATTTCTTCATGTGAATTGGCGGTGTCCACTAGACACCCAAGTGGAGAATTTGAGACTGCATTTGGGTGTGCAAGTCTGGAATGCACTGGAACTGGGTAGAGGTATACGTTTGGATGTCATTAGCAGATAGATTGTTTTTAAGGCACAGAAAGGAATGAAATAATCAAAGGAGTGAATGAGACAGAGAAGAGATCAAAAGCTTTGGAGCCGGCTATCATTAGCCCCAGACTGAGAGGGTAGGGAGGAAGAGAAGTGGCAAAAGAGATCAAGAAGAAAGAAAACCAAGAGAAGAGTGTTGAATGCTGCTGAGAGGTCAAGCAAGATGAGGACGTAGAATTAACCATGGGCTAGAGTGGTGCATAGATCACTGGTGACCCTAACAAGAGCATTTTGGGGGAAGTGGTAGGGACAAAAGCTTGACTGGAATGGGTTAAGAGAAAAAGAGAGAAGAATTGGAAGCAGCAAGTAAAGATGATTCATTTCTAGATTTTACTCTAAATGGGGAGCAAAGCTGATCAAGGAAATAATATCAAGAGTAGTTTCTTTTATTTTTAATGAGGGAAGTAACAGCATATTTGTATGCTAATGGCAATGATCCAGTGGAGAGGGGAATGGTGATACAAGAGAGGGAAGGAGTATTTTTAAAATTTTGAATTTGAATACCTCTACATGAGGCCACAGCATTTTTGCCACATTCTAAACCATACTCTGACCCACTTCACTCATTTGTGTAACCTACATTTGACTTTGTATCTTTTGGCCTGGATAGATACAGATCTATATGGGACTCTAAAACAACACTGGAATCAATTGGCAAGAATGTAAATTAGACCCAGTCCTGCTAAAGCAGACAGAACCCCTAAGTGCTAATGTACCCTCATTCCCAGGAGTGTTTTGGCCACTTGTTCATGCAGATACTACAGATAATTGACAAAAGCAGCTGAAATCCCCAAACCTAATAATATACAATATAATGTAGATTTGGGGGGCTCAGTAATTTATTTTAGTGTCTAGAAATCTACTTAACTCTCTCACTTTCCTGGTCCTTTTGGACCTAGGGATGGTGACAGTTCTACTGTTGGACCCAGTTTCCCTTACCCCTTATCCACACCTTTGTAATTAGTCCCTTTGTGTATGAACCCTTTAAAAATTATTCTAATTTAAATATGTCATGTTTTGGGGTGCCTGGGTGGCTCAGTCGTTAAGCGTCTGCCTTCGGCTCAGGTCATGATCTCCAGGTCCTGGGATCGAGCCCCGCATCGGGCTCCCTGCTCAGCGGGGAGTCTGCTTCTCCCTCTCCCTCTGCCTCTCCCCACTGCTCCTACTCTCTCTCTCTCTGTATCTCTCTGTCTCAAATGAATAAATTAAAAAAAAATTTTAAATATGTCATGTTTAATATTGGAACCCTGACTGATACAGTCATTGGTATCAGAGTTTTCATCACCTGGTGATAACATGATGGCTGATGAAAACTCCGTTGCATCCCCTGTTCTGGGGGCACAGAGTGGGTGCGGAGGGGTAGACTGTAGTGGGTGTCTTCTGTTTGTACCCCTCTTCTATTTTCATGGGACTTTAGACATGATGTCTAATTTAATCTTCTCAACAACCCTATAGTAATAATAGGTCTTCTCGATTACCTTTGTCCTATATATCTGGCATTGTTCTGGGTGCTTTCCAGGAATCCATTCAATTAATCCTCCCAGTAGATTTACATGCCAAGTATCCAATTATTCCCATTTTACAGACAAGGAAACTTAAGTATAGAACAGTCCAGTAACTTCCCCGAACCCACTAAGTTAGAGATTAACCTCTGCCTCATAAGGCTTCTCAAAGGGGTTAGGTATGATTATCCTGTTTTTGCAGATAGGAAAACGAAAACTTAGAGAAGTAAAGGGACTCATCCCAGATATAGTCACCTGCACAGTGAGGATTCAAACCCAGGTCCGTCTAACCTCAGAACTCATGTCTGACATACTCTCTGCTTTCCTAATGCTTCATTGTCAACTGTCATGATGAGAGAGAGCTGACTGGGAAACCCAGGTTCTATGAACGTAAAATACTAAATATTAAAATATTAAAAATATTTTTAAAAGAAATGTGATGGACCTAATTCAAAATCCCTGCTAACAGATTTCCTAGGAGAACATTGCTTTTGGAATCATGTACATTGTGTTTGTACATTTATTAGCTGACATTAGCCCTGATCAAGGTGAAGTAGAATAGAGTGGTCATTTGTCATTCACAGACTGAGGAAATGCGTAAACCAGACCTGGAGAGAAGAGCCTGAGAAGGGAAACCACACTGGCCAGGGTACCAGTAACTTCTTTGTGCTTTCGAGACAGTTTCTCGTCTGCCACAAATAAAGGAGGGCAGAGTCAAGACCTAGCATACGCTTTATCATTCCTATTGCTCCTTGGGAATTTCCCTTGGGAATTTCCTCCTTTGGACTAGCACCATTGGCCTCATCTAGCCAATGTCATGGACTTACGGCTCTCTCCAATGATCTGCTTTTCAGATAACAGCATCCAGTCAATTTTCTGTTGTTGTTGCTGCTGTTCCATGCAGAAGAGGTAAGTCTACTTCTGAGGGCAACTTCTTGGAAAGTCATCCATTCAGTTTCTTCATTGTCTATTGTGTCTCCGTGGCTCCTTGATTCTGCCCTTCCCTTTGCCGGGGAAGCCCTTCTCCCATTTCCTCCCGGCTGCGTGCCCACTGATCTAAAAGTCTTCCTTCAGAAATTTCAGGTCTTCCACCATCTGTCCTGGATCCCTTTGGCATGAATTGCTCCTTCCATTACGTTCCCACAGCATGTGGCTTGGGTCTGTATTTAATATTTATTTTGTGTATGCTGTTTACTTCTCTGTGTTCTGCTCAATAATTTTTGCCCTTTAAGGGCAAGAATCCTGTCTTATTTATTAGAATATCTCCTCCCCCCCCACACCAATGATCAGGGTCTCTTGCACTTTGATGGCCAGCAAAAGATTGTATAGAATAAATGCAAGGTACCATGATAATAGTAACAGTTAGCATTTAATGGGGGTGTCCTCTGTGTAAGACTGTGCTAAAAGATTTGCATTTATTAGCCCACGTAACTCTCAAAAACACCTATGGTTTTTATAATCTCCATCTTACAGATGAGGGAATTGAGGCTTAGAGAGGTTCTATTGCTTCCCAAGGATTCAAACTCATATTCTTAATCACTACACCGTGTCTACTTATAACAATGGATACCGTCAAACGAGGTCATGCATGTAAAATGATAAACATTGTGCCTGACGCAGAATGAGTTTTTCATTATCATGATCATTATTTTATCACCGGAATATGCACCAGGTTCGGTTTGGGCATGGGACGTACGTTTCTTCAATTTTATTCCATAACAACTCCATTTGCTCTTAGCATCTCTAGCTCCTCCATAAGGAAAATGCAGTTCTGGGAGGTAGTAACTTGCCCGTGGAAAGTCTTTTAAGTAAGAAAGAAGTCAGAAAGAGACCTGGAGTTTCCTACTAGTTTCGTGAATATCTGGTGAATGCTTGGATAACCTGAATTCAGATCATAATTGGTAACATGGTTGTTTTTCAATCTCAGACAAGTCAGAGCACATATAAGCCTGAGCAAAGATGAAGAATTTTCAGAAAAATACACCCAGCGTCGCAGGCTGTGGTTCAGGGAATTGCCAAGCAAGAAGCAAGTGAGTATCATCTTGATGAGGGAGAAGGAACAGAGGAAGCTTGAGTTTTTAGGGTCTACGCTCCTCGAGGTACTGTTTGCTGCCATGCCCAGAATCTAGGGTCCTGCTTGGCACGTAACAAGTGCTTAATAAATATTTAGTGAGTGAATGCCTTAGAAGAGAGAGAGAGAGAGAAAAAAAAAAGACCAGTTAAAATAGCCTACTCTGCTATGTTTTGGCAGAACTTGAAACCAGACAGTGAATGGGGAAAAATGTATTCTGGCTACTGCCATTTTGAACCCAGGAGTAATTTTCAGCTCAGTGTTGGAGGAAACAGTGTTCTTAAGACGTGTGATAAACCCAAACACAGTTTATAGTGTGTGTGAAAGGAAAGGGCTGTTTATCTTTTTTCAAGAGAGAAAAACCCATAAAACAAAGTGAAACTACTGGGGTGGAAATCAAATTTCAAGAATTGTGGCTTAAAAAACATCCAGGGGTGCCTGGCTGGCTCAGTCCGTGGAGCATGCGACTCTTGATCTCAGGCTCATGAGTTCGAGCCTCGTGTTGAGCACAGAGCTATTGTAAAAAAGAAAAGAGAAATATCCAGTGCGATGCTGGCAAGAGAATTTGTGATCTTGACAACATACAAAACGATGAGTGGGTTGCTGGATTCAAAAGTTGTTTTATGGTCATTTCCTGTGTTTATCCACTCTGGTTTTTGCTTTGGTGCATCCAGACGGGTGAATTGGGGCAGCAGGGAAATGTACTCTATCCCTATTCTTTTTTTAGTGCAGATTACTAAACCAATAGTACAACAAATAATTCCTTGGTTTTTACAGTCCAACAGAGACCATGTGCAACCATCAAAACGCAAGCCACTGCCTCCCCTCCCACCCTCTGAGGTTACTGAAGAGAAGATCCAAGTAAAGGCGCTGTATGATTTTCTGCCCAGAGAGCCGTGTGATTTAGCATTAAAGAGATCAGAGGAGTACCTGATATTGGAGAAGTATAACCCTCACTGGTGGAAGGCAAGAGACCGTTTGGGGTAAGACTGGTGTCATGGTCCTCATCAAATTCCTCTTCGTTTATCCTCTGAAGACTTCTGAAGCGTAAAATCTGTTTTGTGGCTCATTTCCTCTGGGTTTAGAATTCTCCCTTCTGCATGGAGCAGAACCTATCCCCACATGTCCTATCTGTATGAGAGAGCATTACAGCACTGCAATTTCAGGCAGTCACAGAACTGCATGTACCCGGCTTCACATCCCGATGCTGTCACTTACTATTGTGTGTCCTTTGGTAGGTCACTTACGCTGAGTTTCTCTTCCTTCCTTCCTTCCTTCCTTCCTTCCTTCCTTCCTTCCTTCCTTCCTTCCTTCCTTCCTTCCTTATTTCTTTATTGAGGTATAATTGACATTTAACATTATATTGGTTTCAGGTGTGCAGCATAATAATTCAATATTTATATCTATTATGGAATGATCACCACAATATGTGTAGTTAACATCCATCACTATGCATAGTCATGAAAAATTTTTTTCTTGTGATGACAGCTTTTACAATGTACTCCCTTAGCAATTTTCAAATATGCAATATAGTATTATTGACTTAGAGTCACCATGCGGTACATTACATCCCCATGACTTCTTTATTTTATAAATGAAACTTTGTACCTTTTGACCCCCTTCACCTATTTCACCCACCCTCCACTCCCTGCCTCGGGTAACCACCAATCTGTTCTCTGTATCTATGAGTTTGGTTGTTTTTTTAATTAAAAAAATTTTTTTAGATTCCAGTGTAAATGAGATAATACAGTATTTGCCTTTCTCTGTCTGACTTATTCCACTTAACATAATGCCCTTGAGATCCATCATGTTGTTGCAAATAGCAAGATTTTCTCCTGTTTTATGACTAATTTTCTGTTGTGTGTGTGTGTGTGTATATATCTATATATCTGTATATCTATATCTATATAGATATATATACCTCTTTCTTTTATCCATACATCCATCAATGGGCACTTAGGTTGTTTCCATATCTTGACTATTATAAATAATGCTGCAATGAGCATGAGGGGTGCACACATCTTTTTGAGTTAGTGTTTTCATTTTCTTTAGATAAATAGCAGAAGTGGAATCACTGGATCATGTGGTAGTTCTATTTTTAATGTATTTTTGTTTCTTTATTTGTAAAATGGGAATAATAATTTCTACCATACAGGGTTTTTTTTTCTGATTTATACTTTCTTTGAGTTTTTGACTCCTTTTTTCTGCTAAGCTCTAAGGTAGGAACAGAAATAGTATCTCGCTAATTTTCATATTTCTGCAATGACTAGTTTTGGAAGTAAACATTGCAGTACTTGCCGAATTAAATTGGAAGGAAAAAAAGACCTTGGGATGCAAACAGACTTCATCATGTTGGGAGCAATAGATTGTACCTGCCTAGAGTCTGAGGTAGATGATTCTGAGGGGGATCTGGGCTGCTTGGAACAGAATGCTGACATTTGATTTCTATTCTTTGTGATGATTTGGAGATGATAAGTATCTGTGTATTAGAAGTATCTAGTTATATACCTCTTTCTTTAATTATATTTTCCTGATGGTTTGGCTCTCTTAACAGTTTTTAGTTTCAACTTAACATGTGATGGAGACTTTTCAGTGGGAAAAGAGGTATGAGTAAGTTCAGGACCATGTAATTAGCCCTCCTGCAGGTTGGCATTGGCATGACTCAGACTTTAAAAAAAGACGAATTACCTTTTAATTTCAAAGTTAATAAGTGAATATCGCTTTTTATAATATGCAACCATGATAAATAATGCCTCCAAACCCAAGCACCATTATTCACTTAGTGAGTACCCTTCTGGAAAATTTTCAATGCACTTTCATGTCCATATTGAAATACACATTCTTATTTGCAGATTTAGTTTACCTAATTCTTACCATGCTTTATGCGTTGTTCTGCAACTAGCTTGGATTTTTCAATAATGTCATGGAGATCTTTTTGCAATTTTATAATTTCAAATTTCATTGGTGAAGGTATAGAAAAAGAGAAACCCTTACCCTGCTGATGGGTGTGTAAATTTGTATGTTTTCCTTCAATGGCAATTTGCTGCATCTAAGGGGAGATGCACATATTTGGTGACCCAGCAATTTCCCCGTTTGGTATCTGTCTTAGAGAATTACTTTTCCTGGTGCACAAGAAGGCATGTTCATGTGTTTCTGTGCAGCATTTGCTATAATAGGGACATGGCTAAACCAGAATATCTATTCTATCTATTTTACAGCAATTCAAAAGAATTAAGTTGATATCTTTGTTGTTGCTGTGTTTTTAATCTAGTCACTATGACATCCCAATGATCTCGTAAGTGCCGCTTTCCTTCTTTGAAAAATTTTGATGTCACGAAACATCTTAAATTACTTCCATTGTAAGTCAGAACCTTAGTATTTGTCAAACAGAGATTTTAGTTGAATATGGAAATGAAAAATCCTTTTTCTTCTTTTAGAATTTAATCAGCAAAATGAGTTTGATTTCCTCCTATGTCCTTGAGGTTTTAAAAAGGATTGTTGTCACGATAATGCCACAGATGTACCAAGCATTTTGATTTTGGCTTTGTCTTTTGTTGTAGGAATGAAGGCTTAATCCCAAGCAACTATGTGACCGAGAACAAACTAACCAATTTAGAAATATATGAGTAAGTCTCCTCCAAAATATGCTCTATGGTTGATCTATGAAAAATCAGGTACATTTGGGCAGCTTACGAGTATAGAAGCTGGTTTTGGTCTACAAAAGGAAAAGAAAGTAACACATCTGGCTGCTTTAGTTTGAGACATCTTTGATCCTTATGATGGTTGATTCAGAAACTTCTTTTTCTTAAACTTCTTTTTGTTTTGTTTTGTATGACGACTTTTTTGGGTTTGTTTTAACAGTGACTGCATGGAAACCAAACGCTCATCTTGGTCTTGTTTTACTCTATGTCCTAAATGGAAAAATAACTATTTCAAAAATGACCTTAGTTTTTTAATGAGTGGTAAATTGAGCCTAACACAGAGACACACAACTATATTTTGGCTCATGTTTTGAAACGTTTTAGAAATAGCTAAAGAGGAGAAGCAGGCTAATGCTGTAGTTTGGGGGGAACTTCTGGCGTGTTCACTAAGGTTCTGCTTAGAAACTTATTTTTGTTACAATGATAGATTTGGAAGATGGAGATCTTAGCAATCACTTTTCTAGCCCCCCATTCCGCAGATCAGAAACTAAGGTTGTGAGAGTAATTTACAAGCAGAGAGTGGCAGAACTGGGAGTAGTCCTAGTCTTTTATAAATTCAGGTTTGCATAAGTTTTAGCACTTGACTGCCCTCCCCCAGTTTAGATACTCGCTTTGCAATTAGCATATGCTTCCAGCCTTGTGGCGGTAGGTGATGTGGGTTGAGGCATGAAGACAGGTGCTTCTCAGAGAACCAGAAGGCAAATATAAATTGAATGAGAACCAACCCCTCCCTCCCAGCCCCTAGGTGTCTGCCTTGCTACTAATTTAAGCCCACGTGGAGGCCAGACTCAGCATCTCTCTCCCTAAAGCAAATCCAATTCTAAAAGTATTGGTGGGGGTCGCTTGGGTGGCTCACTTGGTTGAGTGTCTGACTCTTGGAGCCCCACGTGGGAGTCTGTCTGGGGATTCTCTTCCTCTGCCCCTCCCCCACTCGCATGGGTGCATGCATGCATGCGCTCTTTCTCTCTCTAAAATAAATAAATCTTTAAAAGCATTGGTGAATAATGTAGACTTTCTTGGAGGGGACAAGGGATGACTACAGGACACATGACACATCCACATGACTTTACCAGGCTTCTCTATTAGCTACTTCTGTTCTCTCTCCCCTCTCCCCGCTTAGTACCATCACAGGTCTCTTCTGTCTTCTCTGTCCTTCACTCCGCTTGTCATGCCCCCTCTCTTGACCTGAGTCATTTAGCTCTGCCCCAAAAATCTAGCCTCCACTCAGTAGGACAAAGGCCCTAGGTGACTGAACACACCATCCTAAGAAAACAGTTTCACAACTCTCTACCGTCACCTTGGGGGGCTCGCCACTGCCCCCAACTGGAGCTGCCCAGCACAATAGGTCTCTTTTGAAGGTCAGGTCAGGGGAAGTTCTGTGTGAAAATCTCCTGTTAAGAAAAAGACTTTTTTCGGGGCACCTGGGTGGCTCAGTCGTTAAGCGTCTGCCTTCGGCTCAGGTCATGATCCCGGGGTCCTGGGATCGAGCCCCGCATCGGGCTCCCTGCTCAGCGGGAAGCCTGCTTCTCCCTCTCCCACTCCCCCTGCTTGTGTTCCCTCTCTCACTGCCTCTCTCTGTCAAATAAATAAATAAAATCTTTAAAAAAAAAAAAAAAAGACTTTTTTCCATATCGTAAACCCAGTTCAGACTTTCCAGGAGATTAAAGGAGGTATGTGTGAAAGTACCTAACACAGTGCCCGGGAGTGAGTAAATGGATGCTCACTAAGCAACAGTGTGACTTTCCTTCCTTTCATTATTAATTAATTTGCTGGCTGCCCCCTTAGTTTAGACGAGGGTTGGAGTCTGCCCTTAACAGCTTGTTCATACTGTAGATATTGGGTAATTTGAATTAAACTACCCTGAACTTAAAATAATCATCTCATTTTCTTGGCTTTGATTTATGTGTCTTTGAAAGTTATCTTCTTTAATTTTCTAATTGTGGGAAAATTAATTTTTTATTTCTGTTTCTTTTTAAAGGGGTTTGTTAAAATATAGATATAATAATTATCAATATAAATCACTAAAATATATCCACCACTTACTATATGCCAAACATCGTTCTAATGACTGTGTAGAAATTATGGCCCTAGGTTGAAATACTATAGTATAAGCTTAGAAATCGGAGAAATCTGGGTTCAAAGCCTGACATCACCACTGACTAGTGCCTGGGCTCTGGGCAGAATTACTGAATAGTTATAAACCTCTAAATGATATGAAAACTTGGAACTGAGATACCTGTCTCATGTAGGACCTAGTAAATATTTGATACATTCTAGAACTGTGAAGCTAACAGGAAGGGCATTCCCAGTTTGCCTGCTGTTACAGAGGTACCACATTTCATAGTTACCTCAGCCCCTGAATCACTCATCTGGTCAATCTTTACTTATTGTCCATTTTGATGTGCCGGGTGTTAGCTGTTGTGGGCACTGGAGATACAACGCATAACACGTAGATGCACTCCCTTCTTTTGTGGAACTTACAGCTTCATGGGAAAAGAGACATAAACCTCAAATTCACAAATAAATATAAAATTTTAAATTGTGGGGGCGCCTGGGTGGCTCAGGTCATGATCCCAGGGTTCTGGGATGGAGTCCTGCATGGGGCTCCTTGCTCAGCGGGGGGTCTGCTTCTTCCTCTCCCTCTGTTGCTGCCCCCCTACTTGTGCTCTCTCTCTCTCTGTCAAATAAATAAGTAAAATCTTAAAAAAAATTTTTTTTTAAACTGTGGTGTCATGAAGGAACAGTATGGGACACTGGGAGAAATCAATGGAGAAGGCTAAAAGATGAGGATATTGGGATAGGGAAGACCTCTGAGGAAGTGACTTGAGGTCTAAAGGAAGTAGGGGTGGATGGGGGAAGGAATGCTATGTTAGTGTAGGCTTCTGACATCTCAGGGGAAACTTTATACTTTGAAATATTTATGGCTACTTTGGTTTTAAATTAATATCCAAATTATCAACAGTACAGTGTGAAAACCTGGTTTTCAGTAAGCCTTCAAATCTTGATATACTGTTTATAAATCTAAAAAAAAAAAGAACAGTCACCTTAATTCAAACTCAACAGTATCCTTAAACAATCAGTCCTATTTATAAGCTCAGTTAATTAAATTTCCCAAAACATTTCACTTGCATTAATAAACTGAATGAATTCAATTTTCTGTTTAAATATTTTATATGCCTGACAGGGCGAATTTACAATTTCAATAGCCCTTTGTAAGTCCATATATGATCTCAGAAATCTAATAAATCAAACTTAAATGTGATAAGCCAAATTCTCGTAACCATACAAACATTTAAAAAGTCAAATTCCCTTAAACTTCAAATTGTAAGTTTAAAATTAATTTTGCATTTAAAATCAGAGGCTAAAACTTAATATGTCCGATTCTCTTAAAATAATACTTTATTTTATTTTTTAAAGACTTTATTTATTTATTTGAGAGTGAGCACAAGTGGGGGGAGGGGCAGAGGGAGAGGAAGAAGCAGACTCCTCGCCGAGCAGGGAGCCCGATGTGGGTTTCCATCCCAGGACCCTGAGATCATGACCTAAGCTGAAGGCAGTTGCTTAACTGACCGAGCCATCCAGGTGCCCCAAAAATAGATACTTAAAATATCAAACATATTGCTTATGCTGAATTTTACGGAAGCATGAGTTTCATTTATTGCATTTTCTCTCTGTTGAAAGTTTCATCTTCTCAGGGTTAGAAAATGACTAAGAGAAGCAGATTTACCATCTTAGATCTAACAGGGTTTCTAGGTTGAAAACTCAAGACCACAATACTGTTACTTGTTGGTTCTAAGACTGGGACAGGTGTACCCAAGGCTAACATGTACACAAGACGTTTGTACTTGGTAACAGTTGGACATGCTAGATGGTTTTCATATGCCAGTAGAAACCCTACCCTAAGCCCTCTGTCCACATCATTCAGTATGAGTTTTATAATCAGTGTTGTCCAGGCATAAGAGTTGCAGCATTACCTATTTAAAAACAAAACAAAACAAAACAAAACACAAAATTCTTCTTGACTATCTGATTTAACCAGATGAAATTCTGAAACAGCATGCCCCCTCACCTCACCTATATCATATCCATCTATTCTTTTTTCTGCCTGTTGAAATTCTGCATTATTTTAAAGGATATGAAATTCATCATATACTTGTCTCTGGTTCTTCTCTTACTACTTTGAAGTCATTTTAATGACATCTACACATGGATGGATTTTTAACTTATATTTAAGCAAAATTAATATATTTGCTTATATTACTTATCACCATAATAAGTAAGTACAAAACAACAAAATTAACACTTAATGTGATTATAGGTGAGAAACATTTAGAATAAAACAATTTATGTGAACTTTTTAAAAAAGATTTTATTTGAGAGAGAGAGAGTGTATGCGTGCATGGGAGCATGCACTCTTGGGTGAGTGGGGGGAGGGATAGAGGGAGAGGAAGAAGCAGACTCCCCACTGAGCAGAGAGCCCACTGCAGGACTCCATCCCAGGACCCTGGGATCATGACCTGAGCCAAAGGCAGATGCTTACCCTCTCTCATTTATTTTGAAAGAATTTCTTCTTTCTACAACAAGAGGTCTTAGACTCATTCTGAAAGTCCCTCCCCCAATATGAATATTCGTTAAAAAGTGCTGAATGATATTCACAGTCCAACATCACAATTAACTCCTGTTCCCACTAGTGATAAGTAGTCCAATGGTTTCATCTAGAATCACCTGTAATCATCCTCTCTTCTCTATGCTTTATCTTTTTAAAAGTTCATTTTCAACTTGAGGCCATTAGCATTTTTAATATGTGACCATTCTACTTTAGTGGCAGCTTTTTACTACTGCAGGTTAGTCCACAAGATACGATAGATTCTGTCCTCAAAGTCAGATAGAGGATTTTCATGTAGCCACCATTTGGCCTACCCACTGTGACTCAGTGTATGGTTATACATGCATTCTTCTTTCCACTGTCCACAAAAATAGCATTTCTGGTAATATTCCCTTAACTCCTTTTTAAAATCTTATTTTGAAACAAAAACTTTTCCATTTGTTTTCTCTCTCCTTTGTTCTACCATTTCCTCTCTCTTTCCTGTACAACATTTGCTTACTGACTAGGTCTTGTTCTGCCAAACTATGGGTTTCAATTATACTCATTTAATTGTGTTTACTGTGAGAGGATCTGATATTCTAAAGTCATTTCAGGATATGTTTCATACGGAGGAAACAGCAAGATAGGAGGCAGAAAGGGGCTTGGTGAATTTGAGGAAGGAAAGAATCCCAATATGGCCGAAGCTTAGCATGAGGGGAGAACAAGCAGAAAGACGAGAGGGTGTTTGGAGCAAGGCAGGTACTAGTTGCTCCATTTACATTATTAAACCACTAACTTTACTACAGGTTAACATACTTGGGGGAGTCAGATGGGCCAGAGTACGTTTTAATTTTGGAAAGGTAATATGGCACAGATGAAAGCAGGCAAATAGGAAGTTCCCAAGAGCAAAGAAAGAAACAGGTATTTTTTAGTTTGTCTACCAAAGCTCAGTAAATGTTCATTGACTTATTAACCACATACGTTTCATGAAAATTTTCAGGAGATTAAATCACTCAAAATCACAAACTAAGTATCTGTCAGAAAGTTGAATTGAGATATGATAGAATAAACTAGGTATCGGCTTACAATTAATAAAACTGTTATACTAAATGACACATAATAGTACATTGTTGTTTATCGGAAATAAAAAACGCTCAGCTTTCTAAAATCAGTTCTGGAGTAAAGTTCCTAAAAATGAAGGAAATGAAGCAGGTTTTTTTTTTTTTCTGGAAAAAATAGAATATAAAATTTTAAAATTATTTTTATTGCTTTTACAGGTGGTACCATAGAAACATTACCAGAAATCAGGCAGAACATATTTTGAGACAAGAGGTAATTCACTTTATTCATGAATAACTTGTGAATATTTTCAAAGTTTCTAACAGATGTTCATTGTAAAGATTTGACCAAACTTAAAAGTTTTATTACTTCCTGTTCTTTTCAGTTCTAAAATATTATTACAACTTTATCTGTACTGTGCAATTTCCGATAAGTTGTAAACCAGATATATTTGTATCAGCTCATGTTTTTCATTGACTTTCATTGTAACTTGAGAAGTGTATTTTTCCTGAAATGATTTCAACTCCAACGTACTGAAACTCCTCATTCACTCCAAAGTGCATCCCGCAGTAGAGTCTATATTGGAATTGCCCATACACCTTTGCATCACATACAATAAAATATATACTCTGTCTTCATGAGCTTAGCTAAGGCTTCTTAAAAACACAAATAGAGAAAAATACTGAGTGCTACATTTTCTTTGTTCTTTGGGAACAAAAGGAAGAGTGAGGTAGCCAAAATATCAAACTCAGATCAAAACTGCTCTTTTAGGTCAAAGCAAAACAAAAGTGCATACAGTTTCCAACGGACGGTAAATACGAACTGTGGGTAAATGTAGAGTCAAACCTAGAAACTAGGTAAGAGGTATGTGTGTCACTTTGCCCTGCTATCAGATGTTGAGGAAATCTAGAAATATGAGTGAGAAAGAGTCAGTTCTGGAACTACAAAGTCAATACCAGTAAGGACTCAAGACAGAAGGGAGGTCTAGTGGATAGCAGGGGGTTAGACAGAGTTTGAGCGACCCAGACCCAGGCTCAGCTGGGGGTGGGGAAGGAGGTTGGAGGCCAGGCTTGGCTTCACTGGCTAGGAGGAAATGGGACGCGGCAGCAAATGTGGGACCCACCGGGCATGGTGACAGCAAGTGGCCTCCTGTAAAGTGATATTAGTAGGTCTAGAATGGACAAAGATGTTATGACAAGTAGGCAGAACTGGAGAAGGAAAATTCTCAAGTCGGTCCACGGTAAGCAAGTTACCCTCTCTCATTTATTTTGAAAGAATAGGGTGATAGGGTCAAAATCACAGGGGCTGTGCGGGATCAGCTGGAGAGACTCTTGCGCCTGCCAGGGAGCCAGAACAGAGCCGGGGGCTGACCTCCCTACAAAGACTAGATGAGGGAGTTATGCAACAAACCTCCACACACCCATAACCCACACAGCACAAATAGCAACATTTGGCCATAACATGCTTAGACAAAATAAAACCTGGCAGATGCAATTGACACCCATCCCTTCCCTCATCTGTTTTGTCTCCGCCCACTCTCCAGAGACAATCACCTTAGAAGGGTGTGCCCCCACTGCATCCATGTGCTTATATTTTTATCATATATTGGTGCATGAACAGCCCACAGTGTTACGTGTTTTAACATTTGACATAAGGGAGATCATAGGTATGTTGATTTTTAATGAAACATTGTATTTCAGTTTCATTCCCATGGATACATAAAGAGCAAACACATTCCTTTAACTGCTGTATTTCATTAGATGAGTATAACAAATGTATTACTAATCATTCACGTTGTTTCTAACTTCTTAGTATTATGAACAATGCTGCCAAGAACTTCCATGCACATGTCACCTTGTACACAAGGGCAAGGGTTTCTTTCGGTTATACCCAGAAATGATCTGGTCAGAAACTATGTGCAGACTTAGCATTACTAGATATTTTGAAATCATGACTCAAAGTACTTGTACTAGTTTATATTCTTACAAGGAATGAGAAAACTGGTCCCCTACATTCTTGCCAACAGTTGGTAGCTTTTCTTTGATTCACTGAGAAATGGTATATATATTTTAAAATGTGCATTTCCTTGATGAACAGTTCAGTTGAGTGACTTTTCATGTGTGTGCTGGCTATTTGGGCTTCCTCTGCTGTTACATGTCTGCTAATACCCTTTGCTCATTTTTCACTATGTTCTTTTGATTTTTGGCCCTAAAATTTTTTTATGCTCTTTTCTTATTTTAAATTTTAAAACATGTTAATGTCAAATTTCTCAATTTTTATGATCTTTTTTCCTTTTTCAGTATAATAAATTCTTCTCTCTCCTGAAGTGATAAAATGATATTTTCTTTTAAATGGTTTAAAGATTTGCTTTTCATATTTAGGTCCTAATCTGTCTAAAGTGTGTGTGTGTGTGTGTGTGTGTGTGTGTGTATGTTATGTGTGTGGATATTTTTTAAAATATACATATTTTTCCTATATATCTAAAAATATGTTTGTAATTTATATATTTTCTATTTTTTTTTAAGTACCTGGATTAAATCCTACTTGATCATGAGGCATTTAAAACATATATATTGCTAGTTTGAGTTTCCTAATACTTTAGTTAGCATTTGTCCTGCTATGTTCACAAGAGGCCTGGCTTCTAATTTCCCACTCTCTTTGTTTAGTTTTAGTATAAAGGCTGTACTAGTCTCATAAAATGAGTTGGGACATGAGGTTTTGTCTCTTTCCAATCTTTAAAATAGTTTATATTGAATAGAAGTTATTTGCTCCTTGAAGTTACATATATCTCTCATAAAATAGTTTGGACATGCAGCTTTTTCAAACAGATAATTGAGTACTGATTTAATTTCCTTTTCTTCTTGAGATGTTTGACAATTTATATTTACGTGGAGAGTTGCCTACTTTATATTTATTTTCAAATTGATTGCATAAATTTTTATAGAAGTATTTTATAATTTTATTTATTTCACATTTCAATGGCATGTTCATATAGTTTAAAAATCAAAAGATTTTGAAGTTTTCTCCCATCCTTGTCCCCAAGATACCAGTTCCCTTCCCCATAGACAAACTTCTATTATTAGTTTATTTTGTGTCCTTTCAGAGATATTTAATACATACACAAACAACTAGAAATATATTTTCTTATATTGTTATTTTTACACAAATGGTAACATATTATATATACTCTTGTGTGCATTACTTTTTTCACTCAGCAATATGTATTGGGAAGGAAACTTTTCACATCAATACACAGAAAGTGTCCTCATTCATTCTACAGCTGCATAGTATTTCTTGCATTGGGCGTATCACACTTTATTTAGGAAATTTAATGGAGGGGTGGAGCACTGGACTCGTGGTTTCGGATTGGTTGTGACCTCGGGGTTGTGGGATTGCCTGCGTGGGACTCTGCGCTTGGCCCAGAGTCCGCTTAGGATTCTCTCTCCCTCCTCCTCTTGCCCTACCCCTGCTTGTGCTCTCTCTAAAATAAATAAATAAAATCTTAAAAAAAATTTAATGGGAATTTAAGTGGTATACACTCTTTTGCTATTGAAACAGTGCTGTTGGGGCGCCTGGGTGGCTCAGTCGTTGAGCGTCTGCCTTTGGCTCAGGTCATGATCCTGGGGTCCTGGGATCGAGCCCCGCATTGGGCTCCCTGCTCCGCGGGGAGCCTGCTTCTCCCTCTCCCACCCCCCCTGCTTGTGTTCCCCCTCTCACTGTGTCTCTCTCTCTAAGAAATAAATAAAAGTCTTAACAAAACAAAACAAAACAGTGCTGCTATAGGTAACCTACCTACATAGCTTTTCCCATTTATGTGAGTATATATGTAGGATAAATCCCCCAAGATAGAAATTCTGGGTCAAAGGGAATGTACATTTCTAATTTGGGGAGGTATTAAATACCCTCTACAGGAGTTGTACAATTTACATACCTGCTAAAAGTTGTAAGAGTGCCCATTTTCTCACAACCTTTCCAGCAAATGTTTAATGAAATATGTGGCACTTTGCTCTCTGACATCTCATCT
Source organism: Leptonychotes weddellii (assembly GCF_054177405.1). Taxonomy (NCBI): domain Eukaryota; kingdom Metazoa; phylum Chordata; class Mammalia; order Carnivora; family Phocidae; genus Leptonychotes; species Leptonychotes weddellii. The sequence goes on from NC_138370.1 coordinate 142,241,268, forward strand.
CAGTGTGGGTTTCATTTACATTTCTCCTATCCCAGAAATGTTAAGCATCTCTGTGTATATGAAATTTTAAATATTTGTATCTCCTTTTCTGTAAGATGTCTGTTCATATCCTTTGCAAAATTTTCTGTTGTTGCTTTTTTTTAATGCTTTCCTCACAGTTCGTAGGACCTATGTAGCTACATTAAGAAAATTAGCTCTTTGTGATATGTGGCAATACTTTCCCCAGTTTTTCAACTGTCATATATTTTTTTTTTGCCATGAATAGTGCTTAAATTTTATGTGTTCGAATTTATCAGACAAATTTTTTAAAGCTTTGTGTCAGGTTCGAATTATCTTACCCGCTCTGAGCTTTAAAAAAAAATGCCTATGTTTCTTGATTACTTCAGTGGTTTTATTTTTTACATAGACATGTTTGATTCATTTGTAATTATTCCTGATGTAGAGTGAGGTATGGATCTGATTTTATTTTATTTTTTCTAGATAGTTACCAAGTGTCTATCTTTTCTGTATTGATTCGAGGTACCACTTTCATCATAAGCACAGCTCCTATGTTGGACTACATCTGAACTCACTACTTGGTTTTATTGATCAGCCTGTGTATTTAGGTGATACCTTTATAATATTTCAAATACTGAGGCTCTCTTTGTGTGGCTAGCCTCCCTCATTCTTTTTTTCCAGAAATACTCTGGAGATACATTTTATACATATGAACTTAACAATTATTTTGCCTAGTTTTAAAAAGCTTCCTGCTGGTGTATTAAATTTACAGAGTAATTTAGGGAAAATTGTTTGGGCATTACAAATCAGTGGGGTTTGGGGACGAGTTTGTTCTGGGACCCATATTAATTATTCCTGTAGAAAAAATTAAAATCAGGTCCCTACTTCAAGCAAAAATAAATCTTCGATGGATTGAAAACCTAATGAGAAAAGCAAACATCTTTATATTCTTTAGGAGCATTTTATTGATTTATTTTTAAAGATTTATTTATTTATTTGAGAGAGAGAGAGAGAGAAAGCATGTGCACGGTGTGGCAGGGGGCAGAAGGAGAGGGAGAGAAAAATTCCAAGCAGACTCCAGGCTGAGTGCAGAGCCCAGCGCGGGGCTTGATCTCAAGACTCAGAGATCATGACCTGAGCAGAAACCAAGAGTCGGTCGCCCAAATGATTGTGCCATCCAGGAGCCCCTTTAGGATCATTTTAAAGTTTTCTTCATATAGCTCTTGCACATTTGTTTGTGTATTTTTCTGTTGCTACTATAAATGGGTATCTTTTTTTTTTTTTTTTACTTATGAAAGCTCTTGAGTTCTGTGAATTAATTTTGTAACAGAAGACTTGGTGAATTCAAAACTTTTTTTGGTAGTAGTTTTTTAGTTGATTCTCATGAGTTTCAGGTAGACTCTTACCAGTAGCAAACAGTGATGATTTCAGCTCCTTTTTATAATTTAATAGAGTATTTCTTGGTGGGTTTTTGTTTTGGTTTGGTTTCTTTTCTTTCTTTTTTTTTTTTTTTTTGGCCTCTCATTTAATTGCATTAGCTGGCATCTCAGAACAATATTAAATACCAGTGCTGACAGTGGGCATTTCTTTTTCCTGATTTTAGTTGGAATGATTCCCACAGAAAACATAATGCTGGACTTGGGACTAACGTAAACATGGACTATTGTGTTACAGAAGTACATATTTATTACTATTTTACTGAGAATTTAAAGAAAACTGATTCTAGAAATTGAAATTTGTCAAATGCCCTTTCAATATCTATGGTGATGTTCATGAGATTTTTCTTCTCAGATCTGTTAGTAGGATGAATTAATAAAATTCCTAATATTGAATTACTTTTTCATTCCTGTATGCAATCCTTCTTGGTCATGGTATATTATTCTTCCACTGTGCTACTGGATTCAGTTTGTTAATATTTAATTAGGATTTTTGAGTGGACATGAGTGAGATTTGTGCACAATCTTTGCTGTGTTGTTGGTGTTGATATTAAACCCACTTTATATAAAAATTTATAAGTTTTTCTTCTTTTCACATGCTCTGGAATCATGCAGCATCACAATATGTCCTCCATGGTGTTTTTAATGTTGTAGCTCTTTTAAAGCCTTATCCATTTTCCCATTCAGTAGGTCCATTAACATTTCCAGATCTTCTGGAATCAATTTTGATAAATTTTATGTTTTGCTAGGTAATCACTCATTTCATTCAAATTTTCAAATGTATTATGTAGAGTCAAGGTGATGCTCTCATTTTTTTTCTGGATCTTTGTGGCTTATTTTTTCTGATATATTTCCCCTCTTATTTATTGGTTAGATTGGTTAGCAACTTACCTATTTCATTGTTTTTCCCTCTATAACCAGATTTTGAACTTAATGACTAGCTTTATTATATTTTTGTTTTTATAATTGATTGTTTTCTGCTTTTGTCTTCATTTCTTTCTTCCACTTGACCTGGTTCTTGCCCTAACTTCTTGAGGTAGATACATTTATTTTGTATTTCTTTTGTTTATTGATGTAAGCATGAAGACTGAGTACTGTTTGAACTATATAGCAGAGTTTCCGATATGTGGCATTTCTTTATTATTTTCTAGATGTTTTCATTTTTATTTGAATTTCCTTGAGTTATATAAAAGAGAACTTGAAAATATCCATGCAGTAGTAGCTTTCTCCTTGGGGGCTTGTTATTAATTTCTACTTTTATTGCTTTGTGGTGGTGACTGTTTGCACTCTTTCCACCTTGAAGAGGAGGTCACTACTTAGACAACTTGACTGAATGCATAGCATCTCTACATCTGTGTATATATACTGCCTACGTAGCCACTGTACGTACAACTTTGCTTTTTACATCTCCATCCTTTATACCTTCTGTCCTCTATGGTTTGTAACCCAGTCCGTGGACATGGTAGGAATTCAATAAAAGCTACATGTTTATTATTTTAAGTGGCTGTAAGAGATTTTTTGGTTTAAAAGTTTGACCAGAAAATGAGGCTTGTTCCTTGGTAAGCATCTAGAAGGAAGAGAAGGCTTTGCTTGATGTATCGTGCTCACTTTGAGGGTTACACCATGGTGTTTGTTGGGTTAGGGCAATTCTCAGGCAAGTTGTTGGCACTTCGAAAGTGTACACTTCCACACATTTGGCAAGCTTCTGAGATGGTTCCCTCTCCACAAGTGTAAACACACTAAGTAAAGGTGGAAACTTTTTTTTATGATATCAAACAAACAACACAAACCAAACAGTCCAACAACCAAGTCATTTGAAAACAATTTACAGCTTTATTGGGGGTTCCCAGAGGATGTCAGTGGGAATCCAATTTATAACCTAACATCAAACTTAAAATACTCTTCTTTCCTGCCCGTTCTCTTCTTGTCTCTCCCATGCCCTGGTGGCAACTAAAATCACTCCTCCGCTCTTCTCTCCAGACTCCCTCAAAGCTTATCCTCTCTCCATCCCTGTCATGGATTCTGCTCCCTTTTCCCCACTCCCTCCCTGCTTTTCCAGATGTATTTCTTGCTGCCTCCCTCACCCCACCTGCTGTGTTGTTTCTTTTCTTCCAAAATACAACCTGCCAATCTGTCTCACAGCACTTCCTGTTCATCAGCAATGTGTGTCAATTACCTTGATTGATATAACAAAAATAATGAAATGGTGGGGTACAGGTTGTCAAGTGCAGAATTTTTCTTAGAAAAATCGGGACCAAGGTTTTAAAAATACTCATACATTATAAATTCTTGTCCCAATTAAATATTTTTTTGTAGGTGTGACTTCTTAACATATAAGGGAGATAAGATTGCATGTATTTGTGAAAACAATCTTATCCACTTGTAGTAAGTCAGTATGGTTTGGTTTTCATTCCTGAGATGTAGGTTTGTCTTTCTTCCTAATAACGACTAAATCTGTACAATGAATTGTTTTGCAGTCTAAAGAAGGTGCATTTATTGTCAGAGATTCAAGACATTTGGGATCCTACACAATTTCTGTGTTTATAAAAGCTAGAAGGTAAGCAATTGTGATTTTGATCACTTTAGAGGTAACGATTCTTGGGACAGTCTTTCTTAGTGAGACACTGTCACATGGAGAAAGAGAGGTCTTAGCACAGAAGATTGCTGGCCTGGAAGTTGGTACAACTGATCGATTCAAGTTGTATTCCTAACAAGCTCTGTGTGTGACTTTGGTAAGTTAAGGGACTTCTCCCTCCCGTCTCCTTTTCTCAACCATGAGGAAGTTGGCTTAGTGGTGGCAGACAATGGTGGTCCTTTCCTCATATCCCTTGGGGTTTACCTGCAGAGCATTCTCCTGCACTCAGAAAGCATCCTGTGCCTTTCTGCTGGAGGATGTTCTCTGGCTGTGGGAACTCGGGGTCCCCATGGGTAGACTGGAGGTGCCTGAGAGTTAACATCCTAGGAGCAACCCTCCATCAAGGAGGAATGGAAGATTGGCCCCTCAGCTCCTTTGCACTTTGGTGGGACAATTCTCAGACGTGTTCCACAGTCTCTCGAGGCTGCCTAGAGCCCCAGTGGCTATAGCAGACCTGCTCATCAGTATACTCTCTCTCAGTTTTCCTCCTTTGTTTCATGTCTCCTTATATCCCTCCCAGTGCATTTATTCACTCATTGAACTGATAACTAAATACTTATAAGTGTCCCTAACGGGCTCTACGATTTTGGACACTGGAGTTGTCAACTAGACAACTTTGGCTGAAGTTATGTTCGAATCTAAGGACCCAATAGATGGCTCAGGAATTTACCCAGGCATGCTGAGGCACCAGTTGAATGTAACCCACTCTGCAGTGCATAGTGTCACTAGGATAAAAGTTTTAGAGGTGGCGGGCGCCTGGGTGGCTCAGTCGTTAGGCAACTGCCTTCGGCTCAGGTCACGGTCCCGGGGTCCTGGGATCGAGTCCCGCATCGGGCTCCTTGCTCAGGGGGAGCCTGTTTCTCCCTCTGCCTGCCACTTCCCCTGCTTGTGCTCTCTCTCTCTCTCTGACAAGTAAAATCTTTAAAAAAAATAAAATAAGGGGCGCCTGGGTGGCTCAGTCGTTAGGCAACTGCCTTCGGCTCAGGTCATGGTCCCGGGGTCCTGGGATCAAGTCCCGCATCGGGCTCCTTGCTCAGGGGGAGCCTGCCTCTCCCTCTCCCACTCCCCCGCTTGTGTTCTCTCTCTCTGTCAAATAAATAAATAAAATCTTAAAAAAAAATAAAGTAAAATTATAGTTGATTTGGGGCACCTGGGTGGCTCAGTCAGTTAGGTGTCTGCCTTCAGCTCAGGTCATGATCCCACGGTCCTGGGATCAAATCCCACATCGGGCTCCTTGCTCAGTGGGGAGCCTGTTTCTCCCTCTGCCTGCCACTTCCCCTGCTTGTGCTCTCTCTCTCTCTCTCTGACAAGTAAAATCTTTAAAAAAAATAAAATAAGGGGCGCCTGGGTGGCTCAGTCGTTAAGCGTCTGCCTTCGGCTCAGGTCATGGTCCCGGGGTCCTGGGATCGAGCCCCGCATCGGGCTCCCTGCTCGGCGGGAGGCCTGCCTCTCCCTCTCTCACTCCCCCGCTTGTGTTCTCTCTCTCTGTCAAATAAATAAATAAAATCTTAAAAAAAAATAAAAGTTTTAGAGGTGGAGTCCTGTCGCTTCACGAATTGACTTAGTTCCAAAGTGATCTTTTGCTTTTTTACTAATTCACATTCTATTGATTGTAGAAATATGGAGGCTACCATCAAACATTATCAGATTAAAAAGAATGACTCAGGACAGTGGTACGTGGCTGAAAGACACCTCTTTCAATCAATCCCTGACTTGATCTGGTATCACCAGCACAATGCGGCAGGTAAGGCAGGAGCTTCAGGCTGGGAGAGTCAGGGAGCCTGGCCCCAGACAGGCAATGCATCTTTGGTCTCAGACACTTTAACAGGAGCAAATACCCCTGCAGAGATCTGTAAGAGCCTGAAATACAACTTGTGTTTTGAACATTTCTCCTCATTGATGCTTCTTTGTTTTTCTAGTCAAGGGAAAGAGGTAGGTTGATTTTTTACATTTCTGGCAGGTTAGGAAAAATGATAGCTGGCAGAGAAGCAAAAGGCAATGTAATCATCAATGCATTTGTTCTTGAAATTTACATAGGGCTAAGTGTAATGGCATTTCAAGTGCCCTCGATAATCATGCCCCCATAAATTTACTCTCTACTTCAGTCGTATAGAAAATTACCCTTAAATATCTCATTCTCTGTTCTTTCTGTTTGGAGAACACAAAAAGTTGTATAGGACACAGCCTTTCGCAGTTAAAATTTGACTTAAATAAAGCAGAAGCATTATTTAACCCCCTTCTTCAGGTGTTGTTTGCAATAGTTGCTAATTTTGCAAACTTATTATCTATGGAAAGATATAAGATTCCAGAAAGTTCCACCACAATTACAGTCACAGCTCTGGCCTTTAGCCCTCCCCCAACCTCTCCTGGACCACCTTGAACCCATAGGGGAATCTTCTTACCTCAATATTATAGAATTTGGAACCCATTGTAACTTTTCATATTATTTTGATTTCTTGCCATTATTTTAGATTTCTCTCATGAAAAGTTGTGTTGACAAAAAAAAAAAATCCTTTTGGAAAGTGGCCACTTTTCCATTATACTGGTCTATATGTCAAGAGTAAATCCAAGGAAGTTTTTATCCATTTATGGGATGAGTCCACATGGATATTCCAGATGGTCTCTGGGAGTTTGGTTAGAGAGGAAGTAGCGGTGAGTCTGAGTGGGACCAGAGAGGACATATTCATGTGTAGAGACAGAAACCCTTAGAATCAGGAGATCAGTTCTGAGTTTTTTTCTTTATAGTCCTCTTTTCCTTCCCTTCAGAAAAAATTTGAGAAACAGAGTGGTTATGCTGGTGTGGTTAAAAAAAATACTAAGGTAGATCAGGATGTGCTGACATGAAGAGATGTTAGTGATAAGTTGTTTAGTAAAGAGAAAAAAAGTGCAAAACAGTACATGAGAATATAGTCCCACTTTTGTAAACAAAAATACATACATATGAGTGCATAGAAAAATTCTGTTAAAGTTTAGGTAAGAATTTTTAAACTGAAAAGATTATAACAGACTACAAACTTAATGTTTACTTTTGGGGAATGACACTCGGGGTAAGGGAAGCTTTTATTTTCTGCCTGTTGAGATTGCTTAGGGTTTGATATTTTTGTTACGATATACATAAATTATTCTTATAATGCATAAAAGATCACTTTTAAAAAGAAAAAACTGGATCAGGGGCTCCTGGGTGGCTCAGTCATTTGAGCATCTGCCTTCAGCTCAGGTGATGATCCTTGGGTCCTGGGATCCAGTCTGATGTCGGGCTCCCTGCTTAGCAGCAAGCTTGCTTCTCCCTCTCCCTCTGCTGCTCCCCCTGCTCCCTCTGTCTGTCAAATAAATAAATAAAATCTTTAAAAAAAAGAAAAAACTGATTCAAACAAAACAACAACAACAAAAAAGAAAAGCTTCCAACTATAGCTGCTATTTATTAGGGAGAAAAGAAAGTACAAAAGATATAACAAGAAAGAAGGATGCTAAGAGGAAGGGAAGGGGACCCAGAAATAGCGATATTTATTGAAGACTTACTTTGGGCCAGACCCTGTTCTGAGTGCTTTTATGTATATTTATTTATTTAATTTTCAGAATGATCCTATGAAGTAGGTGCTGTTGGTATCTCCATCCTACAGATGAAGGAACTGAGACATGAGTGGTACTCATGATTACACAGTTAATAAGTGTTTGTGCTGAGATTTGAACTCGAGGAATGTTTGAGACCTATTTAGAGCCATTGAACCCACTGGCTCTGGCGTCTGCACTCAATGACTGCTATAGCCTCCAGAAAGAGACAGATCAGATCATCGGAGGGTACTTTGGAGGGTCCAGTTTCAGAGGACGCTGTGAATCAGAGCCCATGACTATCTTGCCTACTTTTTGACTTCTGGTCAATTTAGTTCATGACACTTCATCTCTTTCCCAGAAGTAAGGACAATGCCAAGAGAGTGACAGACTTCTTTCTGTCAGAAAGATAGACTATCATTAAACCCCTGGTAGTATATCATAGAATAATAAATAAATCACAGAATAAAAATGTTTAGCAAATAAGAACTTTGAAAATTAGAAGACAGTGTTAGGGTCTTAAAGAAATTCCTTGTTATGTTCTTTATTGGGATCATGTGTTACAGAGTCCCAGCTCGATGAGGGCTCTAACCTCAACTAGGTCTTCTGAGTCATTGGTAAGTATCCTTTCCTGTTCTCTCTTCAAACTTCTACCATTCTCTTCAAGACCCCTTTTCCAGTATTATCCACTGCCCTCTCAGCAAACCTCTAGCTGTCTACTTCATTAAGAAAATTGAAGCCACCTGACATGAGCTCACTCAATCTTGTCTTCCTGCTGCCAAGCTCTCATCCTCACCTCACTCCTTCCAGTACTGGTAAGGCTGAGCCTATGCTCCTGTTCCCTCCACTCCTCTGCTGCTTGGACCATCCACCATCCACTCTTCTTTCCTCTCCTATATCTCGTCCATTTCTTCTTACCTTCTCCCTTAACCCTGCAAACATCCTTAAGAATCTCTTATTCAAAAAGCCAAAAAACAAAGCCCTCCCTTGGTCCTTTCTTCCTTTAGACATTGCTCTTCCAAGTCACACTTTTGGAAAAATGTGTCCACATCCATTGTCTCCACTTGGTCCATTTTCCATTTGCTTTTTAGGTGTCTGCAATCTGGCTTCTGCCTCCATTGCCCTGTGTTTTACCAGTGACCCCCATATTGACCTGTAGGGTCATGCTTTTTAGTTCTTATATTTTCAAGTCCTCTCTGCTATATTTGACATGTCACCCCTTGAAACTCCCTGCTTTCCAGATGTTTTGACACTGCCTTTTCTTGTGCTTGAATTCAGATCATTCCTTAAAGTTCTTCCCAATGGGTCTTACTTCTACTCTTCCCTTAAACATTGGTGTTCTGCAGGGATTTGTCCCCAGTCACTTCTCTCCTCACCCTAGACATTTCCCTTTGCAGAATTCTTCTGCCTGGTAGTCCCAGGCACTTGCAATCCCAAGGCCCTGAACTTCAGTGATGATATGGAACTCTTCATCTTTTTTTTTTTTTTTTACCATATGACTTCATTTATATTTGGAATCTAAAAAAAACAAACAAAAAACAGAAATAGATTTATAAATACAGAGAACAAACTGGTGGTTATTAGAGGGTACGGGGGAGTGGGTGAAATAGGTGAAGGTGATTAAGAGGCACAAACTTCCTGGAACTCTTCATCTTAACCACTGCTTTCTCTCCAAACCTACTCTTCTTCCTGTTGTCCATTTCAGATAATAGGGTCATCATCCTGCCAATTACAGGGGCTGGAAACATAGAGGAGTCACAAGAGATGATTCTATTCTCCTTAATGGATAACTTCTTTCCTCCTCCTCCTCCCCCTCTGTCTCCTCTCCCTCCCCTCCCCCACCCTTCCCCTCCCTCCCTTTCTTCCTCTTTTCCTTCTCCCTCCTCCTCCTCCCCCTCCTCCCCCTCCCCCTTCTCTTCTTCCCCTCCTCCTCCTCCTTCTTCTTCTTCTCTTCAGTTACTGGAAAACTTTCTTCTATTGAAGTGTATTTGCCATACAATAGTATATTTAGGTATATAGCATAGTGATTCAACATTTATGTACATTACAAAGTAATCACCACAATAAATCTAGCTACCATCTGTCACCATACAAAGTTGTTACATATTATTAACACATGCCATACATTGTGTCTCCTACAAAAATTTGTACCTTTTAATCCCCTTTCCCTATTTTGCCTATCCTACCACCCCCCACACTCACTTTAGCAACCACCAGATTGTTCTGTTTTTATGAGTATGTTTCAGTTTTGTTTTGTTTGCTTTGTTTTTTTAGATTCCACATATAAATGAATTCATACAGTATTTGTCTTTCTCTCTCTGATTTTTTCACTTAGTATAATACCACCTAGGTCCATCCATGTTGTTATAAATGGCAAGATTTTATTCTTTCTTATGGCTGAAGAATATTTCATTATTCCAGCCATATATTCTTTATCCATTCATCTATCAGTGGACACTTAGGTTGCTTCTGTATTTTGCCTGTTTAAATAATGCTGCAATAAACATAGGGGTGCATATATCTTTTCAAATTAGTGTTTTTTATTTCTTTGGAGAAATACCCAGAAGAAGAATTGCTGGATTGTATGGTAGTTTTATTTTTAGTTTTCTTGAGGAACCTCCACACTGTTTTCCATGGTGGCCACACCATTTTGCATTCCCACCAACAGTGCTCGAGGGTTCTCTTTACTCTGCATCCTCGCCGACACTTGTCTGATTGATACTAGCCATTCTGACGGGTGTGAGGTGATATCTCATTGTGTATTTGATTTGCATTTCCCTGATGATGAGTGATGCTGAGCATCTTTTCATGTGTCTGTTGACCATCTGTATGTCTTCTTTGGGGAAATGTCTATTTGGGTCCTCTGCCCATTTTTTTAAAATTGGATTGTTTGGTCTTTTTTTGATATTGAGTTGTATGAATTCTTTATATATTTTGGATATTAGCTCCTTTTTGGTCATAGCATCTGTAAATACCTTCTCCCATTCAAGTAGGTTGCCTTTTTGTTTTGTTGATAGTTTCCTTCACTGTGCAAAAACTTTTTAGTTTGATGTAGTCCCATGTGTCTATTTTTGTTTTTGTTGGCCTTGCCTGAGGAGATAGATGAAAAAAATATTGCTTAGACTGATGTCCAAGAGCTTACTACATATGGTTTCTTCTAGGAGTTTGATGTTTTCTAGTCTTACATTTAAGTCTTTAATCCATTTTGAGTTTGTGTGTGTGTGTGTGTGTGTGTGTGTGTGGTGTAAAAAAGTGGTCCACTTTCATTCTTTTGCATATAGTTGTCCAGTTTTCCCAGCACCATTTATTGAAGAGAACATCAATGGGGATCTTTTCACCATTGTATGTGTTTGCCTTCTTTGTCAAAGATTAATTGACCAGATAAGCTTGGGTTTATTTCTGGACTTTCTATTCTGTTCCATTGATCTATGTGTCTGTTTTTGTGCCAGTACCATACTGTTTTAATTATTATAGCTTTGTAGTATAGTTTGAAATCAGGGAGTGTTATACCTCCAGCTTTGTTTTTTCTCTCTCAAGACTGCTTTGGTTATTCAGGGCCTTTTGCGATTCCATACAAATTTTAATACTATTTGTTCTACAACTTCTGGTTAATTATCAAGTGCAATGAATTTCATATCCTAAGTGTGTCTCATATAGGTTCTTGCCTCTCTTTGTCTTCTAGTGCTGCTCTAATCATTGTTCACTTGGACAACTGTAATGGCCTCTTAACTGGTCTTGTCTTCAATGTTGACTTCCCCTCAATCCATCCTCTACGCTGATGTCAGAATGATCTACCAAAAATGTAAATCTGACCATGCCACTCCCTTATTTGGGAACTTTCAATGGCTCCTTCTCACCTGCAGCATGATGTAATGTTCCCTAACATGGCTTACAAGGCCCATCATAACCAGAATATTACCTACCTCTCAAGTGTAATTTCTTGCCTCTTCTATCTCTCACCTTTTGTCAAGTAGCCCATCCTGCTTCATACCTCTAGGTATCATCTCATGCTGTTCCCTCTGCCTGGAGTGTTTTTCATAGATTCTCTTCATGGCTTAACTCCACTTGCCATATTCATCTCAGGTATCATTTCTTTTCAGAAGACTTCTTCAAATCCAAAAATGTGTGAGGTGCTGTGTCCTGGAGCATCTTGTGTATCTCTAGCACAGGATTTATTCCTTGTATATTGGAATTGCCTTTCTCTGCCTGTCTTCCCTCACTGAGATTGAGCCCCTGAGTACAGAGTCCTCACCTTATTCATCTTTGGTCCTCCAGAATCTTTGAGATCTACCTGGAAGAGTGCCTTGCACACAGTAGGCACTTAATGATGCTTCCTTCTCTTCTTATACTGGCCACGTTTCTTTCTGTCTTCCAGCCTTTGCACATGCTGTTCCATCTGTCCAGAATGCTCTTCCTCCTGATCTTTGTAAGGTGGCTCCTTATCAGTTGATGTCAGCATAGTTGTCATCTTGTCAGAGAGGCCTTCCCGAGCACCCACTCGATAGAAGCTGTATTGTATCTACTCTGCTTACCACTCATCATCTTCTGTTTTTTCTTGGGTGTGCATGTATTTGTTTATTTTCTCTTCCCCCACTAAACTGTAAGCTCTACGGGAGCAGGGGCCATCACTGGCTTACTCACTGCTTCACTGATGTCTCCCACCATCTGGATGGTGCTTGGCACAAAGCAGGCCCCAAATAAACATTAGTCGAGGAAATAAATAACAAAGGCTTGTTGAACTAAATTGAAATTGATGGAACAGAATACTACATGTTGACCCAATCAGAAGAAGTCTCATTTATGCTACCATGTTATTAAAGAAAAAATGAAAAGAAAAAAAACTACTCTCAAAAAGTGGAGTCAGGAAATGGGTACACTTAAACACTGTTGGTGGTTGAATGAATTAGTACAGTTTTTCTCTATGTGCTTTGATCAAGAAATCACATTTTAAGGAATTTATCCTAAGGCAATAATTTGAGAGGTACCTAAAAATTTGTGTTCAAAAACATACAGCATGTTTTACAATAGTGGCATCTTAGAAGTAACTTTCAGCTCTATTTATAGTCACTGCCATATATCAATGACATATTGAGTGTGAAAAGCTTTTGGCAAGACATTTACTTTTCTGTGAAACATATTGGGTGTGTATATGCTTTCATGTACATATACAGAGATTTTTGCAGAGGTGTTCACCAGAATAATAACAGTGCATCTCTGGCTGCTAAGATTTAGTGAGATCTTTACTTTGTCTTTAAATTTTCTTAGATTTTAAAATATGTTTCCACCCTGAGACAAATAATACATTATATGTTAATAATAAAAAAAATAAATTAAAAAGATGTGTGTCCCATGAGCAAATATTATTGTATGAAAAATGGGGAAAATAAGTAAATAGGCTAATGGAGAATACTTCCCCACCTAATTTATTTGAAGACTGGCATCGTCGTCTAATACATTGTTTTTTTTCTTTTATGTCAGTAAGTAGGCTTGAAATGCCAATTTCTGTCTCTCCCCAGGCCTCATGACCCGTCTCCGCTACCCAGTTGGACTGATGGGCAGCTGTTTGCCAGCCACAGCTGGTTTTAGCTACGGTAATGTATGCGCATGCACCCAAGTACAATATCAAATCCAGTAAAGAATCTACTCCACGTTCTCTCTACGTTCTTTAAATTCTTAGCTTTTCTGAGATGTCTAGATAGGTTTCCTTTCAAAGTTTAAATCCCCCTTCTGAGATACTTAAATTTATGCATCTCACAAGAGCAATTTGAACTTTGGAAAGAAATGTTTCAATTTTACTTCAAATTTCATTATACATTAAACAGGCATTCTTTTGATAAATTATAATTCTTTTTATTTGGCTGTTTGAGCTGTTGCTCTCTGGGTACAAGGGTGGCTGGGAAATGACTGTTCTCCAAGAGAACCTGCTAAAAAGAGCTGCCCAGATTGTCCTCTTCACCTTTTTAAAATACAACCCGTAGAAAGTTTAATTTGAACTATTTTCTAGCAGATGTGTACTTGCAAATCCGTGAGAATAAAGAAGAGCCAAAGAATTCTGTCTTGTAATTTGGTGACACTTTATTCCCTTAAATTTCTCTCATTAGTGAGAAACAGAAAATACTGAAAAAATGATCATATAATTATATAGTATATCAGATAACCAGGACTCGGGGTCTCTATTTTAATTAGGATGGGAGAATGATTCAGGGTATTATGGATCCTGGGTTATTACTCTGCCCTTAATACAATATATATAATAAAAGTTCTGCCATTAGCTGTTTATTTAAGTTAAGCATAGTCCTGTTTAATTTTTTTAAAATAAACTCAATTTTTTAACATGTAGAACAGTGCACAACTCATAACTCTATAGCTCAATTAGTTTTGCCTGGTTTTGACTATTTAATATAAATGGAATAAGACACCATGCATTTGTATCTGGCTTCTCCTTCTTCACCCGTGGTGTTGGGTGTGGTTGGTCCATCTCCATTGTGGTATAGTGCGACATTGCATGACTGTACCACAGTTGATTTACCCATCCTCTGTTAGATGGCCAGTTGGGTTGAAACCAATTGTTATCTCACAAATAACATCATTATGGACATTCTTGCATGTCTTTTGATGAAGTTCAGTACACATGTAAGCTCCAACAGTGTTGGATATATACTTAAAAGTAGAATTGCTGGGTCATAGAGTATGTCTGTACACACTCAGATTTAGTTCGTTTTCTAAAAAGCTTATGCCAAATTACGCCTCAATGAATAGCGTAGGGGCATTCTAGCTGCTCCACACCTTTGCCAATATTTAGTATTCTCGTGGATTCTTTTCTTTGGTTTTCACTTTAGCCAATCTGCTGTGTGTAGTAGTGGTATCTAAGCATGGTTTAAATTTGCATTTCCCTGATGACTGATTATTTTGATCAACTTTTTATAGCTTGAGTGGCCATTTGCGTATTCTCTTTTGTGAAAGATACTCTGTTTAGGTTTTTTAACCCTTAAAAATATAGTTATCTGCCTTTTTCTAGTTGATTTTTCATATTCTGAAATAGGCATTCTTTACTGGTTACATGTTTTAGAGATACCTTCTCCCAATCTGTGGCTTACCTTTTCCCTCTCTTAATGGGGTGCAATTGATAAAGAGGATTTTTATGAAGTGTAATTTGTCAATATTTTCCTTTAGGGTTATATTCTGTTGAATAAGTTTATGCCAATATCAAAGTCATAAATATATTCTCCCGTGTTACTTTTAAAACGTACCCTGCTATTGGGAGGGGGAGCACTTTGCAAAGCTGGTAGAAGAGTCATCAGCCTCTACAATTCTTTTAACTGCATTATTCTAAAGTTCCAGCAGATGGCGGTGTTGCTATGCAAAAGGAGGTACTGGAAAGGAAAGATTGGATCCTTCCCAAGTGTTTTCAAGAGGGTTATTTTAAAAACAGTTATTTTTTCCTCATTTGGCTTCTATGGAAGTGAAATATACCATAACACAAATTTCAATTCAAACGTACACTTAGATATATGTGAGTTAGAATCCTAGCAGTGCATGTATTTATTAGGTGAATTTGTTAGACTTTTCCCTAGGAGAAGACACCAAGGCAGAAAAGCCCTTTAGGGGTGGGAGTGAGCAGAGGAGTGATATAGGGGGCGAGGTGGGGGACCAAATGTTCTGTGCCTCACAAGTTTACTCAGCAGGACAAAAATAGATGGGGACATACATATTCTTGGGGCCAGGTATAGTTTTGGTAGGTTTGGTTCAGAAAGGCAAAGTGTTGCCTTTTAACTTGGGTCTCTCTGGAAAGAGAAAGTGTTTTGATATCCGTAATTCCTCTCCAAGCAAGTCAAGTTTGTATGTTTAAATCTGAGTTCTGGAATTACACATGTAAATGACCATGAGAGTATTAAAAATGGTTACGGTTCTGCTCCCCTCACTGATAAAATTTTTAACCTCTTTGTGAAAGAATAGAGTAGGTCTAGATAATTCCTGAATCTCTTCTAGCTAAAAGTTTTCCCTACTTGTAACATGGATGTTTTACTTTCCTAGAAAAGTGGGAGATAGATCCTGCTGAGTTGGCTTTTGTAAAGGAGATTGGAAGCGGTCAGTTTGGGGTGGTCCATTTAGGTGAATGGCGAGCGCACATCCGGGTAGCTATCAAGGCCATCAGCGAAGGCTCCATGTCCGAAGAGGATTTCATCGAAGAGGCTAAAGTGATGATGTGAGTATAAGCATACAACACCAGATACACAGCATACAACATTCTGGTGTCATGGAAAGAACATGGATTTTGGAGTAGTCACACTTGGGTTTACGTCACAACTCTGCCCAAGCTAGTTGTGTGACCTGGGCAAATTACTTGACCCCTGTGTGACCTGGGGTGAGTTTTTTTACCTTTCCAAGCCTCAATTTTTTCACTCGTAAAATGGAGATAACAATACTTTATTCACTGCATCAGTGTGTGAATTACATGAAGAAATCCATGGAAGTGATAAGCATGTATGTTCTTTACATGGTTTTCTTCCTTCCTTTCCTTTCCTTTCTTCTTTCCTTTCCTTTCTTTTCTTTCTCTTTCTTTCTTTCTTTCTTTCTTTCTTTCTTTCTTTCTTTCTTTCTTTCTTTCTTTCTTTCCTTTCTTTTCTTTCTCTTTCTTTCTTTCTTTCCTTTCCTTTCCTTTTCTTTTCTTTCTTTCCCCGGAAGCAAAAAATGTTGATTTTATTTAAATAGTCATATACGGATAAAGTATTTGCTTTCAGAGAATTTAAGAACCCAGAGCTCTAACAGAAGTGACTCCTGTGGCCTGTCGGATGCCGTTCCTATGGGATCACATCTGTGATTTCCCAGATCAGCATTTGACTCCGTTGAATATGTGGTTGTGGTTTATATCTGTAATCTGGGCTGGATCCGGACAAGCCAAATCAAATCCATTGACTTTCTTTAAGTCTTTGTTCAACACTTACTTACAGGAGCAGCAATGTGGTGAAAAACAAAAACCCTAGATGGCATTACCTAGATTCTGTTATCTAAAGCAATTTATTTCTGTTCTAAATGTCAGACGTCAACTGAACAAACAAACAGACAAACCAACCAAAAAACCAGAAGTGATTAACTGGACCCATTCTCCTTTAATGGCAGAGCAGTGCTGTCTCTGAGGGCTCTCAACCCTACCCCAAGTGTCCTATCAAAATGTTCTTCCCATCCAGTTACAATAAAGTGAATTTCAAGGGACGTTATGATAAACACAACTTTCCAGCGATATCCAAAGCTGATCGTGTGCCCCTAGGTGACCTCAGGCATGTATCTGTCTGGTCTGTATTCCCTGATACGACCTGCATCGGACCCTAGTTTTCCTACATCTAAAGGAGAGACACAACATTATATTGCTGTGTTGATTCAATAGGTATCATAAGAATGACTGGGAGACATTTAGTTCAGGGAAAGTTGAAGCCGTAGAAATTCCTATGGAACAAGAAAGAATTACAGATGTCCAATGTCATGACAAGAGGATTCTTGAGGGCTTCAAGCCTTATTGGGCATTTCGGGTCAAGGTTTCTGGGGATGATATTTTGAGGTCTGTGGAAGATGCGCAGAGTGTGAGAAATACCAATGGCTCCTGGAAGTTTACAGAGGCAGGAATGAAGCTCATGGCTTATTTTTAAGTCAGTTCAGATGGTTTGAACATAGTCTATTTTTTCCTGATTTTTTTGAAAGTGAGGCAGAAAAATTTCCTTCTGAAATCCTATTGCAAACCCATTCATCTTTACAAAATTGCATAGCTGACACACATTGAGCTCTATCTGCCAAGCATACACAGCTTGGTAATACTGTATTACCTCCTTTCTGTTAAGTGTGTAGTTTAAGTGTCACCTCCTCCAGGAAGTCTTCCCTACCATGTTTAATTGGCAGACTGACTCCCACGTGGTTTCTCTTGTAACACCCGTGTTAGTTCCATCAACATACTTGTCACTGCTCTGGTGATATTCCTAAGCAAACGCAGTGTGATGTTTGAATTCTCAGATGTTTATGTGTGGGTCTCAGTGTGGTGGTTTTCTCATGGCAAGTCAATATTCCATTTTAAGAGTGACTTTCCTGCCGTTATTCTGCATACATATAAATGGCATCCCTTAACTGAAAAATACACTTTATAAATGAGAAAGATAAATCAGACAAAATATACATATACAGGATATGTATCTACAGATTAAAATCATGTAGAGATCCTCCGAACGCCTCTTTCCCACTACCTGGTAGTGGCTTTGCATGCTAATCATATGGTAATATGTCAATCACTCATATACATTATTTTAAGGTAAATAATCTCCCTGAGTCATTGACTTTATTTTGCCTCTGTGAATGAAAACTGGTAACATTTCAAGTTACTTTTGACTAGCAGAGAAGTTGGCTTATTTTACGTCTTCTAAAATTACAAACATTATCTTGAATATTATTTTCCATGATGCCTACCTGGCATAACAGGCCTTTAGGGATTGAATACTATGCTCCAGAAGAAACAATAAACTTTTGAAGTTTAGAGGACTAAAGAGTTCTGTGTGTATTTTAATAGGCAACATTCAAAGACATGTGTGTGTGTGTTGTTGTGTGTGTGTGTATGTGTGTGTGTGATTGCTAAATACAGAGCAAGGTTTCAAGTTGGCAAGTGTTTTTCAGTCTCCAACTTTACCTAAAATTTCTTTTTTAATGCCTTTTTAGAAAAAATTTTAAAGAGGGCGCCTGGGTGGCTCAGTTGGTTAAGCGACTGCCTTCGGCTCAGGTCATGATCCTGGAGTCCCTGGATCGAGTCCCGCATCGGGCTCCCTGCTCGGCAGGGAGTCTGCTTCTCCCTCTGACCCTCCCCCCTCTCATGTGCTCTCTCTCATTCTCTCTCTCTCAAATAAATAAATAAAATCTTTAAAAAAAAAGAAAAAATTTTAAAGATTTTATTTATTTATTCATGAGAGACAGAGAGAGGGGGAAGCAGAGGCAGAGGGAGAAGCAGGCTCGCTGTTGCAGGACTCGATCCCAGGACCCTGGGATCATGACCTGAGCCGAAGGCAGACACTTAACCGACTGAGGAACCCAGGCGCCCTATTTTTTTTTTTAATAATTTTTCTTTCTTTCTTTTTTTAATGCATCAATCATGGTTTCCTCCTCGAACTGTTGTCTGAGCAGCTTCAGTTAGGAAAGCTGAAACTCAAGAGGAAAAGCAGAAAAAACCGAACCTACGTAACATTCTGCGTCTGCAGTGACTTGGGGAGTACTGCTTGAACTTCTGACCCCACTTATGCAGCACGTACACTGGAAAGGAAACTGTTCTACTTTCTCTGTGGTTGGGTTCACTTTTCTCATATCTTGATGTTGACAATTACGTAGAGTTGGTGCATATCACCGATTGAATCTCAGCACTCTCAAGGGCAAAAAGGAATCTGCTCACTGGTGTGTGTTTTTTCTTGAACAGGAGATTGTCTCATCCCAGGCTGGTCCAGCTCTATGGAGTGTGCATCCAGCAGAAGCCACTGTATATTGTGACCGAGTTTATGGAGAACGGCTGCCTGCTGAACTATCTCAGAGACAGAAGGGGGACGCTTACGAACGAGATGCTGCTGAGCATGTGCCAGGATACCTGTGAAGGGATGGAGTATCTGGAGAGGAACTGCTTCATCCATAGGGATTTAGTAAGTAGGATGCAAGCTTGCTGATTATTCTAGGCATTATAGTCAGAAGAATATGACAATTGAGGACTCACTATTTTTTTTAAAGATTTTATTTATTTATTTGTCAGACAGAGAGAGAGGGAACACAAGTGGGGTGGGGGAGAGGCAGAGGTAGAGGGAGAAGCAGGCTCCCCGCGGAGCAGGGAGCCCGATGCGGGGCCTGATCCCAGGACCCTGGGATCATGACCTGAGCCCAAGGCAGACGCTTAACCGACTGAGCCACCCAGCATCCCGAGGACTTTCACTATTTTAAATAAAATACCTTTGGCTTAATTTCTAAACCCTTTCCTATTGTAATTGTCTGGGAAAGATAGCTTTATTTTTAATTGCCCCTTGATGCTGTAGCCAAGTGAGGCATTACTCTAAATATGCCTTCAACTGATTAACTACCATGCTCATCAACTAACCAAAGCTATTTTACTTTTCTTTCCTCTCGCCTTCCCTCCCTTCTGCCATTACTTCCACTTTTCTTCCTTTCAACCAATAATCAAATACGTGACAAGGGCCAGTATCGGCCAAGCGCTCTGCCGGGCACTGGACAGACAGTGGTGAAGATCAGGCTCCAGCGGCTCCCCCAGCCCCCATGTGGGGGTGTTTTTAGTTATAACAGTATCACAGTAGTGTTACCTCCTCACTGAGGAGGACTAGAAATGTTAAATCATTCTGTGCTGGAATGCTCCGAACATTACATCCTAAGAAAAAAAATTAACGCTTGTCTTGCCCCAAATGCCCCAGTGAGTTCAATGAGCAGCCACGATTCAGAAGTACCGCTCTGGAGGTGGACAGCCTGGGTTGAAATGTGGCCTTTGTTTCTCACTAGCTGTGTGATGTTGGGCAAGCTAGTTAACTAGGACGTGGTATGAATTACACTACCTTTCTTCTGTGGACTTGTTGGGAAGATTACATGAATTAATATGGGTAAGCACTTACAATTGCTCTTGGCATATAGAAGAGCTCAGCTCCGCTCTCCCATAGCAATAGCCCTTCCATAGCCGTTTAGACCACTGTTCTGTCTCCCTCAAGGCATGTCCCCCAGTCCCCAGCATGTAGTAGGAACACATTTTTGAAGGGATGAATATGATATCTATTCCACTGAACTTACTTTCCTAGTCTCTGCAGGTCAGTCTTTCCTGACAGGGTTAGAATTCAAAACTTCCTTGGGTGATGGTTCTGGTCATTCTCTTTGCTCCAAGTGGCTTTTCTCAGATCCCCCTGTTTCTTCCTTGATTGCTTTCTTTTGTGTTCTATTTTATTCATCTTTATGCCATTTAAAATCTATCGGCTAAGCATGAGTCTTTTCCTTGTCAAGGGCTTAACTTGTGGTTTGGCTTGGAGATCCTTGCTAGTATTTGTCAAAATCTTCTAAACTGGCTCCTTCTGGCTTACCATTTTAAGTTCCTTGTTTTTGTTTTGGGACTAACTGAAGCACCTATCAGCTTAGAAGAGAACAAAATCTATCAAACTGTTGACTTACATGAGGCTCAATAACCAAATCAATGATTTTCTTTGATGAAGCTCTCTGAAAATGGATTATTTTGGCATCAAATACATGGTCTCTGCATTATTTAAAAATACACACTGTTCTTAATGCCAGGATTCATAGTTTAACGTCTCTTTGATGTAGTCTTCCTAGTTATAAAAAATACTTGTTGAGAGGGATTAAAAACTTTTAAAGGGAGAAGTATTAAAATTGCTTTTTACTCTTTTTTTTGGTTATTCCTTTTTTCTTTCTTTTTTTTTTTTTTTTAAGATTTTATTTATTTATTTGAGAGAGAGTGAGCGAGAGAGAGCACAAGCCAGGGGGAGAGGAAGAGGGAGAAGCAGACTCCCCACTGAGTAGGGAGCCCGATACGGGGCTCGATCCCAGGACCCCAGGATCATGACCTGAACCAAAGGCAGACGCCACCACACTGACTGAGCCCACCCAGGCGCCCTTTTTGGTTATTTCTTTGAAGAATCATTAAAATCCATCATGAGGGCAGATATATTGAATCCTACATAACATCGATGTGTATTACCAAAAAAATAACATGGCTGCTCATAGAAGTAGTGTGGGGCCCCAAGTAAACTAAGGAAAACAAGAGTAGAAACAAAAGAAAGACTATATTCAAATGCGGATTCTTTTCTTTCTATAGGCAGCAAGGAATTGTCTGGTCAGTGCTGCAAGTATAGTGAAAATATCGGACTTTGGAATGACGAGGTATAATATATATAAATATTTTTTGTTTACTCATAAGAGGGAATCTTATATCTCTCTACTAACAAACTGAAGATGTCAACAGCATTGTTTTTTGTTTTTTCCTGGGAGGAGAATGTTGATATTGTTGCTTGGCCTGTTGCCCTGCTTTGAATTTTAGGACATAACCCAATGTTAGCTGTGAGGTAAATGGATACTTCGGACTATTCTTCGGATCTTCTTTCAGGTTATTTTCAGGCATAACTTAAAATTTTAAAAAAATGTCTCAAACTACTTGTTATATGCATGAGGTTAAGAAAAAAGCTCTTCTGATATATGTATATTTCTGAAAGATAAAAGGATAAATTTGTTTAGTTCTGATTTTTCCATGTCATTGTCATGCATTTCTATGATCAAGTGCAGTAGTTGACTTTAAGACTACGACTCAAGTGTGGAAAATCTAACCATATTTTCTGCCACTCAATGCCATTGATATATATATATATTTTTAAATGTACTAAAATTTAATCATCCATAAAAGCTGTAATTTAATCTGATAGTAAAACACAAGAAGCAATATTAGAGTTGGTTTTGAGTGCCCTTTCCTTCAGGTTGCTAAAAATTCAATGCCCGTGAATTCAGAGTTTCTCTCTGACTCGCTTCAGGCTCAGATTCAGTGTTTCATGGGGCCACGTCCTGGAGAGGGCATGTCTGGTCCTTGTTGTTAACCACTGACAACTGGTATCCTTGCGGCCACCATCGTCCTGTTTTGTCCTTGGCGGAACATCTGCATAGACGGCTGCTGACTCATCCCATTCTGTCTGCAAGATGCTGTCATACAGGCATTCTCCATGATTAGAAAGCCCCTGGAGCTATCTAAGGCCCTATTTGCTTAGGAACATCCACAGCTATTTGTTTTTGGGAATCTTTTTGCTTTTCCTGGGGCTTGACCTGGGGAAGAGGCAGAGGCTCTGTTTTGCTCTTGAATCCCAACAACCCTCAGTGGGGCCTTCTTTCCCTGCCATGTCAGCAGGGCAGTCCTTGTAGAGCACAGGGGACAGGACCCTGCCTCAGTCACCCACTACAGGCTAATACTCCTCCCCTTTCCCTTTGTTCTCTGCCACCTCCCAGCTCCAGAGGTTCGTTCGCTAGAGGGATGGATGGTGGGGTGGGGGGCGGGGAGATATCACTCTTATCTATGAGCCATTCTCCCCAATATTTTAACAGCTCAGTCCTTCTCCTTCTCTGGAAATCTTAGACTTTTGAAACTCAAAAGCTATGAAAAATGGCTTTTTCTCTTTTGTTTTCTATTAGCTACTCTTTCCCTGAGTAGGATGACTTCTGGCTCAATAAAGTGCTTAAAGGTAGGGTGAGGTAGGGTGCGTGGGAAAAAAAAGAGAGTGTGAGGAAGCACTGATAAATAATTCAAAACTACTATGCTGCACACTCCAGCTGCTACAAGTTAGTCATCATCTCTTCGCTCTTCTCTCCAGATTCTTCTCTCCAGATTCCCCTACTTGGATATTCCTGCCTGCAAGCCTCAAAAGAGAGGGAGGGTTTAATATTTTTGTAGTTTTTAAAAGGAACTGGTAGTTATTACTGATTTCATACAGGGCCATTTTAATGCATTGGATATTTTTCACATCAAATGTATTATGTTCAATACTCTTATTTCCCCCTTTCTCTGCCTCACAAAACCCATCTGCATGAAGAAAAAAAATAAGGCATCCAGCTTTGATTTTATTCTTTGCCATATATATTTATTTTTTTATTTCCTTTTTATAATCTTGGTTGTTAGAGCACTCAGCAAGCTCCTTTGCAAAATTAAGAATTTGTCATAACTGAAATAATCAGTGGGTTCCTGATTCCAATTGGTTTTGGATTGAAGAATTGTTCTGGTTTTCTGAGACTCAAATAAACCCAATTGAGGCTTGGTTTAAGGAGGAATCACTATATAGGATACCTTCCCATTTTGGTAACAAGAAGAGAAACTTTGGGGGGTAAAAATAAATGCTTTCTCTTTTAAAAATTTATTTATTTATTTGAGAGGGAGAGATTGAGCAGGTGAGGGGAGGGGCAGAGGGAGAGGGAGAGAGAATCCCCAAGCAGACTCCCTGCTGAGCACGGAGCCTGACGGGGCTTGATCCCAGGACCCTGAGACCATGACCTGAGCCAAAATCAAGAGTCAACTGCTTAACTGATTGAGCCACCCAGGCACCCCTGCTTTTTCTTTTAGAACTTAAGGTAGACTAAGGGGGTTTGAACTAAATGGAACTTGGAAGTAATTAGCACAATGTGCTTTGAATCTAATGACCTTAGGTACGTTTTGGATGATGAATATATCAGTTCTTCTGGAGCCAAGTTCCCAATCAAGTGGTCCCCTCCTGAGGTTTTCCATTTCAACAAGTACAGCAGCAAATCTGACGTCTGGTCATTTGGTGAGTAAATTTGATGTTCATTTGATGGAAATTGATTTAATAAAAGGCCAATCTTTTTTAAGCTTTGATTTCTTAGTATGATGTGGGGTTCTAGAAAGGTCTTCTTGGAACTGTCCTTCTGTCTTAAGTGTTCTAAACACGTCCAGGCTGTCTTTGGCAACCAGTGTCATACACCTTCTTATATAAGTCTACCTTTTGGATCTTTTCCTTTCCTGATGAGCATTTGCAGGAAAACCGTAACAGAGAGTCTACTGATCTAGAAAACAAAGGCAGCAACCTTTTTTACACCACAGAGACTTGCAAGGAAAATAGATCTAAGGTGTCACTGAATTTTGAGTGTAATTAATAAACTTCATTTCTAACTACTAAGCAAGACTACTGCATTTATTTCGTTACCTTCAGATTTTGTGGTATTTAGATGTAGGCCTCCTTGGGAACTGTCAATTGGAGTTTATATTGTGTAATGTTCTTCATCGAGAAAGAGATGTTGCAGATCCATGTCCAGTGGAATCTGTTCTTTGAGTCGATTTTCAAAAAGTGGCGGTCAATTTGCAATAAGCTATCTATTCTCTTTCACCCAGACCTCTCTGGATAGCTTCTTGGGTTTGGAGACACCTCTGCACCCTCAGAAGGGTGTGAATTTTATTGTCCACGTAAGGTGAAACTTGTATCATTGATCCCTTTAGTTCTCCACTGACTTTTGGTAGTTTTGGCAGGTGACATTTTACGCTCTCCAGGAGAGCAGTCAAGTTGTGAGACTAACAGATAGCAACACAGGGACCTCATCAAGTAGGTGCAGAACAATTAGAATATCTGAGTTTTACCGGACCACTTGTCTCTATCTCCCACTGGACAGTGAGCTGCTTGAGCCCATGGACTGGTTTCTAGAGTCTTCTGGCTCTAGCATATGCCCTGCCTCTAATCAATGCATAATACATACTCTTAGAATAAGTGAATAATTAAATGAAGTTCAGATGGGAGCCTTGAAGGAGTTTCACTAATCAACCAATCAATGATTATAGAACACCTACTCACGTACCAAGCCCCTGCTAAATATTCTGCTCTACCCAGCAGTCTCATCTTTCAGTGGGCAGAAGGAACTCGTGCCTTCTACGGGCTGGCAAACTCATGGCCACACAATTCTGTCATTTTCTATGGGGTGGCAGAGAGGCTTGTTGATTTCAGGGTGTGAAGACAGGAACATACTTAGAAATGAAAAATGTTGGCAGCGTTTTCTTTCAATCGGGAGGCGGTCAAGACCAGTGGGAAAGAAAGGCATTGTTTTCACTTGGAATATTGTCAGATTACAGGCCTGTTCGAAAACGAAGACGCACACGGGCTGATACCTAGACAGAACTGTTCTCATTCTGGACCGATTATAACACAGAGGCCGGAAGAGGAAAAAAAGGCCTTGTAGTTTCAAAGCGTTCTTTCAGTTTCAAGTAACTTCTTGTTTACATGCATTTCGTGTTGTAGGAGTTTTGATGTGGGAAGTTTTCACGGAAGGAAAAATGCCGTTTGAAAATAAGTCAAATTTGCAGGTTGTGGAAGCCATTTCTAGAGGCTTCCGGCTGTACCGGCCTCCACTGGCGCCGATGGCCGTCTACAAGGTCATGTACGGCTGCTGGCACGAGGTGAGTGTCCCTTACTCTCCTGGGAGGTGGGCAGTCCCAGCATCAGAGCACAGGCCTGAGTGTGACAAACATTACCCCCCAGGACTCCATGGGGGTGGGGGGGGTGGAGGGGGTGGAGGAGTCTCTTTCTTGATAAGGATCCCTAAGAGCGGGAAGTGCTATTTCTGTCTGAAACTCCCACTACGAGGTCGTCAACCCATTTTGTTTTTAATGATGGCCTCTTACCTGAGGAATTCAGCGCCTTTTTCAGGTCTTCTTTGTCTGAGATTGGTTCTTGCAGAAACTCTTGTGGTGACTAGAGCCTCAGCGGTGAGATGTTTCACTCCCTTTGAGAACTGGTGGGTGGAAACTAAGGGTAGAATCAGGTTTGGTAAATGCTGACGTGGAAAGAGAAGGATGTTGTTTGTATTTACTTCATTCTACTATAATTTGTCTTGCTTCTCCAAGGCTAACAGTAATGGATTTCATCTCTTTTTGGCACTCAAGATTCCTGATAGATTAGGAATAAAGGCAGAAAGTGTGTCAGGAACTTGTACTCAGGAAATTCCCTTTGGGGGGAGGGCAGGGGTCAGTCCAGTTTTTCTTTTTCTCGAGATGCCACGCTTCAAAATAAAGCCAGACATGTCCTGTCTTTTCTGGGCACAGACTCAATGCACCTCTCCCCTTCATATCAGACTCCCCTGTGACTTTTGACAGCTTTCTCTTTCCAGCTGACAGTGTCCATCCAGAAAAACCACAGCTGGATGAGGAGTTTCCTCCTGGCTGAAAAAGAAGTCACTTGATTCGCAATCCACAAACACTGAAAAACTCAGTATTTCAAGAGCAGTGTAGTTGTTCACATTCCAGAGAAGTATTAATTTTATAAAGATCCTTGATGTATGAAAATATTTTACATATGATGAACTGCTCTGCAAGGAATTTTGAAAAACAGGCACATGTTAAGTGAGCTGTTAGCAGCAAATGGCTGTCTTAAGAGCTTCCCTGCAATAACAACGTGGAGAGCTTAGAAATATATATTGCTTTTGGAACAATAGACATGTACAGTGCATAAAATATAATATTTACTGAGATTTTATTTATCTGTGGAGAGGAAACAGAAAAGGGAATAAATCGGACGCTGGCAGAAGGCCCGAGTAAATGATGCCAGTCTCAAATCGTAGTCCGAGCATTGATTAAAACAGTGTTTTTGGTGATGCTGATTTATTTGTTTGCAAAAGGTGATTTGCCTACAACTTTTTAAGGTAATCTAAACACCCTAAGTGCTTAGGCACCTTTAAATTCAAATGTGATTGTATTATCACACACACACACACACTGATATACACATACTGTTTCATAGGCTCTTCTACCTGCAGAACGACAGCCTTCTCCAAAACCTCCAGAAATTATTCCTGGAACCCCAAGGAGAACTTGAATGTGTGCTTACACACCCTTCTGCTTGGTCCTTTTTATTGATGCCCTCTGTTTATAAAGCACTAAGGGTGGTGTCTCCCCACAAACTCTGCAGCCAGTTATCCTTGTGAGAATGTGGCTACCACATGTGGTTCTATTTCCCATGGATTTTATTTTCTTATGTTATGTTAATCACCATACATGACATCATTAGTTTTTGATGTAGTGTTCCATGGTTCATTGTTCGCGTATAACACCCAGGGCTCCATGCAGAACATGCCCTGTTTATTTCCCATGGATTTTAAAGATGCCAACAGTGTCATCTTTTGTTCTTCATGGAGCCAAAGCCAAACCACATCCCTTGGTGAGATAAGATCAACGTTCCAGTCCTCGTCTCTGTGACCAGGATTTTGTTGACCGAGCCTTAAGACAGCACAGTGGGTGCTCCAGGACCTGCAAAGACCCTTATGAAAACACGCCTTTTGCTTTCTGATTGAAATCCTTCTTTCTACAGGGAATCAAGTCTAGTAAATAACTGGGCAGAGCCTGGGAGCCTGGAACTCTGGATGCCCATTCTCTCCCAGCTCTTCCTTTATCCCATGCATATCAAGTCATCCAAATAAATCTCTAGGGCAATGCTATCCAATGGAACTTCCTGTGATGATGGAACTGTGTTATGTCTGTGCTATCCTATATGGTGCCTGGCTATTGAAGAATTGGAAGGTGGCTAGTGTGACAAAGAACTGAACTTAAAAATGTATTTAATTTTCATTAATTTAAATTTAAATGGTCTCAGGTGGCTTGTGTTTTTTGGCAGCATTCTCTACTCTTATAGTTTCACACTCATGCTTCACTCAACTACCAATCATGCCCGGTGTGTCAGCCCAGATATCTTTCTCTTCTACCTGTGGAGAACCAGCCTGGTTCCAGGTCCCTGCCAGCAAGTTCCAGAACTGGTATCTGAGTGAGTTTCAGGCTGAGCTGACCATCTCTGTTTCTCTTTTCTAGAAGCCTAAAGGCCGCCCTACATTTGCTGAGCTGCTGCAGGTTCTCACAGAGATTGCAGAAACCTGGTGACTTGAATGGAATGCCAACCCAGAGGATCATCTCGCAAAATTATCACAAAAGGAAATCCTGCGTGGGGTGACTGATGACGAACACCTTCCTTTAGAGTGGCTAACTCTTAGAAACAGTGCAAAGATCACAGGCTTTTCAAACTTTAAAATTTAAGAATATTCTGGAAGTAATTTTTCTACACGGATGTTGGAGAGGGACTTCCAAACTCTCCTTTTTTCTGTACTATTCTTTGTGTCCCGTATGTGAAGAAGGGAAAAATGCTCCATAACCATCTTCATAGTGGCTACTCTTCATGAGAATAGCCCTGAGAGCCCCTGAGGATATATGAAAACTTGACCCATTACAGAGCTGAGGAAATTTCTTTTCTGAAGAGGAGTGACATCCTTCACTTCAGGGACTCACTGAAATAAAGAAATTCTGCTAATGCATGGAATAAAGGAGCCTTCTCTGCAGAATTTAATGCTTCTGAGCTGTACAGATCTTTATGGAAAATGCACCTTTACAAACCACATGAATGTGAACATTCTTAAGCTGTCTTTTATAATCTTCCTTATGTTATTTAACAAATTGGTTTTACACATATCTGATTATTTTGGAGACAGTTTCTTGTATTCCAGTTTTTTTTTGTTGTTTTTTTTTACGTAGGCACGGAGCCCAACATGGGGCTTGAACTCACGACCCTGAGATCAAGACCTGAGCTGAAATCAAGAATCCCACGCTTAACCAACTGAGCCACCCAGGTGCCCCACTGTGTTCCAGTTTTAAACACTGTGAAGGCAAAGTTCTTTGAACACGACCTGGTGACATTTCTATTTCCAGTAATATCCATTGTCAGGGTCAGTTCAGAACCTGAATTCAATGCTAAAATTTCATACTTTGTGTGAAATTGGACAATTTAAGAGACTTTTAAAAAAATGTGTAATGTACCCATTTTATTTTGTTTTCCTCATAGTGTAAAAGAATGCTTATTGCATAGTTAGGTAAAGAAAAGTTATATGTTTTGAAGATTTTATATCTTTTTTAAGTTAAATTCTTAAAAAATTTTTTTTGATACCACATACAATGTGATATTAGTTTCAGATGTACAACATAGTGATTCAATATCTCTGTGTGTTACGCTGTGCTCACAATGTAGCTCCCATCTGTCACCATATAATGCTATTACAGTATCATTGACTCTATTCCCTATGCTGTGCTTTTTATCCCCGTGATTTATTTATTCCATAACTGGAAGCCTGTATCTCCCACTCTCCTTTACCCATTTTGTCCATCCCCCTATCCTCTTCCCTATGGAAACCATCAATTCATTCTCTGTATGTATGGGTCTGCTTTTGTAAGAAGCCTCATTTTGCTGTAGAAAGTACCTCCAGGACCTTTCTAGAAGATGACTTGTTTTTTTCCCTAAGAACAAGAGGAGGCAAAAACAAGATACCCAAATGTTACCTCAAACTCCATTATTTCTGAAGCTCAGGGTTTTGAATTCAAGATAAAATAACCAGGAGTCATAA
Source organism: Leptonychotes weddellii (assembly GCF_054177405.1). Taxonomy (NCBI): domain Eukaryota; kingdom Metazoa; phylum Chordata; class Mammalia; order Carnivora; family Phocidae; genus Leptonychotes; species Leptonychotes weddellii. The sequence goes on from NC_138370.1 coordinate 142,270,806, forward strand.
TTAAATCTTAATTTCTCATGCATTGTTTGTAGAAATGATTGGAAATTTATCTTCATCATTGTGAGTGCTTCACAATTCCCATAGGAGGAAGGGTGTGGCAGAAAGTACACATGTTATCACCATAAGGTTTCACAATGGGATGCCGTCCTACCCTGCATCATGGTTCTGCATTAGGATTCTTGTTAGAATCTAAGCTGCTGGCTGGTAGTAGTTGTGACTTTTAAGTCGTATTTCCCCACTGCAAAAATGACATATCTGAATATCCGTGGTGCTCGGTCAACACGCACTGAAATAATGAGCATCAGGCACGAGAGTGCTCAACTCTGATAATTCGAGTGGTGGTCTCAGAAATATTTGTATGAGACCCTGTGCTGTTTCTGAAACGATCATAACCCTTTTCCTCATGACTATGGGAGGTGAGACAGGCCTCCTACTACTGAGACCCTAGTTCAAGTGAGATATGCCAAAGTTTAGTGCAAGAGGGTATGAGACTATCAAACAGCAAAAGCCAAGACCAGGGGGAAGGTTGATGTTATAACCAACTGAAAAGTTAGGGTCGACTACAGAATCTCTGCCATCAGTGCAAAGCCGGGAGACAGAGTACGGATCAAGAATGAGGCCAGAGGGGCGCCTGGGTGGCTCAGTCGTTAAGCGTCTGCCTTCGGCTCAGGTCATGATCCCAGGGTCCGGGGATCGAGCCCTGCATCGGGCTCCCTGCTCGGCGGGAAGCCTGTTTCTCCCTTCTTGTGTTCCCTCTCTCGCTGTGTCTCTCTCTGTCAAATAAATAAATAAAATCTTTAAAAAAAAAAAAAAAAGAATGAGGCCAGGGATAAGTCATTGCTAGAGGTCAGATGGCAGCCCCTGGCACGTCTAGGAGCATATGTCGGGGGTGGTAGGCATGCTCTCTTGCCTTGTAATTTAACACTTGTGGAAAGTTCGACACACCAAGAAACAGAAGTAACTGGAGCTATCACGTGTGTAACGGAGGCTCCAGATAACGTGTGAGTTTGGAATGTCTTTAGACAGAGATTCAGCATCTTTGTCTAGCAGAAGAAAAAATTTCTTGAAAAAAGAAAACAAAAGAAAAGGAAAAATTTCCTTAAAGAAGAAGTCACACAACGTCTCCTGGAAAGGACTATGTGGGGGAACCGATCTCAGTATTAGTTACTGATAGGGGTTCTCTGTGGATGGCTTACGTAGTCTGGGGTGAGTTAGTGCCATAAAGAGCTCTGCATAAGAAATGAACGGTTTAGGGGTTGGATGTGAGTGAGAGCCCTAAAAAAGAGAAGACAAGGGTTCAAAGAAGAGAGGGGAAGCCCAGAAAAATGGAAGGAATTTGGAGGCCAAGCATAGACTATGTTCAGCGTAAATACCCACTTGGCAAGAATAGTCAAAGGATTTTTTTTTCTTTAGTAAACTTTTTTTTTTTTTAAAGATTTTGTTTATTTATTTGAGAGAGAGAATGAGATAGAGAGAGTACATGAGAGGGGGGAGGGTCAGAGGGAGAAGCAGACTCCCTGCCGAGCAGGGAGCCCGATGCGGGACTCGATCCCGGGACTCCAGGATCATGACCTGAGCCGAAGGCAGTCGCTTAACCGACTGAGCCACCCAGGCGCCCTTTTAGTAAACTTTTTATTGAAGTACAATGCATGGTCCCGCTACTGTATTGACAACATGTTTGGCGGTCAAACTCACATGACACAATAGCATTTGGTCCAGCAGTATGTTTGCTCAGCTCTTCAGAGAGATTCAGGACAGGAAAAAACATGCACAGACCTTCAGTTTCAATGAAGCCTCCCAATTGTCCATGTGCATAGCTGCTTGGGTCCCCCCTCACCCACCTAGAGAGTGTGTGTATTTGATTGCTGGTGATGAGGCCATAGTATGTGGAGGTCATCTTTATTTTATTTTATTTTTAAAGATTTTACTTATTTGACAGAGAGAGACACAGCGAGAGAGGGAACACAAGCAGGGGGAGTGGGAGAGGGAGAAGCAGGCCTCCCACGGAGCAGGGAGCCTGATGTGGGGCTTGATCCCAGGATCCTGGGATCATGACCTGAGCTGAAGGCAGACGCTTAATGACTGAGCCACCCAGGCGCCCTCTGGAGGTCATCGTTAAACAAAGAAGCTTCTCTCTTGCTTTTCTACCTGTCACGTAGGCTAACAACTCACAGGTCTCCCAGCTCACGTGCTGTCTAACAGATCAGAGATTTTCACTGTACCAACACATGTCCGGCCCTGGGACCGAGCATTCCCAATTTATCTTGGGACATATTCAAGGGACTGTGCTATTCAAGTGCTGGGAAAGGTAAGCCTAAAATCCTCCCAGGCAGATCTAGGTCTGGAGGAAAAAGAGTAAGGTCTGCTGCTAACACTTTGCTCACATAATAAGGTATCCAATCACGTGTAGATAGCTTAGTTTTCATAAAGTGAGTAGATCTGTGTAACTAGCACTCAGATTCAGAAATGGTACATTCCAGAATTTCAGAATCCATTCTCATTTCCTATTCAAGTCATTAATCCAATAGTAATCAATATCCTGATTTCCTACACCATGGATTAGTGTGGGCTTTTTTGAACTTTATATAAGTGAAATCCAATGGTATGTTCTCTTTCATGCCTGGTTTCTTTCACTTAATATGTTTGTTTAATCCATCCATGTTGTATGTAGTTGTATTTCATCAATTCTATGTCTGTATAGTCATCCATTGTATAATTACACCACAGATTATTTATCTGTTCTACTCTTTATGGACATTTGGGTTGTTTCTGGTTTTTGGCTATTAGGGTTGGTGCTGCTATGAACATCGTTCTACACGTCTAATGGTGAAAATATGAATGTATCTCTGTTATGTATATGCTTAGGAGTGGAATTGCAGGGCCAAAAACTATGTGTGTGTTCAGCTTTTATAAGTAGTGCCAAGCACTGTTCTAAGTGGACATTACCAAGGACACAACCAGCAGCAGTGTGTGAACATTCCAGTTGCTTCACGTCCTCAATGGTATTTGGAATCGTCTTGCTCATTACAAGGGCCAAAGGATTTTTATGAGCAAGGATGTCACATATTTACTTTTGTTTGTTGAGCGCTGTTACAGTATAATCTCTTTCCTGCACTCTTTGTTGTCCGCATAGCAGTGTGCTCCATGCACGACCAAAAATAAGTAGTATTTGAGAGGATCAAAATGATTTGGGGCAATACAAAAGGAAAAATATTAGAGATGTAATGCAGAGAAGGGGAACTTGATAGAAGAAAGAACTTGGATCTGGAGATATTATGAAAGATCTGAGTTTCTCATCATGTGTGGGATGAACACACACACGCACACCCCACATGGCTATTTGTCTCTCTAATTTCTTTCCATGGAGTGGGGTCTTATTAAATGAAAGCTCATGATTTGATAAGAAATGTGATAGGTTTGACTACATAAGTTTGGGGGTAGGCATCAGAGACAGATGCATGGCTTGACCTGGAGAAAAACTGGAGACGGGCAGGAGATGAGAGAAGCAGATAAAAGAGCTGGAGCGAGGACGCTGCCTGATGGCAGTGAGAGACTTGGGAGAGCAGGAACGTCTGTTATCTTGTGCTGTCCCACCCCTGTGACCCCAGACATTCCTTAAAGTCAACCGGGCTCATGAAGGCTGTGTTTGAGTGGATTTTATTGTGTGTGTGGGGAGAGCATAGTGTGTACTTCACACCTGGTTCTACATGGTGCAGGGCAGCACCTGGGAAGAAGAAGACACCGCGGGACAGAAGAAACTTAGCATATAAGCCCCCAGGGAACTTGTCTAAATCTTGGGGAAAGCTTTGGTTATGTACCGTGGTACAACTGCCGCACTGAGGATTGAACTTGATTTTGAGGATAGAAAGAACCTCCCCTAACCCCTGGGCTACAGACACTAAACTTCATAGCAACCTGGATAAATGGGAGAATCAAGGAGTTCTTATCTGGGTGATGGCTGCGCTGGTGGGAAAATCCCACATAAATGGTATGGAATGCAAAAGAGAATGTGTAACAGGAGAGCATCAGCCAGTGATGCAGCGAGACAAGAAGAGTGTAGACCAGGGTGGAGCCATGGCCCTGAGCCACGCCCAGAGAAGAACTGCTCCAGTTCCGTTGTGGAAACTGGGAAGTCAAACAGGGAAGCGTCTATACGCAGATACACATTCACACCTGGCCAGGGTAAATATACTGCCCGACACTCCGTGTAGGAAGTGTAATATTCTTTCTTTTTTTAGTATAGGCAGCATTTTTTAAAAACATAAACTTTATTTTGTAGAGCAGTTTGAGGTTCACAACAAAACTGAGCAGAAGGTACAGGGAGATCCCCTGTCGCCCGCGCCCCCACACACCACGGCTTCCCCCACGTCGACGTCCCCCCAGCAGTGGCACATTTCTGATAGTGGATGAGCCCACACTGACACGTCTTCGTCACCCAAAGTCCCCAGTTTACATCGGGGTCCACGCTTGGTGCGTGCTTTTGTCCGTTTATCCACCATTATCGTATCAAAACCAATATTTCCATTGCCCTAAAAGTCCTCTGCGCTCCATCTCTATCATTCTTCCCTCCCTCCTCAACCCCTGGCAACCACTGATCTTTTTTTTTTTTTTTCAGCTTTAGTGAAGTATAATTGACAAATAAAACTGTAAGATATTTGAAAAAATAAATAAATAAAATGTAGCACTTCCTCTAATTCCAAATGTAAGCAAAACAAAATGACAACAAAATCCAGTACTTTATATTAGCAGTTTCTGTGACTTTCTTACAATGTGGAAAACTGTTATTTTCATATCATATGAAAGTTGTTTCAGTTTTGTTAGGAGAGAATTTACATTCATCACTACTTCAAAGACATGAAGCTTTTAAACTGCCACTAGATCTTTTCATTTAACTCAAGAAAAAAGACATATTACTGGGGCACCTGGGTGGCTCAGTGGGTTAAGCGTCTGCCTTCGGCTCAGGTCATGATCCCAGAGTCCTGGGATCGAGTCCCCCATCAGGCTCCCTGCTCGGCAGGAAGCCTGCTTCTCCCTCTCCCTCTCCCTCTGCTGCTCCCCCTGCTTGTGCGCTCTCTCTGTCAAATAAATAAATAAATAAAACTTTTTAAAAAAAGACATATTACTAAGGCACACATGTGTTTTCAAAATATTTTGGTAGCTTGTCCAATACAATGGGTTACCTTATTAGCTTCATTTATTTTTATTTTTTGCACTTAAAGATCTTATTCCGAGGAGGAGTATAAAGGCTTCACCAGACTTCCAAAGTGATCTCTAGCATAAAAAAATTAAGAACCTCTGTTTTGAACAGAGTTTCTGAATCTGGACCACACACCACTGACCAGCTGCTTATTGTTGTTTTAACAGAAGCCTCTTGAGGATTTAGTTGGGCCAGTGCTGTGGGCAGATTCCCCAATGTGGAAATCCATCCAGGCACTTTCCATCCTCAGAGCCATCTCTGTCCCCCTCCCCAGACATTGCCAGGGCTGGTCCTCAGTTCTGGTTTGCATGACCTCTTTTTCACCTGCCTTCTACTCCTATGATGAGCATGATGGGGGTGTGATGAGTGGAGTCTCAACTGCTCCCATATTTGGCAGCAGAAAGGGGGGCTGGATAGCAACCAGCCCCTCCAACCTGCGTGCGGTCCAACTCCAGATGAGCATTTCAGGCTCTCTTTTCCTCCAGAGCTGGAGGGAGAGAAGTGAATGAATCAAATCTCTCTGGAGGCCAGGATGGCTCCATTCTACTTCCAAAACAAGAGCGGTGTTGGGCGGGGGGGGGGGGGTAGCCCAATCCCCAGAAGACAGGCATTTTTGACCATCACCACTGGTAGGGAGGTGCTATGGGCATCTAGTGTCTAGAGACCAGTGATGCTGCTAAACACCCTACAGTGCACAGCACATTCCCTCACAAAGGATTATCCAGCCCCAAGTCAATAGTGCTGAGGTTGAATCAGGAGTTATTGGACTGAATGACTGGTCCAGGGGTGCGGAAATTCACCGTGTTATCATAGTTCTAGCTCCCTTTCTTGGTCCCTAGGCTGTCTCCCCACCCCCAGGTGAAAAGTGGCTGCTGTAGCCACGTACCTCACCTTGACACCTCAGAGCATCTGAAGGGAGAAGACATCTTCGTGCCCGCATTTGTACCCGAGTCCCGATATTCTCTCTCGCTGGATCAGAGCCATGCGTCTCCTTGAACACACAGCTGCGGCTCGAGGCGTGGAGTGCTCTGACTGGCTCAGCCTTGGTCACATGTTCCCACAAGAGCCAGGGATGGACTCTATTTACCTGCCACCACGTGGAAATAGGAGCTGTGAGCTCCGGAGAGGGCAGGGCAGGGAAGGGGGAGTAACAGATGCTGGAATGATTATCAACAAATATCCACGGCTCTACTCTTCCTAATTACTCTCTTCCTTTCTGGCCATTTAACATGTGGTCTGCTATCTTTTCGAGGAACCACTTGGAGCTGTTCAGCTATGGTCCATGTCTCGTTAATGTAAATTAGCTCATACATGATTAGTAAATTGGGGAATTTGTCTGTACTAAGTGCCACTTGGCTGGCTTCAGTCTTCTCCAGCACTTGAACGTTTTGAAATGATCTGGAGGAAGCTTCATAATTAAAGAGAGAGCTTTAGCAATATATGAGGATCTTAAGAAGAAGCTGAAAAGCCCATGCAGATGCTTTCCTTTAGGGCAAGTGGAAGCGGGGTTTGATGACTTTGGCTATGTTAAGCTGTCGGGGAGGGCTGCAAGTGTAGGTGAAGAAGCTGCTTGGATTGGAGCAGCATGCTGCTTCCTTCTGTCACTCACTGACCCCACCTCCTGCCACACTCCCCTTCTCCTGTGCAGCCCCTTGCACAGCCCAGGGCTCTGCTCATCTCAGGGCCTTTGCACCTGCTGTTCCTGTTCCTGCTTCCCCTGGATGTCTACCTGGCTTCCCTCCTCAGGTCCTCCAGATTCTTGCTCAAATGCTACTCTCTCCTTAAGGCTTTCCCTAATCATCTTATTTAAAATTGTAAGCCCACCATGGACATTGCCTGTCTCCCTTTTCTGTATAATTGTTCTCTATTGCTCTTAACACTATACAACAAGTCATATATTTCTACTTATTTAATTAATCTATTGTCTGTCCCTCTCCCATCTGCAACTGTAACAGGTGTGAAGTCAGGTATTTTTGTCTGTTTTGTTCCCTGCGGATACCCAGGTCCTAGAACAGGGTCCGGCACAGAGTTAAGCTAATAAAATATTCATGGAATGACCCAATGAAAAAAGAGTATTTTGCTTATCCAGAAGCTTCATCTCCCAGAGATGGAGATTAGTCTGATAAGCAGCTCTTCTCTTGGGATTCTGGGCTAATCCATTGCTTTTCTATAACAGCCCCGGAGCTGGTCTTAAGGGTTCACTTGTTTCAAGTTAGCACACTCCTTGCTTGATGACTTAAGGTCCTTGATCTGTAACAGAACTAATTTACTTTCTTTGCGATTTGTGGACCACTAGCCTTGGGGGATAAAGGACCAGAACATTCCCAGGCCACAGAGGCCAGCAGGTCTGTTTAAGCCACCTCGGCTTTCTGATTAGCCCAGCAATCTTCTAGCAAAATGTTTTTCATTTTTCAGGTCACACAAATGACTTTACTGACCTCCTTTTGCCTATCTGTAGACCTCGTCCTCCTTTGCAGAAAGATCAGAGCACTCTTGCACAATCCCTGATACCGAGGACCCAGACCTTCAACCTCCGAGCACCAGGATAACTCTGGAGTTAGCGTCATCAAGTCAGCATGGAATCAAGAAATGTCACGGACCACTGTACTCCCTTAACTGATTAACCCCCTTTAAAATTCTCTGCGCCAGGCAGAAACCTCTGACTTGGCTTCTGGATAAGAGTCGGCCTCCTCCCCAGGTGGCCGGCCTCCTGAACAAAGCTTAAATTCCTTTCTGATCAAAACTTGTCTTTTGAGTATTGCCCTTTCCTGCCACAGGCAGCGAACTTGGCTTTCAGTAACATTCCCACACAACTGGTCGTACTGTATCACCTCAGGTAATCACCGGGTCTTCTTTTGTTCTTTTCCAGAAGCACTTGACTTGCACATCATTTTCTGTACCTCCCTCTCCCTCCTTAGGTAGAGAAAAATACATTATGTTAGGGATTGGCATCCGATTATTAGAAAAAAAGACACCTGCATAAATTACAGGAAAATATAAATCCATATAGATAGCTAAATACTTAATAGAGGAAGTCGATGATCTTTACGTCCACGGCAGGGATGGAAATTTCCTCACCCTACGTACGCCAGAGGCGGACAACCTGTAGCGACTTTATTTTGTCTGTACCTCTCCTACTTTCCTCCTGTTCCCCCACGTGCTGGGGAATGCTGGGAAAATGCAATTTCACCTAATCTCGTAGCTTCAGCCCGCTACACACATGAAAACATTCCTTGTAAGGGAAGAGGGTAGTCACTCAGATTTTGCCTTTCCCTCCCTCTGGTTCTGCCAAGGTAGTATCTCAGTAGAGAAGGGAGAGGGGTGGCTTTATCCAGGGGCGATATTCAAAACATTTCACAACTGATTTGGCCAGGCACAGACCAATCAGAATGGACTGACGCCGGTCATCAGCCCAGCCCTTCTGATGCAGACTGCGGCTCTCTCGGCCCCCGGAAGGTGACCTTGAGGTGGGGAGGTGAATGCGAGGGCTGTTTGGATTGGAGCAGTGTCCCCTGGCACCTCTGGTCTCAACAGTAGTTCTTATCTGCCTGCTTGCTGCTCACCCTGCTGGCATTTGCAGACCCGGTTGGTGGCTGGCTGGGTGGGTCTCTCCTGCCTTGATCAGGGCCTCGAAGCCCTCCCTGGCTGACTCGACCTCACCCCAGTCCCTTGCTGGCACCGAGGGCCCCTCTCAGCCTCCACCACTTGCCCCTTGGCCTGGACGGCTGGTCCGGTAGCCGAGGCTGCCGGTTGTCTCGCCGTGACAGCATTTCTGGGTTTTTTTTTTTTTTAAGATTTTATTTATTTATTTGACAGAGAGAGACACAGCGAGAGAGGGAACACAAGCAGGGGGAGTGGGAGAGGGAGAAGCAGGCTTCCCGCGGAGCAGGGAGCCCGATGTGGGGCTCGATCCCAGAACCCAGGGATCATGACCTGAGCAGAAGGCAGACGCTTAACGACTCAGTCACCCAGGCGCCCCGCATTTCTGGTTCTTAATTCAGTTGCTTCATGAGTCCCATCTTGAGCATATATGGAAGCTTCTGGGTCCCATCCACATCTCATGGGGACTGAGAATCGCTCAGAAAATGTTTTTCACTTTTTCAGCTTCTATCTCTGTTCTTCTGAAACTTTAATCTATATACAATCGCTTGGAGACTTTGTTTAAATGCAGGTTTCTGATTCAGTAGGTCCCAGGTGGGACCTCAGGTTCTGCATTTTTAAAAGCTCCTAGCTGATGTCAAAGCTGCAAGTTCTTGGATCATATCCTTCTCCCAGGTGACATTTGGGTCCCCATACCCTACAGGCTAACAGGATTCAGAGAGAGGGAAATTGACTTATGGATAAGTAAAGATATTTTGAAAATAAACCCATTACATACGGCAACAGGCAACTTCCTGGGAGTGCTGTGGGTTTATCTTCCAAAAGTCAGCTACGACCCTTTATTCTTCCTGCTACGAACGAACGTTAAAGCCTCCACCTCCGAGGCTCTCTTGCAGGAGTATACTTACACCAGCAAGTTTCACATAATGAGATGCAGCCAGAAGCACCAGAGGAGAACTTCCCTTCCCAAATAAAAAGCCAAGACTCACCAGAAAGAAAACTTTTTTGCCTCTTCCTGTTGGAGCATGGCTTTGAGACTCGAAGGTATAGAGCCCGTCTGTGACTCTGAGGAAACAGGCATGAAGATAAGGGCCCGTAGCTAGGGTTGCCCGATAAAATATAGGGTGTCCAGTGAAATTTAAATTTCAGATAAACAATAAATAATTTTTTTAGTCTAAGTGTTGCAGTTACCGCTCCTGTTATGGTCAGCCCCAGAAATGGGTGGACCCCCTATCCCAAATTGGGTTCAGATGTAGAGACCGTTGACACCACACACATACCAAGAAGGTATGAAAGGTTTATGACTCACATAATGAGGGTTGCTGGGGACATCTGCTGGGACATCCCCAACAGATCCAAAACTAGCTTGAGAGAGCAGAATGGGGCAACTCCCTTGGAGTTTCAGGGTGATGGGGCTGGGGCTGAGCTGAAGGGCTTGGCGGTGCGTGGTTTGAACTTGCAGCTGGTACCAAGGGAGGGGGCAGTCAGCCTGTCTTATCAGCTCGCTCAGGTGTCGGGGGGGAATAAAGGAAAGGGAAGGAAGGGGGCTTGAAAGCTGTCAGCAAACATCACAAATGAAGTCAGACTATTCCAGTAAGTATTTCCAAATATTTCATGCGACATATTTATACTAAATTTATTTGTCGTTTTTCTGAAATTCAAATTCAACGGCTTGCCTTGCATTTTTGTTGTTGTTAAATCTGGCAATCCTATCTAGGGAGCAGAAAGAAAAGCCTGGGTCCCTTCTAGGCTTATGGAGCCATCGCTCCAACTCTGAACTGCCCACTTCCAGACTTCTTGTTATATGATACAAATGAACCCCTATTTCTTTAAGCCAATATTAGTCCAATGTTCAATTACCTGAAACCAACCCATTCCTAAATGATACATCTCTGCTGACTCTTGTTGGCAAGTATTGTACTATGTACTTCTACTTAGGTAAAGATTATCTACCTTATTACAGATTGTTGAAATCTGCCTAAGACATTGAAAACAACCATAGAATATGTGTGTATTTCAGCACTTTTTAAAAAAACAACGCTGAAATTGGGACATGACTTATAATAGGTGGAATCTTAGATTTAGATCTAAATGGTTCTCAGACCTGGCTGCTTATTAAAACCACCTGGGGAGCTTTTAACAGATGCTGCTCCCTGTGTCCACCCTCAGGAGTTTTATTTAATTGGTCTGGGGTTGGGCCCAGGCATGGTAATTTTTAAAAGCTTCCTCAGTGTAAGTAATTATGCAGGCCAGGACCAAAAATCATTGCACTAGATAAAATACTTTATGTATGTATAGGTATGTTTACTCTGAGTCAAACCTCCTTATGAAGTTTTTTAAAAGGCGGAACAATGAGAGAAACATGGCCCATCCATGCCTGATGATGAACAGCTATTTAACAGCCTGTCCCCTTGCTAACTCGACACCTACAGGCTTTAGCTAACCTGCCCACCCTTTCCCTGGGTCAGCTGCCAGGATGGCTATGCAATCAAGGCTAAGGAGAGTGAAGGAAACGCAGTGCCTTTTTACGAAGAGCCAAAAGCCCAGCGGTGGGGAGCTTGCTTGCAGCATCTCCCCTCTTGATGTCAATACTGTCTGGTCTCTGGAGGAGGATTTAAAGGCGCAGAGAAACGGGTGGGGTTCTCCTCTGTACCTCTCATCGGGGGAGCCACACAACATGCAGAAGTCCATGAAACCCGAGGAAAGAGCCAGAGGTTCATATATTTTAGGAAAGAGTTGGTTGGTTTTTGTGGCATCTGCTAGTTGACTGGGGGGGAAATGAAAGTCAGCTGAGTTTACTTCGGACTTGGAAGTCAGCCTCCCTTCCTCCCTTGCTTGGGAACGAAATTGAACATGTTTCTCTGTGGCTACAGATATGAGCGCTCATCCTTGATGTCGCTTGATGATTCCGGAGTTAGGGCCTTTCAGAGCCACTGGGCCCACAAATGTGTTTGGTGGCAGTGGGCTGACCTTTACTCTGCTGGCCTGGAAATTATTCCGATGCCGTGGAAGTAGATCAGGCTCCACCCCGGCTAGTCCGCACTGGGCTGCACAGCAAATAAGGAACACTTGAGCTTGTTTGACCAGTTCCTCCACGCTTTTTATTTTTCCTTTGGCTGCGGGCTAATCTTCAATCAGCAGGCACCTCCCCGTAAGTGGACCTGCTCTGTGTAACTCCAACTGCCCTGAGTTCCTTAAGTCTGTCTGATTCTAAACCAGTTTGGTTCCCACAGTAAGACATCATGGCGCTGTTGATGGTGGTTCTTCTTTCTGCCCATGTAAACTTGATCTGACAGCTTCCCTTTGCTGTGTGTCTAGCTCAGTGCTTGCTGAGAAGATTGAATCGCTGCATTACAAAGTCTAAAAGCAGACTCCAAACTGGTAGAAAGATTTGTCCTCTTTTTCTGTGCATGCAAGACTACTCAGAAGGAATTAAGTTCAAGTAAGGTAACGGGTAAATAAAACCTAATTCTATGGATAGGAATTTTTCTGTTTCCTCAAGCCTTGCCCATTATAACCCAGCTTTCTAGTTCCATGAGTTAAGGAGAAGAGAGAGCTCTTTTATGCAAATGTATTTTATTTAAAACTTTTCTGGTAGTATGATGAGATGTTGATGGTGAAAACAAAGACCAAAGCTAATTGAGAGACAGGGAGACCTCCTGAGTCAGAGGACGAGTTTGTGCATTCCTGGTCTATGAAACAATCTGTTTTATTGGCCTTCGATGTCCTTGAGTGTACCGTCTGGAGGTACAACGAACTCAAGGTGTAGCCCCACGTCATTACCCAGGATCCATTCTAGGACCCAGAGGCTTTCTCCATAGAGACTAGGGCCCTGGGTTGGCTTTCTATGGTCCATGAGTCCCTGGAGAAGGTATTCGAAAAACAGTTCACTAGCCATCCAGCCAGACTGAGTGGATGCTCTTTCCTGGCAGTCAGGAGTTACTGGCTGGATCACAAAAGCAGAAAATGGGAGCAAATTCTGGGGACATGCACTCAGACATGGCTTCTTTATCTCTACTACCAGCCCTGTCCATTGCTGGGGCCTACACATGGCTGGTGGGAAGGGAGGTCCACACGGTCTTATGAGTGTCGCAGGACAGAACACTGGTGTGACGACTTGGCTTCTGAGGGCGGGTGAGCTTGGCCTGCAGAGGTTCTACTCCCCTCAGCCCTTGGGGAAGTTCTACATATAAAAACTAAAATGCCTTCTAACGCAAAGGTTTTCTCCTATACCAAGGGCATTTATAGAGATTCATTTTCCCCTCCCGGAGAAAGGTTTTTCATGATTTGTGACGAAGGGGTAAAAGGGTGATTCAGGCAGCCAGCGCTCTCAAAAGGCTTTTTGCTGTTTTTTGTAACCAATCAGAGCTTTCAGTTGGGAAAAACATGTCGCTCGGTGTTATAAAATTTAAGACTCTTGGTAACCTATGCTTACCTCTAAGAGGCTTCCTATAAACTGAAGCCAGGGTGCTGTAATGTTTGATGAACATTTGATGAACACTCTGCTGAGATGTGCGGTTTCTACACATAGCCAACTCCACCAAGCCTTCCTTAGAGATGCTTACACTCAGTGGATCGAGTAGTCCAGGGTGTTGGCAAGCTTGTGTTTTGGTCCTAAGTAACTATGTGATTTAAGGAATTGTGTATTCTTTCTTTATTTATACAATGGATACCATATAAAGAGGCCTTTTATATCCTAGACAGTTTATTTCCATCGAGACAACTGAGAGGGTTGGTCTCAAACATGAGCTCAAATCAAAATAGGGAAAATTGATAAAGTCTTAGTGATGTGGTCAATACATGAAGCAAAGTTTTTTTGTTGTTGTTGTTTAAGTAAACTCTACCCCAGCCTGGGGCTCAAACTCATGACACAGAGATCAAGAAACTGAACCAGCCAGGTGCCCCCATGAAATGAATATTTCGTTCCAGAGGGGCTAGAAGGAAATTTGCTGAGGGTTTGTAAATGTAAATTTTAATGTAACGCAATGCCCCAAATATTTTTATAATGCTTTCTCCCTTTTCCTCTGCTTCTTCAATTTGCTGAGTTTGCAAATGTGAACTTAATATAATGCAATGCTACCAAGTATTTTTATAATGCTTTCTCCTTTCAAATTTCTGAACTGAGAGATTTCATTATACTGACTGCTTTGAAAACCTGTCTTGTTCAATGCAATTATTTAAAGATAAGACAGTTTCTCCTACCTTTGGTTTAGGTGCCAAATCAATTATACGGAAATGGTTTTGTGGAGAGCCTTCTTCTAAAAAACAGATTTCAATTTCAAGGAAAATGATAGAGCAAAATTAACCTAAGTGTAGATTCTGTTTTTAACCTCAAAACTTAAAAAAAAAAAAAATCTCCAATCTAAATGAGGATATTTTTGCCATTACATATACTTAACTTCAATAAACTAAAAATTGAACTCCAGCAAGCATAACTAAACCACATTTTATTGCAAATGAAAAATATACAGAAACATTAATTTGAAATTCATAAACTTTCTAAAATGAACAGTACGTATAAACATTTGAAAAATAGAAAATTTCACGACTATAGAGTTTATTCCAAATATTTGGGAACATTTCATATATATTCATACAAATTACTTTTCCACAAAGTTTTGTTAGAATGTGAAGATTGCATTTAGTTCAGTTTTATGGGCTTTAAGAAAAAATATTTTTGTTGGACTCATTTTGGTGTTGAGATAGTTATAATGATGGAATTCATTTTCACTTGGATTATTTAAAACAAACTAATGTGACACAACTTAAGAAAAGATGAAGAATGTATGAAAATTGGCAACTAATTGTCCTTAACTATCTAGTAATAAGACAGTAAGAATCAAAATGTCGATTCAAAGAGAACTAAATTCTATTAAATGACTCATACATCAGGCCCGATGTGGGGTGCTTTCCATGTATTTCATTTAGTGCCCTTAAAACAAAGGTGTTAATTTCATGCTGCTAAATCTAAAGAGTTTTATGAATACTCTCTGCAATCTGAACTAAAAATAAAGTTTTTTTTTTTAAGGTTTTATTTATTCATTTGAGACACAGAGATACAGAGAGAGAGAGCATGAGCAGGGAGAGAGGCAGAGGGAGAGGGAGAAGCAGGCTCCCCGCTGAGCCAGGAGCCCGATGTGGGGCTCGATCCCAGGACCCTGGGATCACACCCCGAGCCGAAGGCAGACACTTAACCATCTGAGCCACCCAGGCGTACCTAAAAATAAAGTTCTTAACCATTGACCTACAATAAAATTATGTCAAAAAATAAGATGAAACTCTTATATTTACAGAATTTGGGAAAACTTTCAATCTGGCTGTGTGAAGACAGCTTTGTAATCCCTCATGACCCATGTGCAGACATCCACATAATAAATCTTAAGATACGTAGGTGAGATAAAGATATATGTTAAAATATATACCTATATGAAACTACCAGTTAAGACTAACATAGTTAGTCTGAATACAGGGATCCAGCATTTTATTCCTTCTTAGACAGTATCTTCCTATTTGGGAAAAATTATTATTAGTTTTAGGTTTACAATAACATTTTGGTTTTTCAATGCATATACCCACCAGGGATTTTTTTTTTTTAATAAGATTTTATTTATTTGCGTGAGAGAATGAGAGACAGAGAGCATGAGAGGGAGGAGGGTCAGAGGGAGAAGCAGACTCCCTGCCGAGCAGGGAGCCCGATGCGGGACTCGATCCCAGGACTCCAGGATCATGACCTGAGCCGAAGGCAGTCGCTTAATCAACTGAGCCACCCAGGCGCCCCCCACCAGGGATTTTTAGAGTTTTAAAAATATTTCATTGTTTCTCCAACATGTTTCAACTTGTTAAATCTTTCTCAGCCTTTCTCCTAGGGATGTATGTCAACACCAGTTCATTTTCCAATCCAGGACGCCCATGAGTTCTTGTGTTCCTTGAACCTTTAGCCTGGGCGCGATATACCAAGGGCAAAGCTTTGTAACAGGTGACATTTAAGAAATACCTGACACTGACTCTCACTAGAGTGGAGAACCACCACCGCCTCAGGCTGGATGCCCTTAATTTCCTCACTAAGAACGTGTCCTGGAGAAATCAGTAGAGTTTTTCGATAGGAAAGAAAACCTTTAAAAGAATTTCAACCATTTTTAATGCTACCTTTTCAGAAAATACTTCTCCTGCAAACTTGTGTTCATAGCTTATACATCTGATATACAATTAAAGTGAAACAGCAATCAACAGAGTAAACACGTACTTGACCTGAGGTATCAACCCATGTATCTTCCATGGATTATCAATTTTCAAAAATAGGAACGCACTGAGGTGCACTCAACACTGACCTGTGCTGAAGAGACGTTGACAGCCCTTTCCAACGTCATGGTCACCTCAGGACTTCCCTGGGAACATCAGTCAGAGCTCCACAGAACTGGGAAATGCTAATGTCAGTTGAATAGAATTCTTGGTAAGAGAATTTACTATTACTACCCAGGACAGACTTGATCTTGATTACAAACAAACAACTAATAACATCTGATGTTGGAACAGAAAAAAATCGAATCAACTGGAAGGTTGTTTTGTTTTGTTTTGTTTTGTTTTGTCTTAATGTCATAACTTTTTGGTTAGGACTTTTGTTTTGACAGAAATAAGTTTAGTCTGGAAATAGGTAATTTCTTTCTCATGAAATCAGTGAGTGATATCTGTCCATAAACACGAAAGCCCACCAAAAATGTTATTCCTGCTGTGCGCTTGGAGACAGGAAAATTGTATAGAGGTCATAATATGCAAAAGGTATTTTCCTGTAGTAGTCCCCGAGGTTTCAATATTTTGTTTTCTGGGAAGTTCATTCCCCTTCCTATTCCCCAAAAACACTTCTCAGTAAAATGTATGGAAAATATGGTCAGGATGAAATTCAACAGAAAAAGAAAAACCTACTACTTATTGTGGTAGGATATGTATATTTTTAAAAAAGGTTAGTGACTAACTATAATTTCCTTAATAATGGTGAAAGTGCCAAATTTCAAGAGAACAATTACGGTAACTCATTCAGGATTTTGCAAAGATTTTTCTAATTATTTCCAAACAGTCTGTGGAAAACTTACCCTTTGGGGATTAGATATTTGAGAAAAATGAGGTGTACCATATAATCCTAAAGTAATGTACCAGTTACTTTTACAAAAGTCTGTCAACAGGAAAAATGACCTTTGGGATAACAGAGAAAGGGACAAAGTGAGTATAAGGAACTCTAAAGCTGAAATCACTTGGACTTCTCCAGAAACTCAAGTTTGTCTTACATTTTTCAGGTTTGAGTTAAAAGAAGCCTTGAATGTAATCATTTGTATTTGTGTGTGTGTGTGTGTGTGAAAAGAAAAAACACTGTATTTCATTTAAGTATTTCTCTCCTTTCTCCATTCTCCCCTTTTGAATTGTTAATACATTTTTCTGATATGGCAATAAATTACAATCCATAAGCCCTTCATGGGCTGTGTGTCTTATGCATTCTAGCCCACCAAGGAGCAAATTTCCAAGGCAGGCCTATTTTTTCTTTAACACTCCACTCTTTAGCTATCTAGTTTAGAAAGAAGGAAGTTATAGAGGGTGGGGGGGAAGCACCAGTAATCTCGCTTCTCAGGTTTAATAATTTGAAACTATGACTCATCAGAGAATGATGATTGATACTCTGCTTATCAGCACATAGTTAAGTTTATCTATGAATTACTAAGAATAGCAGCCAAAGAAATGAAGAGCCACTTGGCAGAGACAAATACATTGTGACCAGAAGACATTACTCGGAGACTCCTATAACTCTTTGACTTCTTTTGTGCTTAGAGAATATTTCAAGTTTGTAGAAATGACAAACAGTAGAAGTCTTCTGGAGGAGGATCCAAACCTTGATTTTCAAATTTGATGGCCCAAAAGGAAGGCCTTTTTTTTTCCCCCCCTAACAGTTCTTCAAAAAAAATCAGACCTTTCTTACCCTTTCCAAGTGTCTTATGTGGTTTAAGTTCAGGGTTTCTAGAGACTTTGATCATCAGTCCTGCTAAACAAGGTAATGTCATCACTGAGTCCTGGGGTTGAACATTCTGTATTCTCTAGTAAGACATATTTGTTTTCACCACCATTCAGAGAGAGGACTTCTTTCTGAGTAGTGGATGTCAGGTCACTCCAGGTAATGTCAGTATGCTTAAATGCGTGTAGAAGGAAGATGCCATTGATAACGGTGAAGAACCCACTCAGGGTCCCGATGATATCTCCAGCTTTCATGCCATACCATTCTTGGAATAAGATGGCGGAGCAAGTTACTACCATGGACGTGAAGAGCACATAGTAAATGGGAGTCACAAGAGATGTATTAAAGGTGTCCAGTGCCTTGTTGAGATAGTTAATCTGTGTCGTCACTGAGAGCACGAGTACAGCCAGCAAAACGAAGACCAGGGGATGCTTGTAAACTGGTTTCCATTCCAAAAGTTCCTTAATGGCAATTCCCAGGCCCTTGACAGAAGAAACTGAAAATGCTCCAATTAATGAACAGATTGAAATGTAGACCAATATATTGGTCTGTCCCTTCTTGGGAGCCACGATCAAAATCAGCACCAACGAGATCACAATTATGATCACAGCAAAGGAGATAAATCCTGTTTGGAAGAGAAAAGAATTCAACTTCAGAAAATGCTAATAGGACCATATCTCCTGTGAAATCTTGTTAGCCATGAGTTTAGGAGTGTAGGTGTTTCAGAAAGGGAAGTGAGATTAAATTAAAACAACAAAAACAAGACGGCATTTTGCTGCGTGGCTCTCGACATTTTACAATGGACCTTCACAAACATATCCTTTGAATCTCACAAATAACACTATGAGGTATGGCAGGTATCATCTGACTGACTTTTTATTTTCGGAGGGGGAAAGTGGCCAAAGTTGGGGTTGGAGTATATGCCTTTTGCCCCTCCTATCCCCATCTCTTTTCAGTGTGTAGAGAGCAAGCATGGCCGGAACAGAACATTGTGTCCCCTTTACAGAAGACTTGTAATCCAGTCAAACCTTAACTTTATCAGACAACCCATAATGAGGCTTGAAGGGAGCCGTCTACGGTATTATTACAAATTCATTTGATGAGGAGAGAGAGTGGAACAGAATCTGAGTGTTTCTTTTGGTTGAATCACAGACCTGGGTCTCTCAATTTCATTTCCATTTCATGCAAAGAGGTGACTTCCTCTTCTTGTGGGGCATGGATAACCATCATAGTTGACCCCAATATACTTAATATGCAGCCTATTTTCCCATGAATGTTCAAGTGCTCATTTAGAAAGTAGGAAGACAATATTGCACTGTTGGGAGAAGAAAAAAAAAATCACTCTCATTCAGTTAACGATGGATTCCATAGCAGCTCAGAAGTCACACTGTGATACCTGCCCCTCTATCCCAGTTGCCAATCAACTTATCTGAATATGCTACAGGACGCTGAAAAGCCTGATTCGTTTTAAGACTCAGAAATGGTCAATCAAATCGGCTTGCTTTTATATCAAGACTTTTAACAGACATTCTGTACCTTTGTCATCTTCCCAAGAGAGGTAGGTCCCACTCAATTAATTTTCAGTTTCCCCACCTTTTCCTGCAGAGCCAAACAAAATGGAAGACCTTTTACATCTTACTGGCATGATTCATTGAGAATGTGTGTGCTCGTGAAAGCTTCAAAGAAAGCTACATGTCTAAAGAAGAATCACTCTGTTCAGGGCTGATATTTAGCTAGTACACACAAGTACAACCATATGGGTTATCAAAATATTGAAGTATTTCCTTACCAGCCGCTTCTGCCCTGATACTTTCACTTACTCAAGAGTCCCCACCATTTGGTTGCCATGGCCTCAGGAAGTTCTATTGGCACCACCATGGACACCAGACTCTGCCATTCTGCTGCTCCACCAAATAGGTCTGCTGTAGCTCCTGCACACCAGCCTCCTTCCCCTGATGCCCTGGCACTCCCACAAGGGTATATGACCTATACTAAGGTGCACTTGAGACTGTGGTCCATTACCTGGCACCTTCTTAGAGTCATCCTCGTGCGGCCCCTTGGGAAGACTGCAGCCTCAGCCAAAACACTGCTACTACTAAGAGTTATGGTTCCATGCATAGACAGTGTTCTAGAGCTCTGTGTGTACTGACTCATTTACTTCTCACAACAGTCCTACAAAGCAGGTGAAAAGAAGTGGGTTGACCTAGTCATAGGCTTTCTACTAGAGGTGGATAACGAATGGAGATAAAAGGAATAGAAAAATACAATAAATAATATAGTTGCTTAGCTATAAGAGTTCATGCGCCCACTGAACACATTCATTTGGGATCATAATGACAACTCAGAAAAATGAGACCTGTGTTTTATGAACACAAAAATTATTCCTGTTTCCAGTACTAAAAGAAACTAAAAGGTCTCCAAATATAACTATCTGGCAAACAATGGAAGACTTTCAGTGAGAGTTGAAATTTAACCCAAACACTATGCTTTTAAAAGTCCTCTGATCACTATGGTCATTAACCACTATGACAACAGAAAGGACTGAATGGGCTGTGGCAATGTGTTTAGGTGAGAGAAAGAGAGAGAGAAAAAAATCTGCGAGACTTCTTTGAATAAACACAAACATAACACACGATTACTTTATGTTAGCAGGAAACCAGGCCTACTCCCGTAGGTTTTCTAAATAACAACACAATTTATTCCCTACTTCTACTGCTCTTTCTTGTGTCTTCTCAAGTGAGTTGTATGATATTTTGTTTTAAGATATGCTTAGCAATGTATTTCTTGTGGTTTAGATTCATCATGGTACTGGCATCTCTACAGAAGCCAAGCTCAGGGACACCTGGGTGGCTCAGTCGGTTAAGCGTCTGCCTTCGGCTCAGGTCATGATCCCAGGGTCCCGGGATCGAGTCCCGTGTCAGGCTCCCTGCTCGGTGGGGAGCCTGCTTCTCCCTCTGCCTGCCGCACCCCCCGCCCCCCGCTTGTGTGCGCTCTCTCGCTCTTGCTCCCACTCTGATAAATAAATAAATAAAATCTTAAAAAAAAAAAAAAGCCAAGTTCATTTCTCACGTACCTTATGAGAACACTCAGAGCACCCAATGGGGTGACCAAGGTGGCAGGTGCAAAAGCATAAGCTGCAAAATTGGCCGCTTCTCCGGCTCCCACTGGAAAGCAAGCCGCAGTGGTCGTATGAGAGATGGACTGACTTGTCAGAAGAGAAAAAGCAGTAACACATGCAAAGTGGTGGACTTCTATCCCAAAGATACTGACAGATCCAGCTAAAAGGAGCAATTTAACATTTTCTTATGGAGGGTGGGGGAGGATTGGTATTAAGGGAGGCAGATAAACTGTAATTACCTGGTGATTTGAACTCAATTAATGCAAAAAGTGATGACAGATGAATACACATTTTAAGTGACTTCCAATAGAGATTTTAGGTATGTCACTTCAATAAAATTTAATTGGAGGTGGTTTTGGCCTAAGCAAAGAATTATTCTATGTGCTCAAGAATACCTACTGTTGGGGCACCTGGGTGGCTCAGATGGTTAAGCGTCTGCCTTCGGCTCAGATCATGATCCCAGGGTCCTGGGATCAAGCCCCATATCGGGCTCCTCGCTCAGTGGGGAGCCTGCTTCTCCCTCTCCCTCTACCTCTCTCCCTGCTCAGGTTGTCTCTCTATCTCTGTGTCTCAAATGAATAAATGAAAAATTAAAAAAAAAAAAAAAGAATACCTACTGTTATGCACATTAACAACAACAAAAAAAACCATGTGGCAAATCAGAATGCTTTGCAGAGATCTACTGGCCTGGCAGGGGATAGCCAGGAATGCCTACCACGGCCCGGGGAGCCAGGCGTCTCTGAATTGTAGATGATCCAAAAGCACCTTAACGGTATCTTAGAAGCTCAAGGAGATCCCAAGGGATGTTTTAAAATCATAAGGATGTGCTCCTGCAATCTTTCTCTTAACTGAGGAACTCCACTTCTGTGAGATGACTTTTAGAGTGAGGGAAACTCCCTCTAAGGACAGGACTCTTGTCTGGGGGCCAAATTACTCTTACGGGTTACAACTGAACATTTGCCCACAGAGTGTAGTATTTCATGAGGGCAACCTACGCCATTGTAGAGAAAGCTTCTGGAACAGATAAAAGACACCAGAATACTTTTTCTTTTTCCCTCTGGTTGCTATGCTCCCAGCCTTCCCTTCTCCCCCAGTCAAATATGCAGGAGTACTCAGGTTTAGGGAAATAGCATAACACAGATAGAAGCTTCCAGAACAGAACAATTGGGGGACTGCTCTTCTAAGAAGAGCCATGGCAGTTTTCTTCAAATACGAAACTTTCTTGAATACTTGATAGTATTTATATTTTTATCTCTACAGACAGCTTCCCAGGAAAATATTAATTTCATGATTGAAGTGCTGTATGTTTGTCACTAGATAAAATCTCTAATGTTGTAGACTTCTGCTTTTCTCTCTTCAATAGTGGTATGAACTTTGTGCATGATGGAAATAAAACTGTAAATGTAGCCACATAACATTCTCCTTATATCTTCATCCTATTGTGCGAGTAGAGGGTGGGGAAACACAAGGAGAGAGAGAAGAGGAGAAAAAAATAATCCAAAATATCTATCTGGGGTCTTCTCAATCCAGTCCCTGTCAACTTTTATTCCAGTGAAGTAAGAAAACAGAAAACACCTTAACAACTGAAAGGGCTATACAAGTTTAAATTTAATTTTTATTTATCATCTTTTGAGATTCTTATATTAAAGCCAAGTTACCCAATTCTTTTGCATAAGAGGACCACACACGTCCTGAAGTGTGTCACTGAAGTGTATGGGAAGATAGATGGAAGTCTGAAGGCTTCTTGCTGCAGAGGGAGATGGTGGTGAGAAACGAGAAGCTCCCACCTTCGGAAGTTTTAGGTTTGGGATTTAAGAATATTCAGAGGAGTTAGGGGAGGAGATAGAAAGCTGCAGAAGTGCCCTTGAGAGATCTTCTCTGCACACCGTATGAGCATCTATAAAGTGTTTTTCCCCATCCAACAGTCTCAGGTAGTCCTCAGGGCAAGTCTGGGAGAGGGGGCGTGCCGACAAGCTGCATCTTCTCTCCATTTGTTCAGTGCTATGCAGCCAGAGGGGACTTTAAGCTACCCATGTTTTCATCCTGACCAGGAAAATGTATCCATTCCTTAGAAAACATGCAGCTAGAACAGTCACAGATTCGAATTAGGAGCAGGGAAATGTGGGAAGAAGGCATTTTCCTCACTTGTTCTGAGGAATAAAATATAACCGAAGGAGAGGTTTGTGATAAAAGATAATATTTCAAATATTAACTTTTTCCCCTTGCATTCCAAGACAGTATTGAGAACATGGAGGTACAGGGAGAGACGGGGAATAATTAATTCTAAAAATATAGGACTTATTTTATATATAAGACAATATATTATACCTGCACGAAAATTTCTAGACTTGAATGCCATCCTTACCAGAAAGATAAAGTAATCGATGTTGAACAATTCCGTGCAATTTACCATTTTACAAGCAAACATTATTCTTAGCAATAAGGACTTACTTGAGAGTAATCCTGCCCACCAGAGCCATTCCTTGAGGTAAGAATGTCCACCTTGTCCTGGGAACATAAGAAAAATTAAAATTAGGTTCTTAACTGGAGGAAGAAGGTTTGAAGAACTTCTAGGTTCTTCAACTAGGAGAGAAATGTGGTTGGTGGTTGGAAAAGGCAAGACTTAAGTGTCGAGCCCACTTTCAGGCCAACAGTCTTGAGCAATGGAATGTAGGAAAGGCCCACCAGGCGGCCCACCTCAAGATGGCCACCGGCCCTAACTGACCACTGGGCTACTTACAACGACGCAGTTAACCAAAAAAGGGAGAATTCCATACATCCCCATACCTCCTTATCTTCCCCCTTAGAAACAGCCCCCACCCACCACCTCATCGCACACAGCCTCTCCTCTGCTTTCCTACCCGCTGCTCCCTTGTGGTGGTTCAGTCAACTTCCATCTCCTTTGTTCTGCCTCAGGTGAATTCTTTCACTACCCACACCAGTGGCTTCCACTCTATTGTCGCCCCACATTTGGGGGCCCCCGTCCTATTGAGAGACACACCATTGAGACCTCACATTAAGGCCAAATCCAAGGCCATCCACTTATTTATTTGGTCATTTCTGAAGATCTTCACTTGATGTCTATAGAGAGTTTTTTCATTTGCAAGAAAATTTTGTGTAATCATTAGGTTTACTGTATTTATGCCCGCCAGAGGTGTGGACACAGAATATTATAAGCCGTAGATTCTTTGTTTCAGCTACAGTTAAAATTAAAGACAGAAAACCATAAATTGTAAATTATATCGGTGCCTAATGAGGACCTTAAAGGGAAGAAGATGGTTGACAGAAGAGCTTTTGAGATTTTGGATAATCAATCAGAGAATAACAAGCATTAGCCAGCTGGACTCTCCTTATTCTCTACCTTGGCATCAGGAAATTGAGTTTCTAGTCTATTGAAAAGGGTAAAAAGCTTTCCTAAGGTATTCCATGGGTTATCTTTTCTTTACTGTAATCTGTGACCTAAAGTCATTGTTACGTTTGCTATAGAAAATGGAATTTTCTCACCAATTTTAATATACTTAATCCTATGTATTTGACCTCTCTGATTTTGTTATAATTAAACAGGGTGTATCAGCTGTGAAGATCATCTTGCAAAGTAGTTTATTTAGGATTTTCTTCTTACAAACTGTGCACATGATTAAATTGGAATATTGCAATATATTTTCATAATCTGTGTTTTAAAAACTTAATATATCATAAATACTTTCTCATTTCCTTAATTAATGGTTGAATATTGTTTCAAAATCTGGCATATCATTATTTACTTAACCTGTGTGCAGCTACGCACCGCCCCCCCCCCCACAGGGTTTCTACTTTTGTTCTCATTATATAAAGCCCTTCAATAAATATCCTCATATGTAACTATAGGTGGCATCCTCATTCACTTCTTAAGATAAATTTCCAGACGTGGAATTATTAGGTTTTAAGTCATTGACATTTTTAAGCTTTACCAAATTGCTCTTAGGAAATTCTGTACCTGTTTATACTGCCTCCAGCAATGTTTGGAAGGGCTATTTATTTTCCAAAGTCCCTTACCAACATAGGGCCTTTTAAAGAAAAAACAGGGGCGCCTGGGTGGATCAGTCGTGAAGCGTCTGCCTTCTGCTCGGGTCATGATCCCAGGGTCCTGGGATCGAGCCCCGCATCGGGCTCCCTGCTCCGCGGGAAGCCTGCTTCTCCCTCTCCCACTCCCCCTGCTTGTGTTCCCTCTCTTGCTGTCTCTTTCTGTCAAATAAATAAATAAAATCTTTAAAAAAAAAATAAAGAAGAAACAAAACTTTGTTAAGATGGTAGGCAACAGGGGCACCTGGGTGGCTCGGCTGGTTAAGCATCAAGCGTCTGACTCTTGATTTCTGAAGGGGTCATGATCTCAGGGTCATGATCAGCTCTGTGCTGGGCGTGACACCTGTTTTAGATTCTCTCTCTCTCTCTCTAACCCTTTGTCCCTGCCCTCCCCCACCCCACCAAAAAAAAAAAAGAAAGAAAGAAAGAAAAATGATAGACAACAACCCAGGAGCTCCTTGTTATATGATGGTATCTCTTTTGGTACTAGTGAAATAACATTTACTTATATATGTTTATTGGACACTTGCATTTCTTATTTTGTGAGTTTCTTGTTTATGTATTTGCCTATTTTATCTTAGGGTACTAATCTTTTTCTTAACAACTATGGTCATTCTTTATATATTGTGGATCTTTTTTTTTTTTTTTAAAGATTTTATTTATTTATTTGAGACAGAGAATGAGAGAGAGTACATGAGAGGGGGGAGGGTCAGAGGGAGAAGCAGGCTCCTCGCTGAGCAGGGAGCTCGATGCGGGACTCAATCCCGGGACTCCAGGATCATGACCTGAGCCGAAGGCAGTTGCTTAACCAACTGAGCCACCCAGGTGCCCTATATTGTGGATCTTAATATCCTCTGTCTGTCATTTATTTTGGAAACACTCCCCCCATCCCTGGCCCTGTATGTCATTTGCTTTTTTGTTTTAGTTAAGGTGTTTCCATGTAGGATTTTTTTTTTTAATCAATCCAGATAGTCTCTTCCTTTATACAGAATAGATTCTTCCTTTATCTGCATGCTTAGAAAGACCTTCTTTTAGGTTTCTTGAGAAAAATCATTTCATTTTAAATTCCTGAATGGTATGAAGTAGAACTCTTACATTTTTTCCTCTAATTTTTGCCAATTGTCTTAACACTTCTGATCGAATAATCCAGCCTTTCTCCAGTGGCTTGAAATGCCACTTTATTTTATTTTATTATTTTTTTTAAAGATTTTATTTGACAGAGAGAGAAAGAGAGAGAGAGAGAGCACAAGCAGGGGGAGAGGCAGAGGGAGAGGGAGAAGCAGGCTCCCCACCAAGCAGGGAGCCCGATGTGGGGCTCACCCAGGACCCTGGGATTATGACCTGAACTGGAGGCACACGCTTAACCCACTGAGCCATCCAGGTGCCCCGAAATTCCACTTTTAAAAATTGCATATTAAATTGTTATATGTACTTGGGTCCCTTTATAAGTTTTCAATTATCTTTCATTATTTTATTTATCTTTTTTAGGGCCAGTACCAAACTGTTTTAATTACTATAGCATTATAGTACATTTTATTTCTGATAGTGCAAATGTCCTCCAGTAGTACTTTTATAAACTTGTTTGTGCAATTTGTAGTCATTTCTCACCTGAACCTTAGAATAATATTTAGTTATTTTATGACATTCTTGATAAGAATGAATAGAGTCACAGAGGAAAGAGTTCAGTTCCCAAGAAACAGTGATAGCTTGACACTGTAAAGCTTTATCTGGAGTATATATGCATTAAATTAGGACTGCTGACACAATGCATTGAGGATTTACAGCAATACCTGGAAGTTTCTTCTAATGTACACATATATATAGAATCATGGAAGCTTTTTGTATTACCTGTTTTATGGCCTTAAAGATTTCATGAACCAAATGAAAACTGAATCTGTTCACATCCCATCCTTTATATCTAGGTAAGATAAAATCTATTCTCATTTTCAAGGTAGAATTTTACATGTCCGTACTTTTTTTTTTTTTGAAGGTTCGATTTATTTATTTGACAGAGAGAGAGAAAGCGCACAAGCAGGGGGAGAGACAGAGGGAGAGGGAGAAACAGGCTCCCCGATGAGCAGGGAGCCCCAATGAGGGGCTCCATCCCAGGACTCCGAGATCATGACCTGAGCTGAAGGCAGACGCTTAACGACTGAGCCACCCCGGCGCCCCCATGTCCATACTTTTTAAGCCACATTTTAAGAAATCATCTCTTAACTAATCTTGGATATTGTCTGCCTCGATGAACAGGACTTTTGTTTGCACTGATGCTTAGATGTTCTAATATCTAATATGGCCACAGTAGTCTTGATAACCAAGGTCATTTTTTTCCATCTTTAGAACCTACACTGAAACAACCATATCCAACAGATGTCAAGCCACTGTGTATGTAAATGAAAATTCTGTTTTGTTTCACGCCTGAATGCTATACATCTATTTTGGATTGTATATTGTGTTTGTGTATTTATGCTTTGATTCATAGTAACTTCTCATATTATAGAATTGATTTGCATTGAACACAAACTGTAAATAAAAAGAAATGTCTGAAAGAGCAAAAAAAAAAAATACAGGAGGGTAGACCACATGTTATGTATTCTGATGACCAAAAAAAAAAAAAAGAAAAGAAAAAAAAAGGAAAAGGGACGTAAGGAAACTTTGGGAGGTAATATATATGTTTATTATCTTGATTATGGTGATGGTATCACAGGTATATTCATATGTCCAAGCTCATCAAATTGTATACATTAAATACGTGAAGTGTTTGTATATTCACTATACATCAATAAAATGGCAAAAAAAGAAAAAAAATGAATAGAAATTCATGGTTAATGAAGGGTAGTTAAGCTGAGTTACTCAGCATGTGAAGCATCACTATAAATAGCAACCTAATTCTACTGCTATCCGTTTATTGATTTAACAAATATTTATTGGGTCCCAAACACTACCCTGGGGAAGGTTCCTGCTCTCGTGCATCTGCTATCAATAAATAAGTAAATAAGCAATAAACGTACAATGACAGATTGTTTTAGGTACAATGAAAGAAATGCTTAGTGCCATGATAGAGAGTAACGGGGGGGGGGGTGAGGGACACCTCCCCAGAAAGGAAGACCGTCAGAAGTGATGATACTTAAGCTGAAGCCTGAAGGATGAGTCAGCCAAAGAAAGGGCAGGGAGAAGAGCGTTCTAGGCGAAGGGAAAAGGCCTTGAGGTGGCAAAGAACTTGGTCTATTCCAGGAAGCAGAGAAAAGTAGGTGACAGGGAGGGAGGGTGGCAGAAGATCCAGCTGGAGAGGTTGCGAGGGCCATTTTATGCAGGAGGTCAGAGATTGCGGAAAAGTGGTTTTTTGTTTTGTTTTTTTTAAAGAATTTATTTATTTATTTGACAGAGAGAGACACAGTGAGAGAGGGAACACAGCAGGGGGAGCGGGAGAGAGAGAAGCAGGCCTCCCGTGTAGCACGGAGCCTGATGCGGGGCTCGATTCCAGGACCCCGGGACCATGACCTGAGCCGAAGGCAGATGCCGAACGACTGAGCCACCGTGCAAAGAAAGCCACTGACGTGTTTTAAGCAGGGAAGCAGCGTCTGACCTTGAATACTGAAATTGCACACAAAAGCTCTGAAAGAAGGACTCAAACCACACTCTCAACCTCTGGGAACAAGAACTTTAGTTTCACCCTAAAGGCGACACAGCGGGCTCAATCCTGGAAACTGCAGGGGAACTTTGCTAAGAACAGAGATAGGGGCTAAGGTAGAGACAGTAAACCATTACTACTGTCTTACAACAGGGGGCGCCGGGGTGGCTCAGTCTTTAAGCGTCTGCCTTCAGCTCCGGTCAGGATCCCAGGATCTTGGGATGGAGTCCTGCATGGAGCCCCGCATGGAGCCCTCCGCTCTGCGGGAAGCCTGCTTCTCCTTCTCCCACTCCCCCTGTTTGTGTTCCCTCTCTCGCTGTGTCTCTCTCTGTCAAATAAATAAATAAAATCTTAAAAAAAAAAAAAAAAAAGTCTTACAACAGGGTTATTTCTGCAGTTGCTGCAGAAACCTGAATTGGCTAGCTGCATCCGTTTCTTACCAGCTCTGGTAACGCCCTTCTTGGCCAGTTGCAAGAGGCCCTTCTTTTTCAATATGAAGCTGGAGCCAATAAAAATACTGGAACTGACTGCCAGCAACAGGCCCACATACAGACTGTATTTGTTTTCGACTTTTGCAGAAACGCTCCAGTTGCTTACGCTGGAATTCAGGTCCCTGTAGAGGACAGGAAAAGCCAGGGGCTGTGACACGTTTGTGATCTCACACCAGGCCTGGGAGGAGTTCGGGCAGAGCAGAGACAGTAGGTAGCCTGGAAAAAAAGGACAGAAGGAAATGTCAACAAACACAAAAGGGAGATACCTTAGTATTTACTCCTTTTCTCCGAGGAAGAGAAACCCGAGTGGACAGTCCTGAGACCAGTATTTTAGTGCATGGAGGAACGTTCCCAGCCGGCGGTCCACACACCTGTGGACACGTTCAGTTTGGCTCCCATAGGTTCTCAAAAACGTTTTAAAAAGCGTTTCATTGTCATCATTTACAAATGAGAGATGTCACCTGAAAGTCTGACTTCCTCTTATAAATTGGAGAATCCGGCAATACTTGCTCAGCTCTTGGTTCCAGCAAAACAGCAACCTCGAGAGTAGCAAGAGTAGCGGGCAGGTGTTCGCACTGGTGCGCGCTCAGCCGTTCCTCACGGCCCCCCAGACCCACCTCCCTCCTCCACCTGGTCAGTGTGGCTCCTGGAAAGCAGTGTTCCTGATGCCTGAGTGTAGGGACAGGCCTGGCAATCCATCGGTCGGCCTCTTCTAGGAAATTTAGCTAACCCATTGGTGGGGTGATGGTGCATTTCCGAAAATGTGTTTAAAAGGGGGTTTAGTTTTCTGTACCACTTTCCCTGAAAAGAATCATTTTTCAGGTCTACTCATCTACCTTCTCCTAAATAAAATCTAGTAAAAAAAAAAAAAAAGGAATTAAACATCAGTATGCTTTTCTTAGAATAGGACTCAAACAAACACGTAAATCTTCTGAACCAGATCCATTATTTTAAGAGTCTTAGAATTTTAAATCTAAACACTAAAACACAAAATGAACCCACTGTAGACAATATAAGGACCTTTTAAATCTGTTCTCCACTTGGAAAGGTAGCTGCCCAGCAAGGTGACATTGTGACAAGATTTTCTGACCCTCTTCTCAACTTTTGTTTTCCTTTTATTTTTTTTAAATTTTATTTTACTGAAATTCAATTAATTAACATATAGTGTATTATTAGTTTCAGAGGTAGTGTTCAGTGATTCAGAAGTTGAATATAACACCCAGTGCTCATTACATCAAGTGCCCTCTTTAATGCCCATCACCCCGTTACCCCATCCCCCCCGCCCACCTCCCCTCCAACAACCCTTAGTTTGTTCCCTATGATTAAGAGTCTTATGGTTTGTCTTCCTCTCTGATTTTGTCTTATTTTATTTTTCCCTCCCTTCCCCTATGATCTTGTTTTGTTTCTTAAATGCCACACGAGTGAAATCATGTAATTGTCTTTCTCTGACTTGTTTTGCTTAGCATAATACCCTCTAGTTCTACCCATGTTGCTGCAAATGGTAAGATTTCATTTTTTTAGATGGCTGAGTGGTATTTCATTGTGTGTGTGTGTGTGTATTGTGTGTGTGTGTATATATATACACACACACCATATCTTCTTTGTCCATTCATCTGTTGATGGACATCTGGGCTCTTTCCATAGTTTGGCTATTGTGGATATTGCTGCTATAAACATTGGGGTGCAGGTGGCCCCTTCCGATCACTATGTTTGTATCCTTTGGGTAAATACCTAGAAGTGCAATTGTTGGATCATATGGTAGCTCTATTTTCAACTTTTTGAGGAACCTCCATACTGTTTTCCAGAGTGGCTGCACCAGCTTGCATTCCCACCAGCAGTGTAGGAGGGTTCCCCTTTCTTCGCATCCTCGCCAACCATCTGTCATTTCCTGAGTTGTTAATTTTAGCCATTCTGACTGGTGTGAGGTGGTATCTCTTTGTGGTTTTGATTTGTATTTCCCTGATGCCGAGTGATGTGGAACATTTTTTCATGTGTCTGTTGGCCATATGTATGTCTTCTTTGGAGAAATGTCTGTTCATGTCTTCTGCCCATTTCTTGATTGGATTACTTGTTTTTTGGGTGTTGGGTTTGATAAGTTATTTATAGACCTTGGATACTAGCCCTTTATCTGCTTAGACATTTGCAAATATCTTCTCCCATTCAGTAGGTTGTCTTTTGGTTTTATCAACTGTTTCTTTTACTGTGCAAAAGCTTTTTATCTTGATGAAGTCCCAATAGTTCATTTCCTTTTATTTTATTTTATTTTTTAAAAAGATTTATTTATTTATTTTACAGAGCGAGAGAACGGGTGGGGCAGAGGGAGAGGGAGAGAGAGAATATCAAGCAGACTCTGTGTTAAGCGTGGAGCCCAATGCAGGGCTCAATCTCATGACCCTGAGATAATGACCTGAGCTGAAACCAACTGTCGGATACTCAACTGACTGTGCCACCCAGGTGCCCCATTATTTCATTTTAATTCAAGTATAGTTAATATACAGTGTTACATTAATTTCATTTTTTTCTTTAAAAAAGCAATTTTCCCATTCTGAATTATTCTAAACAAAAAAGGCAAAGAAAAATGAATCAACTACAATTTTAGAATTCAATGAAAAAAATTAGTTTTACATCTCAAAAATCTTTTTTTTTTTTTTAAAGATTTTATTTATTTATTTGAGACAGAGAGAATGAGAGAGACAGAGAGCACATGAGAGGGGGAAGGGTCAGAGGGAGAAGCAGACTCCCTGCCGAGTAGGAAGCCCGATGCGGGACTCGATCCCGGGACTCCAGGATCATGACCTGAGCCGAAGGCAGTCGCTTAACCAACTGAGCCACCCAGGCGCCCCTACATCTCAAAAATCTTAAGAAGGCATATGAACAACAAAAGACAGTTTGACCAAATGATGTCTTAGGGACAAAACTTTGGTAACTGGATCTTTGCCTCCCTGACATAACATTATGCAGTTATCTGAATTCACCACTTACAAAGTTAAGAAACATGATAAAGTTCAGCTCCCTACAAAGGTAAAATAATTGCATTCAAGCTTTTCATGATTATTATTTCACTTACTTCTGTAAGTTGAAAATGAATCAACTTTGTTTCAAAGATACAGAATAAATTCTAATTCAAAGCTTCTAAATATTCCAAGGAGAATTATATGACTTTAGGGATTTTCTGTAACATTGAGGAATTTTCAGGCAGGTTGTTTTAAGAGTTGCTTATTTTCAAACAAGCCAGCCCCTAGCAATCTTGTTCCAGTCACTGTTCATCTCATTTAAAACCCCAAGAATGGAAAGTGATTTTTATAGTAAGAATTTCCATTACATTAATTCCTGAGAAAACATCTGATTTGACTTCCCAGCGAATTCCACGGCTGCTTTGGTGTTACTTACTATGTAATTAACATAACCATTCCAAAACTTCATCTCTGAAAACAGTGTAGGCAGGTCTCATTCCATTGAAACAATATTCTTTCTAAGCTGTTGACATAGCAAAATGTTTCCAACATTTTAGGGGGTGTGGGGGCAGAGGGTGATAAGGGAAAGCAAATAATCTTTGTTGCATTTTGTAAGTTCTTATTGTGAGCAGTAGCTATTAATGCTGCAAGTTTTATGGCAGGAAAAATAATAAAAATCTTGTCTAGCTTCTGACCTTAGAACTTAAATTGTTTTATGTTGGGTGCCTGTTGAGGAGAGAGCCTATAGCAGATGTGACTGAAGGAGGGAGTGGGGGAGTGAAGGGTGGGTTGGGGGGTGCGGAGTGGTGGGGCAGGAGACAGATGGGCAAAGTAGAACGTGTGGGCAGGGAGTCTGGAGTGTTTCAGAGGAATCAGAGATATCTCAGTTGGCTTCTTAAGATTCTAGTAAGCTAAGTAATTATCCAGGGAGTTTAAGCTTTATTCAACATAGAGAAAATCTATTACATTCATTATGTTTTGTTTTAATAGACACTATAATAGCCCTCTAAAGTGATGGTCCCAATTTATACTCCTGCCAGCAGGGTGCATGCATTACTTCTTTGATATTATTCTTATTAATTTTTCTAAATATTGAGTAATTAATATTTAGAAAATATGTGTCAGTTATAAAGAAAAATTCAATACACACCAATGTGTCAACCACCTAATTTAAGAAATAAACATTACCTCTCAGAAGAGACGACTATCCTGACTTCCTGTGTAATATCCCTTTTTTTTAAATGATTTCCCTTATATGACTATATCTTCAAATAGTACATTGTTTCATTTTGCTTCTGCCTCTTATAAAATGTAAATCATACAGTATGTATTCTTTGGGGACTTGCTTGTTTTTGAGATTTATCCGTGTTGATGCATGTGGCTGTAGGATTTGTTTTTGCCCACTGTTCTGTAGAATTCCACCATATGATTACCTCACAATTTAATTTTTCTATTTTACAGTTGGTGGACACTTGAGTCATGTACAATGTTTTTACTTTCACAAACAGTACAGCTAAAGTTCTTAATTTTGTTGAAATGTATGTAATTAATGATATTTGACAATTTTTGACCCCATAAAAATAGCAGTTTTGTATTGTTGAACTTAATAAATACGTATCTTCCATGTACAAGTGTGAAAGTTCACTTACACACACACAAACTAAAAATTTCAAAGTAAAGTTAAACTTCCTGTAGGGTTATGTACCTCTCCTCACTTTGAGCTCTGTTACTATCTCTAATCATGGGCAAGTTGAATATTTACTCTTGATTTCAGTTTCCTCATCTCTAAAATAGAGTTGTTTTTGTTTTTTTTTTTAAATAGCGGAGTTTGACTCAATGATTCTGAAGATGCTTTCTGTAATTTTGTGATTTGATCATACACAATCTTTGTTCCCAGAGTGATTTACTTACAATCCCAGTGGCTCATAAATGTTGCTGATAGACCTGCTTTAAACTCATGGGCACTTGTAATTGAAAAACGTTTTAAAAGAAACTGATGCCAAGATATTAAGTGACTTGCCAAAGCCATATAATTGTCAGAATTACAGCCAAGTAGCAACCCAATTCCCAGGCCAGTATTTTTATTTCAGAAAAGTAAAAACATAAAGTACAGATAAAGCCAGCTAAAAGTTATTATTAATGTTTATACAAAGATGAAATGCTTTGAATAATTTTTTCAAGTACAAGAGAGTAATACTTTAAATTATTCGGTTAATTACATATAGTAGGAAAGCTGGTTCCTAAGAAGTCAATGATTACGTAAAACTGCATTTTAAATCACTACAAGATATTTCCAGTTTCAGGAAATCATTATCTCACCGTCTATTTTACGTATTAGTTTGGCTTATTATTCAGCAAATAGCTACTCCCTTACCCCTCCTGATGTGGGCAGAATATTCTTCCCCCGATGTCAGGCTGGAAGTGAGCTGGTGGTCAATGGGAGAGCAGTGGAGGGGATATGAGGACAGGCTTCAAATGCACTGATGTACTTAAGTTTACTCTCTTGCACCTCTGTATTGGTCAGGAATAGAGATTCCGGAAGGAGCTGCTGCCCC
The DNA here is from genome assembly GCF_054177405.1 of Leptonychotes weddellii. Classification (NCBI taxonomy): domain Eukaryota; kingdom Metazoa; phylum Chordata; class Mammalia; order Carnivora; family Phocidae; genus Leptonychotes; species Leptonychotes weddellii. The sequence goes on from NC_138370.1 coordinate 142,305,409, forward strand.
TTCAGCCTGAGCCCCAGAATGAAAACACATGGAGCAGATCCAAGCTCATCCCACATGAAGGAGCCAAACCCAGGTGCCCATGTAGCCTGAGGCAGAGACACCCAGGTGAACTCAGGCTAGATCAGTCAACCGTCAGCTGACCTACAGACACACAGGCAAGAATATATGATTGTTGCTTTCAGCCATTGAGTTTTGGGCTGTGTATTACATAGCAATAGCTGATGGATATACCTGCCTATTCCTATTAGCATAGAAAAAAATATGAATGAATTTCTTTATGTCCCCTGAAATGTATTCTCCAAATATCAGCCAGTGTGAATTAGATCATATCATTCCCCTACTTAATTTCCCTCCCCTCTCCCCATGACTTTTCATTTCAATTATAACAAAATCTAAACTCCTAATTCTGAACTCTTTAAAAGCTTTACATGCTCTGACGCTTGCTCACCTCTGACATCAAATTGCATCTCCCTCTCTCTCACTCATTCTCTGAAATAACACTAGCCGTCTTTTCACTCACTGATTCAATAACTATTGAGTCTCTACTGTCTGTCTGGCATTTTCTAGAAGCTGGGGATACCACAGTAAATAAAGTAGAATTCCTGCTCTCATGTTTATTTTAATGAGTGGCAACAAAATAAACAAGTGAACTAATAACTACATAATATGTTGAGTGCCATGGAAAGCAGAAAAAGTAGCATAAAGGAATTTTTTTTTTTTAATTAAGTTCACAAACCTCTCCACTATGTGTAAACGTAAAAACCCTGAGGCGGGAATGTGCTTGAGGCTGACTGGTGTGGTAGAAGGGATATGGCCTCAGATGAGGTCAAGATAGAGCAGAGGGGGCAAGATCAGGTGAAATGAGTCTTTAGATTAGTAGGTCCAATCTTGTCATTTCTCCCTCTAAAATTCCACAATGGCCTCCCTTCTCATTTAGGAAAAATCTAAAATCCCTACCACAGTCTACAAGAGCCTACAGAATCCTGCCTCCAGTTATCTCTCTAACCACATTCCCTACAATTGTTTTGTTTTTTGGGTTTTTGTTTTGTTTTGTTTTTGGTCCTGTTCCCTTCATAGGCTAAATTCCTTCTCACCTCAAAGCTTTGTTACTTGTTACTTAGCCTTGACAGTTGCAGGTAGAGCTAACTCCTCATTGAGTCTCACTTTAAAATGTCACTTCCTGAGGCACCTGGGTGGCTCAGTTGGTTAAGCATCCAACTGTTGATTTCTGCTCAGGTCATGATCTCAGAGATCGAGCCCCCCATTGGGTTCTGTGCTGAGCGTGGAGTCTGCTTGAGTTTCTCTCTCTTCCTCTCCCTCTGCCCCTCCCCCCTCTCATGCACACTCCCTCTCTCTCTCTAAAATAAATAAATAAATCTTTAAAATATCACTTCCTTAGAAAGGCCTTCTCTGCCCTCACACTCTAAAGGAACTTCTCAAGGGTGCCTGGGTGACTCAGTCCGTTAAGCATCTGCCTTCAGCTCATGATCCTGGGATGGAGTCCCACATGGGGTACCCTGCTCAGTGGTGAGCCTGCTTCTCCTCTGCCACTCCCCCTGCTCATGCTCTCTCGCCCTCGCTCTCTCTCTCAAGTAAATGAATAAATAAAATCTTCAAAAAAGGAACTTCTCAGTGGCTTTCCATCATATCAGCACATCATTGTTACTTAATGCTGCCGATGAAACAAACTTCTTCTCACAACTTCATTATGACTTTATGACAATATTGTACATCCATATATCTATTCAACAAAAAAGTTGTTAAAAACCTACCATGCAAGGCACTATGTTAGGTTTTCATTTATTCAACACTTTGCAAATTCTTATTGGGCAATTCCTGAGTACCAGGCCCTGTTCTAAGTACGGGAGAGACAGTGACCAGCAAGACAGGTGAACAGGTCTTTGTTCTCATGAAGCTGACAATTTTAGAGAATTATCAAACAGGAACAAAGGGAGCAGAATAGGAATGAGAAATAATTTAGAGAAAATTTGGCACAGAATAAGAATGAGGAATGATTGTGAGAAAGTATGGAAATCAAGTCATAGTAATATCTTTACATATAAATGCCATTAAGGCTGGGTAAGAAGACCATTATTTCAATTAACCAAAGTAAAATTGAGAAGACACTACTGATTTAAAAAAAATTAAGGGGTGCCTGAGTGGCTCAGTCAGTTAAGCATCTGCCTTTGGCTCAGATCATGATCCCAGGGCCTGGGACTGAGTCCTGCATTGTCCTTCCTGCTCAGCGGGGGGAGTCTGTTTCTCCCTCTCCCTGTGCTCCTCCCCCCACTCATGCTCTCTCTCTTTCAAATAAATAAATAAATAAATAAAATCTTTAAAAAAAAAGAAAAAAGAAAATTTTGGATTAGAAGTCTTTTGAAGCATCCATGGTTTTAAGAGTAAAAACCAAAGTATGGGGTTAACTTTTTCTTTACGGAAGTCCAATTGGAATGCTCTATCCTTAGATATCATGATGGACTCCTTGTCATCTAGATCTCAGCTCAAATAGAACTTTCTCTAAGGGACCTTCCCTGAGTATGAAATCTAAACATCCTCAACTCTCTCAGTACATTATTCATGACAGTTACCACTCTTGTAATGTCCTTGTTATTCATTTGTTGCATATTATCTGCCTTCTACACAGTAAGCTGCATGGGAGGCTTACTAGAGTCTAGGACTAGACTGTCTTGCAAATCCGCCCATAGCAGCACCCACGTCAGTGCCTGGCACATGGACTCTTGTTATTTGAATTAATGAATGAATGAACACATGAAAAACTGAGCCTTTACTCCATGTCAGGCTCTGAGCCATGTGCTTCATATGTAATCTGACAACTGTAAACTGTACAAATTATTTCTGATTTATAGATGAAGACTCAAAGAGGTTAAGTTATAGTTGAGAAGACTGATGCTAAAGCCTGATCTCTTCCCACTGTTGGTAAGGATTCTGATTTCTCTCAAGTCTCTCCCACACAATTAATTATAATTAATCACAGGTATTAAGCACTGAGCTTGAATACATCTTGTTGGAACTAAATTCACGAGTAAAGCAGGAAAACATCTAAGTTCAAACAAGCGAGTGTAATTCACAAACCCTCCTTACTTACAGATCCTCGGGTAAATAAGGGAGGATATGCTATTAACAGTCTAACTTACTGGTTTAGGAATTATTTCGACAAAGGTCATGCAATCTATCTAGGAAATAATTCCTGATCCAGCTGCTTTAGTATAAACCATTTCCAAAACTTCAGCTTTTGAGTAGTTTGTGAATTGTTCAGGCATTGTCTCTTTCTTTGCGTCCCTTCTCTCTCTTGCTGGCATAGTTTTGACTAGTTCACTGACACCCCCTCCAACTCCCCCCCAGCCTCCCTCCCCCCCTTTTTTTAGTTTAAACTCTGCGTCAAAGAATAATCTGGAGGAGCCAAGAGGAGAGGAAACCTGGGAAGCTGTTCGCAACTTTGGAAAGGCGTTCTTGCCACGCCCCTCATTCCTCCCTCTTCACGTCCTTACCAGGTAAATTAGAGATCAGCCTTCGCCTTCACAAGGCGAAAATTGTCCCGTCAGTTGAGACACACCCTTCCTGTCAGCCCGCGCGTTCCCAGGTATTCGTGTCCCGACTTCTATCCTGGCTCACGCGCGCCTTCTGCGCTGTGACTTTAGAAAGGCTGCCAGTGTTGTAAACACCTGGCAAAGGGCAAGTGGCATGGCCCAGCGATTTTTCAGGATTCGCTTGGGGGCCGAAACCCCAGCCTAGCGGGCAGTAACAAACCTACCACTGACTGCGCCCAGTTCCCCGTGTCCTCTTCCGTTGGGCTCTCGCCTTACGTAGCCAAGAAGTGACTGCACAGCGAGTCAGACGCGAGGCTAGCAGGGTTGCACAAGTTTTCATCTCGAAGACAGAGGAGAGATGTGGCCCGCCCCGGCGGGCCCACCGCCCTCCCCCGCGGCCAAGGGCGCCTGACCTTCCACAGTGTCTGACCCTCGCTGAGCCAACGCAGGGCGCAACGCAGACTCCCGCCGGTCCCGGGGCACGCCCTCTGCCCACCGGGTGACTTAGACCGCGGACTCTGGAAGCTAGTCTGATTCAGAGGAAGCGTCTTTCTCAGACAAGACTTGGGAATCTTCCCCCCCAGCACCCTGATTTTCCCTGTGCCGACCCTCAGCACGCTGTAATTTACATGGGTCTGCCTCCTGGACCACAGTGGGAGCCACGTATGTCTATCTTGTTCGACTCAGGCTTTCCCAGAGCCTGGCACATTGTCCGCACAGTAAGTAGCTATTGACTGGCCGAAAGACTGAATGGGTACACGCACAAATGAATGCGTTACGAGTCGGTGTATTCATTTCTCTTCTCCACAAGTACCCGGCACCGCCCACCCGGTCTCATCACCACCCAGATGCCAGGTCCCACACTCACCTTCTTGGCAGGGCTCTCCAGGCGGTAGCCTCACCTGTCCCCCCATGGTCCCCAGTCGGGGCTTCTCGGACCAGGCCCTCGCTCCTTCTCCACCCTGGCCTCTCCGGCTCCCCAAGGGGCCGCGATGGGGCGGAGCTGTAGGGTTCCGGACGAGTGAGCGCTGACTCCGCCCCTGGACAGCCTCCGCCGACGGGATGGATGGACCTCCGCGCGAGCCACGCCCCCGAGGTCTGAGGCTGGGAACTAGTGCTCTGGTTTGGGACCGCGGCTGCAGGTCCTGGTCCCTCGTGGGACTGGCGGGAGCGCTAGCTGCCTCTCGGGTCTGCGGCTGGAGCTGCGCGGTGGACACTTCTCAGTGTTCGTCGGAGCGTGGAGGCCGCCGAGCCAACTCTCCGGCAATTTAGTGGAGTAAAGGCCGTGTTGAGCACCCCTTCTGGCTTCTTCCGAGCTCCAAAAATGTCTTTCTGAGGGCCCTGCTGCAAATGTTGGCGGCTTTGTGAGGAAGTTGCTGGCCATTGGGATTCTGCTCTGATCACCATGCTAAAGTTGATTCTAACAGATTTTGCCCTTCTGGTGCTATCAGATTCTCCCCCGCGGTCCCTCGGCTTCAAACTCATGTCCCCCAAAAGCCTTTTTTCTCTAAGTCTTGCAGTTATTTGCAATAAATCCTAAAGCAGAAGCAATGCTCAAAATGAAACGACTTATTCCCACAAACTAGTAATAGCTAACATTTATGATATTCTTGCTTTGCCATGCGTATGTAGGCACTCATTATATCTCACAACCTAGTCTATTAATGGCCACTTTTTACAGATGAGGGATCAGAGGCAAAGAGTAAGGTTAAGTAACTTAACCAACTAGTTAGTGAAAGGCTTGGTAGTAGGTCATTATCCCATATGAAATGGGTATAATTCCTGCTAAAACCTTTGCCGCAGAAATGGGATGCCTCTGTGCCCTGGGACTTCAACAATGAAGAAAAGTCTCTCCTCTGCTCACCTTGCCTTTGCTCTAGGTAGTATAAACAGTGCAATTAACTTTATTACCTAAGAGTATCATGGCAGTGGCCTCAATCTTGCTTTTCTTGTTCTTAGGCTGATAAAGAGTTAAGAACAATCAGTCAGTTCAACAATACAAGGCACATGCTTTCACGTGTGGACAACTTCATGGAGAAGGAATAGCATGGGAAAAATAGGTGGAAATTGGAAGGGAAGGAGATTTATCCCAAATTTGGATAATAAGCCTTAAAACTCAGATTTTTACTTAAAAGTTTTGTTTGAACATCAGACTTGAAAATTTTGCCTTTATTAAACATTGATGATGATTGTAAATGTGATCCAAAGTAGTATTTATTTATTAATTATTTAGCATCTATATAGCATTTATGTGAGCAAGCGCTATTCTAAGCACTTATAAATATTTGCTTTTTAAATCATTCATAATGGATTGGCAATAATATTATTAATCCCTGCTTTACAGATGAGGAAAGAGAGGCACATAGAAACTAAGTAACTTGTTTATGGACACATAGATGGCAAGTGGGGGAACTGGGATGCTAACTAATGAAGTCGGGTTTCAGAGTCTGTGCTCTTAACCTATTTGCTAATTGGATATTTTTTTGAAAAAACAAACCCACTAAAAATGTACCACCCAGATAATTTCTTATAAAAATTGGATTCCAGTTTCTTATTAAGGACTGTTTTAGGTAGGAGGCACTTTGCTGTAATTCTTGTTTTTCAGTTCTGAAAATAAGGAGAAAAACACTCATAAAAAAATATTTAAACTTATTTAGGATCCTTGTTTTCTCAGTTTAAATGTTGCCTAAGCAGAACTTTATATTTTCCTTCATTGCCTATTTCTGGATGATTTTGGGTATTACCCTGTTATAGCACCATAGACTGTCTTGAGTGACATTAATTTGGGGGATTTTTATTCCCCCCAAAAGCATGGTGTTTATTTTTTTAAAAATTTTTTATTGTTATGTTAATCACCATACATCATTAGTTTTTGATGTAGTGTTCCATGATTCATTGTTTGTGCATAACACCCAGTGCTCCAAAGCATGGTGTTTATGTAACCAAAAGAAGAGCATCAAAAAATCTCCAACTGGCCCACTGGTGGACTGTGCTAAGTCTACAGTTGAGACTTTGTGATCCCTTATTTTTTTCTCAATTAGTCTATCTAGGAGGTTTCAATTCATATTTTATTTTCTTTAAAGATTTTATTTTTAAGTAATCTATGTATCCAATGTGAGGCTCGAACTTATAACCCTGAGATCAAGAGTCTCATGCTCCACGTACTGAGCCAGCCGGGTACCCCTAGGAGGTTTTTAACTTTATTAATTATTCCAAGAACCAACTCTTACCCTTATTTATTTTCTTTACTAATTTTTAAAATTTCATTAGTTTCTGCTATTATTATTATTATGTATTCCTACTGTATTTAATATGTATATTTATTATTTTATTTTTAATTCTTTCCTTCTACACTGACTTTAATTTACTGTTTTTTCTAATTTCTAAGGTGGAAACATAGATCATTGATTTTAAACCTTTATTCCTTCTAACCCAAGCATTTAAAACTAATTTGCCTTCAAATACTGTTTTAGCTGCATACAACAAATTTTGATGTGTTGTTTTTTTATCATTTAGTTAAAAATATTTTAAAACTTTCCTAGTGATTTCTTCTTTGACCATGGACTATTTAGGAGTATGTTGCTTGATTTCCACATATTTGGAGATATTCCAGATATCCTTCTATTACTGATTTCTGACTTAATTCTGTTTTGAACACAGAATATATTCTTTATCCTTACAGTCCTCTGAAATTTATTGAGATTTGGCTTCTGGCCCAGCATATTGCCTATCTTGATGAATGTTCCAAGTAAAATTTAAAAGAATATAAATTCTGCAGTTGTTGGGTATAGTATAAATGTCAATTAGGTTAAATTGGTTGCTCAAAATCTAGTTTATTACTGAATTTTGCATTTGTTCTATCAATTACTGAGAATAAAGTGTTAAAATCACATGCAATTGTGAGTTTGTCTATAAATTTAGTGATGCCAGTTTTTGTTTCATGAATTTTTGAAGATTTGTCATTAGGTGCACATACAAGTAGGATTGTTATGTCTTCTTAATGAATTGACACTTCAATCATTGTTAAATGTTCTTATTTATTTCTAGTAATATTTTTTTATTTGAATTTACTTTGATACTAATATAGCTAAGCCAACTGTTTTAGTACTAGAGTTTACATGTTCTACCTTTTTCTATCCCTTTACCTCTATATTTAAAACATTTCTTGTAAATGGGGCTCCTGGGTGGCTCCATTGGTTGAGCAGTGGACTGGGTTTCGGCTCAGGTCATGATCTTGTCGTGGGGAGATTGAGCCCCAAGTTGGGCTCTGCACTCAGCACAGAGTCTGCTTCAGATTCTCTCTCCCTCTCCCTCCAGCTCACACACTCTCTCTAATAAATAAATAAAATCTTTTTTATTTTTTATTTTTTTAATACAATCTTTTTTAAAAAGCCATTTCTTGTAAATGACATAAAGATGCATCTTATTTTATTTTATTCCACCAAAGACTGGAGAAGACCCCTTTGCAGATCTCTGGAGCTCTTTCTCTGCACAGCTTCCTCCTCACTGCAACCCTGTTCTGCAATTCAAGCCACTTTGGTATCCAAGATCATATTTCAGATTCCTCAACTAAGCCAGACCATTGGGCTCTGCCTTATTTCCTTGTTCTTATGTCACAGTTCAGAAATTGCTTTTGGGCAGGGTTCAACTCTTTTTCTCCCCTTCTCTCAAGTATCACACTCCTGTGCTGTTGTCTAGTATTTTGAAGACAGTTGTTTCATATCTTTTGTCCAGTTTGGAATCAAGCTACATTGTCATGAGCCAAAGCTAAGTCCATAGTACAGGTGATTTATAGGAGCCAAATGCAATGTTGGAACATGATATGTAAAATTTATGATTTATTTCTGAATTTAAGTATCATTTTATGAGTTGTATTGATAAACAGTACAAAGATTGCCCACATAGAAATTAACAAAATGATGTAAACTCGGTGATGACTCAAGAAGAATGATCTAATTTGAGTGCATTACTTACCTCGACTCTTAGCTTGTCAGGGATGGTAACTGGGACTAATGTCTGTTCCTGTCACTTGCACTTGCTATCCCGTAGCTACCATGCATGAGTGTATCTCCATCCATGTTGGCCAGGCTGGTTTCCAGATTGGCAATGCCTGTTGGGAACTCTATTGCCTGGAACACTTCCAACCTAATGGCCAGATGCCAAGTGATAAGACCACTGGAGGTGGAGATGACTCCTTCAACACCTTGTTCAGTGAGATGGGTCCTGGCAAGCACACCTTCAACACCTTCAGTGTTTGTAGACCTGGAACCCACAGTCATTGATGAAGTTCACACTGGCACCAACTGCCACCTCTTCCACCCTGAGCAGCTCATCCCAGGCCAGGAAGATGCTGCCGATAACTATGTCTGAGAGCACTACACCATTGGCAAGGAGACCATTCACCTTATCTTGGACCAAATTCAGAAATTGGCTGACCAGGGCATAGGTCTTCAAGGCTTCTTGGTTTTGTACAGTTTTGGAGGGGGAACTGGTTCCGGGTTCACCTCCCTGCTGATAGAACGTCTCTCTGTTAATTATGGCAAGAAGTCCAAGCTGGAGCTCTCCATTTACCCAGCCCCCCAAGATTTGCACAGCTGTAGTTGAGCCCTACAACTCCATCATTACTACGCATACCACCCTGCAACACTCTGCTTGTGCCTTCATGGTAGACAATGAGGCCATCTATGACATCTGTCATAGAAACCTCGATACTGAACACCCAACCTACACTAATCTAAATAGGTTGATAGGTCAGATTGGGTCCTCCATCACTGCTTCCCTCAGATTTGATGGAGCCCCGCATGTTGATCTGACAGAATTCCAGACCAACCTGGTGCCCTATCCCCGCATCCACTTCCCTCTGGCCACATATGCTCCTGTCATCTCTGCTGAGAAACTCTACCATGAACAGCTTTCTGTAGCAGAGATCACCAATGCAGGCTTTGAGTCAGCCAACCAGATGGTGAAATGTGACCCTCAGCATGGTAAATACATGGCTTGCTGCCTGTTGTACTGTGGCGACATGGTTCCCACCATCAAGACCAAGCATACCATCCAGTTTGTGGACTGGTGACCAAATTTAAAGAGTGAGCATTAATCAGCAGCCTCCCACTGTGGTGTCCGGTGGAGACCTGGCCAAAGTACAGCGAGCTGTGAGCATGCTGAGCAACACCACAGCCATCGCTGAGGCCTGGGCTCGCCTGGACCACAAGTTTGACCTGATGTATGCCAAGCGTGCCTTTGTTCACTGGTATGTGGGGAGGGCATGGAGGAAGGAGAGTTTTCTGAGGCCTGTGAGGACATGGCTGCCCTTGAGAAGGATTATAAGGAGGTTGGTGTGGATTCTGTTCAAAGAGAGGGTGAAGAAGTAGGAGAAGAATACTAATTACTATTCCTTTCAGCCCTGCAACATGTCACACTCAGAATTTTAGCTTCCACACTAGCCAACAGGCATTAAAGCTTTCTAGTTAGATTGCTTCACTTTTAACTGTGATCACGTCTTACTTTTCCATGTGTACCTGTAAGATTTTTCCATCATGTCTTAAGTAAAGGCTTTAAGAAAGAAAAAAAAAAGTATTATTGAACCTGGCACTACTATCAATAGAACACAGATAATGTAAAATCTTGATTATTATAAGGCAGAAAAATAAATTGTATGTAATATATAATAACTTACCATTTATGTATATCTTTATTTTATTACTTATATGAACATCTCTGGCCCATCAATAGACCCACCCAGACATGTACAATAATTAAATCCAGTTGTCTTTGACATTTTGCCAAAGTTTCAATCACATTAAAACAATCTAGTCTACAGATTTGATTTTTTTTGTTGTTGTTACAAAGGTATGTTTTTCAGGTGAAGACAAAACACATTTTATTTACTACTTCATTAGCTTGGTTTTAAATATTTAGGCATGTGGTATATAGGCATCTGTTTGTTCTCTTGCCTCAGTCCTGCTACTGTTAGGGGTGGGCCTGTGGGAGAAGTGGCACAGTGACCAAATTTAAAAAAAATTAGTTATCATATAGAAGATTTGAAAGCTGAATCCAAAGCCAGTTTTGTGAAGGGCAATAAGCAACCATATTTCCACTGTAGATTCTGCAAAAATCCTAGCATATTGAAGGTACAAATTTACAAAATTTGAAATTTCATCTTTACCTAAAAGACTTAAAATCCTCTGGTACAACCACACACTTCTCCATGACAGATTCATTCCTACTCTGAATCCTTTGGAGCCTTTCTATATCTAATTATGTTGTTTACCTAGAAATTCGATACTCTAACAGCAAATTACTAATAGTGGGCGTCAGGAACTATTGCTCAGTAAAATAATAATAATCTTAATAGTTATATAACAAGGACCTGATTTGTGCCAGACACTGTGGGAAGAGTTTTAATGTAGATTATCTCTAATTACCATAACCTGATACAAAGAAGCCCTCCCATTATACTGATGAAAAAAACAGAGGCTCAGAGAAGTTAAATAATTTGCCCAAGACCAAGGATGCAAGTCTACATTAGTCTGACTCCAAAGTCTATTATTTCCAATATTCTAAGCAACTATTATCAGGTGCTAAAATTCTATTACTCAACTTCTCCTTACATATAGGAGGATTAATCAAAATTCTGTAAGTTTTTGAGGCCAGTTAAAATCAGACATAATAATAAACAGTTTATTTATTTTAAATTGCATAATAATTGGGCACCTGGGTGGCTCAGTTGGTTAAGCGACTGCCTTCGGCTCAGGTCATGATCCTGGAGTCCCTGGATCGAGTCCCTGGATCGAGTCCCGCATTGGGCTCCCTGCTCGGCGGGGAGTCTGCTTCTCCCTCTGACCCTTCCCCCTCTCATGTGCTCTCTCTCTCTCATTCTCTTTCTCAAATAAATAAATAAAATCTTTTAAAAAATTGCATAATAATTTATGAGGGGGTCTTGTAATTTCGGTTACTATAGAATGACGGTAGGCAGTAGAGATACAGTAATGAACAACACAGACACAGGCCCTGGCTCCATGGAGATACATTTCTTACAGAGAAGACAAACATTAAACAGTTAATTACATGACATTTAATTATTATGGTTATAAATGTTGAGGAGACATCACTGACCACTCTGCCTAAAAGTCTTGGTGGGTTGGAAGATAGACTATCAAATATTTAATAATTTAGGATCAAGAGCCAGAATCTCTGGAATCACATGATTTTTGAAATGAAAATACAGGAGTCAATGTCATGCAAATGAGCATTTATAGTTAGAGGCAGTTTAAATAGGATTATAAAGATTAGAGGGCGCTGACAAAGCAAGACCCAGAACCAGACTAAAAGTAGCCTACTAAACAGATAATCCAATGTGGCTATGTTCTTTCCATCAGTCAAGGTTACTGCAGGTCCCAGGAAAAGAAATCCACTGATAGATGGACTAGGTCAAGCTAATCACACTTTGGAGGGGAAAACAAAACAAAACAAAATAAAACATACTCTCACCCTTTTAAGCTTCAGTAAATCAGAAAAATATCCTAGTAGGTTTGATGTGTGAAAACAACATTCCTACTTACCTTCAATTTCAGCAGAGATAATTTTCCCCTGGCAGTCTTCCAGTCTAGCTCCTTTTTCTCCCCAAATCTTAGGGTTCCTTGTCAGTACTTCCTCAGCTCTTGATCACCTTGTATTGTAAACATCTCTTCTTTGGCCTGTCTCCCTCCTGGTTACTGTCTCTAAGGAAAAGGCTTGTGTGTGCTCCCAGACCTTCAAACAGTGCCTAGCACAGTGTGGTGCTTAGGAATTATATATTGAACGAACAAATAAACACTTGAATGAATTCTCTGCCTTTATGAAGGATTAGTAGTTCACACTGTTGAGTGTTCTACACATAAAATACAGATTTTCATTAAAAAAATGTATTATTTCATTTGATCATACTTTACTACTTTACTGGAATTATATAATAAATTATTTAGAAACAAGATATAAATAATGGTTCTACAGCTTTACATAAGTTAGCTATTTAATAGCTGCACATACCTGGCTACCAGAAGTCCCATGACAACATGTGGGACAACAGGTGAGGCCTCAGCCTTGTGCTGCAGAGCTCTGGTTTAGATGCAGTCCAAGAGCTCAGAGGAAAGGGGAGAGTGAGAGCACATTTACCGTGTATACCAAAAGTGTGTGATACACTATAACCTTGCTCCATTTATCTTCACAAAAACCTAATGAGGTAGACATTACGTTTTCATTTTACAGATAAGGAAATTGAAGGTCAGAAAGATTAAGTCATTTTCTCTAGACTACACAGCTAGTGAGCATTATCCCAAGAATCGGTAATACTCAGTCCATCCTTAATTATGGTTTGGGAGGGGAAAGGTACATGAAAGAGTGTGAGAGCTGGTAAAGAAAGGTGTCTTTGAGATAAAACAAATGAGTCATTCCAAAGAAGTAAAGAATTTTATGTGAGAGAGAGAGTGGTGGGGGGGAGAGAAAGAGATGGAGAGAGAGAGAGAGAGAGAGAGTGGGGGGGGAGGAGAGAGAAAGAGATGGAGAGAGAGAGAGAGAGACTGATTGAGCAATTTGATGAGAGACAGAAGCAGGAAAATGTTTACCCTTAGCCCAAAGGGCTGACCTAAAGCCTGCATAGTTTGGATGAGGAACAAATATGTGCTGTTTGCTACATTCCTTAAAGGTCTCCCCACTGCCTGTATATCTCACCAATAGTTAATATTGAACTGAATGATAAGCAGCACAGGAATCTTACAAAAGTAGTTTTAGGAGTGGAAATTCAAAGAAACGTTTGTAATCTGATACTCCCTGCATGCCCCCCTTCCCTTTGATTACTAAGTCAATAACCACCAGCCTCACACGGCAAAATGTGCAGCTCTTTTTGCCCGAGGGACCTGTCCCTGTGCTACTTAAATGAATTTAGTAAGTAGCATGGTAAATGTCTCAAGAATTCTTTCTGGACCATTGTGTGCGATGACCTCGCATTGAGGTTCATTGGGGCAAGAGCTATTTTATAATCACAAGTTCTATGAAGTTTCATGATGTCAACTGGAAGTTAAGTTGGCAGGAGGAAAAAATTTTTATTAGAATTATTGCTCCAAATATTTAATTCATTAAATCATTTTAGAAAGTTTCAAATAAGAAACAATCCATGAGAAAATGAATATTCCATGGCTATATATGGGAACAAATTCCCAATGTTGTCATCTTATTTTATTTTTAGTTGTATTTGTTTTAGTTTTATCTTTCACATAAGAGATAGGACTAGAGAATGCAAGTTGGTACAGCCACTTTGGAAAACAGTATGGAGGTTCCTCAAAAAGTTAAAAATAGAGCTACCCTATGACCCAGCAATTGCGCTACTGGGTATTTACCCCAAAGATACAGATGTAGTGAAAAGAAGGGGCCCATGCACCCCAATGTTCATAGCAGCAATGTCCACAATAGCCAAACTGTGGAAAGAGCCGAGATGCCCTTCAACAGACGAGTGGATAAAGAAGATGTGGTCCATATATATAATGGAATATTATTCAGCCATCAGAAAGGATGAATACCCACCATTTGCATCGACATGGATGGAACTGGAGGGGATTATACTAAGTGAAATAAGTCAAGCAGAGAAAGACAATTATATGGTTTCACTTATATGTGGAACATAAGGAATAGCATGGAGGACATTAGGAGAAGGAAGGGAAAAATGAAGGGGGGGAAATCAGAGCGAGAGATGATATGAGAGACTATGGACTCTGAGAAACAAACTGAGGGTT
>NC_138370.1:142319822-142346444 GCF_054177405.1 Leptonychotes weddellii
AAAAGAAGACTAGAAAAAGATTGCTCTAATTAAACCTAGTATATTTCCTAACCAGAAAAATGTTTTTCAACTTTTAAAAGAAACCAGGAAATTTATGACAGCAAACTAATTATTATAAAATAAAGCTTAATTCTGCTATTTGTCTTTTAAAAATTATAATACCAGCCACTTATCAAGTGTTTACTATGCTTCGGGAATTGTAAAATAAATTCTTCATATTACGATAGCTCATTTTAATCCTCATAACAAATCTGCAAGGTATTATCATGTCTGTTCTATGAAAACTGAAACCGAGGCCCAGAAGGTTCACTTACCATGTTCCAAATCGCAAGCCAGTGAACAATGGAGCTGAGATTCAAACTCAGGCCTGTGACTTGGAAACCTCTGTATTTAAATCTAGCATGGTGTCACAGAATTCACCTCCCCGCAGAAGTGGGTAGCGATAATTGGCATAAGAGAGGCAGGGGCAAAGTGAAGACTAGATTTAAGAACAAAAGAGTCTTCCGTATTAGACAACAAGCAGCAATTTTCGGAAAAACCTTACTCCCAAGAATATTAAAAAGGTCCACAGAGGGTCTGAGAACTTTCCTGACTGATAGATGCAAATTGGATGATTAAGACAGTTAAAATATTTCAAGGAGAAAATTTCTTAGATATGAAGAGCATACTAAAAATGCAAAAAGTAATAGTTAAAAACTATCATTTTTGAGCACTTATGTGCAGGTAATATGCTAAGGGGTTTACAGGCATGTGCAAACAGTGATTTACAATGCTTCTGCTGTTGCTGTTAGAGACACCTTTCTGAAGTGGGTGACCTGATCTGATTTTGCATGCTTTTACCTTCCAGATACTAGGGTGGTGTGGTGCTCTGGAGTCAGATAGGACTTGGTGCGGGGTTGCCAGAGAAAAAAATTCAGAACACCCAGTTAAATTTGAATTTCCGATGAACATCAAATAATTTTTTACTGTAAGTTCATCTCATGCAATATTTGGGATATACTTACACTGTATTTTCATTTGCTAACTCTGGGAAGCCCATCTGGGTGTAAATCCCAGCTAACTCTGATACAATACTAGCCATTGTGTCCCTGGGAAAATTACTTCACCTCCAAACCTCATTTCCTCCTTCATAAAATTAAGTAGGTACAGTATCTACCTCACAGGACTGTTAGGATTTCAAATATTCATATAGCTCAGAGAAAAGTTAAATTCCTTTCTGTCTTGAGAAGTTCTCTTTGTGTGTCTCTTCACTATTTACTATCCTTTATATGGGTGATTTTAACATTTACTACCATTCTGTGCTTTTTGGAGTGTTTTCAGTTAATTTCATAGAGATGGGTTTAAGATACCTCCATGTTATGCAAAGCAAGGGGCTTATTTTCCTAAGTAGATTATGTAACTCTGCTTAAAGAGACTGACACCATAACATTTTAGCATAAAACTAAATTGCGACCTACATGACTACATTGGTTAGTTTGGAGGAAGTTTGTTACAGAGTGGATTTATCAAAAACACCCATTCTAGCAGTTTAAAGGCTATGTGTTTAACTAAGTTACAAAAAGTAAGTTAAAATAGTATATTTGGTAACATACTGATTGAAAAATTGAAGGAAGTCAACAAATTACAAATGACAGTCATTTACTTAATGTTATATAGTCAAACAGGTAACCAGATTTTCTGGAAATTATTCTGGCAATATAAGTAATAAAAATGGTAATACACTTTAATCTAGTAATCTCATTCCTAAGAAAATAATAAGTAATCACAGATATACATAATGATTTAAAAATAAGAACACTCCTTTTGAAAAATTGAGATCAGAGGAAAAATGTCCAATGAAATGGAAGTCAATCCATAAATTATGTAATAATGGAATATGATAGAATCTGATGCAGTCTTCAAAAGGACACTTTAGGTACGTATTTAGTAATATAAAAATGATAACATAATATTAAATAAAACCAGAATGATTTTATATAAAAACTATATATATGAGAGTATAAACCAAAATGTTAATATTGATTATGATAAGAATATGAGTAAACGTTTCAGTTTTATTTTCTTCTTTTCTATAGTAACCCACATTTCATGAAACATGTTTTCTTTTATAATTAGAAATTAAATATTACTTTTAAAATTCTAGAGCCCAAAAGCCAACTTTCCAAAAGAAGAGAGGACTCAGTACTCTGCTAATTTTCTCTGTCAGGCGCCGTGGGGTAGCTCCCCTTTGAGAACCTTGGAGCCCACTGGGTGCTGAGGTCATTCAACAGAAACAGTAAACATTACTGGGTTGTTCAACGGCTAATTAGTCCGCGGGACAAATAGTTCAAGTATTGGAGAAAAAAGGAGGTATTTTTGGAGCTGATAGATTGAAATGAAAGCAGTTTTGCTAAATGGAGACCGTATTTATTTCATGCTGTTCATGAATTTTCAGTCACAAGCCGAAGTTTTGAGACTATGTAAATTGTCAAACGTTGCACTAAAAATTCTTAGGGAAATTTATTTTTGGGTCATCAGAATAACACTTAGGTGCTAACTGGCGTATCTTAATGTTTTTTGCACAGTAAAGTATGAATTATTCTTTCAGGCAAGCTCAGACTCATGCTGTTTTATCTCTTGCCCAGATATGTTTCACACATGCAATTCTTTCACAAAATACAAAATAAACAGATCAATGAATAAATAATTCACTCTATTTATATTTTAATAGTTTTTAATATGATGGCACTGTATTAAGAAATTTAATCATACATTGTAAAAACCTATACAGTTCTTTCAAGATTATAACCTTCGGTGAATTGATAGTGTAACTTTAATAAAATCCATTAGGCAGTATTCCCCTTGGCTAACTTCACTTTCAGATTTGTTAAGAGGTGTAATTCTGAGCAACCCCCTTTTATCCCTAACTCTTATACATATTAATAAGGTCCGGGTCAAGCTAAGGATAATGGTGATTTGGTTGCTGTTATTTTCATCCATATATAAATCCGCAAATCCAATACTGACCCATGAAAATCCTCCTTTGACAATGCCACAGAACTGTTTCTTTCCTTGGGAATGATTAGGAAAACTAGCCGTTTGCACATGTTTACAGAAAGGAAAAAGATCAGCATATTTATTATATAAAAAAATTAGGACCTGGATTTTGACAATGTCAAGATTTACACTATATCCCTGTTTATTTTGGATATACCACTGACTTCCATTTCTAGAAGACACAGATATATTGCTTAAGCAACTAAAGGTAAGAAACCAGTTGTAATTACTGTTGTATTTTCACATAGGCTTATAACTCTGTTTTGATTTATTAAAGTATCAGCATTTGCTTTGTTTTCTATCTTACATGTTTTCTATTTACAGCCAATGATTGCTTGTATTTTTCACAGATAAGTGAATATTCTACTAAAATACATTTTTAGTTAAAAATAATAATAAATAAAGACCTGGTAATATGATTCTACTAATCTGAATATCACAACACAGTAAATACTACCTCCTTTTTGCAAATTTCAAGTTCATTTTTAGAATTCAGAAATAATAACTTTGGCAGATATGTCTTTCTGCAAAGGAAGTATCATATACTGGGTTTTCTTTCTCTTTAAAATGTTTGAAGATTGAATACTGTTACATTCATATAAGTCTTTTTTTTTTAAGATTTTATTTATTTATTTGACAGAGAGAGACACAGTGAGAGAGGAACACAAGCAGGGGGAGTGGGAGAGGGAGAAGCAGGCTTCCTGCTGAGCAGGGAGCCCAATGCGGGGCTGGATCCCACACTTGGGATCATGACCTGAGCCGAAGGCAGACGCTTAACGACTGAGCCACCCAGGTGCCCAAATTCATATAAATTTTAATAAAAAATTAGCTCCTGAAAATATGAACCCATCGAGAACTTCTTAAGTGGTAGGTACTTTATAACCATTATTATAGCAACCTGCACATCCCCCTTTTAGAGATAAATAAGTGGTCTAAAGAGATTAAGTGGGTTCCTAAAGGCAAAATACTACTGGTGTGACAGAGCCAGAATTGAAATCACCTTACCTTCTTTTAATTCTCCATGATAGGCATGTATATTTTAATTAGACTCTTCATTACTGTCATGTTTTATTTTTATAAATTTAAAAACTACTCTTTAGGGGCACCTGGATGGTTCAGTCGGCTAAGCATCTGCCTTCTGCTAGGGTCTTGATCCCAGAGTCCTAGTATCTGGCCCCGCATCAGGCTCCCTGCTCAATGGGGAGTATGCTTCCCCTCTGCTCCTCACCCCAATTGTACTCTCTTTCTTTCAAATAAATAAATAAAATCTTTAAAAAACCCTACTCTTTATCATTTTTTATAGTGCCAAGATTACAGGATTATAAATACTTGTCATTTCATTCTATATTAGAAAGTTAGACATTACTAAACTAAGTTTTTAAAATGTTCCTATCAATAAACATGTCTTATAATTGGCTTTTTACATTTTGATCTTTTTGTTTATATACCCCTTAATTTGTTCAGTTACATTCATTCCTTTGCTTAGCATTCTTTCCATACACCTCTTTCACTCATGTCTTTGTTAGATCAAGCAGGCAGACAAAAGAGGATAGGGTGAGGTGGAGTATCAGAGTAACTGTAAATAGAAGACCTAATAGTTATTGATTATACTTTCTATACCCTAGAGGATACACCCTCTTTTCTCTACACTTGGAATGTTTATAAAGCCTGATGGCAAAATAATCTCAGTAAGGCAAAAAAAAGTATACAGGCTACATTCTCTGCCCACAGTCAAAGTTAGAAATAATAAGGAAAGTTTAAAATTAAAGACCCTACCCCTTAGTAATGAAAAAAAAAAAAAAGCAGAGGTAGGGTGTGTGGGGAAGAATCGTCAAATACGTCTTTAAGTGAAGATAGGAAAACAGCGATTATAGATCTTTCTCTTTTTCAGGGAGGTAATTTTTGGGGGGCTGTGAAGTCAATATGTGTAAAAAGTATGGATAAAATGATTATTTTCTCCAAAAATAAATGTCAAAATTTAATTTTAGAAGTAAAAATTAAATTGAAGAAAAATGACAGGCAAAGTTGAAAGAAGGGTCCAAGAACTACTTCCAAAAAATGCCACTTGTAACTTAAATATTTTTTACTTATTAATTTATTCAACAAATATTATTTAGTACCTATTGTGTTCCAGGCACTGTCCTATTGTGTCCCCATCAATAGGTCAAAGGAATAAATCCATATAATGCCAGAACCTTTCACTTTGGGTAAGAGTACATAGGAACTGGGCTGCCGTATTTTAAGTTTTGGCTGTGGTGCTAACCAAACCTTCGACAGCTGGTACTACAAGCCCTTAAAGAAGAAATATAATGTACCGCCCCTTCAGCAGACAACCGCTGTGTGAAGACTTTGAGCTATGCTACGAACTATGCTAACGTAGTAAAAGAAGTACGCAGCCTATGTACGTTCTCTGACCACTCTATGTGGGACAAGTGATTATAATTATACCTAATGGTCCTTAAATGTACAAATGTTCCAAAGAACAGATCAATTTAGCTTTAATTCATATGGCTTTAGTTGATGAGAAGGTAATTGATAAATTTCAACATCTATTTTTGATAAAATAGGAAATTAGTAATAAAAACCTTTAACCTAATAAAGATGATTTATCTGAAATCAATGGGCAAAAATAGGAGAAATTCTAGAGACTGAGACAGACAAAAGGTGCTGATACATTATCTAACATTGTTCTATGATTTCTCTCAACACAGTCACACAGGAAACAGAAGTAAAGAATACAGTTTGCAGAGATAAAATTAATATTACCTGTGGATAATATGATTGTCTACTAAAAAAAACTTCAATGGATTGATTTAAAACTATTAAAACTAATAAAAAGTTCAACAAGATAATAGGCTACAAAAATAAATATATAAATTAATTGTTCTCCTATAAACCAGTAATAACTAGTCAATACAATAAACATAGATCTTATTTACAAATTAAAAATTTAAATGTGTAGAGTGTATTTAATAGGAAATGTGCATAGCTTATTTAAAGAAAATTACAGATATGCAAAGTAGATTTTTAAAAGCCATCAATAAATGAGATGTCCCTTGTCATATGATTTTAAAAGTTTTATTATATTAAGCATATGAGTCTCCCAAAATTCATACATCTGATGAAATCTCTTTTTAAAACACATTGTGTTCTAGGGAACATGATAAAATTATTCTAAGGCACCTGGGAATAATAAATGTACACATTGTACTGTCATAGAAATAGCTATTTAAATATAGTCATTAAAATGATGATGGAGTGTAGATGTTTATTACCACCACATGTGGTGTAGACCTAGTGTTTATGTAATAAAATAAGTAACAAAAGTAAAACAATTTTTTGCATTATTATGCGCTAGACATTATGTAAAGTTCTGTAGACATAAAAAAATCAGTGCTCATTGGTGCCTGCTCTCAAGTCTGGTGGGAAAGACACTGCTGTAAATGGGTCATAATAAAAGAATGGGTCAGTGCACTGATGCTAAGTGCTCCATATTACGTGAGTGCTGAGGGGGGCCTCAGGCACCCAGGCATTCTAATTCCAGCCATTAGAAATATTTGTTTTTTCCTTCTTTCTTTACCTTTATCACATGGTGTTTCCTTTGCCAAGAATGCTCATTTCCTCTGCTGCCTGGCAAACTCCTACTCATCCTTCAAGATCCAGTTACATATCCCCTGCTTTGGAAAGTTTTTTGTGAATCTCCCAACTGTATAGAGTTGGCCTATGCACACACATAATTGTCCTATCAGATTTTTACTACTTACAGGGTTCTCTTTACCAACTTCTCTCAGGCTGGAAGCCTGTCTTAATCAATAATCCATCCTTTCTCTTCTCTTTCTTGCCTTCACACCTCAGCAAGCCACATGGTGCTTCTGTTTACACAGCTTGAGCTCAACAAATGTTGAGAAGCAAAAACAGTAAGCACAGATTAGATTGTTATCTGCAAATTGTTTGCAAGTAAAAATATCAGTACTCTTAATGTGTTCCTTTTGGGTATAAGGTATAAATTTGTAAGAAAAGAAGGAAAAAAATTATCCTAAATTTCAAATACTTATTGTGACTGACAAAATCTCCATGTAATTAGAGTCCAGGGGACCTGAAGTGCTGGACTCTAAGTATTTATTTGCCTTTTTATATGTTTATTCACTTTTATGATTTCCATAAAAAGTTTGTATTTGTGTTGTCCCAGGGCATATACAGAGAAAAAGAAGTTCTCTGTCCTTCAGAAGCTTAGAGAACCTCCAGGAAATGGGACATACACATGCAAACATAGATGTATATACAATAAAGTAAGTGCTTAGGGCCAAAGGAATGATTTAAAATATAGTCTATATATATATATATATATATCATGGATGGTGAAATTACAATAGATTTTGTGGAAGATGGAACTCTAAGACTTTCTACAAACACCTCTCATCAGTATGCATTTCCTGAGGAATTCCACTGTGAAACAGATATTGGGGTGAGATATCCTAACATAAGAGGCAAGGAAACCTTCGGTTAATCAGAATTTATTAATTTTTGGGGGTCAGTTTTTAGAATTCTGAATAGTTTCTGGTTCAAAGGAGAAAGTGGAAAGATAACACATTAAAACCTCCAATGACTGCAGG
Source organism: Leptonychotes weddellii (assembly GCF_054177405.1). Lineage (NCBI taxonomy): Eukaryota > Metazoa > Chordata > Mammalia > Carnivora > Phocidae > Leptonychotes > Leptonychotes weddellii. The sequence goes on from NC_138370.1 coordinate 142,327,472, forward strand.
AAGTCTTTGTTCTTACCCTGGATCAGTATAACACACCAATTTTATGTATTTATCCTCTATCTATCTATCTATCTATCTATCTACTTATCTATCTATCTGTCTATTTATTTATAGAGAGGGAAAGAGAGAGAAAGACAAGGGGCAGAGGGAGAAGGAGAGAGAGAATCCCAAGCCGGATGCAGGGCTCGATCTCACGACCCTGAGATCATGATCTGAGCTGAAATCAAGAGGCAGACGCTTAACCAACTGTGCCACCCAGGTGCTCTGAATGTATTGATTTTACCAATTTATTTATTTATTTATTTATTCTTATGTTAATCCCCATACATTACATCATTAGTTCTAGATGAAGTGTTCCATGATTCATTGTTTGTGAATGTATTGATTTTAAAGAAAACTTTTTTCAATGATCTAGGGTCTTGCAATGCCCCAACATCATAATATATATGATTTTAGAGTTAAAATCAAGTCTTTAAATTTATTTGAAAAACATTTCTAGTCAACGGGAATGTATTAGTGAACAAAACAGATTTTTTTGCTCTTACATGCTTACATTTTCTGGCATTAAACCACTCTGTTATATCACTGTTTTCTTGTAAAATGTTTTGGCTAAAAAAAGAAGTATTGGAAGATGTATTTGGTTATTTAATGGTTTTGTTCTTGGCTTTTGATCAATCGGGATTTTATTTTATGATGGCTACTTCGTGAATTGTCTGTGGATTGTGAAGGTGGTGATAATAAGTATGGCAATTATGGCCTCCTTGGTGAAATTGTTTCTCCCTGAGAAAAGATTGTGTTTTTTTCATGAGTTGTTAGCAAGTGACTTAGCGAGCCTGACAGGTCCCTGTGCATGCTAAGGACAGATACAGCAACAGTGTTGTGTCCGCTCTGTTTTCATTTTCATGGGAGTTACGGCTTGCTTTTAATCCTATAAAGATAATTATTAAATAGTTGTTTTGACAAATTTGACCTCTCAAAGGGATAGTTCAAGGGGAGAGGGGTTAAAGAAAGATGTTTTCATCATTTAACTCTTGTTGTCTCCATGAGAAAGTTGACGTTTGCCTCTGTGAGCTTGGGGGCTATATAATAATATCATCAACTTGCATTTGTATAACCCCTCAATATTGCTTTATATATATTTTATTATTTTTATTGCTTTATATATATTGATACGTTGTTTTCACTAGCTCTCCACAGAGAATCATTACAGTGGGCAGGGCGGGCACTATCATCCCTCCCCTCTCCCCCTCCGCCCCGCCCCAGCGGAGGGAACGGAAGCTCAGACAGATCTCTGCGGAGGTCTCACTGGCAATTTGGGGAAGAGCTGGGGTGGAACCCATGTCTTTACCAAGCAGGAGGTGGCTGTTGGCAGGCACTGCCTGCCTCTCGGTGGTGGAGCCCGCAAAGCCTGTTCTGCGTGGTTACACAACTCTGGGAGCATCCTCGAATATGAAGACACAGTCTCAGCTCTGCAACTGAACAGTGAGGTTGGGCAAGGACTGCAAAACATTCTTTTCTTTCTTTCTGTCTTTCTTTCTTTCAAGATTTTATTTATTTATTTGACAGAGAGAGAGGGAACACAAGCAGGGGGAGTGGGAGAGGGAGAAGCAGGCTTCCCGCGGAGTACGGAGCCCTATGTGGGGCTCGATCCCAGGGACGCTGGGATCATGACCTGAGCCGAAGGCAGACACCTAACCAACTGAGCCACGTAGGCCCCCTGGAAAACATTATTTTAGTATATGTGCTGCCGAAGCGAGCACTGGAAAACATTATTTTAAAGGAAAAGTGCTGATGTCAATTATTTTTGTTATTGAAAAAAAATTCCATTTAAAAACACTACCCATTTTTTTTCCATTAAAAAAATAAATTAGGGGTGCCTGGGTGGCTCAGTTGGTTAAGCTGCCAACTTGATTTCCTGCTCAATGGGGAGCCTGCTTCTCCCTCTCCCTCTGCCCCTCCACCCCCACTGTGTGCTCTCTCCCTCTCTTTCTTTTAAATAAATAATAAATAAAATATTTAAAAAAATAAACTAGGAGAAGATACAGAACAACACAAAGAAGAAAGTAAAAATACTAATGATCTTTCCACTAAAAACTTAACATGTTTAACATTAAGGCGTTTATCCTCTCTATGCACATATACACAATTTTTAATAAAATTAGATGATACTATAAATATTGCTTAACAATCTGCTTCTTCTGCATAACACTGTATCATGAACATTTCTACAAGTTAAGTAGTGTTCTTTTGAGAAAAAATATCAAAATTTATCCTTTTATCATAAAATTAATACGTGTTCATTATATAAAATTCGAACAACACAGAGAACAATAGAGTACTCCAGAGGTAACTGTTGTTTACAGTTTAGTGCATATAGTTCTGCACTTTTCTATGAAGTCTGAATTTTACTAGTTGCATTAGTAGATTAGAGCACCTTCTTTAGAAAAGCTTTGCCCTGATGGAGAAGAGAGCATCATTTATTTTTAAAGGTACATATCTTACTTATTAGAGTCAGTATAACAAATAACATACAAAAACCAAATATATCATTTATAATAATCTTTTGGAACATTCACACAGAATTCCACTCTAGAAAGCACCAACATACAGGAATCCTTATACATGCTGAATCATCTTTGGCCATCTGCAAATAATTAAGTGGTATGGGTTCTCTGATCTGCATAACATGGAACTATCCTTGTTTATTTTTATTATTTTTTAAAGATTTTATTTATTTATTTATTTATTTATTTATTTATTTGACAGAGGGAGAGAGAGCACAAGCAGGGGGAGCGGCAGGCAGAGGGAGAGGGAGAAGCAGTCTCCCCATTGAGCAGGGAGCCTGATGTGGGGCTCCATCCCAGGACCCTGGGATCATGACCTGAGCTGAAGGCAGATGCTTAACCGACTGAGCCACCCAGACGCCCCATAACTATCCTTGTTTAAAGATGATGCTTTAAAGTCTGTGTACTACATCAGCCTTGCAAAATGAATTTCACAGTTCAGTTTTCAATTTTATCCAGAAGTAGTTCCCTGCTTGGGTGATATAATACAGCCTATCATAGATCACAACATAGCAGTGATGGTAGTTAAATGAGATTACAGGAGTCAGATTGCTTTGTAAGCCATAAACTGGTAAACACATATTCGTTGCTATGCGATTTAAGGGACTTACAGATTAGTAAAGTACACCAATGGCATTAGTAGATGACAGAATTTTATCTTGATTTCAGCAAGGTAAAAATAAAATACAATTAATAGAGAACCAGGGGTGCATATTCACTTAGGGGATAGTAATAATGCTGGTGCCTAGCATCTAATGTACTTTAGGACAATTAATCTGTTAGCAGAGTACAAGACAAAATTGGGACACAGATACCCCCACACCCACTATGGAGATACAGAACACTGAGAGGATGGAGGGTTGGAATAATGCATCTACAAGCCAAGGAATGCCTGTGGCTACCAGAAAGTGGGAAAGAGGCATGGAACGGATGCTTCTAGTGCCTTCAGAGGGAGTATGGCCCTTGTAATACCTCGATTGGGTGCTTCTGGCTGTAGAATGGGGACAATACATTTCTGCTGTTTGAAGCCACCCAATTTGGGTTAGTTTGTTATAGCAGAGTCCTAGGAAACTAGTAGAGGGTGGAAAGGAAGCCAGGGGGTCAAACAGCCAATACCCAGCACTTAGAGGTAGGTCAGGGTCAGAGATGCCCTGGCAGCCAGGAGGAAATGCACCTAATCTTCTGCAGGGGCTGAGCTAAAGCTTCCCAAAAAGGCAAGGCTGGGGCAGCCTTGGAGACAGAGCAGACATCTGCCAAGCCTATTATGATGTGGAACAAGATTCTAGGCAGAAGCTGTAGCAAGTAGGAAAAAAACAAACACGAGAGAGAGCGCAGTGCCTTCAGGTAACCCCAGCAGACCAAAGGTTTTCACACCCCGGTGCAACAGATTTAGGCAGGATGAGAACAGGCAAGTGAGAAAGAACTTCTGTGTGCTGCCCATTCCCTTTATCACTGGACCACTTTCCAACCATAGGAACAAAGAGAGAAAGGAAAGAAATGTTTGTTGAGTCTCTGCTATGAGTCAAGCCTTACGTTAGGTCAGCACATTTAATCCACATGAGAATCTGAGGCATGGCCTTCTGTTCTTCATTTCACCGGGGCGGGTATGAAGCACAGAGAGGTTAAAGGATTTGCTCAAGTTCATATGACTTTTATTGTGGAGCTGGGATGTAAAAACACCACAGCAAAGCTCAAGCCCTTGCTGCACATCTCAGAAAACGCATCATATGGGAACTCGGTCAGCAGATGCCCCCAAGCGACCTTTGTTTGTCCTGCTTCATTCCTATCAGTGTGGTCTTCTCCATAAAAGTGTGCCTTTGGGTGCGGCCAGTTACTTACAATGCAGTGACATAAATTCAAAAAGCATGTTAAAATATCAACTTAAGCAAAGGGGTGGTAACAGAGGGTTTTATCTTCCAATGATAGCCCTTAAGGATCCCCAACTCACCCCCAAATAATACCTTTTAAAAAAATAGTAGACTTAAAATAAGTTTCTAGCCCACCTTCTCACCTAAGCCCCTACTATGTAGGAATTCTGAATCTACTGCTGTCCTTAGGAAAAATACCAGAAAGGATTTTTCTATAATTTCTCTCAACTGAGCTCCTTAAGGGAAAGAATAGTTTTTGTTTGTGTTTCATCTGTGTATCTGCAGCATTTAGAGCTGTGCTTGGAACCTAGCAAGTACCCAGGGATGTTTGTGGAAAGAATGAATGAGTAAATGAAGAGACAAAGGCCTGAGGCCGCAGAGCAGAAAATGGTGATGGAATGATTCCTGATCATCTTTGCTTTGCCAGGACTCCGAACTCTACTGAAGTCCCCTTCCCTGTCTCCTCTCTTTATCGCTTCCTCCCAATCCATAAATCCTGGTGCCATGAGTTAGAGTTGTAAGGACACTCGAATCCGATGATCCTGTGGCCACTAGAAAGGTGGTGTGGGTATGGATCTCATTTTTTCATCAATCAGTAAGTTCTGGGCCACCAAAGCTCCTGGGTGAACCAGACAAATGCCATCTTGGACAAATCTGCCAAATGACCTGAAAGCTTCTGTGACCTGAAAGCCTTCTTGAGTACAGCCCCTCACCCCACATTCTTTCTTTTTGTATACCCACACCCTTAAGCATGCCCTTGGCATAATGTCCTTGATCTGCTGTGGAGATAAAACTATGACACACCTGTTCTTTTCTTTATTTAAATTCAATTAATTAACATATGATGTATTATTGGTTTCAGAAGTAGAGGTCAGTGATTCATCAGTCTTATATAACACCCAGTGCTCATTCCATCACATGCCCTCCTTAGTGCCCAACACCCAGTTACCCCATCCCCCCACCCCTCGCCCCTCCACAACCCTCAGTTCGTCTCCTATGATTAAGAGTCTCTATGCTTCGTCTCCCATCCAAGTACTAACCAGGCCCGACCCTGCTTTGTCTCCCTCTCTGTTTTTCGTCTTGTTTTGTTTTTTCCTCTCTTCCCCTATGATCCTCTGTTTTGTTTCTTAAATTCCACATATCAGTGAGATCACATGATAATTGTCTTTCTCTGATTGACTTATTTCACTTAGTATAATGAACGTGCCCGATCTCATCTGATCTCAGAAGCTAAGCAGGGTCGGGCCTGGTTGGTACTTGGATGGAGGACACACATCTGTTCTTAAACATTCCCTTCCCAGTGGTCCGCCAACAGCACTCCCAGCCTCTAGGGCTGTAGAAGCAGGTCTCAGGGGAGGTGGGGTTGCGGAGATGTGCTGGTCTTTTGGCCGCCCAAGACACACTTCTGCCCAGAAGTCTCTTTAATAAGCCATTTCTTGTCAAGCTGGACGTGTCAGCCTTTTTCTTTGGTCTTATGGCTGCTTCAGCCTTTGGAGGACATTTCGCATGCACCTCCTCCTCAGAGAGCAGCTCCTGAGCGTGGGAGCTCTGCCGGCCCCAGCAACTGTTCTCACTGTGTCCTTTCATCTGTAGTAATAGTACCGCATAGGATATATATTCCAGATCATACGTAGAGATTAGTATTGTGCACAGTCCCACACTCAGCATCCTGCACTGCTGAGGAATTGAGGTGCTTAGACTTTCGCCCCTTTTCTTGCATCAAAGTTCAACCTCACCTCTAGGCCAGTATCTCCCAATGCACATATCCAGTTCTGACCGCCTTCCCTAGCTCCTCTGCTACGTCTCATTCATTAATTCATTAATTCATTCCATACATCATATGTTAATTAATTGAATTTAAATAAAAATTCCAAATAAAAATTCCAAAAATTCCAAATAATTCATTCCAAAATTCATTCATTTTCAATACCTCCCACTAGCCACACCCCTTTCATTTAAACCCTGAAGTATTCCCTTCAGAGCCCCGTGTCCAGTGTGCCTCCAAACGGATTTCCACTTCTTTCCCTATCAAACCAGCTCTTCTTCCTGACTTTCCTATTTCTGTTCGCAGATTTGCTGTTTGAAATTTCAGTCACTTAAATTAGATGTTTATATTCTTGGCCAATTTTTCTTCAGTTGGGTTCTTTCATCCATTCAACATGTAATGTATATTTATTAAATGCCTGCTAGGCACATTGGGATAATGTCATTCCATGCCTTAAAATCTTCAATGACTATTTCCTATGGAATGAAGAATGCCGCACCTATTTTGCCAAAATCCTCTTACTTCCCCAATACTTATTTCCCCCAGGTTCTCTGTGTCCTCTAGTTAAACTAGATGAATCTATATTCTCCTGACAGCATCTTTCCTACCCTTCTGACTTTGCTCACGAATTTCCCTTTACCCAGAAAGAAAGGTCTTTTTACCAGCCCACTTCCACTTGTTCAATCCAACCTGCTCATGCACTCATTTCCATTTGAGCTTGGATCCTTGCCTCCTCTTCCCTGCAACCTACGTTTCCAGGCTCCACTGCTTTGTTTGGATTCAGCTGTTGGGAGGCACTTGTGGAAGATGGAGGGCAAAGGAGGGGTGAAGTCAGAGGTGAAGTCACTTCTCCCACTCAGTCTTTGCCTCTGGGGGCATCTCCCACAGTGGTTCTGTCTTCCAGCCTGGAAGCCCTGGCTTTAGGCTCTAATCATCTCCCTCTTCCCTGCATTCCTCCTGCTCTAGGACAGGGAGCAGGGCCCTGTTACCACTCATCTCTGGGTTTTCTCAGTTTCCCTGTGTAGGTTTTCCAATGCCTTTGATATTATTTCTCTCTATTGAACCATCTGATTTCACCATTTTTCTGCTTGGACCCTGATTGTAGACCATGCTTCTGTACTGTGCCATCTTCCTCACGAAACTCTTCATAATTTAGCTGCAAGGGATTTTTTTTTATTTTTTAACTCCCCCCCCAGAGTTTAAAAAATGGAGTTTAAAAACCCTCCTAGAGTTTAAGAAATATTCCAGCTATCATTCTTTTCTTATAATATACTATTAAAATGTCTGCTAATTTTGAAACAAAGAAGAAATAATCTTGGAAATTGAAGAGATTATCGACAATTATAAATATTTACTTTAGTTCCCTTCGTGGGCCCAAACCATGTGTTTAGTGCGGTGCTCTTGTCTTCTTCTCTGCTACTAGTTGTAAGCCGTTTCAGGCCATACTCATCTTTGGGCTTCTTTCTTACAGCATCTGGCAGAGAATTTTGTAAATAAGATTCATTCATCGAAATGGACATAGACATTAATTGCTTGCTATGTACATTTTCATTTTCTAATTATTCATTGCTAACATACAGAAGGAAAATACATTTTTTACATTGATTTTTGTCCTGAGACCTTCCCAAGTTTACTTATTTGTTCTAATTTTTTTGTAGGTTCTTTAGGATTGTCTAATACACTATCATGTCATCTGCAAATAAAGATAATTTTATTTCTTCACAATATGGATGATTTTTATTCTTTATTTTAAAATATTTTGGGGGCTTATTGCAAGAGAGCTAGGACAATGTTGAATACTTCTAAAATATCCTTGCCTTGTTCTTGACTTTAGGGGGAACATGTTCAGCCTTTCATTATTAAGTATGATGCTAGCTACAGGTTTATTGTACATGTTTTTTATTGGGTTGAGTAAGTTTCTTTCAGTTCTTAATTTGCTAAGGTTTTGTATTATGAATAGGTGTTGAATTTTGTCAAGTACCTTTTCTTTATCTGTTGAAATTATCATATGATTCTTCTCATTTTTTTCTATTAATATAGTGAATTTTATAGACTGTTTTTCAAATTAAAGTCTATATTTCTTAAGTTATGAAATTGACTTTTTGTTATAGTAGTTGTTTGCGGATTTTGTCTTCGGGAATTGATTCTAAAGGTTTCAGATTTGTAGATCTGAAATGTCAGAGAGGTAACAGCACCCTTCAAGCCTTTCCTGACCGTTATTTCCTCTCTCCCACTGCTCTACCCGGCATTACAGATGGGGCTGGGGTAGTGCACCAGGGGCCCCTAGCATAAAGTCCTATTTCTTTAAGTGTGATTCAGGAATCATTTGAAACACAATTACTTACGGTGCTTGATAAAATTGTAGATTCACCTGCCCAAAGTCGTACTTCATTCATACTCTGAGAGCAGGACCCTGATATCGGCATTTGGTTTGATTTTATTTATTTTTTAAAGATTTTACTTATTTATTTGACAGAGAGAGACACAGCGAGAGAGGGAACACAAGCAGGGGGAGTGGGAGAGGGAGAAGCAGGTCTCCCACTGAGCAGGGAGCCCGATGCGGGGCTCGATCCCAGGACCCTGGGATCATGACCCGAGCTGAAGGCAGACGCTTAACGACTGAGCCACCCAGGCGCCCCTGATACCTGCGTTTTAAACAAGTTTCATAGGTATCATTCCTACTACATTCAGAGAACCATGGACGCACAGTTAATTATGTTTGCATGTGTGGATTTGCGATGGAGGGTATGCAGCGTATCTTTTCTGCTATTTGATACAAAAGAGATACTATTAATCTGTATAGATGTTAAAATTGAGGTTCAGTAAGGTTCAAAAAACTCACTTGAGTTCATTCAACTAGTAAGTGGTAGAATCAGGATTTGAACCCCTATTAGAGCCTGATGTCAAACAATAGAATGGACAGCTTCCTGGGCATTCATAGTTCATGTTCCAAATTAATTTTGCCTGAACTGTCCATAAGATTTTCCCAATCATTTTGCTGATCCTTGGGATCAAGCCCTGAGTCGGGGCCCTGCTCAGCGGGGAGTCTGCTTCCCCCTCTCCCTCTGCTCCGCAACCCCCCCCCCCCCGCGGCCCAGCCCGGCTTGTGCTCACTCTCTCAAATAAATAAATAAATAAATAAATAAATAAATAAATAAATAAAATCTTTATCAAAATCTCTATGGTTGACAAGCAAGTTTAGGATGATGACATTTCAAATCAGTAGGGAAAAGATGGACTATTGATTATTAAGTGCCATTTTAGAATACTGGCTAGCCATTTAGAAAATATAAAGTTAAATCTCTATATCACACCTTACACCAAAATAAGTTGGAGGTAGATTAAAATTTTTAATGTGAAAAAGGAAACCATAAAAGCATTTGGGAAAATATGGTGATAAATAATTATAAGGTCTGGAGTGGAATTTTGAGTATCTTTATTTTTCTATTTATATTTTCTCCTTTCTTTCCTAGAGTGAAATATGTGTCATTAGAGTGATATATATATTAAATATGATATATGTATTAAAAATGTAATTGTGCAATTAAAAACAAATGTTTTTTCCTATATAGAAGCCTTAGGCCAAGAAGTTATAGGATAAGGGAACGGATTCTTTTTTTCTTTAGGTACAAGCAAGGTCCAGGCTTGGTTTGTTCTGACATATTGGATATTTTATGTCCTTGTTTAACCTTTAACTCACATAAATTTTTCTATTTTGTGATGGATGAAACAAGCATATATTCTCCCTTTCCCTGTCATGAGGCATGAAGTCTCTCAGAGAGAGTGTTCACTGATGCCAATAAGAAGTCCACATGCTGTAAATATAACCAGATTAGTCACATCCATTCTGATGCTGAAAAGGAGTCAATGAAATAATTTTCTTCCTAAAAAGTGCTGTTTCTTAGTCAAATTTAATTATATTTTAAAATATATATACATTTCATTAATATCACAAAAATTCTCCATTTATTTTTCGACTACCGGCTGCTAGTTATTTTCATCGTTTGAATACTAAAGTAAAATATAGAGCATCATTGACTGCTATCCTCACTTGAAGATTTAACTTTTTATGAAAAGCAAGTCATTCTTTAACGTATTTTACTATAAAGAATGAAGTGTCTTTTATGCATTTCTCCACATCCAATGATTGCTTTTCTCTCTCTCTTTTTTGGTTTTTGCTTATTAATAACAAAGTCAAGTTTGTTGCCCAAATCCAGAAATCATGGTCGAAAAATAACAAAGGAAAAATCCCCAAGCCATATAATAAAAACCTGGAGGGCAGGCCAGGTGCGTGGTGTGTGTGTGTGTGTGTGTGTGTGTGTGTGTAGGTGTGTGTGGTGGTAATGGATAGATGACCAGCTGTCCAGGAAGGATAAGGCGGAGGTATGGGAGGTGTTGACGTCGGCCCTTTTTGTGCCTTCACCAGCAGACCACGGCATGCACCTTCAGTACAAGAGCTGGTAAACAGTGGCACTGTTCTTGGAGCCCCTGACTAGACACTGATTTTTCTTTTTTTCCTGCTGACACCTGACACTTTAAGAGAGTGAGGAACCTTGTTCGGAAGAGGGGAGCCTGGGATGCACACTCAGTGTCCATTTCGAGGGATTTTCCTGGACCTCAGGCGTTCCTCCATGCACATCTGGAGGAAACACCATCAGGGATGAATTCCCCAGAGGGCAGCGCTGTGACTGTCAAGCAAGCGGGGGTAGGAGAGGCGCCCTAGGCACAGCTGGGCCCCATGGGACAGCAGGGCTTCTGAGGCCAATGGTCGCACACCGTTCTTGTCCACCAGGAACTTCTCCAAGTTCCCGGCGACGGGGCTGCAACACACCCGAGACCAGGGGGTGAACGTGAGTCGGGGCCCGAGCGCAGTCGCGTGGTCTCGGGGTCCGGGCAGAGTCTCACCGGAAAGGCGAGGAGCGGTGCGCGCGCCTCTCCAAGAGCGAGAAGTTGGGCTCGACCCCACGCGGGATCGGACATACCTGAGGGAATTCAGGATCTCTTGGTTCTTGGCATTCTCCTGACGCCTGAAATGGTAGCACGGGAAGCCGAGCATGATATGTATCAGAGTAATTTAGGGGACTTGCTAAAAATGTGGATCAGTCGCAACCTTTTTCACTCCAAAGTTTGAATATCGCTCAAGAATCCAACCCCCTCCCCCGCCTTTTTTTGAATGCTGGTAGACATTCACAGCAGATTACATTCGTCTTGGTATTTTATTTTACTACTTTTTATTGTTACTTGTTTGATGTGTATGCGAGGTCCCTATAGTTTTGTTTTATGCCTACATTGCCTGAATATTTTAAAGCTGGGGTAAATCCAAAATTTAAAAAAAATTTTTTTTTTTTTGCACCTCTGGTATATTCTTGAATTTAAAAAAAATACACAAAAAACTAGCTAGTGGTAATTAAGGGTTTAGGCCACATCTGTATTCTATTAAAGAATAATTCCCACATAAAAGCATTATGACAGCCTTAGATGAATGGTAGAGTGAAACTTTTGATTATATACATAAATATATAAAGTCTTTTTACTAATAAGCTTTTTTTCTCCCCAGATATTAAACTAACCATGAAGAAACATATTATCAATACATGGTACTCTTTTGTAAACGTTCCCAATGTGATTGCTCCAGATATTGAAAAGGAAATAGGAAGGATGGAAAATGCAGCAGGCAGGTAAATCCATGCATTTTTTCCATGCATTTTTTTTTAAAGATTTTATTTATTTATTTGACAGAGAGAGAGAGCGAGAGGGGGAACACAAGCAGGGGGAGTGGGAGAGGGAGAAGCAGGCTTCCCGCTGAGCAGGGAGCCCGATGCGGGGCTCGATCCCAGGACCCTGGGATCATGACCTGAGCCGAAGGCAGACGCTTAACGACTGAGCCACCCAGGCGCCCCTTTTCCATGCATTTTTAACACCAGCCCCCATTCTTAAATTTAACTAGGTTTAATTTCAGTTTAACTTCTAATTTGTGACCTTGATCTTTGTAATTTATTTAATTTTGTCAATTTATTTATACTCTGGAACAGCATAACTTGTCTCACAAATGAACATAGATATTATTGTGGTCATTATTTAGAAGCACTTCCGCCATATAGTTCCTTAATCATTGGCAAGGCCTTTTCTTATGGGACATTTCAAATCTGCAGAGATAGCATTGCCATAGATGAATGTGAAAACAATACAAAGTGTGAAATGCTAAATGTTTTAAAAGTATAATTTAAAGTGGTTACCCTGTATTATACTAAGCGAAGTAAGTCAATCAGAGAAAGACAATTATCATATGATTTCACTCATACGTGGAATTTATGAAACAGAACAGGTGAACATAAGGGAAGGGAGGGAAAAATAAAATAAGATGAAATCAGAGAGGGAAGCAAATGATAAGAGACTCTTAACTATAGGAAACAAATTGAGGGTTGCTGGAGGAGAGGTGGGGGGGAATGGGGTAACTGGGTGATGGACATTGAGGGTGCGTGATGTAATGAGCACTGGGTATTATATAAGACTGAGGAATCACTGACCTCTACCTCTGAAACTAATAATATATTGTATGTTAATTAATTGCTCTTAAGTAAAATAAATAAAATAAAATGGTTACCTTATAAATGAATAGAATGTGCATAAATGTGGTTGAATTTATTTTTTGTGGGAAGAAATGTTATTACAGGTTTGTTCATACAAATGTATACTGTGATCTAAAGCACAGATTCATACTTTCTATTTGATAAATATTCACATTAATCAATGAATCAAATAAAAGAAATATGGAAGACCTAGACAGTAGTTTCTTAATTACATGCATTTTATTGAATGTGCATATACCTTATCTAATTCCATGTATTCTGAAAATTCTCATTTCACTCTAATTAAAAAGGGTTATATGTTAGTTTGAGAGGGAAGGAGAGAAGATGAAGCAATGGTCCTCCTAATGAGAAATGTTATTCCTTCATAATGGTTTAAAACATTGATCTAATTCATCTCTGCCTCCTGTTGGACCATAGCTCCTTTTCTGATGATGATGAGGATGATGATGATGATGACAGTGTCTCCATGTTCGAAGAATCAGAGAATGAAAACCACCATGCAAGGGATTCCTATAGAAATAACTCACACAGAGGGGAGCCATCACAGGGGTGAGCACTTCGATCTATCCCTCCAGATCTTTTTATTTTTATTTTTTAAAGATTTTGTTTATTTATTTGACAGAGAGAGACACAGCGAGAGAGGGAACACAAGCAGGGGGAGTGGGAGAGGGAGAAGCAGGCTCCCCGCGGAGCAGGGAGCCCGATGCGGGCTCCATCCTAGGATCCTGGGATCATGACCTGAGCCACCCAGGCGCCAGCCCTCCAGATCTTTTTAAACTAGTACTTAGATGAAAGAAAGTTATTCTACTCCTTTACCTAGTGGGCTTGGCAAATTCCTGCTACCCAGCCACTTCTCAGGATCTTGCGAGTAACTTGCTACTTACCCTTTTCCTCTCTTGGAAAACTGCCACAGCCTGATGATTATTCATGTCCACTGGGGCCTTAAGTCACAAATGCTCCTGCTGGTCATTTTCCCTGAGACCTGTCTCTGTCCCTTAAGAACCTCATGCGCCAGTCCTCTCTGACTTGCTCCTTCTTTCTGATCCTTCTTTCAGAGTCTGAAGCAATTGTACTTGGGAGGGATTGGCTGTGATCCTCTAAAATGCTGAATCCCATTTGACCCTACTTTCAGGGAAGTAGAGCACTAGTGTGCGTAGCTAGAGAAGAAAAGCTAAACATCCTTAGTAGGAAATGAAGCTCTCCTGAAAACTTCACACACGTGACTTGGAGGGTGTGGGAGGAATGTGGCGTTGGTGTGATCAGGAGTTCTCACCCTGTAGAACATACTTTTTCTTTGCTTTTTCTCCTTCCTTTTTTCCTCTCTCATACTTCTTTTCCCACTGACCACCTTTAGTTTTCCCTCTGTTTTTATTTGTCTTTTATTTTCTTCCTATTTTCCCTGACAGTCTAAGTCTTAGATCTCTTGCTGGCAATTGGCGGCATCCAAGGTGGCTCACTTGAGGCCATGGAGGATGCTAATTTTTGGTGTTAACATTGATTAGTAAGTATGTACTAATCACTTTGGTTCACAGCACTGATATTTAGCAACTCAAGCTTCATGGAGCTCCATACTTTTAAAAATGGTCTAGGGGCGCCTGGGTGGCTCAGTCGTTAAGCGTCTGCCTTCGGCTCAGGTCATGATCCCAGGGTCCTGGGATCGAGCCCCGCATCGGGCTCCCTGCTCTGCGGGAAGCCTGCTTCTCCCTCCCCCGCTCCTCCTGCTTGTGTTCCCTCTCTCGCCGTGTCTCTCTCTGTCAAATGAATAACTAAATTAAAAAGAATGTCTAGGCAGTAGTTAGTAACTGAAAATAATTTGTTCTTTAAGACTGTTTGCTTACCGTGGACATTATACAGATGGTGACTATTATGATTTTCATTTTCCAGGGAGCAGTACCCGCCTGGTGCCCTTGCACTTTTCAATGTTAACAACAGCAGCAATAAGGACCAGTAAGTACATTTACAATAAAAAACCAAAGCTTTGCTTTTAAAGACCACCAGTAAAAAGGTAGGAATATATCTGAAGCTGCTAGAGAGGAGATCTTTATTAGGAAAACTATCTAATACAATAGCAATGGTATTCTGTTATTTTTGTCATTGGTTTTTTTACTTCTGAAAAATGTGGCTACCCATATTAAAAGCAGCATGTATGTATGTATGTATATGTATGTGTTTGAATGCATACAGAAAACCGTTGTCTAGCGTGTAAATGCAAGTGCCCCTCCTTGTGGACAAAAATAAATGAAATATCAGTATCCTTTCTATTCTAAGCCAATGTGTCTTAGGTCAAGTTCCTTATGAGACAATCTCTGAGAGGGAGGTTTGTGTGCAAAGGTTTATTGGGAGTGCTTTTAGGCATGATACCTAGGAGGGAGTTAGGGGAGCAGGACTGGGCAGAGGGAGAAGTTGGACTTCAGAGGATAGAGTTGATATGAGGAGCTCTACAGCAGGAGGCCCCTTCAGAGTTGTGTCATAGGCAGTAGGACTGGGCCTTTGCACAGGCACAGTCTTGGATGAGGGGAGCCCCTAGGATGGGGGCGCATAGCTTTGAACATGGTGGCTTCCTTAGGCCAACGCCAGCCAAAGGCGAGGAAGACTGTGAGCTGTCAGCAACCAATACTCTTGGCCGGTGGGGAATGAGTGCCAGAGTTCTGTGCGTTACTGCATCCACACAGCACATTTCTTGCACTGTTCAGGTCTGCTTTCTTCATATAGAAAATTCACCCTATGTAGGAATATACCTCCTCCAGGAGTCTTGATCTTTTTTCCTCGGGAATCTTTTTTTTTTTTTTTTTAAAGATTTTATTTATTTATTTGAGAGAGAGAATGAGATAGAGAGCACATGAGAGGGGGAAGGGTCAGAGGGAGAAGCAGACTCCCTGCCGAGCAGGGAGCCCGATGTGGGACTCGATCCCGGGAGTCCAGGATCATGACCTGAGCCGAAGGCAGTCGCTTAACCAACTGAGCCACCCAGGCGCCCTTTCCTTGGGAATCTTATAAGAGGAAGGTTAATGGGATAAACCTAGGTCCCTGACAGCTGCAGCTGGTCTTGAGGCTTTAACTGAAATAGCTTACGCCCTCCTTTCCTACTCATTCTAGAATCCTGTCACCTCTGGTCAGCACTTCTGCTGGTCTAGATGATTTGCTTCGTGGGATGAATGATACAGACTCTTGTCCCTAAAGGATTTGGGCCCCTGGTCACCATGCCCTTTTTGAGTTATAGCTGCTGTATTTGTCCATTTACCACTAAAACTGGGCTGGAGAACACCAAAGACACCAGAGCAGATCACCTATGTGCCAAATACACCCCCCTATTGTATAACAGCAACACTATCTAGTTGTGAGGAAAGAAGTCAGTTACTTTTGCCAGTATGGTGACTCCCTTTCTTGCCTATTGGTTTTTTGGCACAAGGGGCCCAAAGTGACTGGGGAGTAGTCATAGCTTAATGTTTAATGGGACCCTAACTGTGTTGCCTGGAAGACACGTGATCCATCTGGAAACCTCTAGATCCACAGACCATAAAGTTGTGGGGATGAGAAGGACACATTCCCTATGTGAGTCACTCCTACTGAAACTCCTTCATTCCGAGACCCATACATGGTCATTTCCTTTTCCACACAAAGTGGATGATGGTGCACTGCTTGAAGCTGTGCCATTGGTAAGATTAACTCTACCATAATCTTCTAGGGTCACCTCTAAGTAGAGCTATAGTCTTGCATCCCAATGTCAGGCTGACCCATTCATAGACCATGCTCCATCAACTGCTCCTGTAAGACCCCCACATATGGCCATGGTGGAGAGTTGAGGAATAGGTGCTGATACAACAGTGATAGATGACATAGGGGGAGGGTACCGTGCCACATGCTTGATCCCAGATATACCACTTCATCATGTGATGGATTGCTGTACAACCTTATAACTTGTTCACTCTGACAGAATCCAGCTCATGGTCAGTAGTCATTTTCTGTCCCATGGTTAGTTAATCCTCTTTCAAGGCCCTATTACATGATGCCATTGATATAGTGGATCAATGTGCTGAGGAATGTCCAGATGGTCCAGGTCCCTCTAGGCTGTGTCATGACATTGAGCAGGAGAGACAACATAGCCCTGGAAAAGACTATAAATGTGTGCTGCTTTCCATCTCATAACTATTTCTGATCCTCTTCCCTGACAGTGATAAAAAATCACACACTCACCATGACTGACCCAGAACATTAGGTATATGGTCTAGATTGCGTGAGGGCATCGTTTTTCACATTTGCCAAGGCAGCAGCAATTGAGGCTACTCTGTGGTTGATTTTGCAGTAGTCTACTGCCAGCCACTGGTATCCATGTGGTTTTCACAGGGACCAGACATTGAGTTAAATGGTGGTGGGAGGGAACCACCACCCCTGCACACATGAGGTCTTTGAGGATTACATTTTCTTTCCTGTCCAGGATGCAGTATTGTTTTCAGGCAGCAGGTGGGGGGCAGCTCAAGGGCTTCCACTTGGCCCTCCCCCATTATAGTCGCTCTTCCTCTACAAGCCAAGGCACTAGTAGGGATGAGGGTTCTACCAATGACCAAATATATATATATATATATATATTCCATTTTTACACTGAGGAACTGGAGAAATGACCCCAGTGGTGGGTCTTGAGACCCAATGGAAGCCCCAAAAGTCATATATTGTCAGTGATTTCATTCTTCAGTCAGTGATTTCATTTCTGAGAACTGGCTCAGGTTTAGAAACTCTTCGTGAGGTTGTGACTTTTTATTGGGTTAAGTTGCTCTCAATCTCCTGATTATCCATTCCTGATCTGTTTTGACTATATATGTTAAACAGTACCCTGACAAGCCTTTTATGTTCCGTTCCCCTTTGTACATGACAACCTTAGGTTCCAAGCCCCACCTCCTTATCCATTCTGTTCCCCATTTCTCCTCAGTAGCAGCATTCCACTTCTGCTAGGCTATTCATATACAGACTAAATTCATTTGTACATTGGCACCTGAAAATTTTCTTCCCGTTAACATCCTCACGCTTCTTCTCAACTTCTCCAACTCTTACCTATACTTGGAGGCCTAGACCTATCTCCCGCCCTTTAACAACCTCTCTGACTACCCTCCTGGTAGTCAGATGCCTGTTTATTCATGTCTGAATAGTAAACTTTCCCAAGACATTTGAGCCAACAATGGCAGCCTATTTTGACCTTAGGTCCGCCTAATTCCAGAATCCATTCTTCAGCTGATAGAGAGCCAGCTGTACAAAGAGGCCTCTAATCACATAATCTCCACTCCAGAGGAAATAGCATATAGAAAAAGGTGATCTCAAATCCAGTAAATGATTCTAAGAATTAGGATTCCACTGTGTGGAGCTTTTTGACTACTCATAAAAAATTGCTGCATTCAGGATTACCCCCCTAAAGAAAATTGATCGCATTTTCTTGAAATTCTCAAAGCTCTTAGTAATAGTTAAGTGATATCAAGAAGCTTAAATTTTAAATAATAATTTTTTTGGACATGGAGACTTGGAAATTATACCCTTGGGGGCTGTTGTTTCCTAAATTTCCCTTGTTGGGTTTATGCCTTTATCGACCTCCATTTCCTTCAATTTTCCACATGCTCTAACCCAGGAATTTTTGCTTGTTTGTTTTATCATCTGGGTGCATGTCCATTTTTGTAGAACTCTCCATTAGAAGACCAGATTTCTGGTCCCTGAGCATGGGGGCAGGTCTCTGAACGCAAGGCCCAGAATTCTTGCTCGAGAGAGAAGAAAGTAAATAAGAATGGAAGTCAGAATGTAATTTGATTATGTGACTTAGATATTATTTCTTCTTTAGAGAACCAAAAGAAAAAAAGAAAAAGAAAAAAGAAAAGAAGAGGTAAGTTTGACTTTGGCGTGAGTGATTCCAGATTTTTTGGCCCATAACATTTTCGTATCTTGTTAGTAACTACATCTCTCACTTTTCAGCAAATCAGGTGATAAAAATGAAAATAAAAAGGACTCAGAGAAGAAAAAGAAGAAAGAAAAGGAAAAAGAGAAGAAAAAGAAAGAGGAGAAAGGCAAAGATAAGAAAGAAGAGTAAGTGGCATTGAAATTAGGAACGAATTTATAATGGATTTTGGATGCAGGGTTATTTCCTGAAAGTTTATAGTTATGGAACCCTGTGTAAAAGACGAAATAAATTATTATAAAATGTGAATCAAA
>NC_138370.1:142346944-142373710 GCF_054177405.1 Leptonychotes weddellii
GGAAACATGTATTACAACTGGCTGTTTTGCATCACTTTACCTGTTATGTACAACTGGACTATGATTATTGCAAGGTATCTATATATTTTTGGGGATCTTGACCTGCTTCTAGTTTCTAAGTTACCTGACTTAACAGTTTGGTCAAGGGCTCTTCAGGACATACCTCTTTTCTCCACCACAGGTTGTAAAGAGGTTACATTATTTTCAATGTGTTTTCCTAAATCAGGAGTAGGTGCTTTGGTTCCCAATATACTTAGAAATCCAGTACTGGGATGGGAGTAGGGGGATATTTTTAAACTTTTGATTGCTGAACTACTTAATTAGAATTTTGGGAGAAACTTTGTTATTTTATTTTTTTATTTTTTGGACTCTAAGAAAAAAAGGTTGACAAGAGTGGAGAAAGATCAAAGATCTAGGTTGTTTTAGAGCAAGATGTGTTTCCCAAGCGATTTCTATGGTTCTCTGTCTTTTAGACAGTAAACATCTCAGCCATGCAGAACCAAGCACAATTCCTTGAAGCATTTTGGGTGCAGATAGTCAATAAGAACTTGGTTATCAGTGTGTATAACCCAATGTATTTTGACATTAGCTTGAGGCCATTTATTTTTATTTGATGTCTTCACAATGTGAACTAGTATAATGGAAAGAATGTTGGAATTCAGAGGCAGGAGAAAACTAAATCCAACCACTTAGATTCAGAAAAGCCATGGTTGATTAAATGGACTCTATGGACTCTAAGGACCCTCTTAGTCTTAGTTCATTAGATCTCTTACCATGATAAAAATTATGCAGAGAGGACATTTACTTAAACTCGCCCCCATTTCATTTTAATTACACAAGTTTTTCTTTTACAGAGCATGTTTTGATGAACTTCAGTCTGATTACCTAGAATGCTGGCTCATTTTTGATTACCTATCAGACATAATCTATCTTCTTGATATGTTCGTACGAATAAGGACAGGTAAATATGTTCAGCTTTGGATATTTTGTAATTTTGTGTTTTTATCTCTATAGTATAATTTGAAATTTTGTAATTCAAGTTTTCTTCAAAGTTTCTAAAAATCTATTTTAGAGGAAAAGGCACTGTTGAGAGCAAGAGTACCATATGCCTACCCACAAGCTTAAGTCACTACAACCGATTCACTTTATTAGGCAACCTTTGAATGTGGATTGGTAGCTTTCTCCCATTAACTTGTCCATTGGGTTAGTGCCATGTGAGAGGAGTAAAGAGAACAGAAATATTCTGCCAGCTCTGTGATGAAAGGGTAATTGCTACCTAACAGAGAGATACCATGAAGAGGCATGGGGGGATATCACTGTGTCCGGCAGAGCTGTACTAGAAATTTTGTAAGAGTACACAAATCCTTAATCCAACTTTGTGGTCATGGTGAGGCACTGTTGACCAGGGGGCAGGATCTGATAGCTTCCCCTTACGTATTCTTGGTAAGTAGATAAGCTTATTGTTTCTACACTGCGCTCTGTGTGCAAAGGTAACCGCTGTACAGAGAATAGCATGAAAGAATCATTATGTAAAATAGGGACATGCTCTAAATATCTGTGTGCTGGGGCAATGCTCCCATTGTTGTGTCCTACTCACAGCTCTAGTAGCTGGTACAGGTAGAGGAACAAATTCTTTCCCCAGTGAAATGTATCAGAATGCTGAAATTCAAGGCCCACTGTGGCAACGTAGGAGAAGGGAAGATCCCAGATGACGAAGGAAGTCTGGGGGACAAAAAGGAGAGAAAAAACGAACTTCTGAAGGACATTTACTCTTCACATTGAAGGGACAAGGCAAGAATACACATAATAGGCAGTAAGGGTAGGGCTGGGGTTCTGACAAGAGAGTGGCATGAGGCGTTAGGTACAGTTTTAGGACTTACTTTCTCTAAACACCCTGGCGTGAGGCCAGGGTGTTTAGAGAAATTTCCAAGAACACTATTCATAAAAGGAATGGCTTTACCTGGGTAGAGAACTGGATCTAGAGAGATTTGTATATATACAATGTATGAGTACATTGCATATAAGCTCTCACTTTTTGCACTTACAAAATTTTATTTTTTATTTCTTCAAGAGATTATTTCCCATAGCCATATGTTGATCAGTACTCATATCTTATTATATTGTTAAAAGCATGTTTATTGGAAATGAACTATTTTTAAAAAATATTTATTTGTTTATTTATTTTAGAGTGAGAGAGAGAACAAGTGAGGGAAGGGGCAGAGGGAGAGAATCTTCAAGCAGACTCCCCACTGAGCGCAGAGCCCGATGCGGGACTCAGTGAGGGACTCAATCTCATGACCCATGAGATCATGACCCATGAGATCATGACCTGGGCCGAAACCAAGAGTCAGATGCTTAGCCGACTGAGCCACCCAGGCGCCCCTATTGGAAGTGAACTCTTGTTCTGAACTCAGTGAAGGTCATTTAGGGTTACTTTAGAAGAATTCATAATGGCATAAAAATGAAAGAACATTAAATTGTGGGTTTTTTTTTTCTATTTTAGGTTACTTAGAACAAGGACTGCTGGTGAGGGAAGAAACTAAACTCATAGAGAAATATAAATCAAACTTGCAATTTAAACTTGATTTTCTATCAGTGATACCCACTGATCTGCTGTATTTTAAGCTGGGGTGGAACTATCCAGAAATTAGATTAAACAGACTGTTAAGGATCTCTCGAATGTTTGAGTTCTTCCAGAGAACAGAAACAAGAACAAACTACCCAAACATCTTCAGGATTTCTAACCTTGTTATGTATATTGTCATCATTATCCACTGGAATGCATGTGTGTACTTCTCTATTTCCAAAGCGGTTGGATTTGGAAATGATACATGGGTGTATCCTGATGTTAATGATCCTGAATTTGGCCGTTTGGTTAGAAAATACGTATACAGCCTTTACTGGTCTACACTGACTTTGACCACAATTGGTGAAACACCACCTCCTGTGAGGGATTCTGAATATGTCTTTGTGGTGGTTGATTTCTTAATTGGAGTGTTAATTTTTGCTACCATCGTTGGTAACATAGGTTCTATGATTTCCAACATGAATGCTGCCAGAGCTGAATTTCAAGCAAGAATCGATGCGATCAAGCAATATATGCGTTTTCGAAATGTAAGCAAAGATATGGAAAAGAGAGTTATCAAATGGTTTGACTATCTGTGGACCAACAAAAAAACAGTTGATGAGAAAGAAGTCCTGAAGTATCTCCCTGATAAGCTGAGAGCAGAGATTGCCATCAACGTTCACTTAGACACTTTAAAAAAAGTGCGTATTTTTGCGGACTGTGAAGCTGGTCTTTTGGTGGAGTTGGTCTTGAAATTGCAACCCCAAGTCTACAGTCCTGGAGATTACATTTGCAAGAAAGGGGATATCGGACGAGAGATGTACATCATCAAGGAAGGCAAACTCGCCGTGGTGGCAGATGACGGAATCACTCAGTTTGTGGTATTGAGTGATGGCAGCTACTTTGGTGAGATCAGTATCCTTAACATTAAAGGTAGCAAAGCTGGCAATCGAAGAACAGCCAATATTAAAAGTATTGGCTACTCAGATCTGTTCTGTCTCTCCAAAGATGACCTCATGGAAGCTCTCACTGAGTATCCAGATGCCAAAACTATGCTAGAAGAGAAGGGAAAGCAAATCTTGATGAAAGATGGTCTACTGGATATAAATATTGCAAATGCTGGAGGTGATCCTAAAGATTTTGAAGAGAAGGTCACCCGAATGGAGGGGTCAGTAGACCTCTTGCAAACAAGGTTTGCTCGGATCCTGGCTGAGTATGAGTCAATGCAGCAGAAACTGAAGCAAAGACTAACCAAAGTTGAGAGATTTCTGAAACCACTTATTGACACAGAATTTTCAGATCTTGAAGGATCTGGAGTTGAAAGTGGGCTCCTGGACTCCACACAGGACTGAAAAGCTGGTCATTAAGGAGGACATGC
The DNA here is from genome assembly GCF_054177405.1 of Leptonychotes weddellii. Classification (NCBI taxonomy): domain Eukaryota; kingdom Metazoa; phylum Chordata; class Mammalia; order Carnivora; family Phocidae; genus Leptonychotes; species Leptonychotes weddellii. Next base: position 142,350,889 of record NC_138370.1, read on the forward strand.
CTCATGATCCTTTTGGTGATGTGATTAAGCATCTCTAAACTGGAAGAAAAGGAAGATTCAGCTGGGGGAATTTTTCCATAAGGAGAGTGTGCTTGGGTGTAGGGCACAGGGCCTACACACCCACTTGTGAGGTACTGTGATTAAAGGATCATCGTCCTTAGGATTTTTCAGAATGGATAATGTGCAAAGATATAGAATGATTAACTTGTCAGTATCTCTATCTTCTGACTTTTTCATATATGCTCCTTTTATGTAATACTCTTTATAAAAGTGAACAAGTATCCCTCACTTTCAGGCATTTTACATTGTGGAGGAGCAACTGGGAATTACCATGTACGTCATGTTCAGGATACCGTTTTAAAAAGAATTAGAATGCAATAAAGTAAAGTAAGTCCTAAAACTATAGTGAATATTATTTATTTGATAATTTAGTAGGGAGTTTAGGGTCTTTTAGACCTTTTTAGGCTCTTTTAGGGTCATTTTAAGGACGTTAATCATTGTAGTCTAGGACTTAGGAAGGGTGGTGGAGAGAAACTTCTCACAATGAAAGTGTGACAAATCAGACTTCACATATCTATGCTTATATATAAATATGTAACATTAAAAATCATAAAATGTAGGAATCTTTTATAATGAATTTTTTCTTTCAAGATTTTATTTAAATTCAAGTTAGTTAACATATAGTGTAGTATTAGTTTCAGGGGTAGAATTTAGTGATTCATCACTTGCATGTAACACTCAGTGCTCATTACAACAAGTACCCTCCTCAATGCCCATCACTATTTATCCCATCCTGCCACCCACCTCCCCTCCAGCAACCCTCAATTTGTACTTTTATAATAAATTTTTCAAGTTCTCTGATTATTAAGGCCTGATAGCAATGGCTACTATCTTCCTTATCTGACTGGCCAGCAATAAGAAAAGATATAAAAATAATTCCGTTGCTGGATGATTAACAAAGGAAATTATTGTAATGTCTGGAAAGGAGATATGTAAGTTCTATGGACCAGCGTGGGCATCATCAGGCAACTTCTTAGAAATTCAGAATCTCAGGCCCTACCCCACGACTACTGGATTAGAATCTGCTTTTTAGCAAGACCCCTGGGTGATTCACACCCACATTAAAGCTTGAGAAGCACCTAACTAGAGAACCAGGAAGGAGTTAATGGGATTGTTCTAGAAATTTCAGAAAAGGGAACTGTATGACAAGTGTGTGGTTGTGGAAGACATTGCTAATCAATCATACAGCTTTCTACTACTTAACCCAGATGTGGTTAAAAAAAATTCTTAACAGAGATCACTGGAATTGATATAAAATTTCTATCTCTGCCTATAATAATATGACTTAACATGACATCTTGTTAATTTGACATTTCAGGTATTTCTGTGGACCTTGATCAGTGTATGTCTGTGGTAGAGTATATTCTGTTCTACCAATAGAATATTCATTGAACTGTACATGGTGTTTGCAGTCTCGTGTTGGCATTTTACATTTTATCTCTTCAATATCAGCTAGCAGGTATTTCTTCACTACAGAGGAAATGACTAGTTCTGGAGTGAGTGGGTTGTCATTAATATATAACATGGTTTCTGCCTGAGACAACTGCTCTTTTAACTCTCTTTTTCTTCTTCTTCTTCCTTCTCCTTCACACGCATTTTATTTTTTGTTCTGTTTGTTGCCTGTTATAAACACCTCTAAGACACTGTGAAGAGGCTTGATCTGCTAAGGTAGGGATGAGTGAGAGTTACACACCTGGCTCAGGGCCTGGATCCCGAGGAGAGCAGCCCCCATCACTGCACCCAGAAGGGTGGGTACTTTGAGTCTGATTTCAGCTAGAGCCATCCAAGGGTTCTGATTTCATGAACTCTGACCCCCGGCTCTGTGAGTCTTTCCGATGCTTTATATTGGACAGGTGGCAGATTCTTGATTCAAAGACTTGGAATCAGGAAGACTTAGCCAATTCCTTTTCCATGACTCCTCCAGGTGGAGGCTCTGACAGGTGGTGGCGGGGTTCCAGTTTAGACACCTGGACTGCAATGCAGAGCTTCACAACTGGGTTCTGGCTTCATACGGAAATTTTTAAGGAAACAAGAAATATGGGGCTTTGGGGAGACTCGTGGTAAGGATGCTGACCTGGGTACAGGTGAATGCCAAAGCAGGAACTTGCTTTTAGTAATCCAAAAACCACCCATATTCCAGACTGATTCCAGACTCCAATTGGCTGTCTTAACATATTAAGATTAGGACAGGCTTGATATAAGGACAAAGGAGGGCTGGTTGAAATTTGGAGATCTTTAGTAACTGCATCTGAGAGCAGATGAGAGAGAATTCTGGGACTCATTGATGGCAGATCAATGAGGGAGCAGAAACCCAATCAGCTAGTCTTGAAAGCGTGTCTGATAAGTGTTTACTCTGCACCCTCCCCCCCAACTCTGCTATAATGTAATGTTCTCATAGGAATAGATCACTTCAGAGTTTTGCATGTATCTTAAAAAAAACCCGAACTTTTCCAACTTGAAATATGATGTGATTCAACTTCTTACCATTAGGTGGCAATATTGGTCTATAATTACAACCTTCAAAGCTGGAAACTTACTTTTCTTCACAGAAATTACAGGTAGTAGTAAAATCGGAGCTCTTTGACAATAATGGGCATTTTTTTTTTCCTAACATGAAGATTTCCAGAAGATTTTAGCATAGCACACTATATGCCAGTCTAAAACTAAAACCTGGTCAAGGGGCGCTTGGGTGGCTCAGTCGGTTAAGCGTCTGCTTTCGGCTCAGGTCATGATCCCAGGGTCTTGGGATCGAGCCCTGCATTGGGCTCCTTGCTCAGCGGGGAGCCTGCTTCTCTCCGTCTGCCTGCCACTCCCCCTGCTTGTGCTCTCTCTGTGTCAAATATATAAATAAAATCTTTAAAAAAACATGATCAAATAAAATTTAATATGCAAATTTAATGGATAAAGCAACAAGACAAATTGAAGCATCGTAGTATTTCTTAATTTCAGAGAGTTCAACAAAGCAATAATGACAGTTACATTACAAGCTCTTGCCACTCTGTAAGATATGTATTAGAGGTAAGCAAAAGAAAAAAAGAGCAAGCAGCATTTATATTGAAATTCAGGTTATATTTTTATTAAAAAAAAAAAAAAGAAGTCCATTGCTTTAAAAAGTTTGGCAACTACTGACCTGTTTTAACAGTGTTGGAAGTATGCTTGGCGAAAACACTGTCAATTTAGGTAATATTCTTCCAAGACTACAGAAATGGTATTTTTGGATGTCTTCATTTATAGACTGTTCGGAATATAAAATACCAAACAGCAGGCTTATAGACTCAAAAGAAAAGCTTGCTGTTCACTGGACTAGTTTATTTCTAGGTGAAGGGAGAAAGTGGGAAATGCATGGAAAGGAAACCAGAGAATATAGAAAATGCAAAAAGACTCCAGAGATCATCTAATTCACGCCTCCTCCTTTTACAAATACAGAAATGATGATCAGTCAACACTAAAATTGGTGAGGATATAGGAACTTGGGGTAAGAGTGAAAATTTTTACCACATGTTGGAGAGTCATATGCTAATTATCTGCTAGAGCCAAGGTTGGGCTCATCTAAAACCCAGCAATTTCATTCACTACCGAAAATTGGCCACACATACAACAGGAGATATGTTGAAGAATGTTTATAATAGTAAAAAATTGGAAACAATTTAAATGTCCATCAAGAGGAGGCCAGTTACACAAATTGGAATCTCTTCATATAATGGAATACTGTAAAATGTTTGAATAACAACAGATAACACCTAGTGTTTAGTTTGTGCCGGGCACTGTACAAGGACTTTCTGGATGCGTTTAATCCTCATGATAACTTATAAGATAGGTTCCACTGTGTTTTCTGTTTAAAAGGGAGGCATAGAGAGTTTAAGTAATTTGCCCAAGGCCCATGGGAAGGAAGTGGTAAGCTGCTGTTTGAACCCAGTGAGGCTTCACAGTGCCTGCTCTTAACCTTGGCATTCGTGCTCACTTTTGTATGTACCCATCGTATCTTCTATACGGAATTTACAAACATACAGCACAATCCCGAGTAGTGTTTATGGATCTGTACCTCTGAGGTGACAGTTTAATAACAGGCATGGGAACGATAGCAGGAATCAGAACAGTGCTTACACTTGTGGGGCTGGAGAGAGTGCGGGGTGAGGAGAGTGAGACATTCGGAGGACTTCAACTGTCTTTGCTGTTTCATATTTTTAAAAACAATCTGAAGGAAATAAGTCCAAATGTTAAGATCTGACAAACCTAGGTACAAATATATGCAGTCTCTCTATAATTTTGGTATATATGCGCTATTTCAAATGAAGGAGAAAAGAGGAGTAGAGGAGGTAAGCATAAATCCGCACAGCTAGGGGCGCCTGGGTGGCTCAGTCGTTAAGCGTCTGCCTTCGGCTTGGGTCATGATCTCAGGGTCCTGGGATCGAGCCCCGCGTCGGGCTCCCTGCTCGGTGGGAAGCCTGCTTCTCCCTCTCCCACTCCCCCTGCTTGTGTTCCCTCTCTCGCTGTGCCTCTCTCTGTCAAATAAATAAATAAAATCTTAAAAAAAAAAAAAATCCGCACAGCTAGTTTAGTGACACAGCCTGGACTTTTGACCCTTGGTTCAGTGTTTATTTCACTAAAAGTTTGTACTTGATTGCTTTCTACACAGACCAAGTTGAGTGCTTTATGGGGTTCTAGTTGGTGATAACATGTCTGTTCTCTGTATGTTTTCACTTTAAACTGAGTAAATTCGAGACAATACTTTCTAGAATTACACTTCATGTCTGGCTCTTGGTTTCCTGATGAGTTAGAGGTGAAAGAATGCATTTTTCGCCAATGCATTCCTTTGGGGTTCTGAAAATAGCAATTTACCACAAAATTACTCACTAGCCTGACAATGTTGGGTTTCTTGTCAGATCTCCAATTTCTCCTCTTTTTAGTTAGGTTCATTTTTATTCTATCTGGGTTGAGCTTTGGCCAATTGGACTTAGTCCAAGAAGATACTTGGGTTAGCTCTTCAGATATCACTGAGCCTGTTTCCTGGGTTTGTCACAAAGATTCATGATGCCCAGGAGCACAGTATTCTGGTGGCACCAAAATCCATGGTGTTCCATGATATCCTCCAGTGGCCTTGTTGCTTATTCTCGGCAGAAAGAGTGACCAGTGAGACACCCAGGACACAAGGGATGAACATTTGCCTACCATTACTAGGAGGCTCTAGAACAGGAATGCAATTTTTTCCCACCCATTTTTGAATGTAATAAGTCACTCCCCCTAATTCTTTTGTTTGCAAAAACTACTGATAATTAATAGATCTACATTATAGGTATTTCTACTGCTCCATTCACATATAATTTCAAAATGCCCCCAAAGCACAAAATATATAAAATTACTAAGAAAACATGCCACAATAAAGTAACATGAAATATACTTCGATTATATTTCTTTTATTTTTAGGTCTAAAATAATCGGACATTTGAAACTCATTGATTAAAGAGAGACAAGACTCTTTGGCGACAGAAAAGTGAGAGTTGTTTTTTACTGAGCTGAAATAATGACTATTTCCTCTCTTGTTAGAAATTCTTGATTAAGGGGCGCCTGGGTGGCTCAGTCCTTAAGCGTCTGCCTTCGGCTCAGGTCATGATCCCAGGGTCCTGGGATCGAGTCCTACATCGGGCTCCCTGCTCAGCGGGAAGCCTGCCTCTCCCACTCCCCCTGCTTGTGTTCCCTCTCTCGCTGTGTCTCTCTCTGTCAAATAAATACATAAAATCTTTAAGGAAAAAAAGAAATTCTTAGTTAAAATATTGGTACTAAATCTCTGAATATAGACCTCTTGGTTTCCCACCACTGACCTGGTTTCATTTCCGTGTTTTACCTGAAGAGGGCGCCTGCTCTCCTGGCCTCTATGCCAAACCAGAAAGCCTTGCTTCTTTGTAGCTCAGAGAGGGTGGTCAAAAATAAATCACAAAGAATCTAAAAATATGTAATATAGCTTAACCGTATTTCAAACACTTATCTGCAATCAAATATAGTATGCCAAAGGTACTGACAACGTGGATAGAGTGTTTGCTCCTGAGCCCAGTTAAGATCGCTGTCTTCAGGTTATGCGATCTTTGAGAACAGGAAGCCATAACTAAATCATCTATTTGAGCTGTACGTAGATTTGTGGACAAAAGGAAATCAGTAAATATCACTTATTTGAACTTTCAAAAATTTATCATAACAATGACGATTATTAATTAAATTATATATGACGTTTAGAACAAGATCACACAATAAATGGTAAGGGTAAATAGATTCTCTACGTCCTGATCCTGATGGGACCACTTATACCTAACATGTTTAAATATGATCTTAAAACCAATGGAAGAGCTTCAGTAGAGATAAGTTCCACTGGAGTCAAATACTTCAAATGATAAATTTTTAAATAATTGGCTTTAAGCAATCAAATACAGTAAAGTCTTACATAAGGAGTTCTGTAGCCTGTAATGTTCCAGGGAGGAATTACCAAAAAAAAAAAAAAAAAAAACACCACAGGCTGGGTTTCTTTAGGAAGTTTTAGGAAGTATCGTTTTCTTGCCTTTGTAGAAAATCAGAAACATCTGAACTTAGAAAATTGTATGCAATTCTGTTGAGCAATCCCTGAATATATTAGAGGTGGATGGGCTCTCAAGAATGAGTAAGAGCGTGACATGTGAATGAATGGAGGGGCAGGAGGGAATGTGGGACTCCAGCCCAGAAAGACCAAGGCTGAGAGAAATATGTTTAAAAAAACAGCAACAGCAACAAGAAACAGTCACCTAGATGATTATTAAGAGCATGGAGAGACTTAATATGGATGAATTCATCTACAAAGTGCTTTCAGAAGCTGATGATTCCCCAACCTGTCCCTGATGCCTAAGAGAAAAGGAACATCTAGTCTCACAGTGGAAAGAGACCTTAAAGCTTATCGAGTCCTGAAGCCAAGGGTAAGATAAACAGAGTGATCCAGTAGCCTCTGATTTTCTTTACTGATTGGACTTTCCTGAGTGTTTGCTGCACTTGCCAGACACACAGCAGATAACGTGGTACCAAAGCTCCGGGACGGCTATTCTCCTTGGGGAGCCAATGATTCTTAGAAGTGAATTATTGAGCAGAGTTTTGAGGAAAAGAAAAAAAAATATTTCTGTGCTGAGAAAGGCCAGGTACAATAATGAGGGTAACTGTTTCTAGGGCAATCTGTTCAACCTTCCCTGATTATGACCATAATAAATGGCCCATATAAAATGCGTTTTGATGGCGATCCAGGAAACACGTAGCTGCAACTTTTCAGAAAAGAATATTTCCCCTTCAAACATGCAGTGTATTCGAGGACTTCTTCCATCTATCCTATTTTAGTTCTTTTGAAAAAATGCTTGCTGCCAATTACTAAATTGATTTCATGATTAATTAATGGGCTATTACTGGCAGTTTGGGGGGAAAAAAAAGCACTCTTCCAGAGAAGGTTAAGTAGGATTGCCTGGAAGAGGAATTCACTTTAAACCAGGCAGAGGTGAGGAGAATCATGTAATGGGGAAGGAGAGGGAAAAATACACAACAGTGGAGGTTCTGGAAACCTCTTTATATAAAACATTAAGACAATAATTCCTCACAGTGCTGTCACTAGGAATGAAACATAGCTTATTTAGAGTGGTTGCCTGTTATTTCTTGAGACCATAATGTACGGATGAATTACCTTGTTGCCAGATGGTTCCATCATTTTTTTTTTTAAAGTGATATCTGAATGTCAAACTCATTTGCAGGAGCTTCTCTTCTAGTTTTTAGAAGATTTTCTTTCAACACATTCAGAGAAATAGTCTTTTCCTAGATCACAGATGAAAGGTAAGAGCGTTTTGCAAGGTGCCTTGAATCTACTCAGAAGTAGGATTTTCAGATTTTATTTTTCTCTTCAAGAGAACACAGTGGTTGTGGAAATGAATTCTCCTACTAACTTTAGGAGCATTAGGCGCTGTTTGGCACACTGTCACTCCATATTAGGAACTAACTAACATGTTTCTAGTATTGATGCAAACCTTGGAAAAGTAAACGCAACAGAATAATCCAGTAACAAGCCTGGGAAGGATCTTCAGATGTTAATTATTGCTGAGCTCACCTGAGTAATATCTAACAGAATAGTATCTAAGCACTTTCAAAGGCCTCAAGGAATTAAAATTTTATCATTTCTTTTAAGCTGATGATTTGATTCTCTGACAACTATCTCATTACCCTTGGAAAGTTTTTCAAATTCTTTTAATGACTTTTGATTACAGATCTATATAAAATTTATTGAAATGGAATTATCAACTTTCCTTCACAAAGCTGGATTATTTGTGTATTGTAGGAGTTTAGAGGTAGGTTCAGTTGCATGCAGAAGATAATCATGGCTTAGTGAAATTCAGGAACTGTGGTTTAAACATGATAGATCTATATTTACTTCTCATGCTCAAGTCCAGACACAGGCAGAACAGGGCTGCCATGACATTTTCCAAAGAAGTCCTCAGGGAAATTAGCTCCTCTCTGGATGTTTCTACAGATCTGCCTTTCATTCCCTAGGTCTCCTCTCCCAAGATCACCTCATGGTCTGAGATGGCTAATCCACCTTCTGCCATCCCATTTGCACGTTAGGCACCAGGAAAGAGGAAGACAGGAAGAAGTACATTGTGCTTCCCTTCAGGACACTTTCCACTTTCACTTACATCTCAGTGACAAAAACTTGGTTGTGTGGTTACACCTAAGAGCAAGAGAGGCTGAAACAACATAGTTTTTACTATGGGATATACAATATCATATATCCCATATAAAATATATGTAAAATAATAATTATATTGTATATAATATAAAATAATATAAATATAAACAATATATATTAGTATATAATGTTATATATGATATAACATTAAAGTCTAGCAGAAATGCCTATCTTCTTTCCTTAGCAATAGAACCCCTGAATTTATATATATCCCATGTATGGGATACCTGCCTAGATAAATCCATTGTTTCTTGAGACCGTTATAAACTAATGAACTATCCTGCACCCAGCATTATCTTTTTTATTTTTAAGGTGATATCTAAATGTCAACTCTACTTTCAGGGGTTTCTATTCTAGTTTTAGACAATCTCCTTTCAACATATTCAGAGAAATAGTGAACCTTTTGTTAGATCACAGATGAACGGCAACAACATCTTACAAGGTGTTTTGAGTTTGCTCGGAACTAGGATGTCTGCTAGACTTGAACTCTGGGCTGAGAGAAGGAAAAAAATCTCTTGGTTCCTTGAGTGCTCCCCAAGGCTATAGCAGTCCCTCAGAGGACACGGCCAAGCTGAACACTGGGAGGGCTGGATCCCAGACCTGGAGTGCCTAGCTTCCAGAAGAGTCTCATGCCCCAAAGAGTACACCGGCCCCATGTTACACCCTAGGGCTTACGACTCACTCCAGCATCAGGCATGGGAGCAAGCCTGAAGAATGTCTGAGCTAAGTCTGTTACAATGGACAAACACTCCAAATACCTGTCTGAGAAATGACATTGTCCTCCTGTGCACAGGTCCCTAGACCCTCTCTTGTACTCAAGGACTTTGCTGTTACAATGATCTCCCCCTTCCCTTGCCCCCCCCATCGTGCTTTATCATCCCCCCCCACCCTCTGTGGATTGGTTGTCCCCTTCAATGTGCAATGGCTCAGATCTTAAAAGAACATCTACCTGTTGCTTGACCCTGTATCTGCTTTCAGTCAACACCACATTCTACTCTCCTTTACTGTAAAACTCTTCTCTAGGACTGTCTTTACAGATCCTCTTTCTCTGTTCCTCCTTGAACCTGACACAGTTAAGTTTTGCTGCTCTCACTCCACTGAAGCCTCTTGTCAAGGTCGCTGATGACCCCTGCTTTGCCAAATCTAATGGTCAGTCCTGAGTCCAAGACTTACTAGACCTCTCAGTAGTGTTAGGTAGAGACGATCACCACCTTTCCTGAAACATTTTTTTCACTTGCCTTTCAAGACACTTGGCTTTCAGTCACTTCTCTGGACTTCCATCTCCCTTGGTTCCCCTCCTCATTGAATCTTTAAAGGCCAAAGTGTCCCAGGGCCACAATATTCACTCCCTAATTGAGCTTATATATCTCATGGCACTTCATAAGCATCTATATGCTGACAACTCCTAAATTTATAACCCCAGGCTCTCCTCTGGACTCCAGACTTAAGTATCCAACTAGGCACTTGGTATCTCCTTTGGTAGATGTGCTTTAATAAGAAATACATATTTTGGCCTTTTTTCTGGTTCCTGGCCCAAGCTCCTAAAAACCATTGTAGTTTCCTAAGTGATAAGAGCTTTAGGAACATCTTTTATTATGTTTGGTTTTTGTCACTGGCTCCTGAGACAGCTCCAGAGTGAAAAATTTTAAAAGGCATTTTTTTTTGCTATTCATAGCAAGTGCCTTTCAACCACATCTGAGTTTTTGTTGATGAGGTAACTTTTGGAAAGCCCCTAATCTTTGGGAAGAGGAGAGGGGCTGGAGGTTGAGTTCATCCCTAACACTCAATGATCTAATCAACAAGGCCTATGTAATGAAGCCTTAGTCATAAAACCTTAATTCAAGGGGTTTGGAAATCTTCTGGCTTGGTAAGCACACCGAGGGGCTGGGAGAGTGGTACCCCCCAGAGAAGGCATGGAAGCTCTGTGTCCCTTCCCACATTCTTTGCCGTATGCCTCTCTTCCATGTGGCTATTCCTGGGTTGTATCACTTATAACAAATCAATAATCAAAAGTAGACTGTGCCCCTGGCTTCCGTGAGCCATTTTAGCCAATTATAGAACATGGGGAGGGGGACACGGGGACCTCCCATTTATAACTAGTTTGCCACAAGTATTGGTGACAGCATGAGACTTGAACTGGCGTCTGAAGTGTGGGTGGGGACAGTCTTGTAGGACTGAGCTCTTAGCCTGTGGGGCCTGGGCTCTCCAGGCAGTTCGTATCAGAACTGGGTTAAATGTAGGATGCCTCGTTGGTATATTCCGCAAACTGAATTATTTTGTGTGGAAGAACCTACGCATCTGGTGCCAGAGTGTCATTGTGCATAGAGAGAAGCTGGAGGTTTTATTTTTAGTGAGGATTTGATGTGTCCTAAGCAGAACTCATGACTTTTTTTTCAGACTTGTTTCTTCCCCAGTATTCCCTATGTCTGAAAATGGCGCTGCCATTGACCCAGGTCCTCAGGTGAAAAACGTTGAGTCGAGTCATCTTTTCTTGACTCTTCATCTCAAACCTGTTCTCTAATCTGTCGGTGAATGCCGTCAGCTCAACTTTCAAGATACATCCTGAATGTGACGGTAACGCATCACATCCACTGCTCATCCATACCACCATCTTTCACCGGAATTCCTACAGTATACTGTTAACCAGTGTCTAATTCCACTCTTGCTCTCCTTACCCCAATAGTCCATTTCCATCGAGTTGCCATGGTGATCTTTTAAAAACCAAATCAGATTTTAAAAAAGACCATTCCTTTTTTGATATCATTTCCCCTTTCTTGAACCTCATAGTGGTTACGTATTGCCATCATTGAGATTTTTCTCCTTCTGTTTTCAAGGTGCTCTCCAGCCTTATTTATGACCCTTGCCTTAAGATTCAACAGAATTTTCATTTTTGGTTCAAAACACATGCCATGTTTATTTTCACTCTAAACCTGAGCTTATGCTGTGTCCCTACCACTCAGATTGCATCTTTCCATCCTGTTCAAATCTTATCCTGACCTTAATAATTCATTTAGTTCTTAGGGTCTTCATGAGCCTCTTCATTCCTATCCTGGTACTTTACTTACAGTGAATCCCTCCCATCTCTGAGTACATACGTCCAGTACCTGACAGTATTAGATATCCACTAGATTCAACTATTGATTGATGGATGGATGGATTATTAAGCTGAATATTTGAAAACAGCTTACATTAAATATGAATAAATGTTTGGTTGATTTTGTCTCTGTTATGAAGGTTTTCCTAGAAAAAGTAAAATGGTAAAGGTAAAAAAATTAGTTTCGTTTTCATGAAATTCATATTATATAGTACTATTTTTATTATTCAATTCTGATTATTACTAACAAAAGGAAAAAAGGAATCAGTTCCCTAAAGTTATATACATTTTAACCTGACTAGGAAAACAATCTGATTATTAATTTTTCTAGTTCTCCTCTGATCCTACATATGGCAGAAAATCTTTTTTTTACTTATTTTGGCGGTATATTTTGCACTCTGTGTCGTATCCTTTATTTTCTTTTTTAAAATATAAATTCAAGTTAGTTAACATATAGTGTATTATTAATTTCAGGGTAGAATTTAGTGACTCATCATTTGCATATAACACTCAGTGCTCATTACATCAAGTGCCCTCCTTAATGCCCATCACCTAGTTACCCCATCCTCCCATCCACCTCCCCTCCAGCAACCCTTAGTTTGTTTCCTAGAGTTAAGAGTCTCTATCCTATTTTATTTTTCCTTCCCTTTCCTTATGTTCATCAGTTTTGTTTCTTAAATTCCACATATGAGTGAAATCACATGGCATTTGTCTTTCTCTGATAGATTTGTTTCGCTTAGCATTATACCCTCTAGTTCCATCCAAGCTGTTGCAAATGGCAAGATTTCATGCTTTTGATAGCTGAGTAATAATCCTCTGTGTATGTATATATACACCACATCTTCTGTACCCATTCATCTGTCGATGGACATCTGGGCTCCTTCCATAGTTTGGCTATTGTGGACATTGCTGCTATAAACATTGGGGTGCATGTGCCCCTTCAAATCACTATTTTTGTATCATTTAGACAAATACCTAGTAGTGCAGTTGCTGGGCGGTAGGGTAGTTCTATTTTTTTTTTAAAGATTTTATTTATTTGACAGAGAAAGAGAGGGAGAAGAAGCAGGGGGAGGGGCAGAAGGAGAGGGAGAAGCAGGCTCCCTGCTGAGCAGGGACCCCGATGCGGGACTCAATCCCAGGACCCTGAGATCATGACCTGAGCCAAAGGCAGACACTTAATGGCTGAGCCACCCAGACGCCCCGGGTAGTTCTATTTTTAACTCTTTGAGGAACCTCCATCCTGTTTTCCAGAGGATTTTTGTTGTTGTTGTTGCTGTCAGTTTGATTGGGTCATACCCAGTATGTCAAGGAAAGCTGATCTAAAATGTTTACAGTGCCCGTATCACTTAGTGCCCAATCAGGAATAGAAACTACGCAGTGGGTTAAGTTTAATACAAAGAATGAATAAACTTTGATAAAATAATGACTATAAGGAAACCAAAAATGGTATTCTAGAGCTGAGGGAGAATATCCAAAAAAGGAGAAGCTTGGAAGGGCCTCCCCTCCCCCAAGGCTGGTTTCAGATCCTAGCAGAGGAGCTTGCTGGTTTGCTCTGGACACAGATGTTCTGCAGTCCCTCTGGAGTGCAGCTGATCAGAAACCAGTGAGGTGGGCTTGCAGAGAGAATGGAGGCTGGGGCACAGGGGACCTGTGCCATGGTCTACAGAGAATGGTGACAGGTGTAGGGCATGGGAGCTGTTGGCTGCAAAGTAAATGGTGACTCAGGGCGCTGGAATGAGCAGGGGGCCTTGGGGCCAGTTTCCATGCTGAGAGGTTTGGCCAGAAGGTTAACTGCAGGCCAGGCAGAGGCTGCAAGGTTGCTGACCCAACCCCTAGTAGCAGGAAACACCCACCAAAACAGTTCTCTCCTGCAATGTCTCTCTAGCACCCTCTGCTGGGAAAACATAAGGTGGCGCTCTCAGAGGAGATGCTTGAAAGAGTTCTGTCCTTTATTACAGAGGACATATTGAAGGGTGAATTGGAGCTGAGAGGCAATAAATTGATAACTGGCACAGTGTTTACCTAAGTATATATGTATTTGTCAAGGGTAAATGTATTTGGGGGATTTTGTGTGAATACTCTGGCAAAAAAGAATCCACATTAGGATAATATATCAGTAATGGACAAATAAATATAATTAAATCACATTTTTCAAGTGGCCGGACAATGGAAGTATTCAGATATCTTATTTTTTCTATATTTACTTTAGAATTCTTTTCAGAATTGAGGTGTATCATACATATAGTAAATCTCACAAATCATAAATGTATATTTTTTTGTTTTTACATGTGTACACACAAGTGAAACTACTATCCAGATCAAGATACAATTTTTCCACCACTTAGATACCTCACTCCTCCTCCCAGTTAAAATCGTCCTACCCCCATCAGAGGCAAGTACTACTCTGGCTTCTATTTCTTGTTCAGGAACTTCATGAAATTGGAACCACAAGTAAGGACTTTGTTGTGTCTGGCTTCTTTTGCTTAATATGATGTCTTTGAGATCCACCCAGGTATATATAATGAACACACATATATATATTCATTATATGAATACAGCACATTTATTTTTCTATTCTCCTGGACATTAAGGTTGTTTCTAATTTTGGGCTGTTATGAATAAGGCTGCTTTAAATGTGAGTTTTTATGGGCTATGCACTTATTTCTTTTAGGTGTGTATACAGAAGTGGAATTGCTTGGTCATGGTGCTGTAGTAGTAGGTTGTGTTTAGTTTTAGTAGATACTGTCTACATTTTTTTTTTTTTAAAGATTTTATTTATTTATTTGACAGAGAGACACAGCGAGAGAGGGAACACAAGCAGGGGGAATGGGAGAGGGAGAAGCAGGCTTCCCACCAAGCAGGGAGCCCGATGCGGGGCTCGATCCCAGAACCCTGGGATCATGACCTGAGCCGAAGGCAGACGCTTAACGACTGAGCCACCCGGGCACCCCACACATTTTTTGAAAGTCTTTGAACCAATTTCCACTTCCACCAATAAGTATTAGAGTTCTTGTTGCCAACACTTGGTATTGTCAGCCTTTCTTAGCTATTCCTCTGAGTACTATTTTTAAGAATTAAAATTAATTGGACTTGCACAATAATATTTATCAATCTTTATAATTTTAATTA
Source organism: Leptonychotes weddellii (assembly GCF_054177405.1). Taxonomy (NCBI): domain Eukaryota; kingdom Metazoa; phylum Chordata; class Mammalia; order Carnivora; family Phocidae; genus Leptonychotes; species Leptonychotes weddellii. The sequence continues at coordinate 142,365,906 of NC_138370.1, forward strand.
TATCTTTATAATATTTAATTATATTTCTCATGTTACCTTTTGAGAAACACATAAAAACCCCTCTTGTTTCTTCCAAATATTATCTAAAATTTCAAAGTAAAAATAACAGCAATGGTCACTTCTGAAAATGTTCTCAATTTACCTATGCTTCTACATGATACACAGTTTTTTACTGCAAAACTTTACTGTCATACTATAACAGTTTCCTAATTCAGAGAACACATAAGATTCTTTCTGATTCCAAAGTAATTATTATGATTATAAATTTTCATTGTATAATATGGCAGGGGAAAATTCTGATTATGAGTTATATGACTTATTAGGTCCTCTAAAAGTAACTGGAATTTTAGGTAAATATTAAATACATTTATACAGTAATTATATAGCATGGTGCTTAAAAATATAGGCCAGGAATCATACTACTCAGTTGTGATTCTGATTGTGCTAGGATTTTGAATAAGAAAATCATGTTTAAAAATAGTATCAATGATAACAATAACTAGCTATATGAGCAAGGGAGGTTACTTAACTTCTCTGTACTTCGTGTTCTCAGCTGTAAAACGGGAATAGTGTTATCGTGAATAACTAATTAACTAACTAGTTAATACATGAGACATTTTGAATAGTGCCTGGCACTTAGCAAATGCTATTTAAACATTAGGTATTTATTATTAATGTAGAGAAATTAAGTTGAAGAGTTGTATAAAGACTGTGTCGTTCCAAACAGCAATCAATATATTTCTCAATCCCAGACAGACCCCCAATTTTTTGAAATTTATTTACTTATCCATATCTTCCTGGAAATGTCGGCAAAGTCAGCTTTAGGTCATGGCTCTCAACTACTTTCCGTAATGTAACCTACTTCAGGGAGTTGTCACGTAGGTAAAAATCGGCCTGCCTCAGGAAAACCTTATTGTAAACTATACAAACTATGAGAGACGCATCCTCTACATCGCTTCAGCAATTCCTAAGGGCGCTTTCTCCACTCCAGCCACGTTTCCGCAATACTCCCCAGCTCTTCCTCCCTCTTCCCCGACCCCGAAGTGTTTTCATTGTTTATTTCCGTCAGTGAGAACCCTCCTGCCACCTGAAAGCTCGGGTCAATGCTAAAGCTGGAGGACAGTCAATTATGGCTACTCTGACAAAATCCTGACACCCAAATGGGTTTAAGGTATTCGTAGGGAAGCCCCAGCAACCTCTGGAGTCGAGAACACTTACAGTCCGCCCACCTCCCCAACCTTCCACCCTCTCTAGGCAACGGTCCCACCCAAGCCCCACAGCACGCTGGGAATTGTAGTTTCCGAAGACTCGGTCCAAGTCAGCGCACGCGTTCTGAGCTCCTCTCGCTAACCGCCCTCCCCGCCCCGCCACAACACTCCCGGATAAGGAAGTGGCCAGTGATGCCACGCGTTCTGCGGGCTGTTGATCCGGGCTTCTGGGAGTTGTAGTCGCCGGGAGCGGGTGCCGTCGGTAAGCAGACGTAGATTTCCTTGGGGTCCGCTACTGCAGTTGGTTCCCGGCGGGAGCCGAGCGGTCAGTCTGTACTTCCATCTGCACCGCCCTGCCCCTGAGGCTGAGGAGGCGCTTTCGTTTCCCCGGGCTCTCCCACTCTGGAGCTGGGTGCTCCTTGCCCTGAGGTCCATTTCTCTGCCTGGTCCTCTGCCTCTCCGGTCCATCTCCAAAACCTGGGCTTAGCGGGGACTCACCCTCCTAGTGACAGGGCCGCGACCTTCTCAAACCCGGTCCTTGCCCTGCGGGGACCTTCCTCATTGCGCCGCTCATACTGGTTTCCGCCACTGCCCCTAATTCCCCGCCTCGGCATCCGCTGCGCTCACGCTCCTTCCACTCTTTTTTTTTTTTTTTTTTTCCTTTCCTCTGCAGGAATGGAAGCTTCCTGGCGCCAGGTGGCCGGTGGCCGAGGCCGAGCCCGAGGACGGGCCACCGCGGCCCCCTCTTCAGGAAATGGAATCCATCTCCGCGGCGCCGGAGGAGGGCGAGAGAAGGGCTCAGCGGGCGCTGCTGGACCTGGCCCCAGCCCCAGAGGAGCCGCCACCTCTGCGGCTGCAGGTAGTTCAGCCAGGCGCAGCCCCGCGGGATCTGAAGCACTGCAGACTTACGTAGCATGTGGTGAGAAAGGCTCCCGTCCTCGGTTTCACCTACTAAGGCACTTGCTAGTCAGAACTGCCTCCCCGCCCTTGCCCTCATTCACTTTTCCTTGGAGAGTTTATTATTGCCCCCACTTCTCAAACCTTCAAGGAAGCTGCTCATTTCGGCATTCTAGGCAGATTCCCAGCATAACTCTTTCACCTTAATTTTAATTACTATCAATCAGCATTACTTCTTTGTCCAGTGTTCTTCTCTTTATTCTTTTTTGCCTGCCGAATCCCTAGACCAAAAGTTGCAAACTGTGGCCCGGGATACTGATTTAACCTGTAGTTTGGTTTGGCTAACACAATCCTCTAAATCTGAATTGGTTGCCAGCTGGTTTTTTGTTTTGTTTTGTTTTTCTTTTCTTTTTAAAATCTCATAAAAATCTCGTTAACAATTTTTTTTTTTTTTTTTTGTAAAATAGGAGTGTGTGGCTTTACCCATGGCAACCGCCAGTTCCAGAAATTCCGTTTAGGTTGGGTTTAGGCACTCCATTTCACGTGGTCTCTCCTACCTGGGGTCCAGTTGTCTTTTTCCATCTTTGCGAGATTGCCTAGTTTAGTAACTTTAAGTGAATATGCCCTGTAAGCCCTTGAGCTTGAGGTATTTTTCTCAACTGTGGTTCCTATTCACAAATTTCATGTCCTTTTTCTGATGTATCTGATGTGGCCTCCTCTGGCATGTCATTATCCTTTATCCAAGGCTGTGTTTTAGTGTAGCCTGAGAACACACAGGCAACTCTGAATTGTCCATGCTAATGGAGGATTGCATGAGGCCAAGGGAATAATCCCTCAAATCATTTTAATGTTTGGAATGTATTTTTCTGAATATATATATATTTTTTAAAGATTTATTTATTTGACAGAGAGAGACACAGCGAGAGAGGGAACACCAGCAGGGAGAGTGGGAGAGGGAGAAGCACGCTCCCCGCGGAGCAGGGAGCACGATGCGGGGCTCGATCCCAGGACCCTGAGACCACGACCCGAGCCGAAGGCAGACGCTTAACGACTGAGCCACCCAGGCGCCCCCTGAATATATTTTTTGAGGGAGGAGCAAGTTGAGCTTCTGAGTGCTTTTTCCCTAAGCTAATTTTAAAGTTAGGTGGTATTCTCTTAGCTTGGAGTTACTGAGCATATTTTAATTCCAGTACAGTTAACGTACAGTGTTATATCAGTTTCAGGTATACAGCATAGTGATTCAGCACTTCCATACATCACCCGGTGCTCATCACCACAAGTGTATTCCTTAATCTTTATCACCTATTTCACCCATCTCCCCACCCACCTCCCCTCTAGCAGTTATGAATTTAGGATACAAGTGGTGGTGAAATGTGCAAGTTGAAGACCAAGAACAGTTTTGGTAGTTTCTTGGATTTTGTGGATAGCAGAAAAGCAAGCATCCTTCACCTGGATAATTGAGATTTGTCTGTAAGAAATAATATATAGGAAGTTTGCTTTGTCACTTTTCTTTGAGATGATCTTATGTGGATATGTTGATAGGGTTATGGATGTTTTTATTATGTCTTCTAACTCAGCCTTTAAAGAAATGTATCTTTATGTGCTGTTTTTTCACAATTAATGACATTTATCATCTCTCTTACTGCATATCAAGTTTTGAGTCATATTATCTTATAGCCATTACTTTTCTCCTAATACTCAAAAGATTCCTATATAAGCCCTGTATACATTTGCTTTCAGTTTTACCTGAAATACTGCATAATCCCCAACTAAACTGGCTGCAACAACAAAGGGAAAACATTTCATGAGGGAAATAAAAGATAAAACGTCGTTAAGTACAAATGCACAACCAAGATTAAGAAAGCTTATCTGGGTAGTGGCTCATCGGTTTTAAGCATAAAGTGAACTTAAATTAGCAATTTACAGTTTTAATTAGTGAATTTAAAATCCTCTCAATATGGGCACTAATAAATTCAGATCAATTCAGTACGTTTGTAGCTCCTTTCTTAAAACTAGGATTGCTGATCATAAGAGTTTATTAATAGTTAGTACTTGAAGAAAATTTCCCTGGTCCTTGCCCTTAAGGAGTTGGGTATATGCTATGAAGTAATCTAATTCTTTTTGTGTTATTATTTAACCAAGTAAAAAAATGAGAAGTACAGTCAGTGCTAAAGAGAATAGTGGAAGAACTAATCCAAATTTATTTAACATTTCTTTTGGAATGAAGGTGCTGTAGGAACCACGTTTTCCATATCGGCAGCATTCACAAAACATGTTTTGTGACTACATTTTAATAAAGGCAAAAAGTCCTTGACCTTTCTAAGAGCAGATTATAAAGATAATGGGTATACAGTGAATATTATTTGTGCAAAATCTTTGGTGGGTCAGGCCAGGCGGGGCTGTAGTGTGGAAGAGGATTGTTTGAGAAAGCACCCAGTTTAACGGATTCTGATGTGCTCCCAGTTGGCATGTTTCCCACCTCTCAAAAATCACTGTGTATGATTTATTTTTAAACATGCCATTTTAATTTTTATTAACATCCTTATTTTGAGGTTAATAGTTTTTTGATACTTTATCATATCTTTATAATTTTTAAATTGATTTGTTAATCACTGTTTCTAGGACAATTTGCTGCATTTAGCAGGATATTTAACAAAAGTGAAAGTTTTCATTGTGGTATTATTCTCTTTAGTTGTTTGCCAAGAAACTTGAAAATACTTTTTTTGTGCATAATAGTAAGATAGAATGCTCCAAGGATGACTTTTAAATCTATGTGCTTAGAGATTGTTTTGCAGAAATGGAACTTAATTTTTTTTTTCTTTTAAGCAGAGCTAATGTCTCAAAGGAAATTTGAGGAAATCAAGAAGGCCAATCAAGCTGCAGCCAAAAAACTTGTTGAAGAACACTTTAGCTCTTCCTCTGAAGAAGAAGGAGATGAAGATTTTGAAGGAAAACGGGGGAAAATAGTTGCTAATACATTTACAAGTTACACTACTCAGACAGGTGCTGTATGGTCTTTTAAATTTTGACTTTTTTTTTTTTAAGTTTTTATTTAAATTCCAGTTAGTTACAGTGTAATATTAGTTTCAGGTATATAATTTAGTGATTCAGCACTTACATACATCACGCAATGCTCATCACAACAAGTGCACTCCTTAATCCCCATCACCTATTTAGCACATCTCCCCACCCACCTCCCTTTAATAACCATCAGTTTGTTCTCTGTAGTTAAGTGTCTTCTGTTTCTTGGCTTACCATTTGCTCTTTTCCCCCTGCCCTTTGCTTGTTTTGTTTCTTAAATTCCACAGATGAGTGAAATCATCTGATATTTGTCTTTCTCTGACTGACTTATTTCACTTAGCATAACACACTAGCTCCATCCATGTCATTGCAAAAGGCAAGATTTCATTCTTTTTTATGGCTAATATCCCATTGTGTATATATATCACATCTTCTTTATCCATTCACTAGTCGATGGACATTTGGGCTATTTCCATAATTTGGCAAATGTAGATAACGCTGCTATAAACATCAGGGTGCATGTAGCCTTAGAATTAGTATTTTTGTATTCTTTGGGTAAATATCTAGTAGTGCAATTACTAGGTCATAGGTAGTTCTATTTTTAACTCTTTGAGGAACCTCCATACTATTCTCCAGAGTGGCTGCACCAGTTTGCATTCCCACTAACAGTGCAAAAGGGTTCCCCTTTCTCCATTTGCTTGCCAACATCTGTTGTTTCTTGTGTTGTTGATTTTACCCATTCTGACAGGTGTGAGGTGGTATCTCATTTTAGTTTTGGTTTGCATTTCCCTGATGGCAAGTGATGATGAGCATCTTTTCATGTGTCTGTTGCCCATCTGTAGGTCTTCTTTGGAAAAATAATCTGTTCTGCCCGTTTTTTAATTGGATTATTTGTTTTTTGTGTGTTGGGTTTTTTTAAGTTCTTTGTATATTTTGGATATTAGCCTTTTATCAGATTGTCATTTGCAAATATCTTCTTACATTCCAAAGATTGCCTTTTCATTTTGTTGGTTGTTTTCTTTGCTGTGCCTCCAGCTTTGCTTTTCTTTTTCAAGGTTGCTTTGGCTATTGGGGGTCTTTTGTGGTTCTATACAAATTTTAGGATTGTTTGTTCTAGCTCTGTGAAAAATGCTGGTAGTATTTTGATAGGGATTGCGTTAAATGTGTAGACTGCTTTGGGTAATATAGGCATTTTAACAATGTTTGTTCTTCCAGTCCATGAGCATGGAATGTTTTTCCATTTCTTTATGTTATCTTTAATTTCTTTCATTTGTGTTTCATAGTTTTCAGAGTAACAGGTACAAGTCTTTTACCTCTTTGGTTAGGTTTTTTCCTAGGTATCTGACTAGTTTTGGTCTAATTGTAAATGGGATTGATTCCTTAATTTCTCTTTCTGCTGCTTCGTTATTGGTGTATAGAAATTCAACAGATTTCTGCATATTGATTTTGTATCCTATGACTTTACTAAATTCATGTATCAGTTCTAGAATTTTTTTGGTGGAGTCTTCTGGGTTTTCTCTATAGAGTATCATGCTGTCTGCAAATATTGAAAGTCTGACTTCTTCCTTGCCAGTTTAAATGCCTTTTATTTCTTTTTGTTGTCTGATTACTGTGACTAGGCCTTCAAATATTATGTTAAATAACAGTTGTGAAGGTGAACATCCCCATCTTGTTCTTGACCGTAGAGGAAAAGTTCTCAATTTTCCCTTTTGAGGATGCTATTAGCTGTGGGCTTTTCATATATGGCCTTTATCATTTTGAGGTATGTTTCCTCTAAACCTACTCTATTGAGGGTTTTTTTCATGAATGGATATTGTACTTTGTCAAATGCTTTTTCTGCATCTCTTGAGAGGATCATATGGTTCTTATCCTTTCTTTTATTAATGTGGTGTATCACATTGATTGATTTATGAATATTGAACCACGCTTACTGCCCAGGAATAAATCCTAATTGGCCACAGTGACTGATTCTTTTAATGTACTGTTGGATTCGATTTGCTCGTATTTTATTGAGAATTTTTGCGTCCATGTTCATCAGGGATTTGGCCTGTTGTTCTCTTTTTTAGTGGTATCTTTATTTGGTTTTGCTATCAGGGTAATGCTGGCCTCATAGAATGAATTTGGAAGTTTTTCTTCCTTTTCTGTTTTCTGAAATAGTTTGAGAAGAATAGGTACTAACTCTTCTCTAAATGTTTGGTAAATTTACCTGTGAAGCCATCTGGCCCAGGACTTCTGTTGGGAGATTTTTTATTACTGATTTAATTTCTTTGCTGGTTATCTGTCCAGGTTTTCTATTTCTTCCTGTTTCAGTTTTGGTAGTTTATATGTTTCTAGGAATTTATCCATTTCTTCCAGATTGTGCAATTTGTTGGCATGTAATTTTTCATAATATTCTTTTATAATTCTTTGTATTTCTGTGGTGTTGTTTATTTCTTGTCTCTCATTTGTGATTTTATATATTTGAGTCCTTTCTCTTTTCTTTTTTTTTTTTAAAGATTTTATTTATTTATTTGAGAAAGAGAATGAGAGACAGAGAGCATGAGAGGGAAGAGGATCAGAGGGAGAAGCAGACTCCCCGCTGAGCAGGGAGCCCGATGCGGGACTCGATCCCGGGACTCCAGGATCATGACCTGAGCCGAAGGCAGTCGCTTAACCAACTGAGCCACCCAGGCGCCCCTC
>NC_138370.1:142374210-142405423 GCF_054177405.1 Leptonychotes weddellii
TTTTTTTTTTAAAGATTTTATTTATTTATTTGAGAAAGAGAATGAGAGACAGAGAGCATGAGAGGGAAGAGGATCAGAGGGAGAAGCAGACTCCCCGCTGAGCAGGGAGCCCGATGCGGGACTCGATCCCGGGACTCCAGGATCATGACCTGAGCCGAAGGCAGTCGCTTAACCAACTGAGCCACCCAGGCGCCCCTCTCTTTTCTTTTTGATAAGTGGCTAGAGGTTTATCAATTTTATTAATTTTTTTCAAAGAACCAGCTCCTTGTGTCATTGATAGGTTCTGTTGTTTTTATTTTCTATATCATTTATTTCTGCTCTAATCTCTGTTATTTCCTTCCTTCTGCTGGCTTTAGGCTTTATTTGCTTTTCTTTTTCTAGCTCCTTTAGGTGTAAGGTTAGGTTGTCTATTTGAGATTTTTCTTGCTTCTTGAGGTTGGCCTGCCTTGCTATATGCTTCCCTCTTAGGACTGCTGTTGCTGCATCCTAAAGGTTTTGGACTGTTGTGTTTTCATATTCATTTGTTTCCATGTGGTTTTTTTTTTAATTTCTTTGTTGATTTCCTGGCTGACTCATTCATTCTTTAGTAGGATGTTCTTTAACCTCTATGTATTTGTGGTGTTTCCACATTTTTTCTTGTGGTTAACTTCAAGTTTCTTTTTGTGGTCAGAAAATATGCATGGTATGATCTCAATCTTTTTGTACTTGTTGAGGCTTGATTTGTGTCCTGGTATGTGATCAGTTCTGGAGAATGTCCATGTGCACTTGAAAAGAATGTGTATTCTGCTATTTTAGGATGGAATGTTCTGACTATATCTGTTAAATCCATCTGTTCCAGTGTGTCATTCAAAGCCATTGTGTCCTTGTTGATTTTCTGTTAAATCTGTCCATTGATGTAAGTGGGGTGTTAATGTCCCCTACTATTACTGTATTATTACCAATTAGTTCCTTTATGTTTGTTACTGTTTTACATATTTGGGTGCTCCCATGTTGGGTGCATACATATTTACAATTATTTGATATTCTTGTTGGATTGTCCCCTTTATTATGATGTAGTGCCTTTCTTCATGTCTTGTCAGTCTTTGGTTTAAAGTCTAGTTTTTCTGCTTTAAGTATTGCTACTCTGGCTTCCTTTTGATGTCCATTTGCAGGATAAATGGTTCTCCATTACCTCACTTTCAATCTGTAGGTGTCTTGAGGTCTAAAATGAGTCTCTTGTAGGTGGCATATAGATAGGTCTTGTTTTTCTATCCATTCTGACATGCTGTATCTTTTGATTGGTGTGTTTAGTCCATTTACATTCAGAGTAATTATTGATATATATGTATTTAGTGCCATTTTATTACTTGTTTTGTCATTGTTTCTGGGGATTTTCTCTGATCCTTTCTTGTCTTTGTCACTTTTGGTCTTTCCTTTTCACTCAAAGAGTCCCCTTTGATATTTCTTGCAGGGTAGGTTTCGTGGTTCAGAACCCCTTTAGTTTTTGTTTGTCTGGGAAACTCTTTAATCTCTCCTTCTATTCTGACTGATAGTCTTGCTGGATATTCTTGGCTGCAGATTTTTCCTATTCAGCACTTCGAGTGTATCATGCCACTCCCTTGTGGCTTGCCAAGTTTTGGTTGAGAGATCTGCAGCTAGCCTTACGGGTTTTCCCTTGTAAGTTAAGGACTTCTGTTGTCTTGCTGCTTTTAAGACTTTATCTCTATATTTTGCAAATTTAATTACAATATGTATTGGTGTTGACCTGCTTTTTTTGATTTTGTTGGGAGTTCTCTGTGTCTCCTGGATCTGGATGTCTGTTTCCTTACCCAGATTAGGGAAGTTTTCAGTTATGATTTTCACAAATAAATTTTCTGCCCCCTTTTCTCTCTCTTCTTCTGGGACTCTTACAATACGAATGTGATTACATTTGTTGGAGTCACTGAATTCCCTAAGTCTAGTCTCATATTTTATAATTCTTCTTCCTCTCTGTTCAGCTTCACTATTTTCCGTTATTTTACCTTCTATGTCACTTATTTGTTCCTCTGCTTCTTCCAACCTTGTGTTCATTGCATCAAGCCTGTTTCCAATCCCAGTTATTGTATTTTTCATTTCTCACTGATTCTTTTTTAACTCTTTTATCTCTGCTATAATGGTCTCCCTGATGTCTTCTGTTCTTTTCTCAAGCCCAGTGGTATCCTTATGATTGTTGCTTTAAATTTTCCATCAAGCATATTATATCTATTTTGCTTAGATCTCTGGCCGTGACTTTATCTTGTTCTTTCGTTTGGGATTAATTCCTCTGTCTTGGCATTTTGTCTAAGTCTCTGCCTTCTTCTGTGTATAAGAAAAGTTCATTATGTTTCCTTCTCCTGAGCATAATGGATTTTGGAAGAAGAGGTCAGATAGTGAGTGTCTAGGGCCTGGCGCTTCAGGTGGTGTCTCTGGTGCGTGCTGCACGTGCTGCGTGCGCCCTGCTGTTGTGTTTTGGCTGTTCTCTCCTTCAGGCCAGTCCTCTGCAGAGGCTCTCCTTGCATGCAGTGGGTAGTGTTTGGTCCTTGGCCTGAGTGTGGCAAGTTTTAACTAGGTGTATTCTGGTCTGCTGGTTTAAATGAGATCTGATACTAGTTCCGCTAGACCTGAAGCCCTGCAGAACTCTGGTCAGGAGATGTGGCGTGGGCAGGGGTTCCTGCTGGTCCTCTGGGGAAGGGGCCTGCTGTGCTGGGCCTGAGGCAAGCTCCACCAGAGTGCAGGGATGTGGAACTTGGTGTAAGCAGGTTAGGGGGCCAGTGTCGGCGCTGTGCTGCTTACCACAGGTGGCTCTGTGTTTATACTGAGGGGCGTGGGAGAGAAATGGCACCGGCTAGCTCCTTTATCCCCAGAGAGACATCTCCAGTGAACACTGCCTCTCAGCGAGCACTCTAAGGGGAGTGAATAATCTCCCCCTGTGTGCCCCAGGCACGCTTCAGACCGCTGGTTTCCATGCTGTCTGCCCCAGGGTTGTTTGCCTGCCTTCTGTTCAGGAGCAGTGTAAGGCCCTCAGGGCTCTATCCCAGCCAGGCCTGCTGACCTTTAAAACTCCAGTCTTTATGCCCCACTGGTTGTAAGAACTCATAAAAATCAGCCCTTCTTGTTTTTTCAGCCAGTGGCTTTGGGGAAATGTTCTTGTGCGTTCCCCTGCGTGCTCCTCTCTCTCGCATCTTTCTCCGCGACCATGGCTCCCTTCCTACCGTGGCACTCATGATCTGTTTCTTGGCTAAACCACGTCTCTGTCCTCTTAGCTTCATTGTTGTGGCTTCTTCGCTCCCTTCACTTGTGGAGTTTATCCTGTCAGTCTTCGGGTTGATTTCTGGGGTATTTAGAATGATTTGATAGTTACCTGTTGTTTGAAGGAAGAGACAAGCCTATGGTATTCCTACTCTGCCGCCATCTTAGCTTACCCCTAAATTTTGACTGTTTTGACATCAATGAAAATATATTCCTGACTTTTAAAGAACACTTTTAGTCTATATGGAATAGTTTTTGCCTCTTAAGAATGAGCATTTTTGTATTGCAGAGTTGAATTTTTGTGCCTTTTACTATTTGAGTTACATGTTGTAGAACACTAATCTTTCCATAGAGCAAATAGAATGGCAGTGTCCCTTACAGCCTTAGAAGTTCTCTATGTGTAATTGGCAATTCATTAGCATCTGGGAGGGGGATGCCAGAGCTCCTTGAAATGTGTGGGGTCAGGTTGTCCCCAGTTATGATTTGGTTGGGCTTGACAACTTTGAATACTTGCTTAAATCTAGTCTTCATTTTTCCTCATTTTTCATCATATATTAAATGTGTTTTGAAGTCAGTTTCACTTCTTGACTTTCTTCCTTTATATTGTATCTTACAACTTGTGATTTCATTTTTTTTTTTTTTTTTAAATTAAGTCTTCTTTGGTTGATGTGTACAGCGTCATTAAATGTGTATATCTGGGTTACTCTTAATACCACACTTGTTTACGAGTGAGAGGGCCAAATTGATGTCGCTATGAAGGATTTGGTATTAAGTATAAAAGTAGATTATTTTAAACTTAACTGTTTTAACACTTTTCATATTTTATACTTAATGTCATTGTTAGAAATATGCTTGCATGTATTATCAACATTAGTTATTTGTCTGAGTATTCTGATGGCATCATGGGGCCAGGCACACAATGTCAAGTAGATTTTCTAAGGAATTGACCATATCTGCTAAAGAATTGAGATTAGGAAGCTTGAAGTCTGGCTCAGCCAGGTAGGTTGATAAAGTGTGACCTTTATCAACTGGCCCAGCCAGGTAAGTTGATAAAGAGTTATTTTAAGGTTAGGAAGTTTCTTGCTTCTAGAGTTCTCTATAGAAAGTAACCTTAAGAAGTTTCCTGCTTCAAGAGGACCTCACTTAAACTATTCTAGATAGTGATAGGTTTTATTTTTAAATAAGAAATTTAATACTGTAACTCAGTATTTCTTCCTACTATTTAAAAGTTTATCATTTATAAGTTATTAATTTTTTATAAGTTATTAATTTTTGGTCTGGCTTTCATCTTAAGGTGGTAAGGCAGTTTTTCTTATGTTGTTTTTTGTCCAGTCCATAAATATTTTGATTCTTGTGCCTTTTTGTTCTCTACTTTGTAAGGAAATCTGATTACTTGATTTAAGAACAATAAATGTTAGGGTATTGAAGTGTTTCCCATCTCACTTTAGTGGGTTAAACACCAGAACTTTGCCAAAGAGTTTCTTTTTGTCTGAGCCCAGCCTTTGTACTTCGATGACCCTTCTCTCAAATTTCATACTTGCATGGTTAACTTCCTGATGGGTGTCTCTATCTTGTTGGCCCATGGACACATCAAACGTAGGTTTAAAGATAACTTATTTCTTGTTTTAACCTGAGTTAGTAGCCCCACTGTTTTCCCAATCACCCGCCCAAAAGCCAGAAATCCTGGTGAGTAATGGCGCAAACATAACATGAGCGTGTCTTGTCCTGTACTGTCCTCCCCTCTGCCTGTGTCGGACCTCTCATCAAACAAGTCACTCTTTCCTTCGAATGTTGACATGAACATAAGCTTTTAAAAGCAGCACAGTCTACTTGTTACCAAGTCCTGCTGAGTTTTGCTTCCTAAATTTCTTAACTCTACCCTTCCTCTCCCCACCTACTATTATTGCCTAATTCAGTCTCCTACAGCTGTTTAATATGTGGATTAAATCCATATAACTTTATGAGGTAGATACTACTATTGCTATTATTACTATTTTAAAGATGAGAAAATTGAGAAATAGGTAACTTGCTTAGAGTTGTTTTTTGCTTTATCTGCTGTAACTGCCTCTTAACTGGTACTTTAGGCTTCTAGTCTTGGCCTATATGGACTCATCCTTCTTCAGCTGCCAGAGTGATCTTTTTAGAATGTGTGACTTCAGATGCTAGGCTCTGTTATCCACTATGACATCTTAGGCAGTGTAGTTAATCCTGCAGCCAAAGTTGAATACAATTTTCAAAGAAATTTTAAATAAATTTTATAAATATAAGGTTGTACTTTATTTTGTTAAAGCCCATTCCATCATGTTCCCAAATTCTATTTTATGTGCTAGCTGTTAAATTAGGTGAAATTTAAAATGTTATACAGTTGGCCCTTGAACAATATGGGCTTGAGCTGTGCAAGTCCACTTATACGTGTATTTTTTTCAATAAATGTATTTACAGTACTGTAAATGCATTTTATTTTATGATTTTGTTAATAACATTTCCTTTTTTGTTGTTTTTTTTTTGTTTCAAATTTTTATTTAAATTCTAGTTAGCACATATTGCAATACTGGTTTCAGGAGTAGAATCCAGTGATTTATCACTTACATATAACACCCAGTGCTCATCACAACAAATGCCCTCTTTAATACCCATCACCCAGCTAGCCCATCCCCCGCCCACCTCCCTCCATTGACCCTCAGTTTGTTCTCAGTAGCTAAGAATCTCTTATGGTTTGCTTCTCTCTCTCTCTCTCTTTTTTTCTCTTCCCATATGTTCATCTGTTTTGTTTCTTAAATTCCAGATATGAGTGAAATCATATGGTATTTGTCTTTCTCTGACTGACTTGTTTTTGCTTAGCGTAATACGCTCTGGTTCCATTCACATCGTTGCAAATGGCAAGATTTCATTCTTTTTGATGGCTGTGTAATATCCCATTGTATAAATATACCACATCTTCTTTATCCATTCATCAGTCATTGGACATTTGGCCCCTTCCCTATTTGGCTGTTGTTAATAATGCTGCTATAAACATCAAGGTGTATGTGTTCCTTTGAATCTGTATTTTTGTATCCTTTGGTTAAATACTTAGTAGTGCAGTTGCTAGGTGACCGTAGGGTAGCTCTGTTTTTAACTTTTTGAGGAAACTCCATACTGTTTTCCAAAGTGGCTGCACCAGTTTGCATTCCCACCAACAGTGTAAGATGGTTCCCCTTTCTCCACATCCTCACCAACATCTGTTGTTTCCTGGATTGCTAATTTTAGCCATTCTGACAGGTATGAGGTGGCATCTCATTATGGTTTTGACTTGTATTTTCCTGATGATGAGTGAAGTTGAACATTTTTTCATGTGTCTATTAGCCATCCGGATGTCCTCTTTGGAAAAATGTCTATTCATGTCTCCTGCCCATTTCTTAACTGGATTATTTGTTTTTTGGGTGTTGATAACATTTCTTATTCTCCAGCTTACAGTATTGTGAGAATACAGCATATAATACATATTGCATACAAAATATTGTTGTTTCATGTTGTTAGGCTTCTGGTCAATAGTAGGCTACCAACTAGTAGTTTTAGGGGGTCAAAAGTTACATGCATATTTATGATTGCATGGTTGTTTAAGGGTCAGCTGTACCTTTGTTAAAGCCAACTATGTTGAAGAGCAAAGCAAGCACACAATAGGGTTCTTTTTTTTTTTTTTTTAAAGATTTTATTTATTTGACGAGAGAGAGAGGGAGAGCACAAGCAGGCAGAGAGGCAGGCAGAGGGTGAGGGAGAAGTAGGCTCCCCGCCGAGCAGGGAGCCTGATGTGGGGCTCAATCCCAGGACCCTGGATTCATGACCTGAGCTGAAGGCAGACGCTTAACGACTGAGCCACCCAGGCGCCCCACACAATAGGGTTCTTAAGTCTGCTTTTAAGGATACTCTCTAAACTTCAATGTTTATTTAAAATAAAGCAATTGTCTTTAATAATTTTATAATACTTTATAGTTTTGGGAGTGATTTTATGTGTATTTTGTTTAATATCCTGAATTATATATTTATATTATGGTAGAGCAAGTTTTTGTAAGTACTTGGTTTATTTAGATGATTTTAGAAAGTACAGAATTAGCCAAATGTCCTGTTTATTTAACTTTTCTCTTTGGTGACTTAAATTTTGATTTGAACAATTTTCTTGCCAGGATCGCTGATGCTGTTAGTCTACTTTTATTGGAGACTCAGTTCCTCTATTGAGGAATCTTTATTATACTAAAAGCATGTAGGTTTATTTCTCTTACACTAAAGTGACTCAGATTATTGCTTTTTTGGTGTTGTATGCTTGTGGATAGTTTTTCAGGCTTTCATTTTGCTGTCACCTGTTATTTCTTGGATATTCTTATAGTAACCTTTTGCCGCAGCATAACATAGTGTGACAAGGGCTCACTTTGCAGTCAGACTGAAGTTACTTAATTGTTCTTGTCTCAGTTTTCTCATTTTCTCTGTAAAGTGAAGATAAAAATAGCTCATTTAATCCATTGAAATGAAGAACGTACAGTGCCTAGCAAATAAATGCTCAGTAATTGCTTACAGAAAATTATGGTTTAGTGGTATTTTCTAAGAAGTTCATGCTACCTTTTTAAGTAGAAATAATGAATATAATTTAATGAAACAAGATGATTATTGTGTAATGACCTCAGGATCATTTCATCCAACAAGTTTTCAGTAAGAATATGCTATGTATCAACACACACATTTATATTTAGGCTAAACGGCTCTGCTGAGCTTTGACTTTGCAGATTCTTTCACTTTGCTTTTAGGTATGCTTTCCCTTGTTACTTAACATCTGCCGCTCTTGCCCATGGCTCTGCCCCCACCAAAGTTGTTAAGGACCGTAACAGCAATGAAAGCAAGTATGTTCTCAGAGAGGGCCGATGTACTGTTTTTGAGTTAAGGACATAAGATTTAATGCATGGACTCTCTGACCTTTTGGCTGCAATTCTCACTAACTGTGGTACTATTAGTGGGTTTGTGTTATTTTTGGATGTTGCTTAACATGAAGTTTTCAATTTTTAAATTTCAAGATGGAGATATGCGTGAATTAGAGCGAACAAGACAGTATGTCCATGAAGCTTTCCAAGCAGGGGCTATGACGTGCTTGATTTGTATTGCTTCGGTGAAGAGAAACCAAGCAGTAAGTTCTTCCCTTTATCTATATTAATGCATCTCCCCAAAATATCTTATTTTGCATTTGTCATATGTAACCATTTATTCTTTTATTTTTGTTCAAAAATGTTTCATTTGAGAATTTTATTTATGAATTGATCTTCATTTTGTAAATCTGTAATTTGAAAAAATTACTTCTAAATGAGCAGCCAGTATTTTTAGCACTGTTAATATAAGTGAAACAAATTATCTTCAGTTTTAATACACATGTCAATTTGATAAAGCATAGCATCTGCACTTTAGAGATTCCCACAATACTGAAATGTTAAAATACACTATATTTCACTACTTTCAACAGGTTTTAAAAAAGGGAGAGTTCCTGCCTTAAAGGAAGTAGAACCTAGCCGTGATACTCAGCAGTTTATTAGAGAGCTTCTCTTGTGTTTCTTGTGTTGAAGACACTGTGGAAAATGGCTAGGGTCACTGGGGAGAGATGGATTCAGATATAACTCATGTACTTGGAGGTGCTATGGTCTAATGGTGAAGTTATCCATATGTAAATTTAAAAGGGCATTAAAGAAGCAATTAAGGGAAAGTAAGGACTGAATATGGTAGACTCAGTGTTTAGACTCAGATTAACCTGCTATTATAGCAGCATTGCATAGACAAAATCAGGCCAGATGAATTGAGTTGGTCGTGTGGAGTGAATCAGAAATTTAACATACATTGGATAGGATAGATGTGGATGCATGTGCCTTTGGTGTCTAGAGTCACATCTGGTTGGCTTACTCTGATTTCCGCTGCAGCGGATGAATAATCTCGCTGCATGTGGTTATATTCCCACCTTAAACACTTGCTGTGTGTGTAGATTTATTTTTTTTGTTAACCTTAATGCTTTCTCCTTGGGATTACTCAGCTAGTACATAGGCATCGTGCATAAGCACCGGGGAGTTAATGTCCTTTGGGGCAACTTTCTTCCACATGGAATTAATTGGCAGATGAGTGTCCCAGCCTTCTCTCCGGTAGGAGTTGGGGCCGGGGTAGTCTGAGATGTGTTTTACATGGTTCTTCAGAGGGTCCATAACAGGACTGAACTTTGGCCCTTAGCAATAATCAGCTCAACAATATACCATTTATTGGCATTTCCTCTTCCCTACCTTATCCCCTCAATGTTGCATCCCAGTTCTTTTCTCAGGCACTGCTTTGGCGGTAACAAACTAAGAAGTTGCCTTCTTTTTTTGAATGCTTCTGCCAGCTTATGCATTGTGCTACATGTGTGATTTTATTGAACAGCTGTAATATGTTATAATGGAAGGAGAACTGATTTTTGTCATTGAAATGTTGGCAGGTTTTAAAAATTAATTTACTATTATTAAGTTTAAAAAATATATATTTTTTGCTCATTTAATTTTTAGAATTTAGCATTAAGTGCTAGACTAATAGATTTTATATAACAAAAGGGCTATGTACAGATATATGTACATAATATATTTCAGGATTCCTCTGTAGCATTATTTATAATTGGAAATAACCTAAATGTCCAAAAAGAAATTGGATATGTAAATCTACATGATACACAGCTGTAAATATCATGTATGAACATATTTAATAATGGCAAGTGCTTATAGTATGTTAAAGAAAAGACTATGAAGTTATATATCAATTAGTACAGCATGACCTTATTTTTAAAAAGTGTGAAATATCTACCAAAACAATTGGAGATCATTCAGAATGTTATTAGTTATTTCTAGCTAGATGACTCTGGGTAATTAATATTTTTATTTAAAATGTTCTAAACTTAAATAAATTTTTATGAAGAACATTTCTTCTGTTAGACTGGAAGGAAAAATTTTTTTCTTTAGTCCTTAGGTAGCTCTTCAAAATAATTTAGTGTGATGCTCACTTTAAAGTATTAGTCATTGGATACATGTTAATTTCTGATACCTTTGTCTTAGGTTTGGAGCTGTTCAGGATGTTTCTGTATATTTCACATGCCCTGTATCCAGAAGTGGGCTAAAGATAGCCAGTTTCTGGTATCTTCTCCTTTGACGGATGACGATTTTGGAAAGAGAGATTATCCTTGGCCATGGTAACTTTCTGCTAATTTAGTTGGAATAGTAAGTTGTAAAATAAATGAAAATTGTAGGTCCTAAGTTGCCGTATTGGCAGTTTCAGTATCCATTTTGGGCCTTCAGTTAGTTAGGTTTGTGGAGTTATAGTACTTTGGTAATGGCTTCTGTTTTTTTCCGGTTTGTATAACTACTTGTTACTTTCAAAATCCAATAAATCATTCAGACTTTACTTTTTCTTCTGCAAAACACCTCCTTAATTATCTTTTTTAAAGAACTTCCATTTCTTTAAAATTCTGTATGACTAGAATCCTTCATAATTCTGGTACATCTCTTCTGGAGTTACTGTTAGTGTACATTAGTATCACATTGTACAAGACTGCCATCTAATGTATTTTGATCATAGGCTTCCTGATTTTATCTTTGAAATCTCTCAAACTGCAGGTATATATTATTCAATCTTACCACTTTTTCCACATTAATTTCATTAGTATGGCTTATTATCGATGAATATTTGATTATGAACTTGTTATATTTCTAGAAAGAGTTGGGGAGTAGAAAATTTATATCTCTGCTAAATAAAGATAATAAAAAATTTATCCATACTGGCAGCTCAGAGGGTAGATTTACTGTCAAGGTAATGAAGCATAAACTTCAGGGGTTCTGGGCGCCTCGGTGGCTCAGTTGGTTAAGTGTCTGCCTTCGGCTCAGGTCATGACCCCAGGGTCCTTCCCTGCTCGGCGGGAAGCCTGCTTCTCCCTCTCCCACTCCCCCCTGCTTGTGTTCCCTCTCTCGCTGTTTCTCTCTGTCAAATAAATAAATAAAATCTTAAAACAAAACAAAACAAAAACTTGAGGGGTTCTGTGTTCATATAAATATTCACTTTTGTAACTAATTTTAGATTCTTAACAGAGGCCCCTAAATTGTATAAGATTCAGACCTCAGAAAACCTGGATCCATATCAGACCTCCCCTTATTACCACAAATACTGATACATTTGTAAAATTTTGGTGGTGTAGTGGTTTTTTTTAAAGTAGGCTCCACGCTGAACTGACTGAGCCACTTAGGCGCCCCTGTGGTAGTGTAGTTTTTCAAAAACATTTTAGACATGCTAGTTACTTGGAAAAATAATTCTCAGCATTCTGTGAGGGTTTTTATTCCCATGTTAATGGGATATTGAAATTGATGAAACGATATGTTCAGGCTTTTCTTACTATTAAGTAGTGAAGCCAGGATTTGAAACCTAGGATTTCTAACTTCTAAATTCAGTGCTTTTTCTATTCTTCTGAGTTGTCTCTTATAATACTATTTTTAGAGATATTATTTGTTTTGTTTGCATTGAATATTAGTTTCTCTGAAACAGTTTAAAATTTCAGAGTCTATATTTGTTTTGCTACTGTATATTTATTTGTGGGAGGATGTCAGTGTTCAATAGGTACAAAATTAAACTAGATATTCAGACTTAATTTTAGAGATCTAAACCTTATGCATACTTTTTATCACCCTTGCTCATCTCATTCTATTTTAAGTGGTCATTTTGCCACAGTGCTGGGAAGTACCAGTTAAAAGGGGAATGAACTTCTACTCTTGACTTAAATCTGAGGAACAAAATTGAATCAGCTGTGTAGTAGTAACTTTTGCATTCTTTTTTTTTTTTTTAAAGATTTTATTTATTTGACAGAGAGAGACACAGTGAGAGAGGGAACACAAGAAGGGGAGTGGGAGAGGGAGAAGCAGGCTTCCCGCTGAGCAGGGAGCCCGATGCGGGGCTCGATCCCAGGACCCTGGGATTATGACCTGAGCCGAAGGCAGACGCTTAACAACTGAGCCACCCAGGTGCCCCGTAACTTTTGCATTCTATATTTTATTTTTTTAAGAAAATCAGTGACTGTTTTGGATTTGTTTAATTCTCATCAGGATGGAGCTAGAACTTGATACGAATATTAGTAGTTTTAAATTAGTTGTTTTGTGGAATTCAAACATGTAAAATGTTTAAATGTTTCTACTAAGATATTGCTTGCTTATATATAAGACATTGACATAATTACATTTCATTATTGCATGCCATTATTTTAAATAAAACACATGCATTTGCATATAATGCCGTTACCTCTCCCAATCTCCTAGAACAATTTAGCCTCACTGTTGATGGGCACTATTAGGGTGTTGTGAGTTACTTTTTAGACCTCCGTATCTAGGCTAATTTAAAGTACACATCCCCCTCCACGTTAGTTTAGAGGAATGTAGACATTTTTCTCTTATAGCTCTTCCAACAAAGTATTAGTTATTTATTCTAGATGAGACATGGTATTTTGTCTTTGATTTTTGATTACAAAAACAAGTATCTTTGGTTATTCTGAATATTTATGTGGCATTTATTTGGAAACAGAACATGGTCTCAGGGGCACCTGGGTGACTCAGTCAGCAGGGAGTCTGCTTCTCCCTCTGCCCCTCACCCCACTCGTGTTCTCTCTCACTCTCTCTGTCTCTCTCTCAAATAAATAAATAAAATCTTAAAAAAAAAAGGACATGGTCGCAGGACAATGAAAATATAAATGATACAAAAGAAAGTGATGACGTGAGACTTTTTCCAGTATAGTATACTAACTATACTCATTTGTCTGGGGAATAGTAAGGGTTAGAATATCTTTTTAGAATGAAGCAATCTATGATCTACAAGTGAATTTGATAGGGATGAAGGTTGACACTGTTTTATTTTAACCGTGCTAGCTAAAAATCTTTCTGCTGTAGCAGAGAAAATGGAATAATATTTGAACTTTTCTTTGATTTAAGCACATTTGTTATGTATCTATTTTGTATTAGATATTGAGAAATTATTTACTTTCCCCCTCAATTCTAAATTGTAGACATGTCTCTTGCTGCTGTATTGCCTACCTATAATCTGGTTTCTGTCTTCTGTTTGCTGTTGCTAATATATTTTACTTATTTGCAGGTCACCCAACCAAACTTTTAAAACATTGAGCTTTATAAAAATTGGAATGAGTACCTCAAGAATAAAGTTCATCTGCTTAGTAGAAAGCTAATATTGCTTTCTTTTTGTAGCTTCATTCTAACTTTGCTTCATACAGTAGCAACTAGCCACATGTGGTTATTTAAATTTTGAAAAATTGTAATAAATTCTGTTTCTTCCTCAGTTGTATGTATTAGCCACATTTTAAGTGCTCACTGGTCATATGTGGCTAATGGCTACTGATCTGGACATGGTAGGTATAGAGCGGTTCCTTCATCTCAAATTATATTGGACAGAGCCGTTCTAGATGGTTGAAATTGATTTTTGTGAAATCTTGTTTCTTATTAGCATAAAGGTGGAGCAGAGGGCGCATTAATATAGAATTAATTGAGTGTACTCTACTCCTAAGTATGTTTATATTCCTGTTTCTCTTGTCACTTTTAAAAATGAAATTAATTTCAGTAATTTCATTCTTTTTTGTAGTCCAAAATGTAGGTTTGAATACAAACGATCTGACACACCTAGTAGGTACTATTGCTATTGTGGAAAAGTAGAAGATCCACCTCTAGATCCATGGCTTGTACCTCATTCATGTGGCCAAGTATGTGAGAGAGAATTTAAACCTCCTTGTGGCCATAAGTGTTTACTCCTCTGTCATCCAGGTGAGTTAAATATTACATTTCTAATTATTTGTGGGTGGTTATTTCTTATGTTGAGGCAGAAAAAAAAACTGTCAAAGTTTAATTCAGAACTTAAGTTCACATAAGAAGATATTAGAAGGGAATGTCTTTTAAAGTATCAGTAAAGAAAGCTTTACAAATTACTGATAGGTGTGGAATTGAAAGTTTTAAATTTTGATTGGTGATTTTTTTTCCTTTTCATTGGATTCTAGGTCCCTGCCCTCCTTGTCCAAAGATGGTCACAACTACTTGTTACTGTAAAAAAGCAAAACCTGTACCTCGTAGGTGCAGTGCTAAGGAATGGGCCTGTCAGCTGCCATGTGGGCGGAAGTTGCTTTGTGGACAACATAAATGTGAAAATCCTTGTCATGCAGGTACAAATGTCATACCTGTTAGGTGTTCTGACTTTTTAAGTAAAAAAACAGTCTTTATTGGTTTTGCAATGTTTCTTTGCTAATTTATCATTGCGATTTTAGGAAATTGTCTGCCCTGTCCAAGAGTTAGTAGACAAAAGTGTGTCTGTGGGAAACAAGTAGCTGAAAGGAGCTGTGCGAGTCCACTGTGGCACTGTGACCAAGTGAGTGTATATGCATTTGGAGGGGTGGGTATTAAAGAATACAGAAAACATAAACAATTTGAAATGCTAAGGAGGTTTAGCTGGATAAAAGAAGAGGAAGAGCAAAGCAAATGAATTATATTCATGTTTTAGGAAACTATTTTCCAATTTAATGTAATTTTAATTATTGGAGGAAATTTTTTCTTTTCAAATTAATAGCTATTTGTTGAATTTTGGATTCAGTACATATGTACTCTGCTTCTTGCTATCTCTCCTTCCTTGTCTTTCCCTTCTCTTCAACTAACACCACTCTGTTCTTGAGTTAATCCAGTTGAGGAAGTAGGATTTTGTAGATTGTCCTAGAATTAACATGGTTTTAGTATCATTTGGAAATCTTTGGTAGATGGCCATATGAAGCTATATGTACTTTTTTCCCTTTATTTTAAAGGTACATTTTTATTTTTGGTACATAGGAAATGTATGTGTGTATGTTTATATGTATATGTTTGTGTGTATGTTTATGTTTATATATGTGATACCTATATAAAATATAAAGCATAATATGAAGAACATAAAGAAGTTGCTTATGATTGAAAAATGGATTAGGTCATGCACAAAGTCTTATTGTTAACTTTTAAGTCTTATGTGCTTATTGCATTTTATTTTAGGTATGTGGAAAAACCCTGCCATGTGGTAATCATACATGTGAGCAAGTTTGCCATGTTGGTGCTTGTGGAGAATGTCCTCGATCTGGGAAAAGGTTCTGTCCATGTCAGAAGTCAAGTAAGACTTTTTTTTTAAACCTTTAATGGAATATGATTATTTCTCATGTTCACTTAGAGTACATTCCTAATTAAATTAGATTTCTGTGGGAGTTCATAATGTAATTTCCGTAAAAATACCAATTTGATGTTAGATTTTTTTTTTACATTTGCTGAAAGGACAATATAGTTTAATGGGTTAAGAACTCAGACTTTGGAGTCAGGCACATCCTGGTTCAGATTCCACCTTCATGAACTATAGTTTTCTCAAGTAAAATGCAGTAATAATATTTTCTTTATAAAATAAAGAGAATGAAATGAGTGAGAATTAAATGATAAAATTGCATAAAGTATTTGGTGTAGTGTCTGGCAATAAAGGAGACCTCATAATCATAGACTGTCGTCATTGTATTGTGTATTAGGTTATGGGTGAATTTAATTTGGCTGCGTTGAAATAAGGCACAGAACGTTGCAGTTTGAGTGTACTTCTTTAACTCTGCACCGGTACCAGCACACATATTTATAAGATTATTGCCAACACTTGTCTTAATATGTGTATGTTAAAGGTCAGTTTCATAATGTTCTCAAGTCTACATCTTTTTTTTTTCTACTCCTGTGAGGTTGTTAAGAGCAAATTTTCTTTTTATAATTCTGTTTATTGTAGAAGTCTTCATAGAGGTTTATATGGTCTTACTCTTTTATTTAGGTAAGTATTTCTGAAGTAGTTAGCTCATAAACATATGTGTCTTCAGGATGGTAACTTGTTATGTGTCAAATTCTTTTTAAAAAACAAACCTTTTTATTAGTGATTATTTTCATTAAATTTAGCTCTTTCCAATAACTATGTAGATGCATAAATTCATAGTCTGAAAGGGCTGTCATTCTTTAGGGAGCCAAAAGAACATGGCGTGCTGTTAGGGCTTTATAATAATGTATCTTATTAACTTTGACTTTTTGTCTGCTTTTAGAGTTTTCTTTGCCGTGTACAGAAGATGTACCAACTTGTGGAGATAGTTGTGACAAAGTACTTGAATGTGGAATCCATAGATGTTCACAGCGTTGTCACCGAGGTCCTTGTGAAACATGCAGACAAGTTAGTAATGTCCTGTAATAATTAATTTTAAAAACCACCTGTCATAGTATGTCAGATGGGATTATGCTATAATTGTTTTCTGTTACTTTCTTTTTTTTTTTTTAAAGATTTTATTTATTTATTTGACAGAGAGACAGTGAAAAAGAGAACACAAGCAGGAGGAGTGAGAGGGAGAAGCAGGCTTCCCGCTGAGCAGGGAGCCTGATGTGGGGCTCGATCCCAGGACCCTGGGATCATGACCTGAGCCGAAGGCAGTTGCTTAATGACTGAGCGAGCCAGGCGCCTGTTTTCCATTACTTTCATAAACATCTATGTGATGATCTGTATGAGTTTTAGTGACCTAATATTTATGGTAGAGAAGCAGGAGAGTATGCCAACAGTCAAATCTAAAAATTACCCTTTGTTTGATTTTGCTTGGTAAAAGTTTAAACATTGTCATTTTTATAATCTAGCATGGGGTTGTTTGTTTTCAGAAGATATTCAAAGCAATGATAAGTTGGCCTAGTGATGATAGAAAGAAATAAATGCCTGGAAGTGAGATGTTAAATAACGTTATATATGTCATTTTGGTTTTGACCATACTACTAAATAATCCAATTCTTTTGTTTTACTGAAACAAGATGTGCAGATGTTATGGTATAACTAGATGTTATTTTAATGTGTGCAGTTGTTTTACTATTGAATATCCAATTTTTACTAAATTTAATAGTGGGAGTTCTATGAAGTCTTTGTTGGAACAAAGTAAGATACAAACAAATGTCTTAGGAAATTCAGCTTTATTTTTGGGAAAGTCCTTTAAATGAAAGACTTTTAAAACTTTCCTTCTTCATTCTTTACTAATTAATAGAGATTGCAATGTGGGAAAAAAATGTCAACAAAAGTTAGTTTTAATAACATTCATTCGATTCTTCCAGGAAGTGGAAAAGCATTGTCGCTGTGGAAAGCATACAAAACGAATGCCATGTCATAAGCCTTATCTGTGTGAGACTAAGTGTGTTAAGATGCGGGACTGTCAGAAGCATCAGTGTAGGAGAAAGGTATGTGTAGTAAGCCTGGGAAACATTCAAAAATTGTCTTGAATTTGTACTTTTTGAACCTGTGATAAGTGCCATCATGATTTGTTCTTCAGATGTTAAAGCATGTTCTTTGCTTTCCATATGAAATAGTAATAAATATTCTAGATTAATCTTAATTGTTTATATTAGTGGGAAATCTTACCAAGGTTTTTAAATGACAGGGTCTCTTTTTGGCCCTGGGCATAAACCTTTTAACTTGATTCTTGGGCTGTTTTCTGTTGTCTGGGTTTTAAAACATTATAGTAGTGTTAGAGTGATAGTTCATTTGGTGGTAGAGGCTTAACTTCTAGTGTTCAAATCGTATTTATAGACACTTGGTTCCATTTAAGATGGACTGGAGTATTTTATTGAGTCTGTAGATTTGTAGTTTTTTTGAGTTCCATTTATCATTATGAATTATTCCTCTATTTCTGGTAAGGTTTCCTTGTTCTTAAATTTACTGAAGTATAGTGATACTGTTTTGTTTAATGTTAATACAGATATCTTTTTCTGTTCTTTTAACTTATATTTAAAGTAGATTTCTTATAGACCACATTTAGATATTATTTCATAATATCTTCCACTTTAAATGTTGACAATCTTTGTCATTTAATTTGGGTGTAAATCATTTACATTTAATGTGACCTTTAAGATGGTAGGATTTAAATCTGTCATTTTGCTATTTATTTTCTATTTGCCCATCTGTTGTTTGTTCCTTTTCCCTCTTTTGTGTTTTCTATTTGATCAAGTATTGTTTTTCAATGATTCATTTTAACTCCTTTATTGGATTCTCACACATTTTATATCCATGTATTTTATAAACCCCAAATACATTGTTTTTACTTTTGCTTTAAATAGACAGATATCTTTTAAAGAGTTTGAAAAAAATAAGAAAAGTAGTCTTATATATTTATCATCAAATTCACTGTTTTTGGTGCTTTTCATCCCTTTACATAGATTTGGGTTTCTATTTTCATTTTCTTTCTGTTGGAAGGACTTCTTTTAATATTTTTTGTAATGCGGGTCATGATGTCTTTCAACTTTAATGACTTCAGCCATTGTGAAAAATATTTATACAGTAGAATTCTAGTTTGACAACATTTCCCCCATACTTTAAAGATGTTGCTCCATTATTTTTTAGCTTGCATTTTTATCCCCAAAAAAGTGTATGCTGTGATTGTTATCTTTGTTCCTCTGTACTGTATGTAATGCCTCTTTTTTCTTTGGCTATTTTTTTTTTTTTTTCCTTTGGCTATTTTTAGAGATTTTTCCCTATAACTCTTGGTTTTCAGTAGTTTATTTGTGGTGTTCCTGTGTATAGCTTTCTTCTTGTTTCTTTAGCTTAGTTTTTGTTGAGCTTCTCTGGATCTGTTTATAGTTTTCATCAAATTTGTGAAATTTTCATTCTTTGTTTCTTCAGATATTTTTCACCCATGCATCACCTTCTGAGACTCCAATGATGTGTATGTTATGTTGCTTGAAGTCCCACAGCTCACTGATGCTCCATTTATTATTTAGTCCTTTTAATTTCTGTGTTTTATTTTAGCCTGTGTAGCTTTGTCTTCAGGTCACTGATTTTCTTCTACATTGTCTAATTTGATGTTTATCCCTTCCTGTGTTTTTTTATCTCAGACGTAGTACTTTTTTATCTCTAGGAATTGGAGTTGAGTCTTTTTTGTATCTCCCGTGTCTGTCCTTAGCAGGCTCATGCTTTCTTCTATCTTCTTGAATATGTGGGTGGGCTATACTTTTATAATGCCCATTTTAATGTTTTTGCCTACTGATTCTGTCCTCTATCATTTTTGGGTCTATTGCTATTGATTGATTTTTCTTCTCCTTTTGGATGATATTTTCCTGATTGGTAATTTTTTATTAGTTTCCAGACATTGTGAACTTTACATTTTTGGATGCTGGAGATTTGTTTTGTTTCGTATTTCTTCCTTTTTTTTTTTTTTTTTTTTTAAAGATTTTATTCATTTATTTGACAGAGAGAGAGACAGCGAGAGAGGGACCACAGCAGGGGGAGTGGGATAGGGAGAAGCAGGCTTCCCGCTGAGCAGGGAGCCTGATGCGGGGCTCGATCCCAGGACTCTGGGATCATGACCCGAGCCAAAGGCAGACACTTAATGACTGAGCCACCCAGGCGCCCCTTGTTTTGTATTTCTTTAAATATTTTTAAGCTTCATTCTGGGTTGAAGTCAAGTTATTTAGAGATCATTTGGTTCTTTTGAGGCTTGATTTTGTTAGGTGGGATGAGGCCACCCTTTTATCTAGGGCTAATTTGGTGTCATTACTGAGGTAATAATTCTTCTAAGTACTCTACTTAATGCCTGTATATTAGGAGGTTCTTCCAGTCTGTCCATAGGGAACACAAACTATTCCTAGCCTTGAATAATTTCTGGAAATGGTTGTGCCTTCTCCTTCCAGTGGTTCTTTCTCAGGTTTGGGTAGTTTCCTATGTAAAGACCAGTACTCAGCCGAGGACTCAAGGGGTCCTTTCTTGAGTTCTCCAGAACTTTCTCTGTACTGCTACCACTTCTCCACAAATTCTAGCCACACTGACCTGTCTGAACTATGAATTTTTCTGCTCAGCTTGTTGAGACCACCAGACTCTGCTTGTGGTCTTCTTTCCTGGAAACCTCCAGGTCTAAGCAAGTACTATCATAGAACTCACCTTGTTTATTTCTCTTAGAGATTGTTGTCCTGTGCTGCCTGATTGTCTAATGTCTAAAAACTGTTGCTTCATATATTTTGCCTAATATTCTGGTTGTTTAAAAGCGAAGAGTAAATCTGATCATTATTACTCCATCTGGTCAAAACCAGAAATATGTCGAAAGACATGGACCACATAACTTTCTTTTTTTCTTTTCTCCCATTGTTACTGGCAGAGTGATAGGCACATAGTACTACTTGGTAAATATTTGCCTAATTGAATGAACTATTTTGACTTTTAGTTGCTTTTCAATAGTGTGTATTCTGTTTTGAGCCATTTTTATACACTGAAACTTGTTCTTAAGCTGGTTACAACTCTAAGTTTCTTTAAGACAGTTGTAGTTTGTATTTTTTCCCCAAAGTTTGGATGTATGAGAGGTCAAGGAAGGAGTTAGGATGGCAAGATGGGCTTTAAGCAGTTGCTGTGTGTTCATGAATGAAATTGGGGGAGGTCTGCACAAATGGATTGGAAGACAGGGAGGTGAGAAAATAAAGTTAGAAGCAATTAGTCTTTCTCTATTTCTCTCTTTTAGTTAGTCTTTGATGCCATGGTTTGAAAATAACTGCCAAACTAATCTATACATTGAACCATACATGGATTTATTTTCATTAAATAATTTAAAAGATAGACTTAATTGTTTGCCTGAATTGACTGTGAGATTTGACCAAATCCATTCCTTTCGTTAATATTGGCCATTTCTGCATAGATAAGTAGGGATGAAATTATCTAATGGGACTGTTTTAAGTTACAGAATAATTAAAGGGCAAGGAAATTTAGCTTGATTTCATTAAATTAGATCATGGTCTATTTAAATTTGTAAGTTCTTAATACAGTCTGTCTATTTAGAATAATGTTAATCCTCTTGAATACTTTTATTCTTAGGTTAAAAGAAGTATCTTTTGCTTTTCATGAGTTCTGAGAATAACTAGTAATGACATTCATATTATGTGTGGTTTTCAAATGACCTGTTCTTTATATATTGCTTTCCCTTCAGTGTTGCCCTGGAAACTGTCCACCTTGTGATCAAAACTGTGGACGGACTTTAGGATGTAGAAACCATAAATGTCCATCTGTCTGCCACAGAGGTAAAATTTAACAATAGCTGTAATTTAATGTTTCTATTGATACAGTGCTTTATAGTTGATAAAGAAAGTTTTTACATTCATTATCTTACTCTTAACAACCTTGAGAAGGTAGGGCAGTCACCAGTATCCCCATTTTATGGACAAAGAGATTGAACTGAAGATACTTCAGTGACTTACTCTGAGAAATACCTAGTAAAGCAGTATAGCTAAGATTTGAACCCAGGCCTTCTGAATATAAAGTTTTGTTCTTTCTATAACACCATGTTGTTTCCTTACTTCTTCCTAACCTCCCTTACATAGTTTTTATATTAATTAATATGTTCTTAGGTTTTTCAGTGTTATTTTGAATTTTAGACATTTATATGGAATCAAGTCTAGTAAGGGATTGGATGTATCCTAAGCCGGTGGTTCTCAGCCTTTTTTGGTTTCAGGATCCTCTTACATTCTTTTTGTAACCAATGACCTTTTGTTAATGTTGGTTTTATCTATTGGTATTTATTGTATTTGAAGTTAAAATACAAGGTAATAATGTTTATCATTTTATTTAAAAAAAGCAATAATAAACCCATTACATCTTAATATAGTAACATTTTTTTGTGAAAAATAACTATTTACTGAATAAATGTAGTGAGAAGAATGGTATTGGTTTACATTTCTGCAAATGTCTTTAATGTCTACTTAGTAGAGAATAGGCAAAATTCACATGTGTGCTTCTGCATTCAATTTGTTATTATACCGCTTGACCCATGGCATCTGGGAAACTACTCTATGCATGTGAGACCTTTAGACCTCCTGAAAGGGTCTCAGGGTTGCTGAAGTTATTAGACATTAAAAACTGAGTTAACGGGGCACGGGGTGGCTCAGTTGGTTAAGCGTCTACCTTCAGCTGAGGTCATGATCTCAGGGTCCTGGGCTGGAGCCTCCTGCATCCTCAGCTCCCTGCTCAGCGGGGAGACTGCTTCTTCCTCTACCCTAACCCTGCCCTATTCGTGCTCACTGTCTCTCACACGCTCTCTCTCAAATAAATTAAAAAAAAAAAAAATCTTTAAAAAAGAAAACTGAGTTAACTTTACCTGTTTGGAGTAGGTTGATATGAAAAGGAATACTGATTTTATAGGGCAGTGGGAAGGGTATGGACTTTAGGGTAAGAAGTCCTGATTGAAGTCTGGACTCTGCAACTTGGCATTATGACCTGGGACAAACTATACTGTTTTTATTATCTTCCTTTGGGATTAGGTGGATGCTAGATACCTCCCTTAATCTCTAAATCCTCTCAAAAGTTCAAAAAGTATATTGTGCTACTGTTATTTTGTACAGTAAGGAAATAGGCAAAGAGACTATTGGCCGAAGGTCATAGAACTAGTTGCAGGGTCAGATGTGAACTCAAACTTTAATGATCTTTCCATCCTATCACATTGCCTCCCTGTTAGGAAAAGTGGCAGATTGAATTAACCCCGTAGACTTTTTCCTGTGAGTGTTCTCTGATTTGTTGGTGTCTTTAAATTGTGAAAGAATTTTATTTTTTTAAAGTCATATTACATCATTGATTCATTAGATTTTATTAAGACTCAAAATTTATCATTAATTCAATTAAAAAAGTATTTTTATGTGTCTACTAAGTACCAGACACTGGGAATACGTAAGTGAACAGTACTGACAAAGTGCCTGCTCTTATGGAACTTATTTTTTTACTACCCCTCAGTTAGAATGTAAATAAGTAATCAAATTAATATGGAATATTAAGTAGTGACAATTATAGAAAGAAACTCTAGTGTGATCAGGAGAGGACTCTAGAAAGATGACATTTGAGAGGAATCCCAAAAGAAGGGATTACAAGCCATGTGAAAGAGGGTGTGGGATAGTGTTTTGGGCAAGAAAGCAGTAATTGCAAAGGCCTTGAGACAGGAGCATTTGAAAGAATTCACAAAGACTACTGAAGTAAGTGTCCCCCTTGAGAGGGGACAAATGATGGGAGATGAGGTCAAAGAGATGGTGGGATAAAGGATTGCTGGAGAAAGAATACGTATAGGATCTTGTTGACTGTTGTTAAAACACTGGCCTTTACTTTAATTAGAAAACCTAACTAGTTGTATTACCATTAAAGAAATTGGATCCAATAGTTTAGAATTCTCTCACCAAGGAAACACCAGGCCTAGTTGATTTTTACACATGATTTTTAACGTTTAAGATGTGTGTGTGTATGTATGTAAGTTCAGTCTCTCCATAAAATATTTGAGAGTATATGTAAAAAAGGAACATGTCCCAACTCATTATATCATCTGACAAGGAAAGTAAGAGAAAATTATAGGCCAATCTAACTCATAAACATGTTTGTAAAATATTAAAGTTACTGCTACTCAAATCCAGCTATCTAGTACGATAGTTTTAGCTATCTAAAACCTTAATCTTTCTTAATCAAGTTGGGTTTATTCCAATAATGTAGGATTGGTTTAACTTTAGTAAATCTAATGATGTGATTCACTGCATTAATAGTCTAAGGGAAAAGTGAAACTATTTTAGTAAATGTCTAAAAACAGTTGATGAAATTCAACATTCATATTTGATGTAAACTTAATTAGAAATTGAAGGGCATGTCCTTAACCTGATACAGAGTACCTGCAGAAAGGGTAGAACAAGCATCATACTCAGTGGAGGAGTGTCAAAACACATCTCACCCTTGTATTGTTTTGAAGCAAGTCCCACAAATCCTTGAGTGTTCATTTCTAAAAGGTGGATTCTTTACCTAAAAATAATTAACATATTTCTTAATATCAGCAAATATCTGCTGTTCAAATTATTTTATGTCATAAATATCTTCATTTTTTAATTTAGTTTGTATGACTGAAAAACCTGGTAAGACTGACATATTGCAATTGGTTGATGTCTCTAAAGTCTATGAATCTATACTTTCCCTCCTCTGTCTCCTTTTCTTTTCCCTTGTCTCTTTGAGAAACGAGGTTGCTTTATTTAGTCGCAGTCTGCGTTTTACAGACTGCGTCTCTGTGGTATCATTTGACATTTTCTCCTGTATTTCGTATAAATTACTAGTGGGATGTAGAGGTTTGATCAGATCCAGGTTCAAATTTTTTTTTTGGCAGAGCGTTTATTTTTTTAAAAAAGAAGCTTATTAGCCTCTAACAAAATTTACCTTAATGGTAAGTATGTGGAAGATGTGTTGTGCAGCTTTCACCATTTGTTTGATCCACAGTTAACATAAGATACATAGAACCATTATTTCATACCGTTTTCCATCATTCGAGACACCTTCATGATCAAGGTTATACTGTAACTCATAGGAAGAGGATGCAAACTGCATGTTTGCACTGTGAATATGAAAGTTTGACTTAGAGTTCTTTAAGTTCAAGGTCATCTGTTTTTATGGTTCTGGAATTACTGGATAAGTACCCATTTTGGCTATTGACCCACTGGTCACTGGAGTTGCATTCTGTATGCTGCTTTTTCATTTTAAAACTATCATTGAAGCTACTTTATCTGTCATGTTGTACAGGAATCTGTAACAAATTCTGTTGATCGGTAGGAAGACTTCAAAGAAATTATCCCTTATTTTTCTCAAGATTTAATTTTCAAAAAAGGAAAAGTGATGCTGTAGTTTAGAGTGGCAGAAAGGTGTTATGTTTGGTAAGTTCCTGTTTGAATTGCTGAAGGTGAATGAAAATTATTATTAAGTGTGGAAAATGATATGCTGAATGAGAACAGACTTAAAGGTCATTATTAACTTTAAGAAAATATGACACCTGGTCATTCTTTTGGAAAGATAAAATAAAATTTGATCATGTGGATAACTTGGCTTGCATTACCATCAAGAAAAGACTTCACTGGATTATACTTAGTCAAAACACTGAAGTAAAAATTTGGTAACTTGTACATTAGTACAATACATATCTGTGTTTTTCCCTGTGTTGCTTTTTACTCTCATTTCCTTATTCTGTGTTCATTATTTGAATCAGAATCCTTCTGTTCCTTTTAGGAACTATTATAAGAGGCTTTAACTAGGGTACTTTTCATCATTAGTCTGTTTCTGGTCAGGTTAACTGCTCTTCAGTATTTTGCTTGGTCCTGACACATAGGCAGCAGTCTTTTACGATCCTCACTCCTTAGTTGAAGACTTTTATTCCCTTCTTGCTATTTCATTTCTAGTGGGGAACCTTACTTAGTGGGAACAATAGAGTGGGAAGAAAGCCCTGAAGACGATGTCAGAGCCTTGGGGAGAATTTTATAGCCTGTTTAAAAAAGTTTCTTTCATTTTGTTTTTGTGTATTCCTACCAGCCTGTAACAAAAGAAGGTAAAAAACTGAAACCCAAATAACTTTTCCTTTTGAAATGTTTAGAAGAGAAATACTTGGGAATTATAGCCTAAAATGAGGGTTTAGAATTAGTCCTTCACAAAGCGTGAGTAATAGTAAGTTGACTGTACTTGTTAATAACCTGATGAGAGAAATTACTCTTATTGGGGAATTTATCTAAAAATAATGTACTTGAATAGAAGTATGTATGAAAATAAGCCAAAAAGATTATTGATAACATTAGATTTTCCAAGACATAAATCTATTTTGCTTGTGTAGTGATGATTAAATGAGTAGTGTGTTAAATGTTATTTAGAATAGAATTTTAGCAAATTTCAAAGAAAATTCTAAAACTTTTTAATTGAATTACCAGTGTGGATATAGAAAAGTATACAGATAACTAGTGTATAGCTTGATGGATTTTTACGAACTGAACATAACCAGGTAACCAAAACTCTGATTAAACAGAACATTACCAGTATTTCCAAAACCCTCCTTGTATCCTTCATAACCATCATCCTGGTTTCAAACAGTATAGATTAGTTTTTTTTATTGTTATATGTAAGATTAGTTTTTCCTATTTGTTATATGTAAGATTAGTTTTTTCTATTTGTTATATGTAAACGGACTCATATACTACATACTCTTGTGTTTGGCTTCCTTTGCTTGATGTTGTGTGTGTGAGGTTCATTCACGTAGTTTCTTTATTCTCATTGTAGATTATCCAGTTGTGTGAATACCAAATTCATTGATCCTATTGTTGCTTGTCATTTGAATAGTTAAGGACATTTCTTCTTAAGTTTCAGACCTTTTTTTCAGGCAGTTGTTATCCCTGCCCAGAAACTGTAGACGTGAAGTGCAGTTGTGGTAATACAAAGGTGACGGTGCCCTGTGGCCGGGAACGTACCACAAGACCACCCAAGTGCAAAGAGCAATGTAGGTTAGTATGAGGTTCTGCGCAGACTTACACCTGGTGTCTTAGCAAATTTAAATTCATATTGATTTTAAATATTGTTAGTATTTTAAATTTTGCATTAATGTTCTAAAATACTAGTATTCACAGTATTCTTGTTCTGTATGGAATCAGAAGATACTTAAATAGATAATTGCACTTTAGATATAATTGTTCATTAATCAAAAGTAATTTAAAAAATTGTACTTTATGATTTAGTCGACCACCAACTTGCCATCATACAAGTCAAGAAAAACATCGCTGTCACTTTGGCTCTTGTCCTCCATGTCATCAGCCTTGCCAAAAAGTTTTGGAGAAATGTGGTCACTTGTGTCCTGCTCCATGTCATGACCAAGCATTAATAAAGCAAACTGGCAGGGTAAGGGAATATATTATTAAGAGGTAGTGCATTTCTGTGGGTCATATTTTCTTAATTTTACTTAGTCATTCAACAAGCAATGATTAAGTACCTACTGGGTGTTAAGCACTGTGATAGGAGCTGGGGTACAAGGTAAATATGACTTGATCTTTTGTCCTAAGAAGCTCACGGCGTAGAAAAGACGAGAAACCAGTAAACGGATGTTTGCTAATAACATGTGGTAATCATGTTATCATCCTGATACACATGAGTTTGGCAGTCTTCCTTCATATATTGTGGTCCAGGGTTATAGATATCTTCTGGTTTCCTCAAAGATTCATTCACTTAGTGAATATTTATTGAGTCCTTACTATGTGTTAAGCATTCTCCTACCTGCTAGGGACGTAACAGTGAACAAATAATGGAGATTACATTCTACTGGTGGAAGTTGGATTTTACAGTGCCGTTTCTCATTCCCCTTTTGGCTAATAAGAAGTAAAGGAAGCTACTTTGTCTTTGTTCTGCCATTTAAAAACTGGAGTCTGCCTTCATTTGTAGCATCAGATGTGTGTGGAGGGGAACATCTGATAGAGTACAGATGGGATAAAATATTTCAGTAAGCACAATTTGTTGGTTACTTGAAAAAATTTCAGCCTGCTTGAACAGAGGATATGTGGGACTATTTTCTTAGATTCTTATATTGGCCATATGATTTAATTCCTCTGCCTTTAAATTGTTTTGTATTTTACTTGTAGCACCAGCCTACAGGCCCTTGGGAACAGCCTTTGGAGCCAGAGTTTATTCAGACTGCATTACCGTGTCCTCCATGTCAAGTTCCTATTCCTACGTAAGTATTTTAGAATTTTAACTTAAAAATAATTTTTTTTTACATAATTCTAAGTTTATCTTAAATTACCTTCTCCCCTTTTTCTGTGTTCAGTTCATCATTTTTTTCAGGCCTAGTCCATAAACCAGTCTCTCTGTCTTCAGCCTAATTCTTTTCTAAGTACATTCTTGAAAACCTCTAGATATCTTTTTTTGAGTCTTTTCCCCAGCTGGAGTTTAATGTCCTTCTGAATTTCCATAGCAACTTGCACTTAGAATAATTCATCCAAGAGATCATCATCTGTTAGTTTTCCTGATACCCATGCTAGTCTGTGAGCTACTTGAGGACAGAGGAGAGCCAGGTTGTAGGTAAGGCATACTTGAAGGAAACATTGAAAATCAAAGAAAGTAGTGTTCTGGAATGTAGTATTCCCAGGTAATGACCTGGACTGGGTTGTAAGGAGTCAAACCCTAGGGTGATATGAATCGTGGAATGGTTCATACTTTGAGTAGAGGTTATAGAATATAGGAGTAAAAGAAGCACAGAATTCTGGGAACTAACGTAAAATTAGAAAACAGGTTGTTTTCTACCATTAAGATTCCAAACTGAATATTGGTATGTCTTGTGTATCTTTTTAAAGAGACAGTTCTAGGGCCATAGGCTTAAAGATACAGTTATTTCCTTTTAAAAGCTCTCCCATTATGTCCTTCCACATCTTTCCTCTCAGTTTAAGTAGAATGTATATTTTTATATATTGGTTGTGCAGTCAGGTTGGGAGGCAAAGTGTTACTGGGAGCTGTATCTACAACATAGTGATTTTAGTCTGTAGATTAGTCGGGGGGGGAATTCATAGTCACTTAAATTGTTTGTATAAGTGTAGTCAGTTATCTTTGAATTCCTTAGTCTGTCTTACAGGAGGATTATTTAACAGATATTCCCCTCTTATTTCATTCAGTTAATTTCCTCAAAATCTTAGGTTGGATTAAATATTTTATGACAGTAGAAAAACTGCCTGGAATTACTAAGTCATGTTTACTAGAGGTTT
This sequence comes from Leptonychotes weddellii, assembly GCF_054177405.1. NCBI lineage: Eukaryota > Metazoa > Chordata > Mammalia > Carnivora > Phocidae > Leptonychotes > Leptonychotes weddellii. The sequence continues at coordinate 142,403,046 of NC_138370.1, forward strand.
AAAGAATTAATTTTATTTATCTTATTTATTTATTTATTTATTTTAAGATTTTATTTATTTATTTTAAGATTTTATTTATTTGACAGAGAGAGACACAGTGAGAGAGGGAACACAAGCAGGAGGAGTGGGAGAGGGAGAAGCAGGCTACCCGTGGAGCAGGGAGCCCGATGTGGGACTTGATCTCAGGACCCTGGGATCATGACCTGAGCCGAAGGCAGTCGCTTAACCGACTGAGCCACCCAGGCGCCCTAAAGAATTAATTTTAAAAGTCTTTCCTTTGCACTTGACTGGAATGTGCTGCTGAAAGGTTTTTTTGGGGGTATATATATATATATATATATATTAAGACATTGTGTTTTAGAGTAAGGACTCTTGAGTCCAGTGTTATGCTTCCTGCTAACTACTACCATGAATAAGTCATATATCCTCTCTGTTTGTAAAATAAGGATATTCAAGATATTTACAAAGATGTCAGTGGGGAAGAGAGAAGTTTTGGAGGGAGGTCTTTATCAAAAAAATATTTGTTGTGTCTAGTAAACAATTTTTTTCTTAGTCTATTTTTTCTGATGTTAGTATAGCCACATTTACCCTCTTTTGGTTACAATTTACATGAAGGAATGGACAGATTCTTAGAAACACAAAAACTTCTGAAACTGACTCAAAGAGAAGTAGAAAATCTAAATAAACTTACACCTAGTAAAGAGATTAAACTAGTAACCAAAAGCCTACCACAAAGAAAAGCTGAGGATGAATGACTTTACTGGTGAATTCTACCAGACATTTAAGAAATTAACACCAGTGTTTCACTATGGGGAGACACTTCCTGACTTACTCAATGAAACTTGTATTTCCCTGATACTAAGAGCAGAAAAAGACATCACAAGAAGAGAAAACTATAGATCAATATTCCTTTTATATATAGATATAAAAATTCTCAACCAAATACTAACAAACTGCATCTAGCAACATGTAAAAAGGATTGTACATCATGACCAAGAGGGATATATCCCACAAATAGGAGGTTGATTCAACATAAGAAAACCAAAATACCAAAGTGCTATTTTTTCATAAGAATAATGGACAATCAATAGATGCAGAAAAACATTTGACAAAATCCTACATACTTTCTAGATAAAAACACTCAATAAACTTAGATAAACAAACTCCCTCAACCTGTTAAAGGGCATCAGTGAAAAACCCTTAATCATACTTAATGGTGAAAGCCCAAAAGCTTTCCTGTTAAGAACAGGAAAAAGAGTAGGATGTCGACGTTGGACAACAAAGATGGCTGCAGGAACCAGCAATTATTGGGAAGATCTCAGGAAACAAGCTCGACAGCTGGAAAATGAACTTGACCTGAAACTAGTTTCCTTCAGTAAACTATGTACAAGTTACAGTCATAGCAGTGCCTGAGATGGAAGACACGACAGCTCTGACACAACACCCCTTTTAAATGGATCAAGCCAAGACAGAATGTTTGAAACAATGGCAATTGAGATTGAACAACTTTTGGCAAGGCTTATAGGAGTAAATGATAAAATGGCAGAATATACCAACAGTGCAGGTGTCCCATCTTTGAATGCAGCACTGATGCATACATTACAGAGACATAGAGATATATTGCAGGATTATACACATGAATTCCATAAAACCAAAGCAGACTTCGTGGCAATACGGGAAAGGGAGAATCTCATGGGATCAGTACGAAAGGATATTGAGTCATATAAAAGTGGGTCTGGAGTAAACAACAGAAGAACTGAACTATTTTTTGAAAGAACATGACCACCTTCGAAACTCAGATCGTCTGATAGAAGAGACAATAAGCATTGCTATGGCATCAAAAGAAAATAAGACTTCCCAGAGAGGAATGTTGAAGTCGATTCAGAGCAAAATGAATACTTTGGCCAGTCATTTTCCTGCTGTGAACAGCCTGATCCAGCAGATCAATCTGAGGAAGCGGCGAGACTCCCTCATCCTGGGCGGTGTCATTGGCGTCTGTACCATCCTGTTGCTGCTGTATGCTTTCCATTGATGGAACATCTCCGGGGACTCTGGACAGCCACCACTTTCCCACCCTGATCTGGAATAAGGAAAAGTAGGAAGGAGAAGTTGATTGTCCTGATGATTAGCCTCACCAGCAGGATTAATTCATGACTTATAGCTCTGGACTCTGTCACGTGGTCAGATTGAGCTGAAGCCACAGTTTTTCTGTGCTCTCTTTTCTAACACACATTTCCTTCTGTTTTTAGTTTAAAAAAAAAAAAGTTTTCAGTTGCTTTTGTCCTCCCAGGAGGTAAGTAAACCAATCAGAAACAGAGTTTCTGTGCTTCAGTAATTGTGTTGAAGGCTGATGACAAGCCAGGTCTTAGAGCTGGACT
>NC_138370.1:142405923-142412916 GCF_054177405.1 Leptonychotes weddellii
ACTCCTCACCAAGAAAGAAGGTTGCTCTTCACCATTGGAATTGACTCTGGTACTTACAGTATTGGCTTCAGACTGTGCCACAGGGAATAAAAGGATATTAGCATGTAGTTCTTAACTGCATTACAGTGTGTAGATGATGACATTCAGATGAACTTAATACACAGGCTGATGGCTATGCTAACCGCTGGTCTGGTACAGAAACTGAGAGGTTTTTCCTTCTGGTGTCTAAGTTTTATTATGTCCTGGGTATGAAAGGCATTTGATACCTTTTTTTTTAAACTATGGGGTTTATTTTTCTAAATATGGGTTGATCGATCAGTTACTTGATTGGGGATGCCCTTAAAAGAAAGTAAGTTTTCCCAACGTGACCCTTAAAGGATTAGAGAAGTTCATTTATTAAATTCTCTGTTGGGAGAACAAAACTTCTCTCCCCTGACACTTTATTATTATCTTTGATTTTTCAAAGGGCCTTGATTGGTGGTTGTGCCTCAGCTAGAATTTATGGGACTTTCGTTGCTGTATGGTTGGCATTTATAAAATCTGAAGTATCATAAATAAAGTTATTTATTTAATTATACTAAAAAAAAAAAAAAGAGTAGGATGTCTGCCCTTGCCCTTTCTATTTAGGTTTACATTGTATTAGAGGTGCTAGCCAGAGCAATTAGACTAGAAAAAGAAAGAATGTATTCACATTGGGAATAAAGAAGTAAAACTATTTGTATTTTTAAATGATATGACCTTGTATATGAAAAATCCTTACACAGACTGTTAGAGATGATAGGATTTTTCATATACAAAATCATGTAGTATACGGAAGTCAATGGCTTTGGTAAGGCTATAAGAAACATTAGTATACAAAAGTCAATTCTATACCCTAGCAATGAACCATCTGAAAATGAAATTAAGAAAACAGTTCTACTTCCAGTAGCATTAAAAAAGCAACTTGTTTATTCAACAAATTTAATTTAAAAAATCTAAGATTTTGTACACTGAAAACTATAAAACATTTTTGAAAGAAATTAAAGAAGACCAAAGGCTGTGGTACTGGCAGATAGATAGACATATGGATCAAGGGAATAGAATTGAGAGTCTGGCCATAAATGTAGGAATTTATTTCTAATTAGTTTTTGATAACAGTGATTTAATAAATGGAAAGACATCCCATGTTTGTGGATGGGAAGACTTAATGTTAAGGGCACTACTACCCAAAATGATATACAAATTTAACATACTCTCTGTCAAAATCACAGCAGGCTTTTATGCAGAAATTGTCCCCAAAATTCATATGGAAATGTGAAGGACCCAGAATAGCCAAAATCTTCTTAAAAGTGAAAACAAAGTTAGAGGACTCACACTTCCTGATTTTAAACTTATAAAACTATAGCAGTTAAGAATCTGTGGTATTGGTGTAGGGACACACATTGATCAATGGAATAGAATTGAGAGGCCAGAAGGAAACCCATATGTTTATGGTCAATTGATTTTTGATAAGAGTGTCAAAACAGTTCAGTGGGAGGAAGAATGTTTCATGTCAACACATGGTGCTGAGAGAATAGATATTCACAGGGGAAAAAAAATGAAATTGGACCTCTACATCACAACATATATAAATATTAACTCAAAATGGATCAAAGATCTAAAAGTAAGAGCTATTAAACTCTTAGAAGAAAACATAGGTGTAACCCTTTGTGTCCTTGTGTTAGGCAGTGATTTGTTACATAGGACACCTAAAGCATAAGCAACAAAAGAAAAAATAAAGTCAGGACATTATTAAGCACAATTTCTTAATTGTGCTTCAAGGACACAATAAAAAAATTGAAAAGACAACCCACAGAATGGGAGAAAAAGTTTGCAAATCATATATTCTGTAAGAATATTATCTAGAATATATAAAGAATTCTTAAACTGAGAAACAAAAAGACAAATAATCCAATTTAAAAATGGGCAAAATCTTTGAATAGACGTTCCTCTGGAGATCTTACAAGTGGCCAGTAAACATGTGAAAAGATGCTCAAGTAATTGTTAGGGAAATGCAAGTCAAAACCATGTTAAGGTGTCATTTTACACTCACTAGGAAGGCTAAAATAAAGAAGATATAAGTGTTGGTGAAGATAGGGAGTAGTTGGAACCATCGTACATTGCTGATGGGAATGTAAAATGGTGCAACTACTTGGGAAAGCAGTTTGGTAGTTTCTCAGGAAACTAAACTTGGACTTACCAGTTTTACTCTTAGGTATACACCTGAGAGAATTGAAAATATGTGTTCACAAAAAAACTTGGACACGAATGTTACAATAATAGGAGCATTATTATGAATAGCCAGAAAGTGGAAACAAATACCGATTGATTGATGAATGGATAAACAAAACGTGGTATATCCATGCAATGGAATATCATTCAGCTATAAAAATGCATGAATTACTGATACCTGCTATAACATGGATGAACCTTGAAAACAGTATTCTAAGTGAAAGAAGCCAGACATGAACGGCCACATAATGTTTGATTCCATTTATATGAAATGTTCAAAATAGGCAAATCCATAGAGATAGAAAGTAGATTAGTGGTTGCCAGGGGCTATAGAGTGACTTCTAATAGTTACAGGGTTTCTCTGTTGATTATGAAAATATGCTCGATACTGGTGAGGGTTCCATAACCTTGTGAATATACTAAAAACCACTGAATTGTACATTTAAAAGTATAAATTTTATGGTATGTGAGTTTTATCTCCATTTTAAAAAGGAGACAAACCTACCCATAAAGATCCTTCTAATTCTGATAACAATGATTTTTCAGTGGATGTGTAATAAAATTATTATAAAGTATATGTTAAAATTATTACTTGTCACATGAACTATCCAGGTATTATGATTTCTTTCTTAGAGTAGAATATTCATGTCTTCTTGTCCCTTTACATGACTTTTAATCATAATTTGGCTATGTGGTAAAAGAATTCTGAATATACGTGTTAAATCATTTGCAGTGCCTTTGGCTTCAAGTTATAAAGAACCTAAATAAAAAGTGACATAATAATGTTTATGCCTTGCATGGTTAGATTGGAGGTAGAGCAGCTTCGTGGTTGGTTAAGCTGGTTAATGCAATGATACATCATCAAAGGCCCAGATTCTGTCTATTTTATCCTCAATGTGTCATCTTTGCCGTCAGGCTGTTTGGTTTTCTGATCAACCTCCCATCCAAATAGGAAGTTTCCAAAAAGAAAAACAGAAACTGTTTATGCCTTCTACCATCATCATCTTTTTTTAAAGAGTGAGAAGCCTTTTCCAGAAGCCCCATAGCAAAACTCCTTCCACATTTCATTGGCCAGAATAGGATCATAAGACAATTTCTAAACCAGTCCCTGGAAAGGGAAGTGGAATGTTTATTTTTAAATTCTTTTAAATAGACTTTATCTTTTTTAGGTGGTTTTCGGGTTTACAGAAAAATTACACAGACAGTACAGAGTTCCCATATGATCCTGCCACACATACTTTCCCTTGTTATTAATATTTTGTATTAGTGAGGTACAGTTTTTTTACAATCGAGGAACTGATATTGAATAATAACAATATTATAAACTAAAGTCCATAGTTTACATTAGGGTTTACTTTTTGTGTTGGACGGTTCTATGAGTGTTGATAAATGCATGATCTCATGTATCCACTATTCACCATTACAATAACATACAGAATAGTTTCACTGCCCTAAATGTGTCCAGTGCTATACTGTTCATCTCTTACCTTCTCTCCCTCAAGCCACTGGTAATCGTTGCCCTTTTTAATGTCTCTGTGGTTTTGCCTTTTCCAGAATGTCACCTAGTTGGAATCATACAGTTTGTAGGCTTTTCAGCATATTTCATGTAGCAATATGCATTTAAGTTTCCTCTGTGTCTTTTAGTGTCTTGGTCGCTCATTTCTTTTTATTGCTGAATAATATTCCATTGTATGAATGTACCACAGTTTGTTTATCCATTCACCTATTGAAGGACATTTTGGTTGCTTCCAAATTTTGACAGTTATGAAAAAAGCTGCTATAAGCATTGATGTATAGATTTTGCTGGATCATATCGTAAGCCTAGTTTCTCTTTGTAAGACACTGCCAAACCATCCAGCAAGGTGGGAGGAATGTACCATGTTACATTCTCATCAGCACTGCAAGTGCCTGTGGCCCTGTGTTCTTGTCAGCATATGCTCCTGTCCACGTTTTGGGTTTTAGTCATTCTAATAGGTGTGCAGTGGCATCTCATTGTAATTGGCAGTTTTCTAAGGACACGTGATGTTCAGCATCTTTTCATATGTTTATTTGCTGCCTGTATGTCTTCTTTGGAAGGTGAGGTGTCCTCTCTTCAAATCTTGACCATTTTTTAATTGGGTTGTTTGCTTTCTTACTGAGTTTTAAGAATTTTGTTTACATTTTGGATACAAGTCCTTTACCAGATACATGTTTTCCAGATACTTTCTGCCAGTCTGTGGCTTTTCGTTTATGTGTTTTCATTTAGCACTTTCATTTAAGTGTTTTTCACAAGGCAGATGTTTTGGTTTTTCTTTTGGAGATCATGCTTTTGGTGTTGAATCTAAAAAATCATCATTAAATCCAAGTCACCTGGATTTTCTCCTATGTTTATAGTTTCACACTCCACATTTAGGTCTGTGATCCATTTTGAGTTACCTGTTGTGAAAGGTGTAAGGCCTGTTGAGATTTTTTTTCTGTGTCGATGTCTTAATTCCAGCACCAACCATTTGTTGAAAAGACTATCCCTTCTCTATTCGGTTGCCTTTTTCCTTTGTTAGAGATCATTCGACTATATTTATGTAGGTCTGTTTCTGGGCTTTCTGTTCTTTTCCATTCTGTTAACAGTACCCTACTGTCTTAATCACTGTAGCTTTATATATGTCTTTAAGTTGGATAGTGTCAGTACTGTGTTGTTCTTCAGTATTGTATTGGCTATCCTGGGTTTTTTGTTTTTCCATACAGACCTTAGAATCAGTTTGCTGGTGTCCACTATTAATAACTTGCTGGGATTTTGATTAGAATTATGTTGAATCTAGATCAAGTTGGGAAAAAAGCAACATTTTAACAATATTTGCACCTTCCTATCAGTGAACATGGGATATCTCATCATTTATTTAGATTGTCTTTGATTTCTTTCATCAGTGTTTTGTTATTTTGCTCATATAGATCATGTCTATATTTTGTTAGATTTGTATTTATTTCATTTTTTGTGCTAGTATAAATGGTGGTATGTTCTAAATTTCAAATTCCAATTGTTCATTGCTGGTATATAGAAGAGCAATTGGCTTTTGTGTGTTAACTTTGTATCCTGCAAGTTTTCTATCTTCACTTCTGTTTATTTTTTATTCTTAATAAAACTAGTAGACTTAGCACCTTTGCTTTAGATAATCTTTTTGAAGAATTTGTAACGTTTTCATTTTATTTTTTCTTGCAGAGAATGTCTTGGGAAGCATGAGGTGAGTTATAGGCACAAATTTTAAGTAAAGCTTATAATTTATGCCTCTTCTATTGAGGATTGTTAGAAATGACAAGGTATAATTATTATTTTTTTAGTGCTTTAAAAAGTACAAGAGTTATCTGCAAATTTTTTTTAAAGATGTACTTTATTTTAGAGTGGGAGAGAGAGAGCTCATGTGTGCCAGTGGGAAGGGGCAGAGGCAGAGGGAGAGGGAGAGAAGCAGACTCCCCACTGATCAGGGAACCTGACATGGGGCTTGATCCCGAGAGCCTGAGATCATGACCTGAGCCAAAATCAGGAGTCGGATGCTCAACCAACTGAGCAAACCAGGCGCCCCTCTGCTGATGTTTAAAATATACTGTGCTTTTTGGGAATTAGCCAATGTATATGTGGTCACTATAGCATCGTTGTATTGAATTTCCCTTTTGGGAATAGAATGTTTTGCTTATTGGCATTCATTTTTTGGATTTTTTGATAGGTTACTTTGATTTTGAATATAACTATTATTAATGAAAATGTGTTAGACCTTTATGAAACTTGTTCTCAAATGATAATAGAGTCATTTCAGAAACATGGGTCCAGAAGGTTTTGTGTGTGTTGCTGATTTTCTTTTTTCTTTTTTTTTTTTTTAAGGTGAGTCCACTACCATGCCATGCTATAGGACCTTACTCTTGTAAGAGAGTATGTGGACGAACCTTAGGTTGTCAGAATCACACGTGTATGAAAGAATGCCACAAAGTAACTGAAATTGATACCTGCGTTGGCAAAAACAAGGTAATATCCTTAGGTTGAATGTATATGTGCTTCTAGTATGCTTGGAACATTTTTTTGAATAATTATGCCGTAAATATTTTTACATTTTGTTAGAACTTTTTTATTCCGTCTTGCCCTCATCCCTTCTCCTTCCTTGCCTCTCTTAATACAACCAGCTTTAACAGCTTGGTGTGTATTTCTCTTTATCTTTGTGCTAACTCATGATAATAAGCCTTTTAATGTTCTCTCAACATACTGTACTGTGTTAATACATAGGCTTTGATTTTATGCTAAAGTACAGAAATTATGTGTCTATTTAGATAGTAGTTAATAATATCACTTCCACTTCTGTTCATTTATATCTCTGGCTTTAGTCTGCAACATTTGTTCTCAGCAATTTTTTTTAAACCTAACATCTGTGATAGGCAATGTTCACAATTTTTTTTTAAATTTTATTTTATTATGTTATGTTAGTCACCATACAATACATCATTAGTTTTTGATGTAGTGATCCATGATTCGTTGTTTTCGTATAACACCCAGTGCTCCATGCAGTACGTGCCCTCTTTAATACCCATCACCAGGCTAACCTATTCTCCCACTTTCCTCCCCTCTAGAACCCTCAGTTTGTTTCTCAGAGTCCATAGTCTCTCATGGTTCGTCTTTCCCTCCGATTTTAATAAATTCCCAATCGTTCATTGGAAATAAAGTAAATAGCATCACAGATGTAGGGCATGTGTGTGTGAAATTCACTAAAAGCATTTTCTTTTTTT
>NC_138370.1:142413016-142473195 GCF_054177405.1 Leptonychotes weddellii
TTATGTTAATCCCCATACATTACATCATTAGTTCTAGATGAAGTGTTCCATGATTCATTGTTTGTGCATAACACCCAGTGCTCCATGCAGAATGTGCCCTCCTCAATACCCACCACCAGGCTAACCCATCCTCCCACCCCCCTCCCCTCTAGAACCCTCAGTTTGTTTTTCAGAGTCCATCGTCTCTCATGGTTCGTCCGCCCCTCACTAAAAGCATTTTCTAAAGCATATGAGAAGTCAACCATTGAAAGATCTCTAAAATTGCCATTATACAAGGAAAAATAAATGTAGCTAATCAAATTTTAAATGATATTAAATTTTATTTTTGAACATTTAAATTCGTCAGCACATAAAAACATAGAACAACAAAAGTATTTTCAATAGCAATAAAATATAAAAGACTCCTATTAAAACAGAGATACAGATAGTGTCCTGTTCTGAATTTCCTAGGCCATATGAAAGTTTCTGGCCAAGAAAATATAGGCAGAAATGCTTTTCATCTCCAAAAATAGTCAGGGAAATCTTTATTTATCATGAACCACTCTACTTTTTTTTTTGAACTGACATTTTCAGTTTTATTTATTTATTTATTATTAACATATAATGTATTATTTGTTTCAGGGATACAGGTCTGTGATTCATCAGTCTTACACAGTTCACAGTGCTCACCATAGTACATACCCTCCCCAGTGTCCATCACCCAGCCACCCCATCCCTCCCACCCACCTCCACTCCAGCAACCCCCAGTTTGTTTCCTGAGATTAAGAGTCTTTTATGGTTTGTCTCCCTATCTGGTTTCATTTTGTTTCATTTTTCCCTCTCTTCCCCTATGATCTCTGGCTTGTTTCTCAAATTCCTCATATCATTGAGATCATATGATACTTATCTTTCTCTGATTGACTTATTTCACTTAGCATAATACCCTCTAGTTCTATCCACGTTGTTGCAAATGGCAAGATTTCGTTTTTTTTGATGGCTGAGTGATATTCCATTGTATATATACACCACATCTTTATTCATTCATCTGTTGATGGACATCTAGGCTCCTTCCATAGTTTGGCTGTTGTGGACATTGCTGCTATGAACATTGGGGTGCGCGTGCCCCTTTGGATCACTACATTTGTATCTTTGGGGTAAATACCCAGTAGTGCAATTGCTGGGACGTAGGGTAGCTCTATTTTCAACTTCTTGAGGAACCTCCGTACTGTTTTCCAGAGTGGCTACACCAGCTTGCATTCCCACCGACAGTGTAGGAGCGTTCTCCTTTCTCCCCATCCTCGCCAATATCTGTCGTTTCCTGACTTGTTAATTTTAACCATCTGACTGGTGTGAGGTGGTATCTCATTGAGGTTTTGATTTGTATTTCCCTGATGCCAGGTGATGTTGAACACTTTTTCATGTGCCTGTTGGCCATGTCTTCTTTGCAGAAATGTCTGTTCATTTAACCACTCTACTTTTTCTCTACTTCTGTGATTGAGGAGGTTGTTATGTCCCATGTGATACAGTTAAAAACTAAGTCTCCATCCTCCAGTGTCCCAGAATGACTGATATGCCAGAGTCCCCTGCCAGGCTACATTTGACATGGTGTGTGAATAAAAAATAAACTTTTGTTATATAGAAAATTATATATTTTAAAAATATTTAATGTTTTTTTGTAGACTTCCATTCTTCAGGGAATCAATACTATTAGCAAGTGTGTTTAATGAGGAATAAGCAAAAATTTTAAGATTCATTTTATTAACTAACATTAAATTTACAAATGTTTAAGTTATTAATATGAATTGTAATTGAAAATTTCACTTGCATTGTTATTTTTTTGGTCTTTGATTTGGTGATTGTAAAGCATGATAACCTAAGCCTCCATAGTATCATTCTCGCTCATGTGCAGACATGTGAATGTATAGCTTATAATTTCTTCATCGATCCATGCTTTAATCCTTAATAAAAATGTACTTATGATAAAATGAAAAAGATATTGGAATTATAAGATCATACTAACATAATAATTCAAAACCACTTTAGTGAGAATATAGCTGCTGTATGGCTTTCCTCCTCTGGATTTCCAGAACATCAAATGAGTTGAAAAAAAAAAAAAAACAACTCACTTCAAGAGCTGATATGACACTGATTCACTGATTGGGGAATTATCTTGGATTATCCCAGCATTGCTTCATGGGTAATGGCTGTGGTAAAATATGGGTTATAAGTTATGTGCAGTTCTTAATTTAGCTACAAGTCCATCTTTATCTCCCATTCATGGAAGGCTGAGGCAGTGCAAGTGAGTGAAAATTACATTATTTGGGGGATTACTTTGCAGTCATTATAATTTATATATTAAAAATGAAATAATTCATAAACTCTTTAAAATGAATTCCTTACTGTAACATCTCAAGTGAGACCCATTAGAAAAGATCTCCTTGTATGTCTCTCTTGACCCAGATGGCTCTGGAATTCTAATGCAGTTTCTACCTTGAATTCTAGCACAGAGCCTATAACATAGCAGGTATTTAAAAGTGTTTATTGAATTGACTGGAATCAAAACTCTTTTGCTTCTTATCTCTGTTCTGGTCTCTTTCCCTGGCCTTACTGGCAGATCTCAGTCCAATTAAGGCTATTCTTACAAGCAGTGCCTTTGATTACTACCATTAACAACAAATATATCCCTATTGTCTAATTCATTGGCTGGAGTGAGTGGAACAGTGGTTAACTGGGAAAAGGTGTGAGACTGATGGCAAATGAAGTGTGTGTATTTCCCAAGCAAACCTGAGTACAAATATTTTTGAGTGACTGAAAGAAGAAATAATGAAGATAGTCTTTTCTCTTTGGGAAAAATCTGTACCAAAAAAAAAAAAAAAAGAAAAAAGAAAATATATGTACATAATCACACATAGGCACATATATTTCTTATATAATTATGTATGTGAAAGACCCTTGCCATGCAGTGTTGTCTGAGTGATGGGCATCACCTGGAATCTTGTTGGAAATGCAAAATCTCAGGTCTCACCTAAGTATTTTAACGATTGCCAAGTGATTGATCATGCACAAAAATGTTTGAGAATCACTGCTAAGGGCAATGTGTGTGATGTGTGATGTTTCATTGATTTAAAAAAAAAGAATTTTGTTATGATCATCAATCTCACTAAGAGATTGGAACTTAATTATTCCAGCCGTTAAAAACAAGGGATAATTTTGTAATGTGATAGAGGTACTAAATATTGCTACAGTGACAATCTTATTACAGTACGTAAATGTTGAACACCTTAACTTTACAAAATGTCAAATATATGTTAATAAAATGGGAAAAAAAGAATTTTACCTATCAAGATTTATTTTCCAATTTGTAAAGTAACCCAAATGTTTATTCTGCTTTCCTTCTCATCATCTCATTGCTTAAAATTAGGATTGCTGTCTTCTCTGGATTTCCAGCTGTCCTATGAATCAGAAAAAAAACTCATTTTAAAAGCTGATATGACTGATTAGGGAATTATTGTGGATTATCCCAATATTGTTCCCTGGGTTAAAATTTGTTTTCTTTTTTTTTAAAGGAGAACTGTGTAAGATATTTGACAGCCAGGCTTGCTGTATTGGAAGTGATCCAGGAAGATAGTTTAGCAAGTACAGATTTAGTAATTTTTTTTTTCATAATTGGAAGGAAGGAGCCTCATATCATCAATATAATTCTTCTTTTGCAGATAGGGAAACTGAAGGTTGTCAAGTGACTTGTTCATGATCATGTAACAGGACAGTAGTAATCAGAGAGTAGTAGTATCCGTGTCTTAACTCCCAGCCCAGTATGTTCTTCTGTTCATGTTATTTAAGTGAAAGATTATTGCAGGTGTACCACATAGCCAGGAAAAAACAAGTGAAACAGACTGTGTGTGTCATCTTTGGTTATATTTGCGTATTTTGAGATTTCTCGGCCTATCTTTCTCCTAGTCTTCCCCATTTCAGAAAGTTGTATTACCAGTTTTACCCAGTTCTGCTGATTAAAGGGAGGAACATTTCTTTTTTTTTTTTTTAAAGATTTGATTCATTTATTTGAGACAGAGAGCACATGAGAGCGGGGAGGGTCAGAGGGAGAAGCAGGCTCCCCGCCGAGCAGGGAGCCCGATGCGGGACTCGATCCAGGGACTCCAGGATCATGACCTGAGCCGAAGGCAGTCGCTTAACCAACTGAGCCACCCAGGCGCCCCAAGGGAGGAACATTTCTTGATTTCTTTCTTCATTGTCCTTGTCTCACAACATCCTTGTCAGGTTTATCTTCAAAGTACATCCCTGAATCTGACCATTTCTTATAACCTCCACCACCAACATCCTCATCCAAGCCACCATCATCTCTTCCCTAGAGATGTCTGTACTGTTCTCCCAGCCAACTTCTCTACTCCCACTTTTCTCTTACTGCATCAGCTAGATTCATCTTTTAAAAATGTAAGTAAAAAAAAAAATAAGTCAGGTGTGTTATCTCCCATTCAAAACCCATCAGTAGCTTTCAGTTACTCTTAGGATAAAATCCAGATGGCCTTATGATGGCCTATAAGGTTTTATAATGTTCTAACTTCTGACTACCTTTCCTCCCTCTTCACTCATCACTCACGTGCTCATTTCTACTTCTGTTCTTGCTATTTCTTGAATATTCCAAATTTGTTCTACGTCAGAGGCTTTGCATTTAGTGTTCTTTTCTCTGGGACTCTACATTTTTATGACTCTCTCCCTTATTTATTCTGTTCAAACATGAACTTTATCAGATAGGCTTCCTTCTTACTGCTCCTTTTACTCCCTCTTAACCTGCTTTTTCTTTTTTCAGAGTATTTATGAAGACATTCTATTATGTTCTTTACCTCCCTCACTTAAATTTAAGTTTCTTAGGTCAGGGATCTCTCCCATTTTGCATATTCCCAGCATGTGAATAATTCCTGGCATATGATGCTGAAAGAATGTAGAATAAATTAATGTACTTTTAAAAATAAAAAATAGAAATTATTTTTAGAAGAATGTCTCATAATTGAAACACTTTTTGTGTTTCTACATGTCAAAATAGCTTAGATTTTTATTGACATAGTCCTACATGTCAAAAATAGTTTAGATTTTTATTGACATAATCACTCTTTTGTAATCATGGCTATACTTAGGAATGATAACAAAATTTTTAAACTTTAAGACTTAGTATCCCTGTCTGTAGCTCTCTTACTTTATCTCATGTATGACATGTGAAAATAAGTAATAGCCTGCAATAATAATTTTTAAACTTCTTTAGTAGGTAGATGGTAGTTAAATTATTAAATTCCTAGAGCAGAGATGTGCCTTGTTGAGTTACATTGAAATACATGTATTTGTAGGGCGCCTGGGTGGCTCAGTTGGTTAAGCGACTGCCTTCGGCTCAGGTCATGATCTTGGAGTCCCTGGATCGAGTCCTGCATCGGGCTCCCTGCTTGGCAGGGAGTCTGCTTCACGCTCTGACCTTCCCTCCTCTCATGTGGTTTCTCTCTCTCAAATAAATAAATAAAATCTTCAAAAAAAAAAAAAAAAGAAATACATGTATTTGTAAAAGTAATGTAATTTTGGTTCATTGAAGTATGTTAAAACATAAACTGCTGGTCATTCTCCTTTTTCCCCTTTATGCATGTTTCTCTTTGGCAAGGTGAGAGTAGTGTCTCCAGAACATTGCATGCTTTGGGAATTTTTATTTATGTATTAACAGAGTGTTGATTTCTTTAGTTTGATGGTGATCATGTTTGTTGGGTGGAAATGAATTAACAGTGTTTTATTTTGGGGTGCCTGGGTGGCTCAGTCAGTTAAGCATCTGCCTTCGGCTCAGGTCATGATCCCGGGGTCCTGGGATCGAGCCCCGCATTGGGCTTCCTGCTCAGCGGGGAGCCTGCTTCTCCCTCTGCCTCTGTCGCTCCTCCTGCTTGTGCTCTCTCTCTTTCCCTCTTTCCCTCTCTCTCAAATTAATAAAATATAAAAAAACAGTTTTATTTTGTTCTGCTACTGACTATTCTTTAGGAACTAATTTACATTTTTAGTAGGAATACTCGCAATCAAGTACAATTTCAAGATGAAGCAGTTTGATTTAATGAGGTTTGTAGACATAAAACTCTTTGTGAATAGTGGTCATATTGATAATCTTGCTGTTCTTCATTTTGAATATGTATTTTTTTATTTTGAATATTTTTAAGAGTGAAACCATTTTTAAGAGTGTACCATTTTATTAACTGTATTCCTAAGAGCTGCAAAAGTACTTTCTTTTAATGGGATACATAAATTTTATAATTTTAATATATGGAAATGTTAGACTTCTGTACTTAGATGATTTATTTCCTTACTACCTATCAGGCTGGCCCAGAATGCCTTCAGTGTGAAGAAGGGTGCTCTAAATCACGGCCTCTGGGTTGTCCCCATCCATGTGTTTTGCCATGTCACCCTGGAGAATGTCCTCCTTGTGTTCAGATGCTTAGAATAAAATGTCACTGCAAGATCACAAGCCTATATGTGGAATGTAGGTAAGTGGACTGAAGAAATATTCTTGTTTTACTATAATTATTTTTAACTAGTATCTTTTCATAATTCAGAACCCTATAAAGAGTACTTCAAGGAACATTATTCAGTGTTGCCCGTAGATGTTAGAAGACTAGATTTTCCAGAAGGGACCTGAAGAAAGAAACGTAGAATATTTCACCTTGTAAATACAATTAAAAGACAATACAATTCAAAGACAATTCTGGGTTTTTTTCCATTTGGGGATTCTGTATAAGATTTTTTAAGGAAAAAGGTTGTATCGCTGCTTTAAAAAATATAGAAACATTCGAATAACAGTGTCAAACTAGAATTTTGTTGGATGAAAAGTTGAAGTGCACATAGTTATTGAGGCATAATTTTTAAATTACGGACTTTTATTATAAATGTAGCTGTTACGGCATTTGTCATAGTACGCTATGACTTCTATATTTCCTTTACTTAAAAAATATGTACACTTAATAAAATGCATGTTTTTGCTTGTGGATTATGTGGAGGGGAAAAAAATTCCCATTTTTTTCTACTTAATCACAATCTAACATAATTTACTAACTTGTTCAGCTTCATTCACCCAAGTTTGTAAAGTGGGCTCTTTGTAAGTGTATTTTATTGAAGTTAAATTTGGGAATATGACTTTGTTTCTGATTTTTTGAACATAAGTACTTTTTGAGAAATGCCTGTTAATATTAAATTTTCTTAAAGATTTTATTTATTTGACAGAGAGTGAGCGAGAGAGAGAGCACATGAGTGGGGAGGGTCAGAGGGAGAAGCAGGCTCCCCACTGAGCAGGGAGCCCGATACGGGACTTGATTCTGGGACTCTGGGATCGTGACCTCAGCTGAAGGTAGTCACTTAACCAACTGAGCCACTCAGGCACCCTTAAATTTGTTTTTGTCACTTATACTCTAGGCTCATGTTTTCTTAAATTGGAAAAGTCAAATTTCATTCTTTTTAAATATGAAAATTGTTTTGTTGAAATTTTAAGAATAAAATATTACTTTAGCTTTAGAAGTTTTATAGGGAAAGTGAAGATGGCAATTTTGCTTTATTAATGAGGGATACTGAGGAAAGAGATTTTCTTTGGTCTTGCAGGGCCTGAATTTCCCTTTCTTACTTCTTTTTCCCTTCATCATACCGTCTCCAAAGGGTGAGTTTACTTTTCTACCTTCTTGTCCAGAGTGTTGCCTTTCCAAGATTGGCTCCTTGATTCCTGTACACTTTTTAAAGTTTCTTCCCATAGTTAGTGCTCTGATCTACCAAGATTTTTCACATCTGGGTGGACTTTCTCTTTTTGGTGTGATGTTAGCTCAGTTACCCTCTTCTCTTTTCTGCTCAGTTTTTCCAGAACTCTCCTGGTTCTCTGAAATGATTTGCTGAGGGAGCTTGAGAAATAGCTCTGCTATGAATTGGTATTTATTTTTCTACTTATAGGTAATTTTGAAATTTGTAGAAATTTGTATCTTCTAGTTATTTGGAAGTTATGGGATTTGAGTGATTTTATTAATGAGCTGAATGATTTTTAGGGGGGATGTGTGGATATATATGGATTGAGGTGGCTTCCATTACTACAGTTGTCTGGAGTTCCTTTTTCCTTTCCTTGAATACATTTGAAGTGTGTGTTTTTCAGCAGAATACACATTCTTTTCAAGTGTACATGGAACATTCTTCAGGATAGATCACATATTAGGTTACAAAAGAGGCCTCAACAAATACAAAAAGATTAAAGCCGTACCATGCACCTTTTCTACCACAACACTATGAAACTAGAAGTCAACCACAAGAAAAAATCTGGAAAAACCACAAATACATGGAGGTTAAAGAACATGCTACTAAACAATGAATGGACCAACCAGGAAACCAAGGAAGAAATAAAGAAAAAAATACATGGAAACAAATGAAAATGAAAACACAATGGTCCAAAACCTTTGGGATGCAGCAAAAACGGTCCTAAGAGGGAAGAATATAGCAATACAGGCCTACCTCAGGAAGCAAGAAAAATCTCAAATAAACAACCTAACCTTATACCTAAAGGAATTGGAAAAAGAGCAACAAATGAAGCCTAAAGCCAGCAGAAGGAAGGAAATAATAGAGATTAGAGCAGAAATAAATGATATAGAAAAGAAAACAATAGAACAGATCAATGAAACAAGGAGCTGGTTCTTTGAAAAAAATTAATAAAATTGATAAACCTCTAGCCAGACTTATCAAAAAGGAAAGAGAAAGGACCCAAATAAATAAAATCACAAATGAGAAGAAATAACATCCAGTATCATAGAAATACAAACAATTAGAGTATCATGAAAAACTGTATGCCAACAAATTGAACAAACTAGGAGACATGAATACATTCTTAGAAACATATAAACTATGAAAACTGAAACAGGAAGAAATAGAAAACTTGAACATACTGGTAACCAGCAAAGAAATTGAATCAGTAATTGAAAAACTCCCAACAAACAAAAGTACAGGACCAGATGGCTTCACAGGAGAATTCTACCAAACATTTAGAGAAGAGTTAATAACTGTTCTTCTCAAACTATTCCAAAAAATAGAAAAAGGAAGGAAAACTTTTAAATTCATTCTATGAGGCCAGAATTACCCTGATGTCAAAACCAGATACAGATATCACTAAAAAAGAGAACTACAGGCCAATATTCCTGATGAACACAGATGCAGAAATTCTCAATAAAATACTAGCAAACTGAATCCAACATTAAAAAAAAAAAAAATCATTCACTGTGACCAAGTGGGATTAAATCCTGGGCAGCAAGCGTGATTCAATATTCACAAATCAATCAATGTGATACATCACATTAATAGGAGAAAGGATTAAAACCATATGATCCTTTCGATAGATGCAGAAAAAGCATTTGACAAAGTACAACACTGATTCATAATAAAATCCCTCAACGAAGTAGACTTAGAGGGAACATACCTCAATGTGATAAAGGCCATATATGAAAAGCCCACAGCTGATATCATCCTCATTGGGGAGAAACTGAGAACTTTTCCTCTGTGATCAGGAACAAGACAGGGATGGCCATTCTCACTTTTATTCAAAATAGTACTGGAACTCCTAGCCACAGCAATTAGACAACAAAAAGAAATAAAAGGCATCCAGACCGGCAAGGAAGAAGTCAGACTTTAACTATTTGCGGAAGGCATATAATACTCTATAGAGAAAGCCCAAAAGGCTCTACTCAGAAGGCTGCTAGAACTGCTAAATGAATTCAGTAAAGTCAAGGATACAAAAATATACAGAAATCTGTTAGCATTTCTATACACCAATAATGATGCAACAGAAAGAGAAATCAAGGAATCATTCCCATTTACAACTGCACCAAAAACCGTAAGATACCTAGCAATAAACCTAATCAAAGAGGTGAAAGACCTGTACTCTGAAAACTATAAAACACTGATGAAAGAAATTGAAGATGACACAAAGAAACAGACATCCCATGCTCGTGTATTAGAAGAACAAATATTATTAAAATGCCTATATTACCCAAAGCAGTCTACACATTTAATGCAATCCCTATCAAAATACCACCAGCATTTTTCACAGAGCTAGAACACTTAATCCTAAAATTTGTATGGAACTACAGAAGACCCCCAGTAGCCAAAGCAGCCTTGAAAAAGAAAAGCAAAGCTGGAGGCATCACAATTCCAGACTTCGAGTTATATTACAAAGCTGTGGTAATCAAAACAGTATGGTACTAGCACAAAAATAGACACATATATCAGGGGAACAGGATAGAAAACCCAGGAATGAACCCACAAATATATGGGAAGTTAATCTTCTACAAAGCAGGAAAGAATATCCAATGGAAAAAAGACAATCTCTTCAACAAATGGTGTTGGGAAAACTGGAAAGCAACATGCAAAAGAATGAAACGGGACCACTTTCTCACACCATACACAAAAATAAATTCAAAATGGATTGAAGATCTAAATGTGAGACAGGAAACCAATAAGTCTTCGAAGAGAACACAGGCCGTAACTTCTTTGACATTGGCAGTAGCAACTTCTTACTAGATGTCTCCTGAGGTAAAGGAAACAAAACCAAACAAACTATTGGGACTTCATCAAAATAAAAAGCTCTGCACAGCAAAGGAAACAATCAATAAAACTAAAAGGCAGCCTATGGAATGGGAGAAAATATTTGCAAATGACATATCTGAAAAAGGGTTACTTCCAAAATATATAGAGAACTTATAAAACTCAACATCCAAAAAATGGATAATTGAATTACAAAATGGGCCAAAGACATGAATAGATATTTTTCCAAAGAAGACCTACAGATGGCCAACAGACACATGAAAAGATGCTCAACATCACTCTCCTCAGGGAGAGGCATACCAAACTATAATACCATAACTATAATGAGATATCACCACACCCTGTCAGAATGAAGTCAACTACACAAGAAACAACAGTTGTTGGTGAGGATGTAGAGAAAGGGGAACCCTCTTGCACTGTTGGTGGGAATGCAAGCTGGTGCAGCCACTGTGGAAAACAGTATATTCTCAAAACATTAAAAATAGAACTACCCTATGATCCTGCTATTGCACTATTAGGTATTTACCCAAAGAATACAAAAGTACTCATTTGAAGACATACATGCACCCTGATGTTTATAGCAGTTCTACAATAGCTAAATTATAGAAACAGCCCAAATGTCAATCAACTGATGAATGGGTGAAGATGTATATGTATATACAATGGAATATTACTCAGCCATAAAAAAGAAAGAAATCTTGCCATTTGCAATGACATGGTTGGAGGTAGAGAGTATTATGCAAAGTGAGATAAGTCAGCCAGACAAAGACAAATACCATGATTTCACTCATATATGGAATTTAAGATAGAAAACAAGCAAAGGGGGGAAAAAAAGCAAGTGGTAAACCAAGAAACAGACTCTTAACTATAGAGAACAAACTGATGGTTACTAAAGGGAAGTGGGTGGGGGGATAGGTGAAATAGGTGATGGGGATTAAGGAGTACACTTGTGATGAGCACTAGGTGTTGTATGAAAGTATTGAATCACTATATTGTACACCTGAAACTAGTATTACACTGTACATTAATTGGAATTTAAATAAAAACTAAAAAAATCATGGTGCGATACAACTACGTACCTGTTAGCATGGCTAAAATTAACAAGACAAAAAAAAAAGACAAAAAACTGACAGTATTAAGTGTTGGAGAAGATATGGAAGAATTAGAACTCATACACTGCTAATATGAATGTAAAATGAAACAGCCACTTGGAAAAAGGTTTAGCAGTTTCTTAAAAAGTTATACGTCTGCCTGCCATATGATACAACCATTCTATTCCTAGGTACTTAACCAAGAGAAATGTATGTCCATACAAGATTTGTACATGAATGTTCATAATATTTTTATATGTAATAACCCAAAACTGGAAATAACCCAAATGTCCAACAGCAGGTGAATAAACAAGTGGTAGGGGGTGCCTGGGTGGCTCAGTTGTTAAGCATCTGCCTTCGGCTCAGGTCATGATAGCGGGGTCCTGGGATCAAGCCCCGCATCGGGCTCCCTGCTCAGCGGGAAGCCTGCTTCTCCCTCTCCCACTCCCCCTGCTTGTGTTCCCTGTCTCGCTGTGTCTCTCTCTGCCAAATAAATAAATAAAATCTTTAAAATAAACAAACAAACAAATGGTAGTATATCCATACAATGGAATAAATTCAGCAATAAAAATAAACTATTGTTGGGCGCCTGGGTGGCTCAGTTGGTTGGGCGACTGCCTTCGGCTCAGGTCATGATCCTGGAGTCCCGGGATCAAGTCCCGCATCGGGCTCCCTGCTCAGCGGGGAGTCTGCTTCTCCCTCTGACCCTTCCCCCCCTCATGCTCTCTCTCTATCTCATTGTCTCTCTCAAATAAATAAATAAAATCTTTAAAAAAAAAAAATTAAAAAAAATAAACTATTGTTATTTGCAATATCATGAATGAACCTCAAAATGTGAAATCTCAAGATTTCAGTGAAAGAAGCCAAACAAAAAAGACTAATGCTCTATGATTTGATTATGTAAAATTCTTGAAAATGGAAGTTAATCTATACAACAAAAAGCGTATCAGTGGTTGCCTATCAGGTGATGGGCAATATAAAGATATTCCAAAGGGACACAGGAAACTTTTGAGGGTGATGGGTATGTCCATTATCTTGATTGTGGTGATGGTTTCATAGGTGTAAACATGTCAAGTCTTACCAGATTTTCCACTTCAAATGTGTACATTATTGTGTTCTGCATCATACCTTAATAAATCTCTTTTTAAAAGGCCTCCAAAAACATGAAGTGTATGTATTTATAGAGAATTCTTCAGACTCAGTATTCATTATGATAATTTCATTTACTTTCAATTCAGTGAATTATTTCATATTACCTTTTTAGTTCTTTTCTGCTTCATGTAATTTCTTCTATAGAAATTAGATATAAGAGATACAGGCGTTGGAAAATTAGTTGATTCCTAATTATAAAGTGAAAGGAACAAAATGATATTAAGTCTTAAGTTTCTTAAGTTCAGAGGTGAGCTGGGGTGCCTGGGTGGCTGAGTTGGTTAAGCATCTGCTGTTGGCTCAGGTCATGATCCCAGAGTCCCAGGATTGAGTCCAAGGATTGAGTCCCGCAGTGGGCTCCTTGCTCAATGGGGAGCCTGCTTCTCCCTCCTCTACTCCTCCTGCTTGTGCTCTCTCTCTCTCTCTCAAAGAAATAAAATCTTTAAAAAAAAAAAGAAATTTCAGAGGTGAGCACCATACCTGTAAGAATGAAAATAGGAGTTTTAATAGAGCCATATAAAGACTTTGTGATATTATTAAGTGAATTTTTGCTAAGAAAATTGCATATGTTACCTTAGAGTACATTTATGTTAATTTATACATATACTTAAGGTAATAGTTTTGATGTTAGTTAGGCTAAACTTATGGTATATTTTGGCAGTTATGTCTAATAAAGGGAAATAAAAGCAGGAAAAGAAAGAATCAAAAGTAGAAGAAAGATAATGGGAAGAGAATACTGACCTACATATGATAGGGATCTTAAGGGTGTCACTAGTTACTGACATGCGGTGTCTATTGTGATTATATTCAACTGTCTGTGACAAAGTAGTTTTATTCCTTGGTGTTTGTGACTTTACCTGAATTGCCCACCAAGCAAATAGAAAAGCACACAGACTGATCTAAAATGATCAAGTCTAAAATGAATCCATTTCTAACATTGATAGCTTACAAACCAAAAAAGCTTTCCTAAAATAAGCTTACTAAATTCTTCAATTCGAAGTAATTTTTTGTTGTTGTTCTTTAAGAAACAAAACAAACAAGCATAGGGAAAAAAAGAGAGAGGCAAACCAAGAAACAAGACTCTTAACTATAGAGAACAAACTGCTGGTTACCAGAGGGGAGGTGTTTGGGGGTGGGGGGGATGGGTGAAACAGGTGATGGGGATTAAGGAGGGCACTTGTTGTGATGAGCACCGGGTGTTGTATGGAAGTGTGGAATCATGATATTGTACACCTGAAACTAATATTACAATTTATGTAACTAATTGGAATTTAAATAAAAATTCTAAAAAAATCTGGGTGAGCATTTTCTGTGTCAGTTTTTTTTTTTATTTTTTATTTTTAAAGATTTTATTTATTTATTTGAGAGAGAGAGAATGAGAGAGAGCACAAGAGGGGGGAGGGTCAGAGGGAGAAGCAGACTCCCCGCTGAGCAGGGAGCCTGATGCGGGACTCGATCCTGGGACTCCAGGATCATGACCTGAGCCGAAGGCAGTCGCTTAACCAACTGAGCCACCCAGGCGCCCTCAGTTTTTAAGTAATATATTGAATCATTAGTTTTTAATCTTTTATGTAGAAGCTTTAGGAAGGTGATAGTTATGAATAATGATTGCTCTACAGGGGAAGATAATATGAAATTTTTTTTTTTTTAGATTTTATCCATTTAGGGCCACCTGGGTGGCTCAGATGGTTAAGCGTCTGCCTTTGGCTCAGGTCATGGTCCCAGGGTCCTGGGATGGAGCCCTGCATCGGGCTCCCTGCTCAGCGGGGGGCCTGCTTCTTCCCCTCCCTCTACTGCTCCACCTGCTCATATTCTCTCTTTGTATCTCTGTGTCTCGAATGAATAAATTAAAAAAAAATTTACCCATTTATTTGAGAGAGAGAGTGCACGAGGGCACGCAGGGGAAGGGGTAGAGGGAGAGAGAATTTCCAGCAGACTCTGGGCTGAGCGTGGAGCCCCACTTGAGGCTTGATTCCCTCACCCGGAGATCATGACCTGAGCCAAAATGAAGAGTCAGATGCTTAAGGGACTGAGCCACCCAGGGACCCCTTAATAGCAGGACCTATTAAAGGCCAGGCACAGATGATATTTTGTGTTTTATACTTCCTTTTTGCAGTGATTGCCCTTTTGACATTTGATTTATTGGTAATAGATAAAGGGCTGGAAGGTTTCAGTTATCAGACCAGGTAAGGAATTTGAAGACAGTTGTTACAGATGATACACAATTAAAATATTTTTCAAGAAAAAATGAAATAAAACAATTTTATGGATATGTTGGAAATTATTTTTAGAGAGATTATGCTATAAAATGGACTTTGGTTTGAATGTCATCACAACTTCCTCTTATTTTTAGAAAGATAACCAAAGCTGATGTAAATGAAAAGAACCTCCTTAGTTGTTGCAAAAATCAGTGTCCTAAAGAGGTAAGCTTTAATAGAACCTTTTAAGTTGTATTTCTTGGGCATTGTTTCTCTGGATTTTCTCTTTTCTTCTTGGTCTTCTTATTTTGGGTCTTTTTTGAACCTGCTAGAAATGTGGGTCCAGAGAGGAAAATGTGATTGATGTCTATAAAAATGTAATATATACTAACTGTAGATGTACATCTCTTTATGAAATTTTGGGGTATTAGAACTAGGAATGACTCTTTGAAGATTTTTTAAAAGCAGTTTTAAAGATAGCTTATATACTTTATATGATAAAGTATTGACCTAATGCTTACCCCTCCATCCCTTAGAATATAAATAGATAAAGAACTGTGTGGGTCATAGGCAGTTAGGCAGTAAATCCATAGTAGGATATTTAAAAAGCATATTTGTGTGTGTGTGTGTGTGTGTGTGTGTGTGTGTGTGTGTGTGAACTTTAAGGTTCATTATTATCTTGAATTAATATAAAGCACTTATATATAAAGTTTTATTTTTAAAGATTCTGATGCTTGTATATGCATTGTATTTGTACTGAAAGTATCAAAAATAGTTTAGAAAAATTGTTCAGAGTATAAAGTTGTAAAAAAAAACCTCACTGGTGATTTATCTTGGTGATAATTTGGAAACCAAAGTGGTCTATCTGTGATTGGTCAATTTATTTATTTATTTATTTATTTTTAATAATTGGTCAGTTTAAAAGTCAGAGTATTTCCTTTGTTGTTGGAGATACGGCAGTGACAGTGATTTGATTTGGTTGGACATTTATAAAGGAAATCCTTTTGACTTACAGATGTACTAACAGTACCACTTTAATTTTAATTCTTTGTCTTTATGCACTTATCTCTCATCCTCTTTAGAGTCAGGGAGAGATGATGACGAAGCCTTAAATATAGTAGTCGTTCTCTTTGATTAAATAAAAACAGAAATTAATGCATAATATGCCTTTTTGTTAACAATATTTCCTTTTTTTTTAATAACATATAATGTATTATTTGTTTCAGGGGTACAGGTCTGTGGTTCATCAGTCTTACACAATTCACAGCGCTCACCATGGCACATACCCTCCCCAATGTCCATCATTCAGCCGCCCCATCCCTCCCACACCCCTTTACTCCAGCAACCCTCAGTTTGTTTCCTGAGATTAAGAGTCTCTTATGGTTTGTCTCCCTCTCTGGTTTTGTCTTCTTTCATTTTTTCCTGTTTTAACTAAAACTTTGGATGCTTTTTATGGATTTCTGTTTAAGAACTATTGGAAATTGAATTGAGTATTTTAAAAGTTATGTAAGATTATTAAAAGGGAGACCATTTCAAGCAATAAATGATTATTTTAAGAACCCTGTCTTTATTATATAAGTGAAACTAAGGGCATTGGGATATTTCAAATTTAATTTTCTGATTTCTTCAAATCCTGACTTCTTCCTTGTTAAAATAAATTTTCTTCTGTCCAAATTCAGATTCCAGGTAATAAGTAGTTGAGAATGTTACATTTTTAATGATTCAGTAACTTCGTATGAGATTGTATTTCGAAATAACAAAATTAAATTCAGGGATTGCTAATTTGCAGTTTAGCATTTCCTTGGCTATGATTCAGTTGTGATAATGTTACGACATTTGGTGGGACTAGATGAGTGATCACTGTTTATATAAAAATTAGTTTTCCATGCTCATGATTTTTGGACTCTAGGCCCATCTGGAGCCCTAGTATTGCTGGAGTCTCCTTGGGCTCTCTTGAAATAAATAGACTTAGTTTGGGAACAATCCAAGTAGCTGTTATAGTTCGAAACAGTCTAAGAGTGGACAGGTGAATATCCTTGTGTCTAATAGAACTTATTCTAGTTTATGGCCTCTGGACATTGTTAAGACTACAGCAGTGCTTCTCAAACAATCAGTTCAAGGGCTTCTTAAAACAGATTAATGGGCCGTGCCCCAGAGTTTCTGATTTTGAGGGCCTGGAGTAGGGGCCCAAGAATTTGCATTTCTAATCTTATATGTGATAGTGATATTGTTGGTCTGGCATTACGGTTTTGAGACCCACTAAGCTATAGAATGAAGTCATACTTAGGATCAACCAAGAACTGTGTCATTTGAATCTGCAGTGGGTATCTTATACTTGGAGTTAAGGTATGGGATTATGATAAATTCTGATGTACTGATAAATTCTTGTTTACTTTCTCCTTCCTTCCCCATACTATAGATTTCTTGGGGGCAGGCACTATGTCATATTTATCCTTGTATCCAGCCCCTTGTTCCCTGTTTGTACACAGTAGGTGGTTGGTAAATGTTTGTTTGAATGTGAATGAAACTGAACTGTGGAAGTGTTATAGACATATCCTTCTAGCTCCACTGATGCTCTCATATATACTCTGTATATCTTCTGGACTGGTTTGAATTTAACAAAAAGAAGATTTAAGATACCATGAAGAACTGCACCTTTAAACTGTGCCCCACATATACAATTCTACTTTTAAAAATTATTTCTGAATTTGGTTTTATCATCCCTGTGAAGCTTTTCTTCTTTTTACTTGAGCAAATTATTTAATGTGTCTGTAACTCAAAATTGTTCATGTATAAAATGGGGGCAATAATACTACTCACTTCTGAGTGCTGAGTATTAATGAGTTAAATGTAAATGTCTTAGTGCTATATATGTGCTAGCTATGGTGATGATGGGATGGGTATTTATCCATAAACAGTATTGTTTTGCAAGCTCTCTATAATTATTTTTAAAAAGCTTTTTTTAATTGTTGGGATTAAAATGGGACATTTTGAACTAGATAGTATTGGTTCTTGGTAAGGTGTTTGAAATGACATATGCCCCACGTGTTAGCAGAATGATGTTAAGGGCTGAGTAGAGTAGAAGAAAACCATCCCACGTTGAGTGGAAAGAGTAGGACATCTCATCTTTAAATGAATATCAAGGTTGGATGTTTTAGAAAAACCTCTATTTTTTGGTGTGAAGTCTGTAATGAAGATACAGTCATTATATATTATGCATTTTAATCAGCTTCCTTTGGAACTGCTTTTCAGCTCTTTCAGAATATAATCTGGCTTTTGAGATAACACATACTTGCACACCTGGTTTTTTTAAACAATGAAATTACTACCTACTCAAAAGTACGTAATACATACATGGACAATTTAACAAATAGTTAAAAAGTCAACACCATATAACTTCACCCAGGTCAAAAAATACAGTATTGTTGCATCTCAGAAGTCTACCAAAGTCCCTGTCTGGCTGTGGTTCCCCCCCCGCCCCGGTCCTATTTGTTACCTCCATCTGCCTTTTATAGTAACTATTTCCTTGCTTATATTTATGGTTGTCACTACTTATATTTGTATCTGGAAACAACCTTGTTTGCTTAATTTTATACTAAAAGTTCAAAAGTATGAACTTGTGTGACCTTAGTTTGTTCTTCATTATGTTTGTCGTGTTTATTGCATGTGGCTATAGTCTTGTTTCCATTGTACGAGTATACTATGGCTTATTGTATTTGCTTTACTCTGGGTAGATATTTGAGTTATTTCCAATTCCAGACTCATACTTTATTCCAAAATATTGCTATGAACATTCTTGTTTGTGCATTCTAGTATATGTGTATATAGATTTCTCTAGGCATATAGTGGTGCCATTGCTTGGTCATAGGGAATGTATAATTTCAGCTTAATGTCATATTGATTTCCAAAATAGTTGTACAATTTACTATCAGTAAATTTTCTAATTTACCGCCAGTATTTTAAAGTTCCTGTCATGACATATCCTTGCCAACACTTGGTATTGTCAGAGTTTTAAATTTTTGCCAGTCTTGTTACATTTTGTTATTTTAATTTACATTTTCCTGATTACTAGTGATTTTTAATACTTTTTCAGGATTAATGGCAATATTTTGGTCTCTGGGACATATATTGGATACCAGCATAGTATACTTCTGGATGAATTT
The DNA here is from genome assembly GCF_054177405.1 of Leptonychotes weddellii. NCBI lineage: Eukaryota > Metazoa > Chordata > Mammalia > Carnivora > Phocidae > Leptonychotes > Leptonychotes weddellii. Next base: position 142,432,190 of record NC_138370.1, read on the forward strand.
CAGTTCTCCTTGTAAGCTAGAGTAATCAGTTTCATTAACTTATCACAAAAAGAAGATATATTTGGAGGATATTGGGGACCAGTTCATAGACTCTGAAGGAAATGCTGTACAGCAAGCTTTGGGAAGAGCAGAATCTGGGCAGCCCCCAGGGGCTTGCCAGCAGGAGCTCAGGGGGCTCTGTACTGAGAGGACTGTTCAGACCACCACCTCTTTCTTTTTAGTTTTCAGATTATCAGGAGAGAAGATCTGATTGATCTCCTTAGGTTGAGGGGCTCCCTTGGCATAGGCAGCAAAAGACAGGGGACTAGAACAGATAGCATAGCCATGGCCATGAGAAAATTGTGATGAGCCAGGTAGCCATCCCAATTTATGTCTTCTGTATCTTCTACCAGCAGTGGAGGTGAAAGGCATGGAGATTCATGGAAGAATTGTTAGATGGGGTAACAGGATCAAATGCAGTATTCAGAGAAAAGATACATTTTGAAGGCAGAAGATTCAGTTAGAGACAAGAGAGACTTTCAAGATGGTAGTGAAATTGTGAAGAGTGACCATGAGGTCTTTTAGGAGGCAGAAAGATACAACATCCAGACCAGTGGTTTGTAGCTTTTCATCAACCCCCAACATTGAAAAGATAGAACATTATAGCCATGATTCTGTGTAATTTCAGAAAGATCTTTATTGATTGTGACAGGCTTCCCTAGTCACTTTCCCCTTTGGAATTATTGATTGAAAGTAAAGTAGAGTGGTTAATTACTTTTAGAGAAGATGACTGATGTAATTACCTCACAGGTTAAAGAAGGAACAAGAGACTACAGAGACATGTTTTGAGAAGAAGAGAGGCTAGGTGGTCAGCTGATGCTGAATGTTTGTCTTCTTCGTGAAGTCAGGCTAGAGGCACTGGCAGGAATGAAGGTGGGAATGAAGTTGAGGAGACAAAGACTTTAAACAGCCCTGTGAGGCAGGTATATGACAGTGAATAAATATTGAGCTTATTAAGCAGTGTTCGGGGCCTCGTTAGGTGTAGAGAGAAACAAAACTGAAGTGGTCCAGGAATGCTAGTGTGGAACTCATTCTAGCAGCTCAGCCCTATGATGGGATTGATGAAAATGTAGTCTGAGTGTCCAAATTTAGTTTTGGTATGAATGTCTCAGCTAAAAATGAAAGAGCAAGAAATCTAATTGCACACTAGAGAGACACTAAAGGCATTGGAAAAAACTTGTGAATTTTTTTAAAGTGAGTAGAGTTAAGAGTTGGAAGGATCCATCTACTGAATCATAAAGATCAAAAGTTGGAGAATTCAAATGTTTATTAAGATGCCTACTATTTATAAGGTGTCTTTGTTAATGAGTATAAGAGACACAAAGAAATAGACCATTGCCCTCAACTAACTTATTACTTTATATAGCTAAATATTTTATAATAGCTAAATATATCAAGCACATAAAATCCTCGCAACAGCTATACAAAATTCTGTTACTCTGTTCCCAGTTTTATATGTGAGGAACAGAAAAGTTGGGGGGCTTGCCCAAGGTTTCACAGTTGGTAAACAGGGAAGCTGGCCCTCAGTTGCAGGCAGCCTGACTTTGGAATTTAACCAGTAACTCATGGTATCTTTTATTCCCAGTCTGGTTGGAGAGACATATCTCTGAGGTGTCTAAGCATTTTTTTTAAGTTTAAGACCATACAAACAATGTCACAATAGTTTAGAAATATATTTCTTACATAATTACTATTATTTGTTCAAATATAGGCAAACTGCTTTCATGCTTCTATGGTGATTTAAGCCATTTCTTGAAATTTGGATAAGATTTGAATACAAAGAGGGTCAGAACGTTTCATCTGAAAGCTTGCCTGGGATAAGAAGATAGTAAATAAGTAAAGACAAGGAGCCACCTAGATATCATGGCAGTTACTGAGTTCGTTTGGCTATCTGTATATGTTTTGATATATAGTAGCAAAGAGAAATGATTTAGATTAAAAGGCTAAGCAGTTGTATTACAATACAGTGCCTTAAGGACAAGGAAGTTTTCTTTCTTTCTCATATAACCATACGGGGAAGGTAGATGTTTTGTCACTGTGCTCCACGTATTCATCCAGGAACCCAAGTAAGCCAGGCAGCTCTGCTTCTCTTTGACACATGGTTTCCGTTATTGCTCTAAATGTCATCATTTAAAGCACATTGAGAAGGGAAGGACCTGGATGTGTGCTCTTGAAATGCTTTAAGGCACAAAAGCACTTAATCTTATATTCCATTGGCCAGAACATAGTCACATGGCTATAACTAGTCATAATAGTGATGTTCCACTCCAAGATACACTCTTGGAGTGGAACTGGGGAGAATATGTAACATTTCTGTGTAATTAAAGTAATTTATATCTAAAAGAAAAAGTTGAAAAATTAGATGATTATCCAGGGTTGATTGACCCTATTGTAATAGACTCTCTCTCAAAATAGTTGTGGAGGAAGGGGAGTTTGCAGAGTCTGACTAGAATGTAAATATGATTGCCTTATTTTGGTTTTATTTTAGCTTCCTTGTGGTCACAGATGCAAAGAGATGTGTCATCCTGGTGAATGTCCCTTTAATTGCAACCAGAAGGTAAAACTTAGATGTCCTTGTAAAAGAATAAAAAAGGTAAATATTTTAAGTTATTGAAAATACTTTTTTATGTAAAAATTTTCTTTGTGTTTTGGTAGTTCTTTGGCTTTTTGCCTTTTAAGATCTTATTTTTTAGAATTGTTTTATTGTTAGCCTGTTTCTGTAAATATTTTAAAAATCAGCTTTGTTTGGCAATTTAGTTTTCTGTAATTTATTCATAAAAGAACTTTGTCTTGTATTGGAATCAAGTTCAGTGCCCTTTTTTGGATAGAATCAATATGCTCTAGCTTTGAGGTCTTTGTACAAGGAACACAATGTGAGTAATAAAGTGAGTTTCATGGTTTAAGAAATGGTCTGGAATTAACCTTTGTTGCTCTTGTTTATGAAACAGTTTTTGCCAGCAGTATCGGGTTGTGAAAACATAGCCTTAAAGAGACTTCACATGCATAGCCTTATAAAATTAGAAATTAACAAACTTGGAGAGAATTCATTTTAAGATAGAGGTAATGGAGGATTAAAAGGGCAAAACTAATGATTGGAAAGCTCGACGGAAGCAAACTGCACACCGTTCATCTAAGCTTACAAAGGAAGAGGCTCACTGTTGTCCGATGTCAGTGGCTGGGTGGTCTTGTTTTCAGTTCTCCTTTTCCTTGACTTCCCTGTTCACACTGTCCACCTCTGATTTTTGCTATCTTGGTTAAAGTTGCACCTCCTTTTTTTCTTCATGTTCTTACAGTCATCCCCTAAAGCTAGTCTTTTTCTTTTCTTTAAATTCACTCTTGTATTCATCCATCCAACAAATATTTATTGAGAATCTTTTGCTTTTACTGAGGATCTTTGCTTTTCATTTATTTTCACAGCTTCTGTTCACTTCCTAGGATAGGTAACTTCTGAATTTAAATGTATAGGCCTGACCTCTTCTGGAGTTGAATCCATAGGTTTTAGATATTTAAATTGGACCATCTTTTTTTTTTTTTTAAGATTTATTTATTTATTTTTTAAGATTTTATTTATCTGAGAGAGAGAGAGCGTGCACGCATGTGCAGGGTGAAGGGCAGAGGGCTGAGCAGGGAGCCCAACGCGGGACTTGATCTCAGGACACCGGGACCATGACCCGAGGCAAGAGTAGACACTTAACCTACTTGAGCCACCCAGGTGCCCCTAAATTGGACCATCTTTATGTGAAAATCAATGCTTGGTCACGCCATTTTAATCTGAGATGTCTCTCAAATTTTCTCTCATCTCATGTTACTGTCCGAGTGTGGTCACCACCCACTAGAACTTTGGCAACAGCTCATTCTTGGACTTTAAGAATAGCTTCATAACAGATTTCCTTGCCTCCAAGCATAATAATTACCCTAATCTAAGTTCTTCAATGGTTCTTCATCACTTATGGGAAGAAATATGCATTTAAAAGAAACACGTATGCATATACAGACTTGGCATTCAAGAGAATCTATGATGGTACCTTTGCCTGCTTGTCTCCGCTCTCATTCTCCAGCAGTCATCCTGTGACTCTGTTACTTAAGTGCCCTAACATATATGCTATACTCCCTTTTAATCTGTGGCAATGTAGACATTCTTTCTTTTCTGTAAAATGCCAAGTTTTTTCCCTTTACTGTTCCGTTTACTAGAATCCTGCTAGTACTCAGTGCAAGCATTTCCTTGTTTGGGAAGGTCTTCCTTCCCCTGACTCTCTTGCGAAGACTTAGATGCTGTTTCTGCTTAGTTTTCTTTATTCTAGGTTCATGACTAAAAGCTTTGTGATTCTAGGGATGTCTGTAACCTTGTTTTCTCATCCATAAAATAGAGTTTATATGTACATTTATTGAAAGGAATGAAAGAGGTAATGCTTATATAGCATTTAGCACAATGATTGTTAATGTTTAATAAATAATAGCTGCTACTACTTACCACATTATTATGTTATTTTTCTTATCGTATCCCCTGTCCTTAGCAAAATGCTTTTCATGTAATAGGTGCTCGATAAGTACCTTGGAATGAGGAAGGGTAGGGTCCCTCTTTCAGGCTGATAGACTTAACTGCAAACACAATATTTATTTTTGTCTTTAATGTTTGTATATGTTATTTTTTCTTTGTCTGGACTATCCCTGGAGGACTCTGTTTATAACAACCTCAGCCAAAAATGAAGAACTAAAGTGAGGAAAAAAACCCTCTAAATAATAAAATTCCATGCTATAAAGTGTTTTCATTAAAGTATGTGTACTTTGCTCATAGGATTGATGATCACATATCTTAACTCTGGTAAATGTAAACTAAAAAAAAATAGTATCTGAGAGTTTGGTAAGAAAGGAGAATTTGATATAGATAGGTACACTTAGAGCAAAAGTGATATCTGGCAGCAATAAAAAGATAGATAAAACATCTACAAAAGCAAATTCTAGGACTTTAAAATAAGGACCACTTATTCGAATAGTTCACAAATTGATTATAGGATTGATGTCACATCATCAAGAAAAGAGTAGATTAGGTTTTTATTGTTTGACTAAGGAGGCATTGAAGTGCAAACATAAACTTTAGACCAATTTTAAAAAATTTTAAAACTTTTTAAAAAATTAAATGGTTGAGAGGAAAATTTGTAGCTCTCCAGAAAATTCTCTAGAACTGCATGAGTTGGTAGCCATTAGCCACATATTGCTGTTTATTTATTTGAATATTTTTTAGCTTTATTGATGCACAATTGACAAAAATTGTATATATTTAAGATGCACACATGGGGGCACCTGGGTGGCTCAGTTGTTAAGCATCTGCCTTCGGCTCAGGTCATGATCCCAGGGTCCTGGGATCGAGCCCCGCATTGGCTCCCTGCTCAGCGGGAAGTCTGCTTCTCCTTCTCACACTCCCCCTGCTTGTGTTCCCTTTCTCGCTGTCTCTCTCTCTCTGTCAAATAAATAAATAAAATCTTTAAAAAAATAATGCACACATGATGATTGTGTATACATACACACTGTGAAATGATCACAGCAATCAAGCTAATTAACATTTACCACCTGGTTACCATTTCTTTGTGGTGAGAACACACTCTACTCTCTTAGCAAATATAAAGTATATAATACAGTATTATTAACTATAGCAAGCATGCCATATATTAGATTCCTCAGAACTTACTCATTTTATCACTGAAAATTTCTACCCAGTGACCAATTTCTCCACATTTCACCTCACCCCTAGCTCCTGGCAATCTCCATTCCCTTCATAGCTTTTCTAATTTTTTAGATTCCACATATTAGTAAGATCATACAGTATTTGTTTATCTATATCTGTCTTATTTTACTTAACCTGATTGTCTCCATGTTCACCCATGTTCTCTAAATGGCAGGATTTCCTTCTTTTTTGTGGCTAAATACTATTCCATTATTGGTAGATAGGTGGACAGATCACATTTTCTTCATCCATTTATCCACTGATGGACACATACCTTGTTTCCATATCTTGGCTATTGTGAATAATGATGCAGTGAACACTGGAGCACAGTTATTTCTTAATTTTTTCATTTCCTAGGTATATATCCGAGAGTAAGACTGCTAGAACCTATATTAGATCTATTTGAAATTTTTTTAAGAAGCCTCCATACTGTTTTTCATACTGGCAATGTTAATTTACATTCCCACCAACACTGTACAAGATTTCTTTTTTTTCCTATATTCTTGTCAACACTTGTTATCTATTGGCTTTTCAATTATAGTTATTCTAACAATTGTGGGTTGATTATCTCATTGTGGTTTAGATTTGCATTCCGTGGTGATTAACGATGTTGAGCACACTTGCATGTATCTATTGGCACACATACAGCCAAATTTGAATTTTAATGAATCAACATGAAATAGTAATAAACATTTCCTTGATTTCACTGGCCACATTTTGAGTTTTCAGTAGCCGTGTGGAGTTAGTGTTCCTCCTTTGAATAGCACAGATGTAGAACATTTTTATTGTCTCAGAAAGCTGCGTTGGGTGGTACTACTCTGGAGCATTTTATAGCACAAAACAATAAAGAAAAATAAAGAATGAAAAGGAAATTGAAGCCAAATTGATAGTGGCTCTTAGTGAATAATTATTAAATGGATGCTTTAAATTTTATGGTATTCACTTTTTTCCGTTAGGAGTAAATAAAGGAATGATCACTGTTTGAATCAAGACATTTAATACTTGTAACCATATCATTAAATATTCATGAACATGACTTTTAAATAATATGCATAACCTTAAACTGTCAGATATTTTGCTTTTTTATGGCATACAGTTAGGACTCTGAGGACTCTAAAAATCTTTTAAAATCAAATTTTTAAAAAAATGTTATTTGTAGGAATTGCAGTGCAACAAAGTACGTGAAAATCAGATTTCAATAGAATGTGACACAACATGCAAGGAAATGAAGCGGAAAGCATCTGAGGTAATGTCATGTTAAATGTCTTTTTTTTTTTAAAGAGAGATAGTGTGAGCGAGCACGGGGTTGGTTGGGGGAGGGACAGAGGTTGAGGGAGAATCTCAAGCAGACTCCCCACTGAGCGCAGAGACCGACACAGGGCTCAATCTCGCAACCCTGAGATTATGACCTGAGACAAAATCAAGAGTCAGATGTTTAACCAGCTGAGCCACTCAGGTGCCCCAAATGTCATTTTTAATGTGCTAATTAATGGCCTTTTCCTATTTATTTTGTGCATTACTTTATGTGCTTATTACAAAGAACTCAAAATCTCATCTTTTTTGCTTTTATAAGAAAGCCTATTTTTTTCTTTTTTAAGATTTTTTATTTATTTGAAAGAGAGAGTGAGAGAGAGAGCATAAGCAGGAAGGAGAGGGAGAAGCAGACTCCCTGCTGAGCAGGGTGCCTGAAGTGGCGCTCAATCCCAGGACCCTGGGATCATGACCTGAGCCGAAGGCAGTCGCTTAACCAACTGAGCCACCCAGGCGCCCCAGGAAAGCCTAGTTTTACAGACCTATTTTGAATCCCCAAGTGTGCTCTTTATTGTCTAGTGTGTACTAGATTTTCTTTCCATCCTTGTACCACCAGTTAGTATATGTGCTCCAGAACATAGTTGTTCATCTTAATGTTAGTGTAAGCCTCCTGAAAGTTAGGTTAAAATAATACAAAGTAAGGGGCGCCTGGGTGGCTCAGTCATTAAGCGTCTGCCTTCGGCTCAGGTCATGATCCCAGGGTCCCAGGATCGAGCCCCGCATCAGGCTCCCTGCTCTGCAGGAAGCGTGTTTCTCCCTCTCCCACTCCCCCTGCTTGTATTCCTTCTCTCACTGTTTCTCGCTCTGTGTCAAATAAATAAATAAAATCTTAAAAAAAAAAAAAAAAGACAAAATAAGATTTTGGAATTCTTTGCTGTTTGGGTTACCTCTAGTGTCACTATTTCCCTCCATCAATCCAATTAATGAATAAACTCTTGATTTTACTTAACACTAAGGATTCCCTTCCAGATAGAGCATTTGTGGAAAATGGTCAATTTCAACTCTAGAAAAAGAGTGGTATTTAATAATTTATTGTAGACTTAGTATGGTAACTCAAGAGAAAAAAATCAGTTTTAACACTTTCATTTTGCAGTTTTGTAATTCTTTGAATTGTAATCTCGTATCTATTAAGTTGTTAAGCTGAAATGTTTATATAAAGGACAACACTATCCCTCCCCTCACCTCACAGTCTGTTAGAACCTTGGTAACACCTCAGTGTAACATTTTACATGTCTTTAGGTAATTTCCAATATAAAGTTACCAAAAGTTGTTATGGGTTAGTGGATCCTGGATGGGAAGATGTTAAAATTCTAAATAAAATTTGATGATTACAATGTTAATTCACTTTTAAATGTCTTTAAACAGATAAAAGAGGCAGAAGCCAAAGCTGCTCTTGAAGAGGAAAAACGAAGACAACAGGTAACTCAACAAAATATTTATGTCTCTTTGTATCATTGTTAGTTTTTATGCAAACACAAGGTATATTCCACAGATAAACCGGGAGCCAGTCAACTGTTCCCTGGACTGAAAATAATATAGTTCCTACAAAATGAAAATTAGCCACTCACTCACTTCAGTTCAAGTATACTGAACCTCTGAAAAGGCGTGAAATCTTGTATAGTCCCAAATTTACTTCCTTGCCAGGCTCATCCATTCCTTACTGATAAGAGTTTTAGCTCCTCCTTTGGTTGGTGGATGGGGGTTGGAGTGTGGCAGCATCCGTTTTAAGGCATCTCCTGGAGCCCATGTCTTCACTCACCTAAAAGTATTTGAGTTCTGTTTTGCTGACTTGCAGATGGTCTGTAAAAATGAGTGTTGTTTACTAACCAATGCATTTACTTTAACAATATATTGCCTTATTTCCCTTTTAGATTCCTATTAGCAAGATTATTATCTGTTCTTTGCTATATATGAGATAACTACATTCCTGGGGGCGCCTGGGTGGCTCAGTCGTTAAGCATCTGCCTTCGGCTCAGGTCATGATCCCAGGGTCCTGGGATCGAGTCCCGCATCGGGCTCCCTGCTCTGCGGGGAGCCTGCTTCTCCCTCTCCCACTCCCCCTGCTTGTGTTCCTTCTCTCACTGTGTCTCTCTCTGTCAAATAAATAAATAAAATCTTTAAAAAAAAAAAACAAAAAACAACTACATTCCTGATATCCTGTTTGCTCAAATACCATATTGGTCATATACTCCAAAGAGTGGTTTAACTTTCTAATAGTGACATATAATTATTTGTCAGTTTGCATTTTGAGATGTTTATACTTAGCAGGAAGGGTATATTATATGCAAACTGTTGTCTTTTGAATGAGGAAATTACAATTTGTATGACTTCGGGGGAGGACATTGGAAACAATTTAGGTAGCAATAAAGGTGGGCTAAAATGACCTCTGATATTATATGGTTCTATAAAGTTGATTTGCCGAATATTCCAAAATAAGTTATCAGAGCTATTACACTAAAACATGGATTGACTGGAATCCTGGGAGATTAACTTATTAGGAATAGTTTAGGGTGAACCTTCTTCCCCTTTTTATAAACCATTTGGATGGAAATTTTAAATATATTCCCTATTTACTGACCTTTTAAACAGAGTGTATGGAGCATAATTTAAACTATAAATGATGACTGTGGGTCATTATTAAAGCATTAGTTATTTTACTGTGTCAGTTCTCAAGTTTGGCTGCTTTTAATGTATTTTGATCTTGTTCTCCATTTCAACAACAACTTGAGAGTATTCTGACATCTTGGTTCATTGAAGAATGCTTCTTTGTGTTAAATTAAGTATAGGATTAGGGCATCTTCAAATGTGGTTTATGGGCAAAGTAATGGATATATTAACTGAAGTTTGTACAGTTGACCCTTGAATGACACAGGTTTAATCTGTTTCAGCTGTGCGGGTCCACTTTTGTGTAGCTTCTTTTCAGTGTCTACAGTACAGTCCTGTAAATGTATTTTCTCTTATGATTTTCTTAGTAACATTTTCTTTTCTCTAGCTTACTTTATTGTAAGAACACAGTATATGATACATACAACATACAAAATATGTGTTAATCAACTGTTACTGGTAAGGCTTCCAGTCAACAGTAGGCTGTTGGTAGTTAACTTTTGGGGGAGTCAAAAGTTGTATGTGGATTTTCGACTGTGTGTGGGGTCAGCACACCTGACCCCTGCATTGCTCAAGGGTTAACTTATATTTCCTTCTGTTAAATAAACAATTACAGAATCTTGCATGGATATTACACATATATGTTTTAGTTGATGACTGTCATGTTTTAGTTACGATGCACTGTAGTATATCATGTTACATTATCCTGTATAAAGTTAAGTAACTTCTTAACAGTAGAATAAAAATCCACATTTTATAATAAGTATCATCCAGTTATCCTTTTTTAGGACCAGTTTTTATATAATTCTGCTTTCTAAAATTGTCATTTTGTTTAAAGCATGGAGCATTTTTCCCCTGAAGAATTTCTGCTCTGTTTTTAAATATACTTGATAAAGATAATCTGGAAGTTTTTTCCCCTACTCACTTGAATTTCTTTCATACAAGCCATTAATGTTTATTATCAGCATTGTAAAAAAACTAGAATTATAGGTATTTTTATCTCACTGGGCATCTCTTAGTACTTGCTAGAAGCTGTATATTATAGAAACCCAACAGATTAATGGTGTTGAAGTATAAAATTAATGTCTATATTTAGGGCACCCTGATTTAATCAGATGTTTGTATATTTAAATAGTGTCAGGGGCGCCTGGGTGGCTCAGTTGGTTAAGCGTCTGCCTTCAGCTCAGGTCCTGATTTCAGGGCCCTGGGATCAAGCCCCCTGGTCATCATTGTCATCCAACTTCCTGCTCAGTGGGGAGTCTACCCCTCTCTCTCCCTTGTCCCTCCCCCCCCCCCACAACCCAGCTTATGCTCTCTCTCTCTTTCTCAAATAAATAAAACCTTTAAAAAAACTAAAAGTAAATAAATAGGGATGCCTGGGTGGCTCGCTCTGTTAAGCGTCTGTATTTGGCTCAGGTCATGATCCCAGAGTCCTGGGATCATGTTGGGCTCCTTGCTTGGTGTAATGGAGAGCCTGCTTCTCCATGTGCCTGCTGCTCCCCCTGCATGTGCCCGTGGGTGCGCTCTCTCTCTCTCTGACAAATAAATAAATAAAATCTTAAAATAAGTAAATAAATAAAAATAAAAATAAATAATGTCAAAGTCAGGCTTACGGTCTGAAATAATCTCTTTTGTTACTCCCCCATTTCCCTTTCTGCTTACCTAAACTGAATTTGTTGAATACAGTCTGTAATGGATAGAGTTTTTTAAAAAAATCAAATCACTGTATTTATTACATACCATTACTATTAAAACATTTGGCACATTGATTTATTTTCATCTGGAAAATTTCAAGTCAATGTATGTATTGAATTTAATAAAAATGATACTGTTTTGGTTTTTGATTTAGGCTGAACTGGAGGCTTTTGAAAACAGACTGAAAGGTCGTCGGAAGAAGAACAGGAAAAAAGATGAAGTGGCAGTTGAGCTAACGCTATGGCAGAAATACAAATATTATCTCCTTCCAGCGTGTACAGTTGTGGTTTTAGTGTTTGCATGGTACATAGTCCATGATGTGGCTTAAAAATTTTTGATCTGTTAATATTCCTCAGATTGGATTTAGAGAAGTTGTTCATTCTGGAATATTAGGAAGTGTATACTGTAGAACATATCTATTCACATTCATCTCTATATTTTCTTCCAGCTGTTGTTAAAAGGACAGAATGTTAAGCTTTATCTTAATTAGCATACTAGAAGTGGCAATATAACATTTTTAATAGTAAAAGCATGACTGAAATTGTAAAATATCTCGTAAGCCACAGCCAGTGGCCGGGCAACATGTCAGTTGTTCATTGTGCTTCCTTGTGTTAACATAGTTGTTTCACTTCCTATTTCAAACCAACTTTCTTTGCAAAATTAAGATGAAACTGAGCCATATGTGCAGCAAAAGGAATATGTCACAATGTTTTCGTTACTTATTAAAAGGTACTTTTCTTGATCATGTAACTTTGTACTTTAATTATTCTCTAAAAGACCTCTTAAATTGTAACATGAAGCTATACAATTAGATTCCAGAAATTGGTTTATTAGTGAGGAATTTTTATCAGTTATTGAAATAAATTTTTATGTAGTAGGTACCTCAGAGGAAAATATAATTGTTTTTTAAAAAAAGCCAGGCTAGATTCCTCACATGTGGCTATTTCTTGTGTAAGAAGCATTTAACTGAAGTTTGGCATGTTTTGTAAAACTTGTATGTGTCTTTTCAAAGTAATAATTAAAAAACCTGGTATATATGAGCAATAGATGCTGAGCACAGGGCTTATGAGCTTTATATACTTATTCTCATTTCTTCTTACCATGATCCTGTAAGTAGATTTCAGCTGGAAGTAATCAGTTCTTATGAAAACAAGCTGATAGAGAAATATCAGTAAGCCAAATCTGTTTGAATTGTCATTTTAAATGGTTTTGCTATTTAATTTTTGTATGATTAATGTTTTCATTAAAATTTTTCATACCAAATTTGTAACCTAGAATATTTACTATTATCTAATAGTAATAAAATTATAGTCAGGAGCCTATAATTTTAGGCTAGGTGTTAATATCACTGTATAAAATCTCTAATACTTGATGCAAAACATAATTATTGATAGACACTAAAAAGTATAGAAGTATGTTTTAAACAGAAGTACAAAGAAGGATTTCTAAACTTTGCTGACTTTAATGCAAAAATTTTTAATGTTCTGTTCTTTCATCTAGTGTTAGCTAGTGTCTAAAATGAAAGGGCAGTCATTCCTTTCATTATGGTATTTGTGTTTTGACTTCAGGTTTTTTTCTTTTTTACCTTTCTCAGTGTTAGAGTACCTGGGTTGTGTTTCAGAAGCTCCAAATTAGAGCTGCTACACTCAAGTCATTTCCTTACTCTAAAATGAGTATTAAAGACTGAACAACTGGGTGTCTACCTGGGGAGCTGTTTTCATGTATCTCAGAATTTCAGCCTAATAAACAAGCCTGAAGCCTGTTTCCTATCTGTTTGTTGGGCTTCTGTTCTGGCTAGTTTTCTTTCTAATTTGTGGGGAAGAATTTAGTGAGCAGAGAGAGGAGATTGAATGAATGAATAATAAGCTGTTTACTGTTTTTTATTTGCTTCATTAATTTACCTAAAGTTACACACTATTTAATCAACAGATATGTTTCCTGTGTGATAGGTATTTTGTAGGTACTAGAGATAACCCCGATCCTTTCTCTTGGGAAGCTGGTAAGGAGCGGAAGATCGCAGGCAGGAAGTAGATACTCAATAAAATAGACATCCTTTCATGTGTGATAAGTGGTGTTTAAAAATGAAATGGTACAGAAAGTGATGAAAAAGGGGGTGAAAGGTCACTAGCAGCTTTAGATTGGGAAATCCCGCTGAGATGGGGACATCTGAACTATGACCTGAATGGCCTCCATTTGAAGATCTGAGGGAAAAGTCCATGAGGGAGGGAAAGTAGCAGGTACCAAGTCCGGAAGCCCCACAGACCATGTGAGGAATTAGGGTTTATTCCAGTCAGAGTGGGCGGTGTTGGAAGATTGTCAGTGGGGAATAGTTGCTGTCCTTAAGATGACTGGCTGCTGGCTGCTGGTGGAGACAAGACTAAGGGGCAGGGGAGGGAGGTGGGTTGGGAGCAGCCCAGGCTGGAGGTGCTGCTGAGGCTGGGCTCCAGTTCCCCACCGCCCTTGAATGCCCTTGAATGAGTAGCAGGTGTGAGGAAGCCCTGGAAACAGCTGTGTGAGAGTGGAAGGGGAGTGAATGAGACAGGATAGAGGAAATAAGTTCTTTAAGGTCAAAATGCAGTTCAATTGGGCCTAAATATGTACGTGAATTTGATCTGAGGGAAATAAAGCAGTACATTTTGGCCTTTTTTGCTTCAATCTGAACCAGTTAGAGAAGGACTGAAAAAGTTACCAAATAGCCACTAGGAATGACACAGATAAAATTGTGAATGTGATGGCCTTATCAAACTCCTCCTTACTTTGTGTCATTGTAAAAGTTGGATGAACTTACTATTTGAAATTTGGGGCATATTTATGTTGAAATCTTTAGTTTTTCAGCTTAAACTTTTAGGGATTGATCAGCATTTAGTGTTTCTGTTTCAATTACTTTCCCTATTCAAGTCCAAATTAAATTAAGATAATCTCAAATAAATTGGTATAGTCTTTGCTGAAATTGCCAGAGGAATTTTATTGAAGCAAAACATTGAACACATTTGCTTTTTGCAAAGAAGTCTGATGCTTGAACTTCATGGCTATGAATGTTAAAAATTTTAAACACAGATAAATATCTGTTGTAATGTTTAAAGATGACGTAAAGCACTTTTGGCTCTTCATGTTATTTCAAATGACCCAGGTATCTCCGGCTGTTACATTTGCCCATCCCTGGGTGTTAGAAAGTGAGGCAGATGTTTAAGCTCTGGAGCTAGAATTGATGTAGGGCAGCTTTGTGTCTTCTCTGGTCTGCAGAAGTTGTCCTCTGTATTGAGTGGCAGTGATTAGACCACCCTAAGCCATGGGCCTTAGAGTCTACTTATAAGTTGGTGAGCTGCATAGAGGGAAGAAGCACCCCCTAGAAAAGATGTGAATTTGGGGGTGGGGAGAGGGAGGAGCTGGGAACCCTTCAGCTCTCCAGAAACTCTTAAGGGACAAGAGACCAGGTGTCCACCTGGAAAACCGTTTTCTTTTTTTTTTTTTAAGATTTTATTTATTTATTTGACAGAGACACAGCGAGAGAGGGAACACAAGCAGGGGGAGTGGGAGAGGGAGAAGCAGCCTTCCCGCTGAGCAGGGAGCCCGATGTGGGGCTCGATCCCAGGACCCTGGGATCATGACCTGAGCCGAAGGCAGACGCTTAACGACTGAGCCACCCAGGTGCCCCACCATTTTCATGTATTGCAGAATCTTGGTCTGTTGAGGAATTTTAGATCTCCTATTTGCTGTGCTGCCTCTCCTGCTAAATTTTCAATTAATGTAGGGGCATGTATTTATGTGGTACTGTGAAGAATCACCCACATACAACCTGAAATTCCACAGTCTAGATTCATTTGAGTGAAAACACTTTTAGAGAGACCTTCCCTTTTCACCATCATCTAGCCATCCTCTATCTTAACAGTATTTTTTCCTCATAGCACCATACCTGTCATTGCATTATGTATTTGTTTATTGTCTCATCTTCTTCACTAGAACGTAAGCTCCATGAGGGCAGGAATGCAGTTTGTTTACTGATGTAACCCCAGAGTGGGCATGCCTAGCCACATAGTAGATGCTGGTATTAGTTTTCTCGGGGTACCATAGCAAATTACCACAAACAGAAAGGTTTGAAACAATAGAAGTTTATTCTCTCACAGGGCGGGAGGTCAGAAGTCCAAAATCAAAGTGACAGTGGGGTTGGGTAGGTTCGTCTGGACACTGAAAACTGTTCCATGCCTCTCTCTTAGCTTCTGGTTGTGGGCGTCAGTCTTTGGCTTGTCCTGGCTTGTAGACATAATCCCAGTCTCACGTCCATCTTCATATGACCTTCTTCTCGGTATCTGGGTTCTTTTCTGTCTCCTATAAGGACATTATTTGTATTTAGGGTCCACCCTGAGCCAGTATAATCTCATTTTAACTAATCACATCTGCAAAGACCCTATTTCCAAAGGAGGAAGGTGACATTCTCAGGTTCCAAAGGGACATTAAATTTTGGGGGCAGAAGAGGGGCAGTATTCAACCCACTGCAATGCTCGATATTTGATGGACGGATGAATGAATTCACAGTGTAATTCTAGGCTGTAAACTCCTTGCGTATTTTTCATTACTCTCTTAGTAATCGTGCTGCAGAAGGTAGGGTTTAACAGGTCAGTCTGGTCCCAGATTGCTTGGGCTCCAATTCTGGTTCTGCCACTTCCTAACTGAAATCTCGGGCAATTACTGAACTACTGTAAGCCTCAGTTTTCTCTTGTAAAATAGTGACATTAAACGTTAGCTATTTTTTGTCTGCAACTATTTTAAAGCACTTTACATTTTTAAAATTCTCACATAGCCTGTGTATTCGCATTTTACAACAAAGGAAACTAGGTTTGTTTCAAGAATTAAAAATAGAAAATAGGGGCGCCTGGGTGGCTCAGTCGTTAAGCGTCTGCCTTCGGCTCAAGTCATGATCTCAGGGTCCTGGGATCGAGCCCCTCATCGGGCTCCCCGCTCCACGGGAAGCCTGCTTCTCCCTCTCCCACTCCCCCTGCTTGTGTTCCCTCTCTCGCTGTGTCTCTCTCTGTCAAATAAATAAGTAAAATCTTCAAAACAAACAAACAAAAAAACCCAGAAAATAGGTAAGTCACTTTGTGAAGTACTTGGAACATAGTGCTTAGAAAATCTTAGCTATAATAATGATAAATGTGACTTAATCTCATAATTTTAAGACCTCTGTTACAAATTGATTCATGAATCAGAAAAAGAAACCTTGTTGTGAACTGAGGCACCTCAGTTATTGCTCACATGGTCGCTGTCATTGGGGGTGCACTATTCCTGGGAAGACCAGGCAGAATGCTGGCCAAAGGCAGGGGCATTTCGACAAATGGCAGTAAGGGACCCTGGTGGGGGAGGGGAACAGCACTAGGTGTGTGAGGACACTAAAATAAAATTCCTTTGGAACTTTCGCTGGGCCAATTCTTACTAACTTCTTCCCAAATGACTGTTCTGGTGTATTAGAGGAGAGGATTGTGTCCTAGCAATGTATTCAGTAAACGGAATGTCTACACAGGCTACTTTTAACATATGCAGAATATTTCAGTGTGCAGATATGGGTATGTTTTTTTCTTCTTTTAAACTGAAAAAAACTCTCCCCTCCCTACAACAGGTAAACTTCCAGTTTGCCTGTTTCTTGCTCTTTAATATTTTTAAAAAGCCAGCATCTTTAGATCACAGCTAAAAAGTTTACATTCTAAATTCCACATTATTTTCAAGTATCTTTCCATAGCTTATATATGTGTACATTTGCTTAGTGTATTTATTCTACTAGACTGAAAGTTCTGTGAGGGCAGGAACTCTTATTTTGTTCATCTGGCAGCTAGCAAATCCTAAATGAGTATTAGTTGAATGAGTAACTAAGTAAGTCATGGGGTAGCATCTCTATCTTAGCTACTGCTTGCCTATTATCATCCTGGGACGCTGGCCGCCTCTTTAAAATATCTCTTGTTCTCAAATTGCCTTCATTTGTAGTACTAAGCACTAAATAGGCCTGTAATATATGTGACCAAAGTTTGATCTCTAAAATCACCCTTTTCAGAGGTATATTCACAACCTTTAAGTTGATTTTTCCACAAATCTCTTCAAGGTTTGTATTTTTTCTTTTAAATTATCTAATTAGCTGGATATAATGCTAGACAATAAAAATTTCAAAAGGCTAGAAACGTTTCTTGTGAAATTAAAATATTTTAAGAAACTAACTGATGGTTGTCACTTTAAGCTGAAAAGCAAATGTGGCAAATTTTTAAAAAGGAGTAATTCAGATAGGTCATTGAAGATTACTGTGGGCCCTCTGCATAGTCAAAGTACTTTGGATATGTTAGGAGACTTCTCACATTTTTGTGATTTCTTACATTATAAACCTTTGTTACAAAGTATGTAAAAATAGATGTTTACTCTCACGCTAACAATACTTCAAGTATTCACTCTGGTGCATTGATAACGAGAACTAGTTGGGGTTTTTTTTTGCTGGAAAGAAGTTTAAGGAATTCTTATTTTACACCAGCAGTGTAAGCAGCTTTAGTTCTCAGAACATAGCATAGTTGTGGAAGAGAGAGGGACGCTTGTCTACCTACACTGGCGATCTCAAATCCACTGACGTAGATACTTTAATTTCACAGTTCTGGTAGCACCTCCACCAGAGGGCAGAACGTGGAAGGGAAAGGAGGTGAAAAATTCATACTTGCCTTCAGAATGCCTGTAGAAACACTGAGGGGTAAATCCCACCCTCCTTTTGCAAACTGAGCTAACTGGGGCTCAGATCTGCTCAAGGTAGACCTGGCTGAATAATCCGCTAGGCTCTTCGTTTTCAGGCTGGTGTCCCTGCAGTAGTGATGAGGTCTGATGAGGCAGTATTTTAGTAAGAACACAGGCCTGACATTCCACTGCTTCCAGGCATCCCAGCTCAGCACTTGGCTAGCTTAGGCTGGCTACTTTGGCTCCCTAAATCTTTCTCATCTCTAAAGTAAACATAATAATAATACCTCAGAGAGTGGTTGATAGAACTAAAAGAGAGAATGCACATATGGTACTCAGCACAAAGCTTGCCACAGATACCAAGAGCTTAATTGTTGTGAATTATGATAAACTTGTCAGATGCTGGATTTCAGGTCTGATGTTTGGAACACTATTTTACTATACACATGCAATATTTCTTACTTTTTCATTTCAGAAACAAAATACTGATTTTTCTCCAATTTTACAAATGTATACTCCCCCGACCCCAGCAATAATATTCAAGGGGCAGGTACCTGATACATACTTTGTTGACTATGCATGGCCTCCACCAGAAAAATGGAGATGGATTTATTCAATGACCTCATGAGTCATTTTTGAAATTTCCATTAAGATCTTGACTGAAGTTGGATGAAAACTCATTTCTAAGAAAAATGCAATGTATTCTCCTGCCCCCTTTCGCCAAACATGTGACAACTGTCTTGGGCTTCAAATGGTAAAGTAATCTTTACCGTTGTAAATACTTGCAGTTCCCTCCTTGATGTGTCTGGAGAGCCAATGCTAGTGAATGACAGAAAAGTGGAATCGTTGGCCTCTCAGTTGCAGCCTGTGGATTCCTCCCTAGGAAATTGCCACCTAGGTGTATGGAAGCAGCCTGAGGTTCTCCCGCATTCCTGGAGCCTCAGCAATGTCTCCGTTGTCTTGCAAAAGCCGTTTCTTCATGTAAAATGTAATAGAGGGCAAGTTTCTATTTGCCTAATGCAAATAATGCCGGCCTTCGAAACGTTAAATCTTTTTTTTTTTTTTTTTTGAGAAAACAAATTTGGCCTTTAATTGCCAGTGCCTGCCGTTATTTTGATTTTTACTTGGCTAGGCTCTGGCTAAAAGAAAATGGTCTAGGATGGGACAAGGAGATTTTGGCGAGCCGAGAAGTAACTCTTTTGCTCCCAACTACTCTGTCTCCCACAGCCCAAACTTTCAAGTTTCATCCTTTTCTTGCTGCCCTCGAGGGGCGTAAATTTGGTGGGATGGGGGAAACAGGCAGTCCGCTTGGCTTTCCCTCTGCCCCTGGAGAAGAATTTTGAATGCAAAGAGGTGGGGTTGCGGAGGATCTGTCCTTAAGGGCTCTTAAGGGTTGGACCCAGAGACGGGAGTGAAGGGAGGGAGTGGTCCGCGGGTGGGATCTGTCGAGCAGACAAAATGTGGGGCCCCTGCCCCTTGAAATTTAACTTGTCTCTTACTGAGTGAGGAGCAAGGCGTCCCTAGTACGCCTCGCCCCCCAGCCCATCCCTCGCAGGGCACGAAGAGGAGAGAACAGCGACCAGGGTAAGAGTGGGCAGAGGAAAAAGCGAGACATGTTCTCCAGCAAACAGCCCCCTGCCCTGGCTCGGGAAGAGCGCTACCGTCCAGCCCGGGGTCCGGAGCAGGTAAGACCCACGTACAGCGCTTGCCCGCAAACAGGTCGGCTGACCTCTCAGTCCGGTTGAATTCAGGGTCAACCCCTCCCTCCCCTGCGCCCTCGTCCCTCCGTGCCACCTTCCTCCCCCGCCGTCGGGGAGCTTTCGGCTTCCCCAGCCCGGCGCTGAGCTCCCTGCAACCTGTCCTCGGGCGCAGGATCCTCTACGGGGCGCTCAGCGTCCGCGACCCTCGCAGGGTCACGGGCAGAGTTTCCTTCAGCGTCAGAGTCGGGTCGGCCCGGAGACCCCGCTCCCCTTGGCAGGGGCGCCGCCACGTCTCCCACAGAGTCCCTCCTCGGCCGGGCGCCCTGCGCACAGCGAGTGGACTGGACGGCGCGCGGGCGCCGGCGGAGCCTGCAGCAGGAGCCGTCGCGACCGGCCACCCGGGGGTCCCCCGCTTCCTCGCTGCGCCAGCGTCGCGGACGCCCGACCTTTGCGAGCACGGCGCAGCAGCCCCGCCGTCCCCAGACGTAGGTCCGCTTTCCAGCTGCGCGCGTCTCGGTCTCCATCCCTCTCAGAGCCCGGACTCGCGCTCGCTTCCCCCCGCGACCAGCTGGTGCCTGGAGCTCGCTGGCCCACTCTGAGCGTTGGCACCCCATAACCGGTCCCGCTTGCAGCGTGCCGGGAACTCCCGCGTCCCCAGCGCGCAAACTTCGTCTTGGCGCAAATCCGCGGGGGCACACGGGGCGCCAGCCTCCGGGGGGCGCAGGTTCAGAGCTGCTCCGGGTTTGGCGGGCTCCGATCGCGTCCTGGAAAGGGACAGCGCTGCCCTTAGTTCTGGAGAGGAAAGGTAGGGAAGAGCATCACGGACGGTCCTCACTGGCCTGAGTCCCCAGGAACAGGGTCTGATTCGCGCCTGCCCTTCTTTTGCGGTGTCAGGAGGGTCCCAGAATCCGCTCACTGCCGCTCGGTCCCGGCTGCGGGCGGGGACTCTGCGGGCTGAGCGGGCGAGAGGAAGGTGGTGTCGTGTCGGATCCTGTGGGGACTCTTCCCCAGCTCCCGTGGCGGTGGATGGCGGTGCCGGCGCCTTTAGCACTGCGGGTCATTCCCAGCCCGAGCCCCGGGCGCTGCGAGCTGCGAGCTCGTCGGGAAAGCCGCCGGGTTGGGCGTTCGCAGGGAAGCTGTCCTCGCAGTTCATGAAGTGGAGCTTTCCTCCCGCGGCAAACCTCTGAGAACAATGCGCCACGAAGCCTAATTCATGTATAAGACTACGTACGGCGGCTTCTATATGCACATTTGTAGTTTGTAGGGTCTTTTGGTTTTGTTTTTGTAAAGGAATTTACTGATGGAAACAAAACTGCTAAGGAATGCCAGACTGCTACCAGAAAGGGAGCGAAGTCAGGATCGTTGTCCAAGAACACACATTTTAGCTGAAGGTGTTGAAATTAAAGATGCTGCAAAACATTAATTTTTGGCATAACCCGGAGAGAATGAGAAGAAACAATGCATTTTTTTTAAAAAGTCATAAAATCCATTTTTGTTAGTCACAATACAACACTCACCTGCCTGTTTGTATTATTTGGTGCCGGATAGTTTGTTTGTATGTGATATTATGCTAAAAATTAGTCCCCAAAACCAGATTCCTGGGGATTGAGAGGTTAGACTAGAGATCTAGGCACCTAGTGCCATCACCACACACCAGCTGGGGTTTCATTTTGGAAGAGCCACCTTTCCCACCATGGTTTTGCCTGGATTTCAGCACTTGCTGGCTCTGTTGTCCTGCAAGCCCTCGATTGCCCCTCTCCATTGTTGGGGGGCAGACAGGAAGGAGATTGGAGGAGAAGCTGAGCAGCCTGCTATCTCCAGATAGTTAGCATCGTCACGCTCTAAAATCTGTATTTTCAGATCCTCATACTGTTAATGAGGTACTTGGTTGCTCATTTTTCCTCTTTGCCTTACCTCTAGCCTCCCTTGACATAAAGACCTAAAGACTTGGGCTTCAGGGTTTCTGAGTGTCTCTACTGTTGGGGAATGGGCATTCCCTGAAGACCAGGAAAGCTGCCATACAGAATTTTCCTGAATGGGTCCAAGGGAGAAAGGTTTATTTCATGTTCCACTTTGGCCTTAATAAGTTATTTGCCAAGCATGTGTCCGTGCAGCCTGTTTGCCCCATCAGGGTTTTTGGCGTTCCCCTTTGCCTGGCCAAGTAGAAAATGGGGCAGGTTGGCTCAAGAATACTGACCTGTATGGAACACTAGATCCACAGGAAGCACTCAAGCAACCTCCAGACTTAACCTGTTCCATGAAATCTACTCAGACACATGCATATGCACATACACATGCATGCGCTTTTGTGTTTTAGACTGTTTTTCAGTGGGGGTAGCAATGGAAGAAGTCACAAAAATGAAGGCTGCTGTTAGCTCACATGCCTTGGAGGGGTGAGTATGGATTTTGGTGTTTAAGCTAAATTCAAATCTCTGGCTTTACCCCTTAAAAGTTACAAGGCTCTGGGCAAGTCAGAAACTTCTGTTGAATCTTAATGTCCTCATTCAGCAAATGGGGATAATACTACTGATCATTTATAAGAATGTAGTGAGGATTAAGGAAATGAATATGTCCTAGAAATACTACCCATATTAGTGGTCTCCCTAACCTATTTTTACTTAACAGAACTGGTCTCATCTCAGACCCACTGAGTCTGTCAGGCTTTTCTCCACATCCAGGCTTCTGTGATTCTAAAGGTGTGCTCTCCAATAGAGTAGCTGTTGGTCACACATTGTTATTTAAAATTAATGTCATTATTTAAGTCCATCAAAATTAAATCCAATTAAAAATTCAGTTCTTCTCTCTCACTAGACACTTTCCAAGTGCTCAATAATCACATGTGACCACTGGTTACCATATTATGTTGATAGAACATCTTTATCAATGTGGAATGTCCTCTTGAGCTTTCTTTTACTTGAGTGATAATTTAATGAGGCTCTTGGAGGATACAGGTTTTCTGTCCAGTGCCTCCTTTTGCTTCTTTTCTTCCCAAGGAGTGGTTTTGTATTGCTAAATCACTTCTGTTTTGTTGACGTCTCTGACACTGCTGGGGTATTTGTTGAATGGTAAATGGCTAGATCCCTTTATAAATCAGTCAACAAGTGTGAATTAGCCACAGAGTCCTTGGGTGTTCTCCCCTCAGCCTTGATGATTTTTGTTAACGTATTGTTCTTTTCCCTCACAATGACCTTTATGGCTGATGGTTTTCCTAGTTTTGGATCAGAGACTCTAATCTAATAGAGGGAGGCTCTTCTATCTCCCTTGTGCCCTGACATGTTGATTTCTTATAAGAATGACCATACAAGAAGACTAGGTTCCATGTTTGCCTCAAATCCACTGAGAATGTTCAGTTTATTCAGATTTGAAACTAGCACCTCCGCCTTATTCTGTAGGACCCCGTCCTGAACCTATCACCATTTGACAGACTGTATATTTTACCTCTTTATTTGGATTGTTTTCTGTGTCCTCCTACTCTCAGATAGAAGCGCCACATAGGCAGAGATTTTTCTGTTTTTTTTGTTCATTGCTAGAAGAATGCCTGCTACATAGTTGGTACTTATTAATTATTTGTGAATGAATGACTATGCAGAGACATATTTGGGACTAGCTAGGATAGATTCTGTATTAGGTTCCCAGGGCTCTGTACCAAATAATTACAAACTGTGTGGCTTAACACAACAGAAATTTATTCACTCAAGTCCAAAATCAAAACGTCAGCAGGGCCATGTCCCTTGAAGGTTCTGTGGAGGAATCCTTCCTCCCCTCTTCCTAGCTTCTGGTGGTTGCTGGCAATCCTTGGCCTTCCTTGGCTTGTAGCTACATCACTCCAGACTCTGCCTTCATAGTCTTTCCCTGCATTTCAGTGTTCTTTTTTCTTATTATAAGGACACCAGTCATATTTGGTTTAGGGCTAGTCCTAATCCAGTATGACCTCACCCTAAATAAGTACAAAAGCAAGACCCTATTTCCAAAAAAAAAAAAAAAGGGTCACATTCTGAGATTCCAGTGGACATGACCTTTGGGGGACACGATTCAAGCCAGTACAGATGCAGATAAGTAATCCTTTCCCTGCCTGGATTCCTAACCCCCTAGAGGTTGATTTTGTTTCTGGGGCTTTGCTAAAATCAGCTTTGTGCCAAATACAGTCCACAACGTTGGTTATTCTTACAGACAAATAGTCACCGCGCAGGATGGGAGATTAGGTCGGCTTTCTACATGCGTGTGGAATCCATGGGATGGTTCATTTCTGGATTGCTGGAACCGCTGCCCCTTCCTGAGCCTGTCGCTGTTCCCAGCCCTGTCGCCAGCCTCGACTTCTTTCTCTTTGCTCAAATAGAGCCCCTGTTGTCCCAGAGCGCTGGTTGGTCTGCCTCATCCCCGAGCATTCTGTAGCAGTGTTTGCTCAGCTCTGAGCTCCGCCGAAGGGTGCCCATCAATTATGTTTTCCGCTCTGTCTGCTGGCAGTTGCCTCTGTCAGCTCACCTTCCGGCAGCTGTTTGAATATTCTCCTGCAGTACATTTCTGATGTCCACACCATCAGAGCTGGTGGCGACAAGTGCAGTGTCAGTGCTTGATGGGCTGGTTGGAGATGCAGGGTGGTCCTGTAGGTGATCCATCTTGCCATTCAATATCAGTGCTGAAACTCTGTTGGCAGCTCAGGAGGATATCTGTGGAGAAAGGCCAGGCATCCAACAGTGTGGCTTAGGAGTTGGGCAGAAAATAAAGGGGTGAGTGGTGAAGAACATTTTGGGGCCACTAGTTGTGCTCAGCCCAGGACCCCTTTGAGCCTTTAGGCTGACAGTGTTTGAAGAGCACCTTTTATTTCCAGCAGTTGGGACACTTTTAAAGAAAGGTCTTTATGCAGCTGTGAAAGTGAACCGTGTCACTCTCGAGAGCCTCATGAGGTCATTCTGCTAAAGTGTCACAGTAGCATGGTAAAGGTTGATAGCACCGGGAAATCTTAATGTGGGGCTGCTCGAACCCCATGAGTAGTGAAAAACCTCTGTAAACTGTTCCATGTGAAATTTTCTGGCTCGGGCACCATAATACCCTGAGAGGTTAAGAGTCATGTGTCAGATCCAAATAACTTCAACTTATGAGAATCAGCCACACAGCCTGGACAAAAGGAGGAATAGATTCATCCATTTGCTCAACGAACATTTCTCTGCCAGGCACAGTACTAGGCTTTGGGGTACACCAGTGGACAAAAACACAAAGATTCATGCACATGTGGAGCTTAGCTTCTAACTAAGCACTGAACACGAAATCGGTAGTGCAGGGAAGAAGGATAACGGTTTAAGTAGTATGAGTCACTTTGCCTGTCATTCTACCTAGTGCCGGGGAGTGAGAGCCCAAGATAAGAGAAGGGAATCCACGGTTAGTTTCAGAATACTGGTGTCTTCCTATGTATCCACCATGCAGTCCTCTGTGTGGTCCTGTGTTTAAAGCTTTGCGCCTTCTTGTCCTCTACCCCAAACCAGTTAATTCATCTAGTACTCAACTGATGAGCCTGTTCCATCTCTGGAAAAACTGACCATGTGGGGTTTATGGACAGAAGTTGTATTGGTCTCCAGTGTGGCACTTTCCTTAAGGATTTTCAAGGATTATTTTGACCATACATGATTTTCACCTGTGAGTGCCTATTTCAGAGCCTCATCCTGCAAACAAGATGCCACTCCTCTGTAGTGTGGTTTGGAGATCAAAGCTGTATTATTTTGCTTAATCTACTTCTCTGTGATCATTCAGAACAATTCTGTCCAAGTTGAACAGAAAATCACAAATGGGAGTTCTGGTCTTTGTCTGATACTAAGTTGTTTTGAGACTTTACAGAAGTCAGCCTGTTTGATCCTGGTGTCTTCATAGCTAAAATGAGGTAGCTGGACTAGACACTCTCCAAGGTTTCTAGATCTAAAAGCTGAAGTGTTAATGTGGCAGAGAAAATGAGCAGTGCATTGTACCTTTTTTTTTTTTTTTTCCCTCCTGTCTTTCTGACATTTGAGAAGTGCTGTCTGGAGAGGAGGCATTCTAGCAGCCCTTAATGTCTGCCTCTCTCTTTGTGGGTCTTTTTGCTGATTCTTCTTATGGTGACCATCTGCCAAAGTGCAGAATTTCCCGTTCAACCCCAAAGAAGACTGACCAGAGAGCCCTGATTTGTCCAGTAGATGGCCCAGGATCAAGTTGGGAGCCAGATACGCCTCTGGGCATAGCTGAGGAGCGGTTTGACACAGGAGAAAAATCATTTTCCTTAAATGGCTAGGTAGGACACACACCCCTCTGTCTTCTGTTAAGAAACAAAAAATAATAAATACATGTTCAGAGATGCAAAGGAACAGACTTCTTAGGGAAAAAAAGGAGGAATTGTTGAATCTCTGAAATTTAGGAAGCTTGGATATAAAATAACTCAGGAAGTAGAGTGAGCCTGATTAACCCATTAAACCCAAGCCAGGAAATAGGCTCACACAGCCCTCGGGGATCATGCATGCAGACCTGATTCATCATTTAGCTGTTGGCGCCTCCAGCAAGTCCATTTCCCTAGGCTCAGTTTCCTTCTCTGAACAATGGGGACAGGATCCCTCATGAGATGGTTGCGATTAAAGATTCAGTAAGATAATGCTTTCTGGAGGTGCTTTGTAAGAATACAAGTTGTTATTATTATTATTATTATTTTGGTTACTGTTATCTGTGGCGAATTTAGTTGTGTCTGTCCCTAGATAATATCCTTCTTGATTTGAAATTTCAATTCTGTGTAGTCAGTTGCTCTCCCTAGAGAAGGTTGAAAGAAGAAATGTTGTTTTCTTTGTCTGGGCTCCCTTAGTGGTATGACAAAAATAAAGCAATTGAAATGTAACTTCACCCTGCTTCTCTTTGTGGTATACAGTAGCACCATCCCTTAGAAATACAATGTCGGCCACTTGTATAATAGAAAACTGTAAAGTGGCTACATTTGAAAAAGCAAAAAGAAACAGATTGATGTTAATGTATTTTTTTTTAAATATTTATTTATTTATTAGAGAGCAAGAATGAGAGAGAGTACATGAGAGGGGGGAGGGTTAGAGGGAGAAGCAGGCTCCTCGCTGAGCTGGGAGCCCGATGCGGGACTCGATCCAGGGACTCCAGGATCATGACCTGAGCCGAAGGCAGTAGCTTAACCAACTGAGCCACCCAGGTGCCCCGATGTTAATGTATTTTATTTAACTCACTGTGTCTAGGATTTTATAATTTTAACCTGGAATCCATACAAAAATTATTCATGAAATATATTACTTTTTTTTTTTTTAAATAATAAGTCTTCAAATTTCAATACTCTTACAGCACATCCCGAGTCAGATGGGTCACATTTCTATGCTCAGTAACCACATGTGGCTCATGTCTACCATATTGGATAGTACGGACCATATGGACTATGGTAGGTTGAATAGTGGCCCCCCAAATATATCCATGTCTTATTTCCCGGGACCTGTAATGCACTCTTATATGGCAAAAAGGACTTTGCAGATGTGATTAGTTAAGATTCTGAGATGGGGAGATTATCCTGGATTATCTGGGAGGACCTGCTATAATCCCCATGTCCTTGGGCAGGAGAGTCAGAGTCAGAGAAGGAAGCAATGAGATGGTGGGTGTGGAGGTTGGAAAGAAGTGTTTTCAAGATGCAGGAAGGTCCACCAGCCATGGCCTACAGACAGGCAACCAATAAAAGCTGGAAAAGGCAAGGAAACAGATTCTCCCCTGAGAGCCTTCCAAAGGAAGCGGCTTTGCTGACACCTTGACTTTGGCCCAGTGACCCTGGTTTCAGACTTCTGACCTCCAGGATTAAAAGGAAATTAAGTGTGTGTTGTTGTCAACCACTGTGGTAATTGGTTACAGCAGCCAAAGGAGACGAATTTCTTACTAATAGTCTAATGTTAACATCGTTTCTAAGACTGATTTGAGAAGGTGTTTGTCTGGCTCCATCATCTTAGACAGTTATGGTTATTGGCTTCATCCCAGCCTGGGCTAGGGTAGAGATGCGCTGTCATTCCTAGGATTGCTAACCATTATAGTCATCCTCCCTGAGCAGTGGAGTGTTTCTAACTGACTCAAGTGCAGCCTTTGATGACAAAACTCAGTTGATGTCATTGTCCTTGAGGCTGAACAGTGGAGAGAGGTTATAGTACACAGGAGGGAAAAATGGTGTGGAAAAACTTACTGGCTCTCTCTACTATCCACTCAATAGTTTCTTAAATCTAAAAATGTGCTGAAAATAATGTCTATCAATTTTAAAAAAAGTATTGCCCTGTGGGTTTGGTAGGGGTAAAGTCTTACACTTTTTTCCCCCCCAAAGATATTATTTATTTATTTATTTGACAGAGAGAGACACGAACTGAGCTGAAGGCAGGTGCCCAATGACTGAGCCACCCAGGCGCCCCTTATTCTTATACTTTTATCTGTGAATGCTAGTGAACATGATTGGACCCTAATTCTCCACGTTTAGTGAGCATGAGAATCACCCATCGCCGGGTGGGACCCTAGAATTTGCATTTCTCACAAGTTCCAGGGGATGCAGATGGAGCAGGTGGGCCGGGAGGTGTTGGGAGGTCCCTGGGAATCCCTGGCCTGCAGGAGGGCATCCCAGGCCTGGCCTCCGTGGGGAGGGTACGGCGTTACTGCGGGGAAGGCCCCAGGCCGGCCTCCTCTCTCCCACCAGGGTATACACACACTCCTCTTTCAACAATAAGCTGAGCGGCCCCGTTGCTAAGGAACTTGAGAGTGGGCACCTCTCCTCTTGCATGGCTCTTTTGGGTCTCCCACCCTGAGGTCAATCCTGAGATCCCCAAGTCTCAGCTAAAAATACCTCATTTGCCATACAGGCCAGCTGTCTTCTCAGATTTCCCAGCTGGAGTGAATCCCCCAGACCTGGGGCTGCCCCAGTGGAAAGGCTATAAACAGAAAATACCAAGTTAAAGATAGCCCTAGGGAGGCCCCTCAAAGTGCTCACACCCAGCCGCCCACTGGAGATGACCAATTCCAGGCAAGGGGGCGGGTAGGAGAATCAAGCCAGGAAGGGATGAAGAACTTAGGCTTTGTCCGGATTCATCCTGCGGAGGAGTTAGGGCAAATTTTAGAGACTAGCTCCCTCTCTCCTGGTCTTTGTGTTTTTTTGTTTTTTTTTTCTTTTTTACTGTAAATTCCGGAATTGGTAACTATAGTCCTAAACCGGCTCATGGTGGTTTTTATGCTACCATCTTCTGCATAACAATACAGTTGAGCTTCCCATCCTTTCTGAAATTGAAACAGAAATGAGCCTTTCCAAAGGTGTCCTTGGCAAGAAAGTCAAGTGGTCCCTTGGAAAGACCTGCAAGAGCTGATTTATGTGCCAGGGTCAGTGGTCTGGGTCATCTTGGGGCCACCTCTGATGGTCTTCCTCACTCCCTCCTGTCTAGCACCCACACTTTTCATTTGGATTGTTTTGACTTGACCTCTATCAACGGATTGTCAATAAAGAAGAACAAAAATTCTCTCTGGATAAGAGATAAATAATCCTAACTAATAATATTCTCCAATCATTTTGTGTCAGAAACTCCTAAAAGCAGGCAACGCTCTTCCTTTCTTCCTTGAAGAGAGCTTTCCCAACAGGTGAAAAATATCTTCTTTCCAGAAAAATTAATATTCTTCCTAGTGGAAGTAAACAAAACTCATGGGGTAACTATTGTAATTTTTATTAAAATTTTTAAAAATTAAAACAAAATTTCTTTAAATTTTTATTTATTATTTTTTTAATTTTTAAAAGCGAGCTTTTCTTTTTAAAAAGTTTGTTGTTTCTCCACTCACATTTCTCAAAGACAAAGGGAAAATATAACAAATTATCCAATTTGACCTTTTCCCTCTTAATAGAGTGTTGAATGCTCTGCAGTGTGGCCCGTACATTGGTCAAGTCAGATAGGAAGCGATGAACGCAGAGCTTCTGTGGTGGTCTGGCCGCTGCAGCATCAAACGTGAAACACACAATACACACCCTCACAACCTCCTGACTTCAACGTAGGAGAGAAGGCTGAAGGACCCAGATCTCGTCATCTTATCCATCTTTTTTATCGAAGTGGGAAGAGAGTGAACAAAGGAAGAACACGATTGCTTTCTATAGATTTCAAACCTTTCTTTGGATGTCCTACTCTTGCTCCTTGGTGAAGAGCCGAGTCCTGAAACCGGGGGCAGTGCAGTGGCCAAGAGCTTGGCCGTGGAGTGGTGCCCTGCGGGGTATGTTGGAGCCCAAGTAGGGAAAGGAGGGGTGGGTATGGGGTCAGCCTGGGTGTGGGGTCAGAGCTTGAGTGGGATGAAGAAGGCAACCAAGCGTGGGGGCAGCCGAGGCAGGATGTCAGAGCTCAGACAGCGTGAGCCTGGCGCCCCATGCGGAGATGGGGCGGAGATGGGGCCGGGAGACTTGTTGCAGCCTGGAGGACTGATCAAATAATTACACACAACAAGAATAAGCCATGTCTTTTGCTATGGGAAAAAGGAGTTAAAGATAAAGAAAGGCGGAAAGCTAAATCTAGAACCCTGTGATATGGGATTGGAATTGGAGATACGGGTATAAATGTGTTTCAACATATAAGAATAGATAAATACAGATGTAATGTGTGTATGTATATGCGGACAAAAGATAAATACATTTCCCCCTGTGGCTCTTGTCTGCTGAAAGACACTGGGAACAGTGACAACCTAAGAACAGTGAGCACACCCTGTGGGTTCCAAGGGACAGCCAGCTCTAGGTTTTAGATACCATTTTTTACAAAAAGGAACCAAGGTTCTTGGAGAAATGGCTAATTCCAAGGGTGAGGCAAGGAAAGTACAAGATGAGTCTGAAACAGCCATCTTGTTCCAGAAAGCAAGAAAGGGCTCAAGGAACAATAGCACGCAGACTGACTTGGCTCCCACTGGCCAAATGGAAAGCCGTTTAGCGTCAAAATAAGTAATGGTGGTAACAGACGATAAACCATTGAATAAAATAGGAAACCAAGAGTTCATGCCCGTGCCAAAAAAAAGGATAAACTGAAAATTTGAAGGGATGGGATAGTTACATAATTTCAATACCTCACCACAAAATACTTATTGATTACACAGATGAGTGGGGGAGAGGAAGAGAGTAATATTATAGGAGGGAGGCCTTGCAGACACCACGTGATTGATGTGATTGTATCAGCAAAGGAATACGTTGATAGGAGGCAATGAGAAGAATATAGGATCACTTTTGTGATATTTCTGCTACAGACGTCTGAATTTAATCCTAAACCACAACTCAACACTCCACAAAATAACTGGTCTGTAATTTACAAAAGCGTCAAAGTTATGGAGGTCAAAGGAAGACTGAAGGAGACAAAGGAAACATGAAAACCAAGTGTGACATCCAATTCTAAATTAGACTCTTTTGGTAAAAGGGGTATTATTGGGACTATTGGTAAAACCTGAGTGAGTTCTGAGAATTAGATGGTAGAAGTCTATCAGTGTAATTTCCTGGTTTTGGTGGTTGTGCTGTAGTTATGTAGGAGAATGTCCTGTTTGTAGGAAACGTCCACTGTCATATTCCAGAGTGATAGGGATCCAGTTGGCAACTTATGAAATGGTTCAGAAAAATAGTTCTTTGTATTGTACTTCCACCTTTCCTATAAATAGGTGGTTGTTTCAAATTTTTAAAAAAGGAGAAAAAAGTAAATACATTTTACTTAATAATTTCAGGAGATTTAAAACTTTTTATGTTTGTATCTACACTAAGACTATTTGTAATCACGGCAACTTTTTTTCGGGGGGAGGCAGTAAACAAAAAGTACACTGTTAATACACAATCTTACATTTCCAAAAGGAGAATTTTTTCTAAGTTCTTCATATGAAAACAGGATTATTTATAATCACTTAGTTCACAATCATGATTTTTAATTGCATTTTCGTAAAGGATAAATGTCAATACACCACATTTAGGCAATTACTAAACATTTAAAAATACCTTTTTTGTACTAGTTTAGTCTCCTAATTTGGATTCAGTGGTGTGCCTTTTCATAAGCAAATTAAATACATTCAAAACATACTACATATTTTAAAACATTTATTATTTATATGTTTGGTTTTGTCTCAAAGTATAGACAGACAACTTTAGCACTGGAAAGCAATTCAGGAGAATTGGCAAATGTTATTCTTTATGAAATAATATATTATAATTTAAAAAAATTTCCCTTTCACCTATTTGCCCATCCTCCCACCCACTTCCCCTCTGACAACCACCGGTTTGTTCTCTCTATTTAAGTCTGTCTGTCTGTTCATTTATTTTGTTTTTTTTAGATTCCACATGTAAGTGAAATCATATGGCATTTGTCTTTTCTGACTTACTTCACTTAGCATAATACCCTCTAGATCATCCATGTTGTCACAAATGGCAAGATCTTATTCTTTTTATGGCTGACTAATATTCCACTATTTTTTTTTATCCATTCATCTATTGACAGACACTTGAGTTGCTTCTATACCTTGGCTATTGTAAATAATGCTACAATAAACATAAAAGTGCATGTATCTTTTCAAATTAATATTTTTGTTTTCTTTGAGTAAATACCCAATAATGGAATTACTGGATAATATGGTATTTCTATTTTTAATTTTTGAGGCATCTCCATACTGTTTTCCACAGGGGCTGCACCAATTTATATTCCCACCAAGAGTGCACGAGGGTTCCATTTTCTTCAGATCCTCACCAACACTTGTTAATTCTTGTCATTTTGATACTATCCATTCTGACAGATGTAAAATGATATCTCATTGCAGTTTTTATTTGCATTTCCCTGATGATTAGTGATGTTGAGCATCTTTTCATGTGTCTTTTAGCCATCTGTATGTCTTCTTTGGAAAAACATCTGTTCAGGTTTGGGAGGTTTTTTGGTGTTGAGTTGTATCACTTCTTTATATATTTTGGATATTAATCCCTTATTGGATAAATCATTTGCAAATATCTTCTCCCATTCCGTAGGTTGCCTCTTTGTTTTGTTGATAGTTTTCTTTGGTATGCAAAAGCTTTTTATTTTTGTGTAGTCCCAATAGTTTAATTTTGCTTTTGTTTCACTTGCTTTAGGAGACCCATCTAAAAACATGTTGCTAAGGCTGATGTCAAAGAGATTATTGCCTTTGTTTTCTTTTAGGAGTTTTATGGTTTCAGGTCTCACATTTAAGTCTATCATCTATTTTGAGTTCATTTTTGTATATGGTGTAAAACAGTGGTTTAAGAAAGTCCAGTTTCATTCTTTTGCATGTAGCTATCCAATTTTCCCACCACCATTTATTGAAAAGACTTTTTCTTACTGTATATTCTTGCCTCCTTTTTCATAGATTAATTGACCATGTAAGTGTGGGTTTATTTCTGGGCTCTCTGTTCTGTTCCATTGATCTATGTGTCTGTTTTTGTGCCAGTATCACACTGTCTTGATTACAGTTCCTCTGTATTATATCTTGAAATCTGGGATTGGGATACCCCCAGCTTTGTCCTTCTTTCTCAATTGCTTTAGCTATTCCAGGTCTTTTGTGGTCCTATACAAATTTTAGGATTATTCTAGTTCTGTGAAAAATGCTCTTGGTATTTTGATAGGAATTGCATTGAATCTGTAAATTGCTTATGAAAGTATGGACATTTTAGCAATATTAATTCTTCTAATCCATGAGCATGGTAGATCTTTATATTTGTTTGTGTCATCTTTAATTTATTTCATCAATGTCTTATGGTTTTCAGAGTACAGGTCTTTCATTTCCTTAGTTAAATTTATTCCTAGGTATTTTATCCTTTTTTTTTTTAAGAGTTTATTTATTTATTTGACAGAGAGAGAGACACAGCGAGAGAGGGAACACAAGCAGGGGGAGTGGGAGAGGGAGAGGCAGGCTTCCCGCGAAGCAGGGACCCCGATGCGGGGCTCGATCCCAGGACCCTGGGATCATGACCTGAGCTGAAGACAGATGCTTAACGACTGAGCCACCCAGGTGCCCCATTTTATCCTTTTTGATACAATCATAAACTGATTTTTAAAATGTTCTTTTACTTGGGAATACTAACTGTGGAAAGATATCAAAACAAAATTTAAAGATATGATGGCTGGGCCAATGAGATTTATATTCTGAAAAGTTGTCTTTTTCATCATCAACTTTATAATTTTAAGAAATGTTTTGTAATTCTTAATACTTTGGACTATGACCATAACTATTAAGCGGCACAGATTATACTGTAAATATGAATTAACATATTAAAAACATTTGGAACCATCATTAGAAAGAAATGGGGAAGGTAAATTATTTAATTATGGGTGAAATAATTCTAGTAATTCAGTTTTGAGTGCTAATACATAAATATTCATTAGAATTCCTTGTCACTGAAGTATTTTCAGTATTAGACTGTTTCCTGCTGTAGTTAAGAATGACATGTTAAGTTTTCATGAAAAAGTGGAAGTTAGTTTTGTATGTTCATTTTCACATTACCACAAATTATTTACCCAGTAGTTACTCTATATAGCACTTAACACAATTACATTGAATGAAGATTTGTATAACTATTTACTCTCTTTCTCCTCTGATAGACTGTGTGTTCCATGAATATGGAAGCCACTTGGCATAGCTGTACCATCTAGAAGGCACAGTTTCTGAATTGCTCTTGCAATGAACAGTCCACTGGCAGGTTTAAGAGGCCAGCTTTCAGTAATTTCTCCGGTGCTTGCCTCCTTGGGGGCAATTAATTCATTTGTTCTTTGAGATCTTACCCTTCTTCCTCTGTTTGATTTCTTTGGGTTCCAGGCATATATTATTATCTAATAACCACCAAAACTATCTTCCCCTTTCTAATAGCCTCTTTAACAGTAGTAGACCTGGGTGCAACTTTGCTAGTCTTTATCTAGACCTTCAGAGTCATGTTTTCTTCTTCCTTTCTGCTCAGCTCATTGGCTCAAGTCTCAGCCTTTCTCTTAAGGAAATCTCTTTCTGCCTCTAGCTTCATTAGTTTGTTGTTTTGGAAATAAGATGGAAGTATGTTTTTTAAACCATTCCACATCTCCTTTGACTCCCTGAGTTAAATTGATTTTGTCAAGACAGAATGTTCAATGCACAGGCTTTTTAAATGGCCTTTTTAAGATCGCATTTATAAAAATTTTATTTAGTTGTGTTCCTACTTCACCTCGGGAAGATGGAATACAAGATGATAAAGACATCATTCTTTTTGTTTGTTTTGAAACAAAATCTGCCACCTTTCCCTGACAGAATCCATGAACTAGCCTCTAAATCTAAGGCCAGGGTCAAAGGTTATTTAGCAAATCCAGGGTGGATTAGGACCATGTGATGGAGAATGGCTAAGGCCTTTGGATAAGCCCCGTACATCTGAGGTGTTGTTACCTCCACTTACTGGTTTCTTTCCATGGCCCTGACTATAGTTTAAAACAACATAATAAGAAATGGAACCTGGGGCAGCCTTTCTTCAATATCTATTCTAAGACTGGCACAAATAGTCAAAACCAGAAGTTCACGTCTACTCCTGGAGAGCCAAAGCATCTCAGCTGCTTTGTAGTTTCCAAACAGCACGTTTTGTTCTGCTTACCTCCAGAACTACAAAGGTTTGATCCTACCTCAGCCTCACCTGAAACCCTAGGCCAAGTTACAGCTATGTAGCTTGGGGGCAGAGGCTGCAAAGATTGTCCAAAGTCTAAAATCCTACATGAACCCCACTTGGTACAGGTCCACCAAAGCTTAAGGCCTCATGCCCTGTCTGCCCAAGAAATAATCACCCCATGTGTATTTCCCCCCAAATACTACTCCTTACTCTTCCTTGCCATTCCTGGTTTAATGTAGTAGATGTTAGGTTTTGAAAGGCTTAATAAATTATGCTTCTCCTCTTTAATTAATGTTGACATTAAGATTCTGTGTCCTTTTATATGCCAGGTAGGATGATGGTCGCAATTAAGAGACATGAGGTTTGATCTCAAAAATTATACCATCTCTCTTTGGAAAAAAGGTATAAACTCTCAGTGTTTACTTAAAGATATTAACTCTCAGTGTTAGTTAATGCCTATAGAATGTGGGAGAAATTTGCTAACCGAGGACTTTACCTTGCATCCAGGGCATTGAGCTGACCGTGCAGTACGTGTTCAATAGATGCCTGCTAGACAGCCCAAATGCTTCTCAACCAGAAACTGTAGTACCCTGGGGGCATTTGGAAATAATGGAGGATGCACCGTGGGTCACAATGCCTGGGCTGGGGTGGGGGGGAAGTTACTGCTGGCATTTATTAGGTGGTGTCCAGCGATGCCAAATGTCCTGAAATATGTGTGAGAGTCCCATCAGTGAAAAATTGCCCTGCTTAAAATGTCATTATGTTGATTTCCTTTGGCTTCCGTCCTCCCTCAACCAATACACACAAGCTTTGAGACCCAAATGCTCAAGAAATACTCTTGTTCCATCTTCGCACAAAAGTAAAAGCTTACATATTTTTAAAAACGTAAGTGTGACCTGACTGTGCCCTAGTTTACTCCACTCTTATGGTTGACTTGTTGTCCTTTCTACATATGTGTATTACTGTCCTGTCCCTGGGTTTTGAAGTCACTCGTGAAGTTGTGCCTCTCCTGGAGGGCAGGGACTATGTCTTTCTCATCTTTATATTCCTGTAGCCCAGCTGTGCACAGAATAGGTGCTAAATAAGCATGAGCAGAATAAGTCAAATTAATTAGATCTTAACATATGGCATAACACAGAACTCTGTATTTTCCAACCAGAATGTTAATGAAATATAGCAAAACAAATGATGAATGTTAAGTTTGGAATTCATCCCTTTGCTCCAGGTATTCAGAAAGAAATTGCTGCTTCATCTAACACATAAAATCTTTACTTGTACCTTTTTTCTTTTTTTTTTTTTACTGCAGGATTCCTTTTAGCAGGTGGGTTCAGTAGGTTAACTGTTTTCAACATCTGTTTGTGTTTTACTTTGCATTGAAATGCCTGAAATGGATTGTTGTAGAGCATAAAATCCATTTTGTCTTGTATGCATTCCCTGATTGTTTTCAGCTGTAGGGAGTCAATATTTTAGTCCTGTACTCACTTTGCCAATCTGTTTGATTTTTTAAAAGTCACAACATTTCCATTGTCATAGGATCAGTGAGTCAATTAGGTCTTTGAGAGTTGCCCACACTCAACAGTTTTCTTAATGCTCCATGAAAAATAGGTTTGGTTTCATTTGACAAAATGTTAGGCGTCTCTGGATTTTGCTATAGCATCCTTCGAAATACAGTAACTTATAATTGGGATGTGAAATTTAAAACATTTTAACGAATAAATGTCAAAGATTTAATTTCCTGAGGGACGGATAATCCAACCCTCCTATCTTTTCTCTCTGTAGTCATCATTGTTTCCAAAGCAATATACTGAAAAGGCTTTGAGACGCTTTAATATATGCAGAAAGATATCTGATGTTGTATCTACTTTAAAAGGAATCTTTTATTACTTGAAGATTTTTGCCTGCCACAAAATGGTAACATTGACATGTTTGAGATTAGGGGCAAAGTCATCTTACAAAAAGGACCCAGGGCCCTATTTATCTAGCTTGTCTAGATGGGGAGTTGCCTGTTGTTTTGTTCTGAGATCATCTTCTGTAACTGAACAGAAATATGAGCCTCCCACCTTGCTCTGAAGAAAATGAGGTTTATCTTAAAAGGTTTTCCTATTGCCTCTGAAGACATCTCCTCCCTGGAATAAAGATTACTATAACTTTCCTCCAGAGACCAAATTGAGCAAACTCCACACAATGTGTTGGAGAGAAATCAGGATTCTTAGAGTTTTCCAAACTTGAAAGAGACATTGTTATTCTTCTTCTTTCCTTTTGCCTTACCAATTTCATTTTATTTTTGGAATATTTGTGGTTGGCGCAAGACATTTATTTTTCACCCCTTACTTACAGATATGGAAATATGGTTGGGACTCAGTGAAGGCTTTATAAGGTCACCTAGATTTTCAGTGGTGGAGACAATATTGTACAAGTTGCTTCTGAAACATTCCAGTCTTCCCTGTCATATTTCAGACTTCGGCTAAACAATGCTACCCTCAAAACAGAAACACTGAATTGATATGCTGCCTGGATACTGGATTATTATTATTAGTCTCCTCAACAGGAAAAATATTTGTCACTATTTAGTCTCTGTACTGAGCATCCATTCTGGGATGTGTGAATATGAGACTTGGGATGGGGGTACTATCTGGTGCTGCTGTTACGTTAATTTTCAAAGGAGAAAATATGAGTATGGTTGGCTTGCAGAACCATGTGTTTTGGTGTGAATGGAGTAATTTCATTTTGAGAGCGCTCATGAGTTCTTTGAACTTTGTATGCATCAATTAAATACCAGAAAATGGGATGAAAAGACTTACTGAAAACCAGATGCTTGTTCTTCATGCCTCTTGGAACATTAAAAACAAACATTATAACAAAAGACATTTGGGTTTGGCATAATTCACTGGAGGCATTTTGCTTATTGGTAGAGTGGGAGCTAATATTTGGAGAATTAACAGATGTCTGGTTTGAGTGTATCTAAATCACTGATCTCTTATTCAATAAATCTTTCAATTCATATAGGGAATACTTTCATAGTTTATTGAGAACAGAGAGGAAAGCATCTAGCACTGGCAGATTTACTTCTTAAATATGGGGTAATGGCTTGTTTTTGCTCAGTGGATAGACAGTGGAAGTGGGTTGGACTAGCTCTTTCTTTAATACTGAGAAAACAATTCAGATCACATTTTGGAGTGATGGTTGTACAAGACAATGTTCCAAGCTGACTATCTAGCAGCAAGTGGAGACTTGGTGTCTGGATTTTCTTCAGGACTGTGAGTGTATTAACATTTGACAGTGTAATATCCCCACAGAGTTTAGAGGGAGCTTCTGTGTCCTGCTCAGGCCAAACCAGAGTGACCTTGTCATCCTCTGCGCCACTGAAGCAGCAGAGTCCAGAATACATTTGCGGTTCATCGGCTTCCTGCCTAGAGAACTAAGGTGCTAAGTTAGTCTCAAACCAATACAAAGTTTGGGTTTGGGATGAATTTTTCTTTTGAATTGTTTTTAACATTGTAAGCAAATCTTTTTTGGTAGGACAGATGGTTATTGAATTCTGCCATAATTTTGCATAAAATCCCATCCACTGAAATGTGCGCTGTCATTTTGGTTTAAGAATGTTTTGACATTTGACTTGCTCATATCATAAACTTCAAAGTAATAAATGGAATTTTACTAAATCTACCAGATCAACATATGAATTAGAATAACCTTGGGGTAGTAATATTTGTATGTGGCTAAAATTCACAGACTGTTGATTAACTGTCCTATGTTAACTAAGTCTACATAATTTCATAATTGTATTTAAGAATATAGCCATTTTGCTATTTAAGAAGATCAATAGCATGGTATCACATTATGAAGGTAGAATTAACTTCCACATTTCCCAAAATACTCTGTTACTCTTAAACAGTTTATATATTGCCTCAAGTTTGCCTGATCTTTGGTTATAATTTAAACAAACCCTATTTGAAATAAAAATAATCAATATATCTCTCTACATCTGATGCTGTACATTAAGAAGTAGCAAGCTGATATTAGTCTCTTTATAGACAGTATCTTTGGATGAATATTACCACTTTCAGAGCTATTGTAGGTCAAGGATAGCCTGTGCTTAGCAAAACCTTGGAA
Organism: Leptonychotes weddellii; assembly: GCF_054177405.1. Classification (NCBI taxonomy): domain Eukaryota; kingdom Metazoa; phylum Chordata; class Mammalia; order Carnivora; family Phocidae; genus Leptonychotes; species Leptonychotes weddellii. The sequence goes on from NC_138370.1 coordinate 142,471,662, forward strand.
TGGTCAGGGAACAGGGTTTTTGTTGTTGTTGTTGTTAATTAGGTTTTTCATGAATGAAATATCAACTTGAATCTCCTTTCTATTCTGATTTTTTTACTCTTGAAATGATGTTACTTACACTATGCTATGAGGGATAACATCCACGTCTTTGAAAACTGATCATGAGGGCCAAGACTTAACATTCTCAAGGCAAAATATTCTAAACTATAGAAACTGTAGAAGATTCCACATTTTTCAAAATTCCAAAACATTCTCTGGCAATATTTTATAAATTTAATTCTTGACAGTCTACTTATTTTCTTATGATTTTTCCATCTCTCTGAAAGGTAGAGAATAGAAAACTTATGTATTTAAAGATCCCAGGTAATTGAGGCTTTACTTAATTAGATCAAGGTTTTAAAGGTAATTTTGAAATGTGAGCTCCAGAAAGAAATTTAAAAATACTACAGACAGGCCATTTCTAAAACATATCTCTTACTGTCTGGCTGCGGTGAGGTAGTTATCCTCCGTTATGCCATATCTGGCCTGGGAGGAGGCATGGAAGCATGGAAACTCAGGAAAACGTCTATTTCTTACCCCCAAAGGAGCAGCTATACTGAGGGATGGGTGGTTTTGCACCTCTGATGATGAGGGCCATGGGATCTGGTCCTTCATAGGACGTGGGCATCTAGATTCAGTTCTGTATGACTCAGGGGGTAAAAATTAGTCTGTTTTCACAGGGACAGAACTGGTGAGTGGATAATGTGTTCTAAGCAGTTCTGAAAACCATAGAACTAGGCCAAATTAAAAAAAAATATGAGATCTCTGGTCTTTTTTTTTTTTATTATGTTATGTTAATCACCATACATTACATCATTAGTTTTTGATGTAGTGCTCCATGATTCATTGTTTGTGCGTAACACCCAGTGCTCCATTCAGTACGTGCCCTCCTTAATACCCATCACCAGGCTAAACCCTCCTCCCACCCCCTCCCCTCTAAAACCCTCAGTTTCTCAGAGTCCATAGTCTCTCATGATTCGTCCCTCCCTCTGATTTCCCCCCTTCATTTTTCCCTTCCTACTACCTTCTTTTTTTTAACATATAATGTATTATTTGTTTCAGAGGTACAGGTCTGTGATTCATCAGTCTTACACAATTCACAGTGCTCACCATAGCACATACTCTTCCCAATGTCCATCACCCAGCAACCCCATCCCTCCCACCACCCACCACTCCAGTGACCCTCAGTTTGTTTCCTGTGATTAAGAATTCCTCATATCAGTGAGATCATATGATACATGTCTTTCTCTGATTGACTTATTTTGCTCAGCATAATACCCTCCAGTTCCATCCACGTCATTGCAAATGGCAAGATCTCATTCCTTTTGATGGCTGCATAATTTTCCATTGTATATATATACCACTTCTTCTTTATCTATTCATCTGTCAATGGACATCTTGGCTCCTTCCATAGTTTGGCTATTGTGGACATTGCTGCTATAAACATCGGGGTGCATGTACCCCTTCAGATAACTACATTTGTATCTTTCGGGTA